>NC_140588.1:863324541-864023609 GCF_964204655.1 Triturus cristatus | reverse complement strand
TCCTCTGTCTCACTCTTTCTGTCTATCTTCCTCTCTCTCACTCTTTCTCTCTCTCTCTTCCTCTCTCTCACACTGTTTTTCTCTTTCTCTCTTCCTTGTATCTCACTCTTTCTCTCTCTCTCTCACTCTTTCTCTATTTCTTTGTCTTCCTCTCTCTCTCTCACTCTTTCTTTGTTTCTCTCTCTCTCCCTCACTCTTTCTCTTTTGCTGGACGCATGACGCACCATCTTAACTTTCTTTTTGTCTTGCAGGCTGTGATTCACAAATGGTCCAGCGATGACACAACATGGCTGTGCATAGTTTTATTTGTTGTTGTTTTGTTTTAATAAAATGTTTTATATGTAACTCCATACATGACTAACATTCTTATTTGTCCAACCTCACAAGCATCTTCTTAATAATAATTTTACATCATTACCCAATTTTTTATGTTCCAGATTCCCTAACGTGACTGTCACATTTGTTTGTGATGTTTGTGGGGGGTGGGGGTGAGGGGGGATGGCGGACAAGGAGCTCCTGCTGGTGGATGTCGGAGCAGTGTTGGGTGTCCAACCTGCATGATCGTTGCCTCCATTGCATCTGTACTCAGAGACTTACGAGCCGGCGGGCTGGCTCGTAGATGAAGAACTGTGAGTCGACTGGCAGGCTCATAGAGGGAGAACCGCGGCCCGTCAGTTCGCAGAGGGAGAGCTGTGGGCCAGCTCACAGAGGAACACCTGTGGGCCGACTAGTATAGGGAAAGGTGCGGTCCATCGGCTTCCAAAGAGATAGCTGTGGAACAGTAATGTGGGGAGAGGGATTGTGAAGAGCATATCTCACAGAAACAGACCTCCGGTATATTTCCAGTCTTGGCTTCACAGATACAACTGCGGGCCCGAGAACTCGCACCCGAAGAGCTGTGAGCAGACAAGTGGTTCGCAGAGGGTGACTTGCGGGGCCAAGAATGTTGTTGGAGGTATGCTGTTGATGGGGGAAAAGGGTACGTTACCTGCTGATGCAGGGAGACGCAGCATGAAAGGGGTATCTCGCACAGACAGGGCTCCGCTATATTAAATTGCCCCCGGGACCTTTCTTTTATATTTTCACTTGATGCGAGGCACAAGATGGCTGCTAACACTTCCTGGTTTGAAGTGTTAGCAGCCAATCAGAGGCAAGCTCGTGCTCGGGTGTTAGGCACCGTCCAGATATATATATCTTTTTTTCCTTTAATATCTCAAAAACTACTAAACGGATTTACACCATTTTAACAAAAGCACACCTTCTGGACCAAGACCTTTCTCCCTGCCAAATTTGGCATAATTCCGTTCAGCAGTTTGACCTGTAGCTTTGTCTAAAGTTTCCTATGGAAAATGCTTTGAGAAAACACTTTTTCTGACCCCCCTTTCTTCTCAGCCCCCCCTTGACCAATCACCCTGTAATATGTCTTCGCAGCTGGATGGCTCTGGTCCTGGGTGCAAATATCTCGCAATAAACTTGCTTTCAATCAACAACCAACGTCCTCAATACACCCCTAAACTTTCAAGATACGAGCTGATCAAAAAAGAGAAACTTTTTGGAAAATTTAGCAAAGATTTGTCAAATGACGCCTAAGTTATAGGCACATGGAGGGCTCCAGGAGGGGGACCGTGCAAACCCCCCTCCCAACATGAGTGAAGCCCCGGGTCTGCGGGGACCCCAGCAGGCTCTCACAGCCCCAGCGAGCCCCCGCTATTATTTTTTAGGAAATGCCCCCGGGACCTAGCCCACCCCGGGGTCTCATTAAAATAAAACACGGGAACCCGCGACCCCAGCGCGAATTGAGCCAATATATATATTTTTTTTTTAGAACTTTCTTTGACCCTCAGGGTCCTTCTGGGACTCCCTGGGCATGCCTAAGGGGTCAGGGTGTTTCTACCCTGCCCCCTTCTCTTGTTTTATACCTTTGTTTCTCTGTTTTCTGGTGACTCGCTTCTACCAAGTCACAAGATGGCTGCCAACACTTCCTGGTTTGGAATGTTGGCAGCCAATCACAGTGAAGCTCATGCTCGGGACTTAGTCTCCGCCCAGATATCGAAACTTTTATCTTTCTAATTTCTCAGCAACTACTGAACGGATTTACACCATTTGAAAAAGAAGTCGCTTTCTGAACCAAGCACTACCTTTTTGCCTAATTTGGGGTAATTCCGTTCAGCAGTTCGGGCTGTAGCTCGTCGCAAAATTTCCCATGGAAATTAACATGGAGAAAACGTGTTTTGGGACCCCCCTTTTTTCTCAGCCCCCGCTTCCCGAATCACTCCCAAACTTTCAGGATAGTAGCTGACCTGGATAGACTTTTTCGGGGGAGAATTTTGCTAAGATTCGTCAAACAACGCCAAAGTTATTAGCAAATCAAAAAAATGCTTTTCCTATGGAAACTAGGTTGTAACTATACCTACCTACTGGCGACTGCCAGTAGGTAATATATATATCACCAAAACCTTGTTTTTGAAGTTCCCTGGATACGCGGAACGAAAATAGAAACGGACTCCCCTTTCTTGGTGCAAGTTTTTTATTTTTCAAAATTCAGCTTTGCAGCCATGACGCATTTTGGCCTTCGCAGGCCTTGATCACATGCCGTGTCTACAAACTCTCCTCAATTTTAAAGTGCCAAGTGCATAAACAAGATGGAAGACAAACTAATGCCCTGTCTCCATGTCACGGTATCACATATCAGAAAGGTTTACATATTTAAATCTGGACAGAAAAAACTTGCTTAATAAACAGAAAAATAATATCTGTATAAATACAAAGATAAATCATACATTTAAGAACATATAACAGCCCCTAAAATCCAATTGAATCACAGTTGCAGTTTAATACATTCATGCTGGCCCTCCAATTTTATCATGGTTCCTATGCTGTATTTCTGTTATTAATATGTTCAATACATAAAAACAGACTTAAAAATTGCTTTAAAAATACCGCCCTAGTGGGCTGTTTTATTCTGCTAGCATTGTAAAGTGCATGATTGCTAAAGTACAGAAGTGATAAAGTGCTAAACACCTACTCCTGGTGTTGCTCTAAAGTGCAAGAATTCACATAAAAAAGTGCTAATATGCAAAGTGCTAATTCCTAGGAGACATTCTTCTAAAAACAGCACAAGGGAGGTTATTTACAGGGATTATGGAGTGCAGCAATTTCATAAAAATGTGCAAATATGTAAACATGTTATTACAGGATTATATAAACTGAATCTAAACTCATACTAGCAAACTGTTATAGCCAAGTGTACAGGTCCTCAGTTGTATTCAGCCCCTGTGGGCTTTTCCTGTCTAACTCCAGAATGTACTGAGTCTCAAGCCTTCTAAGAGTCACCTCTCTATCGCCACCTCATCTCAATTGTGGGACCGAGTCTACCACAAAATATTTTAGCTGATCTAAGTCACCGGATATGTTGAATCTGAGTTTGTGATGGCCCTCAAGTGCTGGAGAATTCTCTTGTGGACCTGCAGTTTAGTGCTGCCCACGTATCGCAGTCAACAAGAGCACTCCAGCACATAGATGGCAAATTCAGTTTTACAAGTAAGAAGCTTCTGGATTGTAGTAGGCTTATCTTTGAATGGCGCGGAATAGGACGTTTTGCTAATACCAAACTCGCATGCTTGGCATGAGGAGCATCTGATAGACCCTTTCCTTTTTGAGAGCCAGCTAGAGCCAGGGCTTATTTCTGGGCTACTGCTCACCATAAAATCACTTGTGGATGGGGCCTCCTAAAGGTTATTATTAGACGTGTGGAAGTGTGCCCCCTACAACAGGACCATTCAACAATAAGTGCCAGTCTTTCTTGATAATCCTGCATAAGCTATTCCTCTGTTTATTATACGTCAGGATTAATCTTGTGTTGTCAATATCTGGCATTGTGTTGTTTGTTTTCATTGACTCTTGCTATTTGATGTTTTAAACAGCAGATCATTTCTACTTTGATCCTTTGGTTTTTTCTTTGCTGTATTAATGGTTTTCTCAGAGTAGCCTCAGTCTAGAAAGCGTAACTTGCATTCTGCCTGTGCCTTAATCAGGTCACTATCTCTGCTGCATATCCTTCACATCCTAAGCATTTCCCCATATGGGATGCTGTGTATGGTATGCTTAGGGTGAAAACTTGATGCATGCAGGATAGTGTTTCCTGCTGTTGGTTTACGATGAAGTTTTTTCTCAAGTTGGACGTTGGCAACAAAGACCTTCACATCTAGAAAACAAACCGAACTGTCACTGATGTTGTGCATGAAATGCAGATTAATGTCATTGGTGTTGATGTTGGTGACAAACTCCACTGCACTCTGTCTGCTTCCTCGCCAAATCACGAAAAGGCCATCTATATACCTTATCCACTTGACTATATGGTCTTCCAGGGTTTTAGCATACATTGTTTTTAAAATCATTCCTTTCCACCATCCCATATGGAGGCAAGCATAGCTTGGAGAAAAGCTTGCCCCCATTGCTACCCCTCTTATCTGTTGGTAGACTTGCTGTTGGAACAGAAAGAAAGTATTCTCTAGGCAAAATTTGGTCAGGCTAATAAGCATTTTGTTGTGTTGATAGAATCCAATGGGCCTAGTGCCCAGAAAATATTCTAAAGCCCTAATACCATCTTTATGATGTATACTGGTATATAGATTAGATACATCCAGTGTCATTAACAGATAATCATTTTGCCAATGATCATTTATGAAGTTGTTTTAAAAAGTCAGTAGTGTCCTGTGTAAAAGATGTTAGAGCTCTAACATGTTCCTGTAGGAAGAAATCAATATATATAGACACATTCTCCAGCAGACTCTGTTTTGCAGAGATTATTGGTCTGCCTGGAGGTTTTGAAATGTATTTATGCACCTTGGGGATAAAGTATATAATGGGCATGGTTGGGTAATCATTCTTTTAAAATCTGTACTCCTCTTGGCTGAGTAATCCCCGCACTTTTCCAGGCCAGAAGCTAAGCGAACAACCCTGTTTGGAGTTTATAACAACTGCATCGTTCTCTCTGAGTTTCTTTATAAGTTGGTGGTATTTGTGCTGGTGTGCGTTTTGGTTTTTGGAGAGTCCTTGGATCTTACGATTTAACATCTTCACCTCAGCCGTTATCAACTCATTGAAAATATCGATTGAGTCTCTAGGCAGGATTGGTATAAACGTTGATTTAGGTTTAAATCCTTTGTTTAAGGTTGCAGAGACATTTATTTGTTGTTGTTCCATTGTAGATTCATGATTTTGTAAGGCTTGTAGGTCGCATAGAAAATTAACATCCGATGCTGACAGAATGCTGTCACCGCTTGGAGGGGCCTCTCCAATTGTTCTCATTGATGGTTTGCTGTTTTTTTAATAGATGAAACTTTTTTAATTGTAACTTTCGAATGAACTTGTAGATGTCGGCCCTTGTTTGTGGATAGTCGAAAGTGCTTTCAGGGCAGAATGGCAAACCAAGTGACAGGAGTTGTTGTTCAGCATTGTCTAAGTTGATTTCTGACAGGTTGATTATTGTATTCGTTTTTCCAGTGGTTTGAGTCACTTGCGCTTCCAGTTTTTGTTGGCAGGTTTGTTGTTTGCGCACGTTCTCTCATTGGTCCCTTTTTGGCCGTCTTTAAGGCACTTTGCATTCCTGCTCTGTCTGATTTGGGATTTGCAATCCCACATATATATGTATGCATATATGTATGTATACATATATATATGCATGTACATGATGCAGATTGGGGTGTACAAAATCTCCCTACTTCCACGGATAGAGTAATTTCACAGTTACACGCACATACACTCACCATACACTAGGGCCCATTTCACTAACATACACTCAAATACTCTACCAGCATTGAACCTGTGGAAAGAAACCTTCTAAAACTCCTAAACCCCACATCTACACCGAGGTCGATAAGACCTAGCTATTGCAATTGTCATAATCTAAACAATCTATACATTAATAATCAAATAGAGTACTCAATAATTGACAAGGAATAATCACCAACACCGTATTTAAAATTATGATTCTTTATCTAAAATTAGTCAAAAGAAATTAATCAGAATAAATCATTTTCTCATAATTACCTATTCTAGCTAAGTGTCAGAATGGGTCATCAGGACAAGTCTCTCAGTAGAAATCTCCCAAGTCACCGTCTTCACTGCATCGATCCTCACCAACGCAGGTTTGGGAAGAAAATGGCAAAGAGGCAAAACGCAATGACGCAAACCCTCTCTAGTCTAGTATATTTATAATAATTCAAACAAAAGAAAGAAACATTTAATATTACTTCATCCGCCGAACCGCTGAGCAGAGCGAGAAGGAAAAGGATGTAGCATCGCTACATTTGGAAAAATCTCCGCTCAGAAAAAGTCACAAAAATAAAAAGACAGAACAGGAACTAAATATTAAATGTATCTTCTCAACTTCCACACATTTCCTCTGGTGAGCTCAGAGTTTAGAGTCTTTCTTTAAAGCTCCTTTGTTTTCCAAGGCTGCCAAGGCTGTCCCAATGCATCTGGAGACTTGCCCAGATCTGCTGCTGTCCTCACGGAAAGTTTTAACCAGGCAAGGACTGTGGACAGATGACTCGCATCCATATTCAGCAAGGCCTTTTCCATCACAAATTCTCACTCGAAACCTGGCTTCAAAAGTCAGCCATCTTTGATTAGGCCGCAATAGGCCACAATAGACCATCTTAATTAAAAGAGACAAAAAACAACGTTACCACAGCATAGTGATTGAACAGTGTTAACCCCACTAATACCCTTATGTGTATGTAATTATCTAGCTTTAGCAACACAAAAAAGCCTTAATTCAAAAGCGTTTCGTGCTTAAAATAAACAGTACTCAGCAACGTTTATTTAATAAAACATGCACATTTATTAATAGCAATACAAAAGCGTTCCCGCGTGTCGGTTTTCTTCTCATTAGTATGTTGGTAAGTTTAAACACACACTTACACAAAACAAATAATTATTAATTAATAATTAGTAGATTAAATTATGACAAATAGACAAACCAGAGCTTCAAAACCCTATAGATTTCATTTAGAAAATCCTGCTCCAGCAATCCCCCCTTTGGTGATTTTATCACCAAATAACCCCAAAAAACAATTCGTGAAATTTAGTCCCATTTTAGGAGAAATTTGAAATGTCTTTTTCCTCCTTACACAACACTACACACCAGACACTCTTTCATCATCCCTCTTTGTTTCTAAGTAGACACTCTCCCTTAATTCTTCTAATTAAATTTCTTGTGGTTCTCTTTTCAACCTTTTTTTTATCTTTTCATTGTTTCTTTTAATTAATTTATTTTTCCCTCCCCTGTTTTTACAACACAAACACACTAATCTCAATATCAATAAAGCAACAATTATACAAGTTAAAGGAAACAATATCTTACCTATAATAGTACTACCTATTTTTGCAATAAAACTCTTAACAGCTATCACCTTATTAGCTATTTTAGTCCAGATACTTTCAGCTTCAAGTGGTACTAATTCTTCATGCAAATCAGTAATATTTTTGATATAGACCTTCAGGTCTTTGCTTTCGTCTGGAATGTAAGTGCAACAATGTTGAACTTTCAGCATTCCACAAACTCCACCCTCCTTAGCCAATAAAATATCAAGAGCAAGTCTATTTTGCATAGACATAGCACGCACGGCAATTAGTTCCGTATTCACCAAAAGAAACCCTCCAGCGGTATTTGTCGATAAGCGATCCACCACTGTTGACAGTTTCCGAATCCCATTAGCATTTAAAGAAATTCCCACTGCTGGAATTAAAGCTCCAAAAATGTCACCCACAATTTCAAACCAAGTTTCCCTCTTGAAGCGCATTAGTAAATTAATATGTTCTACATCTTCTATTCTATCTATATGAAAAATCTTTGGAAAAACCTAGCCCACATAACACGTGCCATACCAATGGTCAGGCAACTTGTAATGAGCCTTGTTCCCACAAACATAATACACTCCTGGAAAAATTGTATCTTCTCCACCTCTGAAACCCCATCCTGTTGCAATGAAGTATGTATCATGACATTCACTAGTCCCAACAAAATATGTATCATATTGGGATTTCCCTCTTGTAATGCACAGCTTACCCTTCTGTGGTGCATCTAAAGCTAAAGTTGGACTAGCTCCATTTCTCAATTCTTTTCCCATCTCAATGTCCCAAATTGTCTCACTCACTTTATATTTCCCTGCCTTTTCATGCATACTCAATCTCCTTTCCTCCACCATGTTCAGGAAAGCTTTCTCCTCTTCTTCCAAACTACAAGTTAAATTATTCTTAAAAATGTAATCTAATGTTAATTCTTCTTTCTCAATAAAAATCTCACCAAAAATATTAGCTTCTTTAGCTGGATTCAGCTCTTTGTTCATTGGCAAGTGCCCAAAAATACTATCTTTGTTAGACATCTTATAATCTATTTTCCCTAACAAATAAAAAACACTACTTAATACACTACAAGAAATTCCATACGTAGCTGGTAAATGGTGATAAGTAACACCCTCTGAAACGGATGCAGGTAATTGCATACAAACGTAGCAATCCCTCACTTCCATTGTTTTCACATATTCGTATAACAACTTTGAAAAAACATTACTAGAAAAATCATTAATTGACCTATCTTTATGCATGTAAGTATTACTAATTCTAGTTGGAACTACTTTTTGCGAATTCTTTTCTACATTTGTCTCATTCTCAGTATGTATTTCAAATGTACCTATTGAAACTCTAAATGTAACTAATAAAGCTAAAATACCCCATAGTAGCATTAATAATCCAGTACAGCAGCAGCACATTCTACACCATCTTTTTAAGAAGGCACATCTACTTTGATTATTCTCTATGTTAGCCATTTTACTACTTTGACCTTGTCTTTTGACTTAGCCTCTACTACTCCACTACTGTAACTTTCAAACTTTGGATTACTTCAAACAGCTGAGTTTCAGACTTTCTCCTTTTCACTTTTTCCAAGTGATTTCTTCAGTTCACTCAATTTGGATATTCATCACTTTTCACTCCTTCTTCTTCAGCAACATCAAATTGTATCAGATCATCAACAACATCCTGTGCATCTGACTCTTCTCCAATGTCAGTCAGAATAACTTTTAAGATTCCAACAGATTCTTCCTTTTCCTCAACCACTTTTCTCAAGATCCCCTCCGGATTATCTCGAGTCACTGTTTCTTCTTCTCCTTCTTCAGACAGTGCCACATAAGACCATTCCGGTGATCTGTACTTTTGGCTGGGTCTTCTAATTCTCTTTATTTCCTCAGGTTCTCTTGACTCCTTTTGCTCCTTCCATTTTATTTCGTTTTGACTCGATACTTCATTCACTTGTTCAGCTTTCGATGTATTTCCTCTTATCAGTCTGTATCTCAGCCTCTTTACTCTGTTGTTAGGCCAAAAATCTCCTCTTACGACCTTTTTCGGTCTTATCTCTGTATTATTTCTTTCTCCAATCCAAGTCCTCTTTCTCAGAACTCGACCCTTTGATTTTTCACTTTCACTTTCATCCGATTCTGTTTCAAATACCTCTTGTTCTTCAGCAGTTTTCTTTCGCTCTTGTTCTTCAGCAGTTTTCTTTCGCTCCACAGTCTTCTTCACCACTATTTGAGACTTCCCTACTTCTTTCCCTCCTCGGGTCTCCGACACGCAATCTTCTTGCTGTCTACTTGTCCCTTCACCTAGCTTATTAGAAGTGTTCCCTACACCTCCTCGGGGGTCTTCCGCAATCTGTCCCTCTCTATCTTCTTCTAACCCTACTTCTTCAGATATAATCTCAAGTGGTTCTTCAATCTCCTCCTCTTCTGATTCAGGAGTAATTTCTGTGGAACTGCTCTTTTCTTTTCTTTTTCCTCCACTGCTTTTTGGAACTTCAGGCTCTCTTTCAGAATCAGATCTCCTTTCTGAAATTCTCAATGGTTCTCTTGAACTTGAAGCCTTTTCTGCTTCTTTTCCTGAACTTTGATTCTTTCTCACTGGTTCTGGGTCTTCATCATCACTGGAATCTGACTCTTCAAAATACTCTCTACCAGTCCCATCCTTTGGGTTTGGAACTCTCAGAGTATGACTCGCATGCACCCAGTTTTTCACACCAGCACACTTCACTGCAGTCGTCGTAGTTAAAATGACTTGTCTTGGTCTTCCCCACCTTGGAACCAAGTAATTTCTTCTTCTGTGTACTTTAATCCTCACCCAGTCTCCTGGACTCAGATCATGAGCTTGCTTCTTCTCAAGTGTAGTAGCTTCTTCTCCAATCTGGTGAAACACAGAATGAACTGCGTCAGCCAGGCCTTTACAGTAATCCAAAATCATGTCATCAGTTATTGTCATCAACTTATTGACAGGTACATATGCATGTCGCATTGCACGTCCCATTATGATTTCATGTGGACTTAAACCAGTAGTTCTATCTGGAGTAGATCTAATAGTCATTAGCACTAGAGGCAAGACATCTGGCCATTTCATGCCAGTGGCTAAGCACATCTTACCAATCCTGTTCTTGATTGTGCCATTTATCCGCTCAACCACACCAGAAGCCTCTGGTCTGTATGCACAATGTAGCTTCTGCTGTATGCTTAATGCTTCACAAATCAAACTCATGAGTTCATTATAGAAGTGTCCACCTCTATCAGACTCAATCGTTACCGGAAATCCGTACCTAGGAATCAACTCTCTTAACAGTAACTTTGCCACTGTTACTCCATCATTTCTCCTAGTCGGATAGGCCTCAACCCATCTTGAAAACAAACAGACTACCACTAGTACATATCTCAGTCTGTTCACTTGGGGCATTTCAATGAAATCAATCTGCATTCTTGTAAAAGGACCTCCTTCTCTGCCTATTGTTCCCAGACTCACCACTGTCTTCTTCCCAGTGTTAAATTGCTGGCAAATCAAACATCTTTGACAGATACTTTCTGCAATTGTCCTGAACTTTGCATTGTACCAGGTCTGCTTAAAAGACCTAATCATTGAATCCCTTCCCAAATGTCCCTGGCCATGATACATCCTTGCCATTGCTGACAGCATGGAGTTCGGCATTACTGGTCTGCCATCTCTATAGACCCAAACATGGTCTGTCTCTCTCGGGGCACAACCTGCCTTAATCCAATCTTTCTTTTCTTCCTCCTCTGCCTCATCCTGCAACTGTTTCACTTCATCCCATGTCTCTAAGACATTAGTAAACATCACAGAACAAAAAGACATTTCACCCTCTCGTTCCCGATTAATAGATTGGTTATTTTTGGCACAATATTGTGCAATGTCGTTAGCATATCTATTGCCAACTGTCACAAAATCATCTCCTTGTCCATGAGCAGCACATTTCACAACTGCTAATTCTTTAGGCAGCTGTATCGCCTCAAGCAATTTCCCAATCACTTCAGCATTCTTTATTGGAGTCCCACTCGACGTCAAGAAACCTCTTTGTAGCCAAAGTTGGCCAAAGTCATGCACAACTCCAAATCCATACTGACTATCAGTCATCACAGTCGTTCTCAAATCTTTCCCAATTTCACAAGCTTTTGTCAATGCAATAAATTCAGCAACTTGCGCAGATTTCACTCCTTTCAATGATGATGCTTCCATAACTTCTGAAACCTTACACACTGCATATGCTGCACATAGCACACCCTCATCATTCCTCAGGCATGATCCATCCACAAACAACACATGATCACTCTCATGCAAGGGAAGATCCCTTATGTCTGGTCTCGGTTTTGTACAGTAATCAAGCACATCCAAACAATTGTGATCATCTTCTGTTTTCACACCTACATTTTCAATATCCGGCAACAATGTCGCTGGATTCACATTCACACATCTCTCAAGAGTCACATTTGATGCTCCCAGAAGGACTTTTTCATATTTAGTCAACCGACTATGTGACATGTACTGAGTTCTGCTTCTCGTCAAAAGAATTGCCACATTATGAGGTACGAATACCCTTACAGGATATCCCATTATGATTCCCTCACTCTGTTCTAGGCTTCTGCATGTTGCAGCCACAGATTTCAGACAACCTGGTAAACCCACAGCTACAGGGTCAAGTGTCGATGAGAAGTACGCAATAGGCCTTCTCAGTAATCCATGCTTCTGAATTAACACTGAAAGTGCACATCCATTTCTCTCACTGCAGTACAATTCAAATTCTTTTTCATAATCTGGCATACCCAAAGCAGGGGCTTCACACATTCTGCTTTTCAGCTCTTCAAATGCTGCCATTTGTTCTCCATCTAGTTCCAATGGGTCTGTCATCTCACTTTTAGTCAGCTTAATCAGTGGCTTTGCTATCAGCGAAAAATGATGCAGATTGGGGTGTACAAAATCTCCCTACTTCCACGGATAGAGTAATTTCACAGTTACACGCACATACACTCACCATACACTAGGGCCCATTTCACTAACATACACTCAAATACTCTACCAGCATTGAACCTGTGGAAAGAAACCTTCTAAAACTCCTAAACCCCACATCTACACCGAGGTCGATAAGACCTAGCTATTGCAATTGTCATAATCTAAACAATCTATACATTAATAATCAAATAGAGTACTCAATAATTGACAAGGAATAATCACCAACACCGTATTTAAAATTATGATTCTTTATCTAAAATTAGTCAAAAGAAATTAATCAGAATAAATCATTTTCTCATAATTACCTATTCTAGCTAAGTGTCAGAATGGGTCATCAGGACAAGTCTCTCAGTAGAAATCTCCCAAGTCACCGTCTTCACAGCATCGATCCTCACCAACGCAGGTTTGGGAAGAAAATGGCAAAGAGGCAAAACGCAATGACGCAAACCCTCTCTAGTCTAGTATATTTATAATAATTCAAACAAAAGAAAGAAACATTTAATATTACTTCATCCGCCGAACCGCTGAGCAGAGCGAGAAGGAAAAGGATGTAGCATCGCTACATTTGGAAAAATCTCCGCTCAGAAAAAGTCACAAAAATAAAAAGACAGAACAGGAACTAAATATTAAATGTATCTTCTCAACTTCCACACATTTCCTCTGGTGAGCTCAGAGTTTAGAGTCTTTCTTTAAAGCTCCTTTGTTTTCCAAGGCTGCCAAGTCTGTCCCAATGCATCTGGAGACTTGCCCAGATCTGCTGCTGTCCTCACGGAAAGTTTTAACCAGGCAAGGACTGTGGACAGATGACTCGCATCCATATTCAGCAAGGCCTTTTCCATCACAAATTCTCACTCGAAACCTGGCTTCAAAAGTCAGCCATCTTTGATTAGGCCACAATAGGCCACAATAGACCATCTTAATTAAAAGAGACAAAAAACAACGTTACCACAGCATAGTGATTGAACAGTGTTAACCCCACTAATACCCTTATGTGTATGTAATTATCTAGCTTTAGCAACACAAAAAAGCATTAATTCAAAAGCGTTTCGTGCTTAAAATAAACAGCACTCAGCAACGTTTATTTAATAAAACATGCACATTTATTAATAGCAATACAAAAGCGTTCCCACGTGTCGGTTTTCTTCTCATTAGTATGTTGGTAAGTTTAAACACACACTTACACAAAACAAATAATTATTAATTAATAATTAGTAGATTAAATTATGACAAATAGACAAACCAGAGCTTCAAAACCCTATAGATTTCATTTAGAAAATCCTGCTCCAGCATACATACAGGAGACAGGCGCTCGCGGGAATCTCAAATCAATTTGTTTAATTTTGTAAAGCATACAGTTTTCAACTTTCTCCTTTGTCGAATTCAAACATGACCTAATTGCACAGTTTATATTAAAAGGTGTAACTCACCTCACCATTGGAGGGCTTCCTAGGGTCATACAGAGAGGACTCCTGTTATAATGGAAATTACCATGTTGTTTGGCTGCCATGATACATGTAAATAAGCATTCATGCAAAAATTGCTATTCTGGCATTTTTCATTCAGAATATCCATATCCAATAATCAAATGAAACTTGATTAGGCATATCAGAGAAACACCGACGTATACTTACAGTTGTCACAAAATGTATACAGCTGATGCTTTCTCCAGCATCAATTCAACCCTAAATGAGATGCCCGCGGTCTCCTCCTGGAGCAAAAAAAGCCACCCTTGGCTTAAAATAACCAAGGTCTGAAGGTGTTACAGATTATACTACCTGCAGCCTTCATACTGTGTTGAAATCCTTACAGACAGCCCATCTTCTGAAGCAAAAGAAGCACACGTACATGGGTTAGTACCTGGTGAACTCAGGCTTCTATATTACATAGAAAAGTCCATACTGGGATGATTCTGTCTAATAACTCAAGGCTGCTTACAATACTTAGTATATATTACGTGAACTTCTGTGTAACATGCTGAACACGTTGTCAATTGTTACCTGCACACAGTTACTCTTTAAGGTAAAGATGTATAATGTGTTCATTATATCTACACACTTTTGATGCATTTCAGAGCACATGCGTTTTGTAAACACTTAGAATTAACACGGAAGGGACGGGGGCAAATGGGTGGAGCCTGTAGGTGATTTGGCGCCTTTGCATACTCAGCAGCGATTAAAAGGGGGAATGGTGGACTCTGCCCTCTAAAAAGGAAATGACAAGAAAGAACTGTTAGACCTGGCATCCTTGGTGTGGTTTCCCTTAACTTTTTGCCTTCTAACCACATGTTTAAGCTCATTTTTACTGGCAATAGGAATCTGGGCACTTTGCCACTGTTATCCAGTGTTAAAGTGCATGTGCCCTTCACTTAAAACAGGGTAACATTGGCTTATCCCCAATTGGGATTTTTGATTTGCTTATAAGCCCCTAGTAAAGTGCACTACATGGGCCCAGGGTCTCTAAGCTAAATGCTCCTACTGGGTCTACAGCAGTGATTGTGCCACCCAATTCAGTAGCCCTTTTAGCATGTCCCAGGCTTGCCATTGCAGAGCCTGGGTGTGCAGTTTTAAACTGCTATGTAGACATGGCAAGTTAACCTATTTGCCAGGCCCTGGATAGCCTGTGGGCAGGGCACAGTGTATTTAAAACGTAGTACATGTACTTTTATGTTTTACATGTCCTGGTAGTGAAAACGTTTTAAATTATTTTTTCACTACTGCAAGGCAGTTCATGAATTTAATGTTGCATTGGGAAAAGATGGGAACCCCAAATTTGGTGTCTCTAGAATCACAATTTAAACACACAACTTATGGTATTGTTGGTTTTTCAATTGCAATTCTGAAAATGTCACTATTAAAAAGTTGGCATTTTCTTACTGTAACCAATTGGTGCCTTCTGCCTGTCTCTGAAAAACACTTCTGGGGTGGGTGACAGCAGGTTTCCTGCATTCCCTCTAAACAGCCACACACAATGGAAGGGTAGATGTGACTGAGTGGCCATCTGCATGCTGATGGGTCACCCTGAGCAGGATGGGAGGGAGGGGCTAAGCCACCTGAAAGGGCTGTGTCTTGTCCCCACAAAAAGGAGTGCATACCCTGGGACTGAGAACGCCTGGACCTGCATCACTACATCTCAGAACCAAAGTATCTCCAAGGGCTTGTTGGCTTGCCTCTTGCTTCTGAAGTCTCATGGATATTAAAGGCTTCACCCTGCAACCAGCACATGGACTCTGTCTGCTGTGAGCCCTGCTCCGCCAAGTGGTACCAAGCCAGTACTGGGCCCTTGGAAGTGAGTTTTCAGTGCTGCAACCCAGAAAATCCACACATCGATGACCTTGCGCCAATCAGAACCATTGCATTTCATTCAACACTGATGCATCGCCATGGCTCCTCAGACTGCTGACACCGTATCTCCAACAGTGTGATGCATCGTCCTCTGTTTCCAACACATCTATGACTTTTCGCCAATGCATCGCTTTGTGCTGCATGTTTTGCCTACATTCCAGGAGTTTGATGATAGCACATCATCCCGATTTCATCTCCTCTTGACTCTTGATGCATCCTTGACTTTGTGCAGCTTGGAACTGATGTATCGCCCCCTCTGTGGGATCCTTTGTGCCACCCATCATCCTCGATGTCTATGCATCTAAGGTATTGTTCAGATGATCAAGGCTGGTCCCTGTATCCAACCCACGCTCAGGGCCAGACTGGCTACCGGGCGTTTTGGCATGCTGCCGAGCTGGGGGCTGATTTCAATCATGGGGACCTGCGTGTGCTAAACAAAATTCGTTTTGCTTTGTTTATTTCGAAGCACACACAGGTCTCCATCAACGAAATTAGCCCCCACCGCAGTGACATCAGCCCCCAGCTCGGCAGCATACCAAAACGCCCGGTAGCCCTGCACACGCTCCGTTGTAGTCGGTCAGAATTTTTGGATTTGCGCCAGGCAAGCACGACATGAATGCACCAGTTGGTGATATTTGTTTCTAAGCACTACAAAAACAGTTTCTTCTTTAAAAATCCATCCTTGAATTCTGCTTGTTGGATTATTGTCATTTTGGTCTTGTTTAACTCATTAAAATATTCTCTATTTTTCTAAACTGGTGGGGAGTTATCTTTTGGTGTTTTTACTGTGCTACTGTGTTTTGAATGCACAAATACTTTAGACATTGCCTCTTAGCTAATTCTTACTGCTCTGGCAAGCAATCAGAGGGTGAGCACAGGTTAATGTAGAGTGTGTTATTGACTCATTCTGAACAGATTTGTGGTTCCTGCTTAGACAGGGTGTATACCTCTGCAAACCAGAAACAAAATTTCTGACATGAACCCAGTTGTCTTGGACAGTCACTACAGTAAAGATTGCACTCTAATAATTCAACAATGCATTCATCTCCATTAAGGATTTCAGATTGTTTTTCACCATGCAATTGAAGAGAAACCACACAATCAGCCTAGGAAATGACGGCAACGTCATTGCATACTACTAAAGTGGAAGGGACAGGTTCAAATGGCGGAAGCTTGTAGGAGATTTGGTGCCTTTGCATACTCAGCAGCAATTGAAAGGGAGAACAGTCGACTCTGCCCTCAGACCGGGAGGCAACAAAAAAGAACCCACTCCTCTTGGACAGTTACTACAGAAAAGAATGTGCTCCAATAAATCAATGATGCATTCACCTCCATCAAGGAGTTCAGATTGTTCTTCAACATGCAATTGTAAATAAAACATATTATGCATTAGCCTGCAAAATTAGCGGGAACGCCATTATATACTACTAATGTGGAAAGGGTGGGGTCAAAAAGGCGGAGCTTTAAGTGATTTAACTTCTTTGCATACTCAGCAGCAATTAAAAGGGAGAACCGTGGTCTCTATCCTCACAGCGGGGGACGATAAGAAAGAACCCACTCATCTTGGACAATCAGTACAGAAGAGATTGCATTCCAATAAATCAACATTGCACTCAAATCCATCAAGGATTTCAGATAGTTTTCCAGTGTGCAATTGAAGATAAAACACATTATCGAAAATGGCAGGAACACTGCTGAATTAAACTGGCGTTGAAAGGGGCAGGCCAAACGGGCGAATCTTAGTGGTCTTTTTTTAAGGAGAGGGGGCTGCATGGGCCCCTCCCCTTTTCTTATAAGTTTCTATAATGGCTCAGGGAGGTGTGCCATGTACCCAGCTCCCCTTAACTGAACAATGTGGCCCCTTGGGTGAGCTCACTGGGGCCTATAATAGAAGATTGCGGCCCTGGCTGCCATTTTTTTTTTGTTTCTTGCCCGATCCCACAGGAGTCCCCCAGATCCATGGCAGCAATTACCAATTTGTTTGATATTTTGGCCCCAGGGGGCCATCTCTCTGGGTACCCCCCCATGGGGACTAGGGTAGAAAGTATCCCTAACCTGTCCCATTATTTCACTTTTTTTTCTAACTTCAGGACAGGGAACTAGGGGGGCCATTATGATGGCAGAGGGCCAGCCACCGACAGCCTGCCGGTGGCGGGCCCTCCACCACTATCCTGCAGTTTTCCACCCGTCAGATTACAATGGCACGTGGTAACATGGTGGTCGGAAAGTCTGGCCACCACAGTTCCAACAGGTGGTCATTTTCTGACCGCCTGTGCAGCCGCCGCACTACCCAGCATTGATATCCCTTTTCACAGCTCGTTTTGTGGCGCTCAACCCACCACAATATGGCATGTGGAAACAGATTTGGGGGGCCGTAGTGGACCCCCCTTCATTCCTGGGCCTGGGGCAAGGGCACTGGGGGACACCTATGGTGCCCCGTACACATCCTTGCACCATGTAGCAGGCACCGCATGGTGCTTGCCATGAAGTGCAGGGATATGCAAGTGCCATTTTTTTGTATTGTGGAGGGGCCTGCTAACTGCATCCCAGCCGCAATACAGTTGATAGGCAAAGTGACCTCCGCAGTGGTGGTTGCATCCTTATCTGGTCAGTGGGTAGGCCGCCTCGTAGGGGGCCGGTCCCACTACCACAATGGTGGCAGATGGACTGAAGTCCATCGGCCATTGTAAAGACCCCCTGAGCCTACAGGTCCTGCAATGGCTGAGAGTAACATTTTTCTCATGTTGCTGGCACCAAATCAGAGTGCTCACTCCAGTGGGAGTCAATTGGCCCTAGGGAAGTAAAATTTCCTCGGCCAATCAGAAAGCTCTATTTTTGAAATGGTGCTCCCTTGAGACTCTCTTGAGCCT
Source organism: Triturus cristatus (assembly GCF_964204655.1). Lineage (NCBI taxonomy): Eukaryota > Metazoa > Chordata > Amphibia > Caudata > Salamandridae > Triturus > Triturus cristatus. Next base: position 864,005,056 of record NC_140588.1, on the reverse strand, counting down.
CTCGCAGACCCAACCGGCCTGATAAACAAATCATTTTTAGGTCTCGCCTGACCCAGCACATGCGCTGGTCTGGCGAGACTTATGGAGAGGGCTCCAAAAAGTGCTACCAGGCCAGCCTAGAGCTACGCGCCGTGCTTTACCGCGATTACTTTCACTTTCACGGCCGCTTTGATGTTTATCGCGTTCACTTTCGTGGCCACAGGGCCGCTTGGCATAGCCAATAGGTCTCGCTTTTGGGACCTTATATGTATTTAGTTATGCAACTGTTGCATGGCTAAACACTTATAAGGTCCCAAAGTCGAGACCTATTGGCTATGCCAATGCTTGTCTCACTTAATTTCTGGAAAACTACTGAACGGATTTACACCAAATGTTTTGTAATTCGGTGCAGCAGTTTTTGCTGTATACTTTTCTAACCAAGTCCATCAAAAATGCATGGGAAAGTTGCATTTTGAAAGCCCCCTTTTGTCTCGGCCCCTGATAAACAGATGGAAAGTTTCATGGAGATTCGTCAAACAGGGCTAAAGTTATTAGCAACACAAAAAACGCTTTCCTATGGAAGAGCTGACCTAACCATTACTACCAAGTGTATTGGAGAAAAAAATAAAATTTGAGGTGACATTAAAGTTATATATGGCAATAATATTTTATGTTACATTAAAAGAAACTGAGAAATTCACTGCAAAAATCAAAGGTTACAATTTTGTTACAAATAGGTAAAAATGTCAGTTAAAAGTTATCATTTTAAACATTTCGTTTGAAGACCTACCCAGGACTGTGAATAGTGCTGGCACATCTAAGAGTAGTTCTTTCAATTAGTTTTGCCTGATCAGTATAGACAGGGGATAAAAATCAAGATGAAGACCAAGAAGCCTTTGAGAAAATGTAAAAGGAAGAGGCAGACAAGAAGAAGTTGATGCAAGAAACCAAAACTGCAAGACCTCCCCGGCATGGGCGTAACATAGGCCCCCGCAGCCCCCGTGTTGCGGGGGGGCCCCCGAACTCCAGGGGCCCCCGCAGCACCAAGTGCAGTCATTGACAGACAGCAGTGTCCACTGGGATGCAGTTTCAAAGTTATTTTCCAGTCTGCGTCGTGCGCGCGGTGTAATGTTGTATGTAGCCCCCACATATAGAAGACACCAATGCAGGGATGTAGGAACAATCAGGTATTTATTTAGCTGTACACATGTAAGAGCGCCGGGCAAACACTCCCTGCTCCGTGCCGCGGCTCCGCTCTATCGCGCGTTCCGCTGTTCGCGCATGCGCATAGCCTCACACGCGTTCTGCCCTCGCGCGCTGCGTAACTACGCAGCGTGCGAGAACTAGAATGCACACTACATATCTCCCTCCTTTTCCATGGCCCTGATAACATGTAGTCCTCATAGTCTCTAAGGTACACTCCCTCCATCTAGTTCAAAGTCTTTGAAGCGGCTAGGCCTCACAATCACTCTGCCAGCTCGGGTACGTCTTACCGGGGTGCCGGGATTACCAGGATCATTGCTTACAGCTGGGCTCCCCTCCATGCCTCGGGGGTCGCCTTGCCCCGCTCTGTCCGGGCTGTGGCCTTCCTCCATGGGTGGCTCTTCCACTCCCATCGTCCCCTGGTCTCCCTGCTCCCCACTGTACTCTCTCTCTGGTGTGCCTCTTCTTTCCGGGAGTTGACTTCCTTCGCTGTCCTTAGTGTAGGTCTCATGGACTACTTTCTCGTTCTCTTCCTCTGGCCATTTTAAGATCTTGTTGCATTTCGCCATACGGTCGTGGGACCACACGTTTCCATCGCTGAGTAGGGCGGCTCTCTCATATACTTCCTCCACCTGTAGAGGGGGACTGTACTTGCTGTCTCCCTTCTTCCTTCGAACCGCTAACTTGACTCTCACCCACTCCCCTTTCTCCAGAGTGGCGTTTTTGACCTTCCGTCTCTGGTTGTAGTACTCCATGTACACTCTCTGGGCCTTCTCCAGGTTGTGTTGTACTACCGCTGGAGACCATTTGCTCGTTATTGTCTTTTCCCTCCACATGACATTGTCCTTGGTGAAGGGGTGTCTCCCCCTTAGGATTTGGAAGGGGCTGTACCCCGTCCCCGTGGGGGTGATGCGGTAGGCCCACACCATTTTCTGTATCTCTTTCTCCCAGTCCTTCCCCATCATGATAGCTGCTTGAATAGAACCCATTAGCACTCTATTGAAGCGCTCTACTTGTCCATTGCTCGACGGGTGGTACACCGCTGTGTGCAGTAATTTGATCCCGTTTCGCTCCGCATACTTGTTCCATTTTTCAGATCTAAAGTGGGGTCCATTGTCACTCAGCAGCGTTCTGGGGATTCCTTCCCTTAGGAAGACCGAGGTGAGAAATTTGATCACTGTCTCTGCTTCCATTTCTTCCTGTATGTGTATTTCCGGCCACTTGGAATACTTGTCAACCAGGACACAGAGGTATTGGGGCATTCCGTGGATGTCCAGCACCGGTCCCAGGATGTCCACCGCCACATCTTCCCATGGCCCACTTGGTACGGGGAATTTCCCCAGCGCCAGCCGTAGGGGAACCAGCGTCTTGTCTGCTCCTTGGCACTAGTTGCACTCTCTCACTTGCCTTTCCACCTGAGCATCCATTCCTGGCCAACAGTACATGTGCTTTGCCCTCGCCTTAGATTTTACTATTCCTAAGTGCCCTTCATGTAGCATTTCGATTAATCGGGGAACCACTGCTGCTGGAGGAACCACTTTGTCTCTCCTGTACAAGAATATTCCTTCATTCCCCACTGATAACTCTTCACGTACTTCATAATATTTTCGGAGTGCCTCTCCTAGCCGTGTCTTCTCCGGCCATCCTCTTATTATGTGTTCCTTGACGTTGCAAATGTCCCCATCTTCTTCATATGCCTGTATCCAGTCTTGTTTGCTTATTACCCTTTCCGGATCATCCATTATTGCCACCATCTCGTCTTCCTCGGGGGTCATGTCCGGGGCACCTTCCATGGCTGCTGCTCGGCTAAGATAGTCTGCCACCTTGTTCCTCATCCCCGGAATATATTCCACATCATATCTTTACTCTAACAGTTTAAGCGTCATTTTAGCTATGCGGGGTGTAGCGCCAGCATGCCCGCTTGAGGTGAGTACCTTAACTAAAGGCTTGTGGTCCGTCTTAAGCAGGAATCTTGTGCCCCATAGGAATTGGCGATATTTCCCCATCGCCCACACCACCGCTAGCATCTCTTTCTCAATCACACTGTATTTCTGCTCAGTAGGTGATAGTGTCCTGGATGCGAAGCTGAGTTTTCCACCAGTCCATCACTTCTTTCCTGCAGGAGTACTGCCCCTAGTCCTTTTTCTCTGGCATCTGTCGTCAGAATCGACCGGCCTAGTGGGTCATACCCTTGCAAAGGCACCCCTTGACTGATGTCTTTCTTCAGGGCATCAAACTCCTTTTGTGTGTCCTCCGACTATTTGTAGGTCGTTTTGTCCCTCGTTAGTTGTCGAAGGTGATGTGTCTTGGTGGCGAAGTGGGGTACAAATTTGCTGTAATACTCCACCATCCCTAGGAAGGACCTTACTTCCTCTTTGTTGTTGGGTGCTGTCGCCTTGCATATCGCCTCCACGTTTTCTCTTTTTGGGGTGATGCCGTGTCCTCCTATCTCGTGCCCTAGATATGTGACCGATGTCATTCCCAGCTTGCACTTCTCCCATTCCGCGGTCAGGCCTTTGTCTTCTAGTATTCTGAGTACTTTCTCCAGCCTCTCATCGTGGTCTCTTCTGTCTGTTCCCATCACAAGTATATCGTCCTGAAAATACTGGACGCCCTCGATGTCCTGAAACAGACGATGCATCAGTTTTTGGAACACCGCTGCTGCGGAGGCGAGGCCAAATGGCATTCTCCGGAATTGGTAGCACCCAAAGGGTGTAATAAACGAGGTCAACTTCCTGCTTGATGGGTGTAGGTCTATCTGATGATAGGCGGACGTTAGATCGATGGTGGAGAACCACTTTACCCCTTTGGTCTTGGCTAGCATTTCTTCAATGCGAGGTAATGGGAATTTCTCCACTATGAGACACTTGTTTAGTTCTCGAAGGTCCACGCACAGACGGACTTTCCCATTTGGTTTCATCGCCACTACTAGGGGGGCGAGCCATTCCGCACTGTCTATCGGCTCTATTATCCCTTCCTTCTCCAAACTGTGTAGCTCCGTCTGCACCGCGTCTTTCACCGCTAGGGGTATGTTCCTGACTTTGTGGGACACTGGACTGGAGTTTTCTTTAAGTACTATCTTGTGTGTAAATTTCTCCAGTCTCCCCACCTTTCCTCCAAACACTTTCGGGAATTTATGCTTCATCGCTTCCAGTACCGGCCAGCTCCCTGGCGCTGTCATGGGGACTTGTGTGTCGCCTCCCGGGTCTAGTTTGATCCCTAGATCCCCTTGGTCCATCCATCCCAGTACGGAGGGGCCTCTCTCCGCCACGTGCAGTTTGCACTCGGCTTGTCTTCCCCGGAATTCAAAGGTCAGCTTCCTGTACCCCACCATGGGTATCAGTTCCCCTGTATACGACACCGGGCGAATGTCTGGTGGTTCCAGCCTTTTTCCCAACGTGGGTTCAAACTGTTCCTTCCATACCGTTTTCTGGATGATGGCGTACGGGGATCCCGAGTCTATTACTATTTGGATGTTTACCCCTCCAATCTTCATGTCGCATTGGGGTTTGCGGGTTCTCTTCCCGTCTATCCCCAGCACCTGCTCATCGATACACAGGACTTCCATGTCTTCCTCCTGCTCTTCATCCTCTTCCCGTTGCTCCTGTTCCACATATTTCACCACAGGCCTCTTCGTCTTCCTTCGGCAGACTTTCTCATAGTGGCCCATTATGCCGCAGAACATACACTTCGCACGGAACGCTGGGCATCTCTTGTCCTGAGCTGTGTGTGCCGGGCTGCTGCATCTGTAGCAAGCTCCATTGTTGTCTCTAGTCGGTTTCCACGTTTGTCCAGTCTTCCCTTTCCATTTCGAGGGTCCTCTGCTCTCCTGGGCTGGTTGTTTGCTTCTACCCTGTGCTTCTGCGTCATCTACTTTGTTCACCATGGTTTTGGGGACAATTTCTCGTTTTGCCGCCTCCGCGCACCTTTTAGTCAACTCCGCCTTCTTCACCATCGCAATCACTTCTTTCAGTGGCGCCTCGCTATTCGCCCACAGTTTGTCTTGTACGCTTTTGTTCGTGGTATGCATGACGATTTGGTCCTTGATGAACTCATCGTGCAGAGCTCCGTATTTGCATGTCACCGCCAGTTTCTTCAAGGCCGCTACGTATTCATCGATGGTTTCTCCCGGCTCTTGTTTCCTCTGTTGGAAGTTGTACCTGTCTATCGAGACACTCACCGCCGGGCGGTAGTGGGCATCGAGGTCCTCCATGGCGTGTTTAAATACGTCATCGTCCGCGTTTTGCCGGAGTTGCGGCACCAGATTCTGGTAGACCCTTATGCCTTCCGGGCCTAAATTGTGCAGGAGTATTCTTTTCTTCCTCGCGCTGGGCAACTCGTCTCCGTTTTCATCCTCGAGGGTCGCTAGGTAGTTCTTAAAATATTCCCGCCAATCCTCCCACTTCATTTGGGGTTCACCTGGTCTTGGCAGAAACGGTATTAGCGCCGTTAGTGAGGATCCTTGGGTGCTCATCTCTCCCCTCCTTCCTGGCGCCGCTCCTGGGCCTCTCGGATTGTCTGGCGTGTCCCCTCTCTCTGGTTGAGCCTGCTCCTGCCGTCACTCCTCTTCTGTCCCCCCGTCGCTGCGTGCCGCCTCTTCCGCCAGGTTCACTATGACTAGGCCTTTTGCGTGCTTCTTGCGGTTGTGCGCCTTCTATCGGCCTCTGCACGTGGTCTGTAACTTTTATTTGCTGCCTCTGCCACGCTCTTCATGTGTTTTTTCCCTGGGATAGCTCTTCTTCCTGTCTTTCCCCTTGGCTGGCCAATGCTGCTTCGCCTGTGCTCCTGGTCAGTAGGTCAGGATCCTTCTGCTGTCTGTAGTGGCAGAATCCCAGTCTCGTCGCCACTGTAATGTTGTATGTAGCCCCCACATATAGAAGACACCAATGCAGGGATGTAGGAACAATCAGGTATTTATTTAGCTGTACACATGTAAGAGCGCCGGGCAAACACTCCCTGCTCCGTGCCGCGGCTCCGCTCTATTGCGCGTTCCGCTGTTCGCGCATGTGCATAGCCTCACACGCGTTCTGCCCTCGCGCGCTGCGTAACTACGCAGCGTGCGAGAACTAGAACGCACACTACACGCGGCACGCAGCTTAGTGGTCTTTAGCTAGGGAGGGGCAAGAGCTGGGCATAAATTTACTTTAAAATTATGTGTGTCACAGCTCTCCTTCTAATTGCGTGAGTGTGACATTTCATTCAGGACTGGATTCTGAGGCGGTGAAGGGCTTGGCGCTGCTGTAAACAAACTCTTGTGAGAGCAGGTAATCTAAATCATACATTTAAAGTACAGGCCTGCACCAGAGTCACCCAAGTCTCAGACTTCGGTTAGATCGCACCGACCTGATTTGATAAATTAATAATTGCCCCATGCGGATTTTCTAGGGTACACAGTTAGTCAGTGCCGAGTATAGGGGTCCTGCGAAGGGATAGCCGGGGGCGAAGTGACTCCCTAGAACAGCAGGGAAAGACTCAGTGGGCCCTCTCCTCTCCACTGTTCATTTTCTAGTGCGGTATTTAAACTCCGGTGTGACTTTACCTCTTATTCGCCAATTACCCTACAAGATAATCGTTCTTTAAACAGAATTCTTTAGCCGCCCTTTAACGATGTTTTTTTAGCTGTACAGTTACCACTTTCCAAGGAGATGTGGGCTTCTGATTCTTAGTTTCGGTTTTGGAATATAGCATGGCACTGGCAGATTTTTTTTGTTTGCTTTGTTTTGTAATGTATAGCACAAACTAGACCCGAGCCTGGTGTCAGAGCGCTTTACAGTACTTACAAGTTACATACTATAAAAGTAGCAGAATACTGTGAAGGAAATTTGAGGGCGACAGCTAGTATACCAGAATGGTTCTGATGCATAACAGAGGATGAACATTAGAGACAAACTAGGTCACATTGCAGTGTGCCCTTACATTATCATGTTTTAAACAAATTGACATATTGCGATGCAGCGCTTTGTTCAAAGGGTGTTTCTGGATACGGAAGTTTTTTTGTTCCGTGAAAAGTCTCGATCGAGCGGTTTGTTCAAATTCCTCTGGGGATAAACTTCCCTTTTTTGGGCCTGCTTCCCGAGGAGAGATTGTGTTTTGTTTATTAAGCCTTAGTGGTTGTGACAGAAGGGAGTTTATTGTTTCTTTATGACCTGAATCCACCAGAAGAGGGGTGAGTTTTTTGGGCCAGGTATTCCGGGGTGCCACAATGTGAGTAATGCATGCAAATTTGATATTTCTAGTTGTGATAGGCACTAGTCGAAATAAATGATAAATGTGTAGAATGATTGTACCGTCTTGTTCCTGGGATAAGTCTTACAGCAGAGTGTATGACTGCCATGCGAGTTTTGTGAATTCTGATGAGCGCATTTCCATAGTCAAGTCAAGATGTCTGAAGGTATGTGCCTTAAATTTAAAACATAGTATTTTCTTCCTGTGGTTTCCAGACCAAGTGGTCCGCAAGCTGTCCCAGTTAAACTGGAACCCGACCTGCTGGATGACACAAAACAGACCCGTGTAAAAGTCTCGAGGCTCGTGGGATCAGCCCTATGCCTGGTTAAATGAGCTCTCTTCAGGTGGGCGAGACGCTATACAATAAACCTCTAATGTAGTTTGCATTAGTTGTGAAGCACTCTTTTGTACCTGGACAAGGTTTGCGCTATTTAAAGTGGTGAAAAATAAATGTGTAAAGATTGCAAGTTTCTATTTTAGCAGGTAACATACAGAGCTGATCTCCAGCATTCTGTAGCCCATAACTAACGTCAGAGGCATAATTTGGCTGCCGCTTGTCAAGTAGCCCAGTACAGAACTGATCTCCTAGCATTCTGTGACCCAAAGCTGATGTCAGAGGCATCGTTAGGCTGCCAGCGGAGGCGGATCTAACATCCGAATGTTGCCCCGTGCAACTTCTACACATGGCTCAAGTCTGTTTTTGTGACGTAAAACACAGATCAGAATGTCTGCTGTGAGCCCTGCTCTGCCAAGTGGTACCAGTCCAGTACTGGGCCCTTGGAAGTGAGTTTTCAGTGCTGCAACCCAGAAAATCCACACATCGATGACCTTGCGCCAATCAGAACCAACGCATTTCATTCGACACTGATGCATCGCCATGGCTCCTCAGACTGCTGACACCGTATCTCCAAAAGTGTGATGCATCGTCCTCTGTTTCCAACACATCTATGACTTTGCGCAGCTCAGCGCCAATGCATCGCTTTGTGCTGCATGTTTTGCCTACATCCCAGCAGTTTGATGATAGCACATCATCCCGATTTCATCTCCTCTTGACTCTTGATGCATCCTTGACTTTGTGCAGCTTGGAACTGATGTATCGCCCCCTCTGTGGGATCCTTTGTGCCACCCATCATCCTCGATGTCTATGCATCTAAGGTATTGTTCAGATGATCAAGGTTGGTCCCTGTATCCAACCCACGCTCAGGGCCGGACTGGCTACCGGGCGTTTTGGCATGCTGCCGAGCTGGGGGCTGATTTCGTTGATGGGGACCTGCGTGTGCTAAACAAAATTCGTGTTGCTTTGTTTATTTCGAAGCACACGCAGGTCTCCATCAACGAAATTAGCCCCCACCGCAGTGACATCAGCCCCCAGCTCGGCAGCATGCCAAAACACCCAGTAGCCAGTCCGGCCCTGCCCACGCTCCATTGTAGTCGGTCAGAACTTTTGGATTTGCGCCAGGCAAGCGCGACATGAATGCCCCAGTTGGATATATTTGTTTCTAAGTACTACAAAAACAGTTTCTTCTTTAAAAATCCATACCTTGAATTCTGCTTGTTGGATTATTGTCATTTTGGTCTTGTTTAACTCATAAAAATATTCTCAATTTTTCTAAACTGGTGGGGAGTTATTTTTTGGTGTTTTTACTGTGTTACTGTGTTTTGAATGCACAAATACTTTAGACATTGCCTCTTAGCTAATTCTTACTGCTCTGGCAAGCAATCAGAGGGTGAGCACAGGTTAATGTAGAGTGTGTTATTGACTCATTCTGAACAGATTTGTGGTTCCTGCTTAGACAGGGTGTATACCTCTGCAAACCAGAAACCACATTTCTGACATGAACCCAGTTGTCTTGGACAGTCACTACAGTAAAGATTGCACTCTAATAATTCAACAATGCATTCATCTCCATTAAGGATTTCATATTGTTTTTCACCATGCAATTGAAGAGAAACCACACAATCAGCCTAGGAAATGACGGCAACGTCATTGCATACTACTAAAGTGGAAGGGACAGGTTCAAATGGCGGAAGCTTGTAGGAGATTTGGTGCCTTTGCATACTCAGCAGCAATTGAAAGGGAGAACAGTGGACTCTGCCCTCAGACCGGGAGGCAACAAAAAAGAACCCACTCCTCTTGGACAGTCACTACAGAAGAGAATGTGCTCCAAGAAATCAATGATGCATTCACCTCCATCAAGGAGTTCAGATTGTTCTTCAACATGCAATTGTAAATAAAACATATTATGCATTAGCCTGCAAAATTAGCGGGAACGCCATTATATACTACTAATGTGGAAAGGGTGGGGTCAAAAAGGCGGAGCTTTAAGTGATTTAACTTCTTTGCATACTCAGCAGCAATTAAAAGGGAGAACCGTGGTCTCTATCCTCACAGCAGGGGACGATAAGAAAGAACCCACTCATCTTGGGCAGTCAGTACAGAAGAGATTGCATTCCAATAAATCAACATTGCACTCAAATCCATCAAGGATTTCAGATAGTTTTCCAGTGTGCAATTGAAGATAAAACACATTATCAGCCTAGAAAATGGCAGGAACACTGTTGAATAAAACTGACGTTGAAGGGGGCAGGCCAAACGGGTGAATCTTAGTGGTCTTTTTTTAAGGAGAGGGGGCTGCATGGGCCCCTCCCCTTTTCTTATAAGTTTCTATAATGGCTCAGGGAGGTTTGCCATGTACCCAGCTCCCCTTAACTGAACAATGTGGCCCCTTGGGTGGGCTCACACGGGGGCCTATAATAGAAGATTGCGGCCCTGACTGCCATTTTTTTTTGTTTCTTGCCCGATCCCACAGGAGTCCCCCAGATCCATGGCAACAATTACCAATTTGTTTGATATTTTGGCCCCAGGGGGCCATCTCTCTGGGTTTCCCCCCCCCCCCCCATGGGGACTAGGGTAGAAAGTATCCCTAACCTGTCCCATTATTTCACTTTTTTTTCTAACTTCAGGACAGGGAACTAGGGGGGCCATTGTGATGGCAGAGGGCCAGCCACCGACAGCCTGCCGGTGGCGGGCCCTCCACCACGATCTTGCGGTTTTCCACCCGCCAGATTACAATGGCAGGTGGTAACATGGTGGTCGGAAAGTCTGACCACCACAGTTCCAACAGGTGGTCATTTTCTGACCGCCTGTGCAGCCGCCGCACTACCCAGCATTAATATCCCTTTTCACCGCTCGTTTTGTGGCGGTCAACCCACCACAATATGGCATGTGGAAACAGATTTGGGGGGCCGTAGTGGACCCCCTTTCATTCCTGGGCCTGGGGCAAGGGCACTGGGGGACACCTATGGTGCCCCGTACATATCCTTACACCATGTAGCAGGCACCGCATGGTGCTTGCCATGAAGTGCAGGGATATGCAAGTGCCATTTTTTTGTATTGTGCTGGAGCCTGCTAACTGCATCCCAGCCGCAATACAGTTGATAGGCAAAGCGACCCCCGCGGTGGCGGTTGCATCCTTATCTGGTCGGTGGGTAGGCCGCCTCGCAGGGAGCCGGTCCCACTACCACAATGGTGGCAGATGGACTGAAGTCCATCGGCCATCGTAAAGACCCCCTGAGCCTACAGGTCCTGCAATGGCTGAGAGTAACATTTTTCTTCTGTTGCTGGCAGCAAATCAGAGTGCTCACTCTAGTGGGAGTCAATTGGCCCTAGGGAAGTAAAATTTCCTGGGCCAATCAGAAAGCTCTATTTTTGATATGGTGCTCCCTTGAGACTCTCTTGAGCCTCTCGCAGACCCAACCGGCCCGATAAACAAATAATTTTCTCACTTAATTTCTGGAAAACTACTGAACGGATTTACACCAAATGTTTTGTAATTCGGTGCAGCAGTTTTTGCTGTATACTTTTCTAACCAAGTCCATCAAAAATGCATGGGAAAGTTGCATTTTGAAAGCCCCCTTTGGTCTCGGCCCCTGATAAACAGATGGAAAGTTTCATGGAGATTCGTCAAACAGGGCTAAAGTTATTAGCAACACAAAAAACGCTTTCCTATGGAAGAGCTGACCTAACTATTACTACCAAGTGTATTGGAGAAAAAAAAAAAATTTGAGGTGACATTAAAGTTATATATGGTAATAATATTTTATGTTACATTAAAAGAAACTGAGGAATTTACTGCAAAAAACAAAGGTTACAATTTTGTTACAAATAGGTAAAAATGTCAGTTAAAAGTTATCATTTTAAACATTTCGTTTGAAGACCTGCCCAGGACTGTGAATAGTGCTGGCACATCTAAGAGTAGTTCTTTCAATTAGTTTTGCCTGATCAGTATAGACAGGGGATAAAGATCAAGATGAAGACCAAGAAGCCTTGGAGAAAATGTAAAAGGAAGAGGCAGACAAGAAGAAGTTGATGCAAGAAACCAAAACTGCAAGACCTCCCCGGCATGGGCGTAACATAGGCCTCGGCAGCCCCCGCGTTGCGGGGGGGCCCCTGAACTCCAGGGGCCCCCGCAGCACAAAGTGCAGTCATTGACAGACAGTAGTGTCCACTGGGATGCAGTTTCAAAGTTATTTTCCAGTCTGCGTCGTGCGCGCGGCACGCAGCTTAGTGGTCTTCAGCTAGGGAGGGGCAAGAGCTGGGCATAACTTTACTTTAAAATTATGTGCGTCACAGCTCTCCTTCTAATTGCGTGAGTGTGACATTTCATTCAGGACTGGATTCTGAGGAGGTGAAGGGCTTGGCGCCGCTGTAAACACACTCTCGTGAGAGCAGGTAATCTAAATCATACATTTAAAGTACAGGCATGCACCAGAGTCACCCGAGTCTCAGACTTCGGTTAGATCGCACCGACCTGATTTGATAAATTGCCCCATGCGGGTTTTCTAGGGTACACAGTCAGTCAGTGCCGAGTATAGGGGTCCTGCGAAGGGATAGCCGGGGCGAAGTGACTCCCTAGAACAGCAGGGAAAGACTCAGTAGGCCCTCTCCTCTCCACTGTTCATTTTCAAGTGCGGTATTTAAACTCCGGTGTCACTTTACCTCTTCTTCACCAATTACCTTACAAGATATTCGTTCTTTAAACAGAATTCTTTAGCCGCCCTTTAACGATATTTTTTTAGCTGTACAGTTACCACTTTCCAAGGAGATGTGGGCTTCTGATTCTTAATTTCGGTTTTGGAATATAGCATGGCACTGGCAGATTTTTTTTGTTTGCTTTGTTTTGTAATGTATAGCACAAACTAGACCCGAGCCTGGTGTCAGAGCGCTTTACATTACTTACAAGTTACATACTATAAAAGTAGCAGAATACTGTGAAGGAAATTTGAGGGCGACAGCTAGTATACCAGAATGGTTCTGATGCATAACAGAGGATGAACATTAGAGACAAACTAGGTCACATTGCAGTGTGCCCTTACATTATCATGTTTTAAACAAATTGACATATTGCGATGCAGCGCTTTGTTCAAAGGGTGTTTCTGGATACGGAAGTTTTTTTGTTCCGTGAAAAGTCTCGATCGAGCGGTTTGTTCAAATTCCTCTGGGGATAAACTTCCCTTTTTTGGGCCTGCTTCCCGAGGAGAGATTGTGTTTTGTTTATTAAGCCTTAGTGGTTGTGACAGAAGGGAGTTTATTGTTTCTTTATGACCTGAATCCACCAGAAGAGGGGTGAGTTTTTTGGGCCAGGTATTCCGGGGTGCCACAATGTGAGTAATGCATCCAAATTTGATATTTCTAGTTGTGATAGGCACTAGTCGAAATAAATGATAAATGTGTAGAATGATTGTACCGTCTTGTTCCTGGGATAAGTCTTGCAGCAGAGTGTATGACTGCCAGGTGAGTTTTGTGAATTCTGATGAGCGCATTTCCATAGTCAAGTCAAGATGTCTGAAGGCATGTGCCTTAAATTTAAGGTTGAATGATTTTGGACATCAGAGTCAGAATTGTGAGCTCTTTCTTATACTGTTTATGATGACAGGTGTTCAAAGATTCAGTTGTTTATCAAGGGTGATCCCCAGGGATATTAAGCTAATTAATGGTATATAAGCTGGACAGCCCTGCCAAGTGCCACGCATTGCGGGTTAGGCTAGCATATTTTAATTAGGCCTGGGCGAAGCACTACGCTACGCTCGCGTAGTTTGCGAAGTTCGCGCTACTTCGCACTACGCGAACTGCACGTAGCACAGTGCGAACACGCGTAGCGTAGTGTTGCGTAGTGCTGCGGTCATTTTTTGCTTGCTCGCGGTCCTCAACGTCAAGTTGGCGACCGCGAGCAAGCAAAATGACATCCTGGCGAGACTTTTTCCTTGTTCGCGATCGCGAGCATGGAAAATAAACCTCCTGGCGAGATTCCCAACGCGAGGAGGTCAGGTTTCTCATTGCGAGGGGTCGCGTATGCTCGCGACCGCTCGCGATGAGAAACTACCAGTTCGCGTTGAGAAAGCTGCCGCTCGAGTAAAAATCTACTCGAGCAGCAGAAAACTACAGCTCGCACTGTGCAAGATGCCATTCTCAATGATTGCACAGTGCCGGTTGCTTGTTCGCACTGTGCAATCATTGAAAACAACATCTTGCACAGTGCGAACATGTTACTACGCAGTTCGCGAAGTGCTACGCGTAGCTCGCGTAGTGCGAACTTCACTTTGCGTAGCTTCGCGAAGTGCTACTTCGCGAACTACGCCCACCCTTAATTTTAATGCCTATTCCCGCATTGCAGCACTGGCATTAAATGGCAGGCATTAGTGCCCTTAGTAGTTACTGCTCTTTTGCCCATGTAGCTTTAGCGCCAAACACTGAATAGCTCTGCTAAATGAGGCGCTGGCAGCCAGAGCATAAGCTGGGCCCAGGCTTGAAGAGGTGACTGTGGTTGTCGTGGCACACAGTAATGTCTGCCTGTGCCTGGCTCCCACATCACGTTGACCCTCTTTGCTGGAGTTAGACTTTACAGTGAATTGTTGCTTAAAACATAATATTTTCTTCCTGTGGTTCCCAGACCAAGTGGTCCGCAAGCTGTCCCAGTTAAACTGGAACCCGACCTGCTGGATGACACAAAACAGACCCGTGTAAAAGTCTCGAGGCTCGCGGGATCAGCCCTATGCCTGGTTAAATGAGCTCTCTTCAGGTGGGCGAGACGCTATACAATAAACCTCTAATGTAGTTTGCATTAGTTGTGAAGCACTCTTTTGTACCTGGACAAGGTTTGCGCTATTTAAAGTGGTGAAAAATAAATGTGTAAAGATTGCACGTTTCTATTTTAGCAGGTAACATGCAGAGCTGATCTCCAGCATTCTGTAGCCCAAAACTAACGTCAGAGGCATAATTTGGCTGCCGCTTGTCAAGTAGCCCAATACAGAACTGATCTCCTAGCATTCTGTGACCCACAGCTGATGTCAGAGGCATCGTTAGGCTGCCAGCGGAGGCGGATCTAACATCTGATGTTGCCCCGTGCAACTTTTACACATGGCTCAAGTCTGTTTTTGTGACGTAAAACACAGATCAGAATGAAGTAGCTCACGAAAAACACATCTTCATACCTAGTGAGATAGCCACTTTTAGAAACATGTTTCCTAGGTAGCCCCTTTAAAATATTTTTATGCATACAGCACCCTAGACGTTTCTCCAAAGAAAGATGAGCGTTTCAGAAATAATAATCACTAAACAAGGGCGGGTATGTGTTTTTAGTTGGAGCCTGGGCAGCGCATGCGCTGCTCTGCAACCCATATTTGAAGTCAAGGCAACTCTCTGTCCATGTTTGTCATTGGCTTGTGTTGTTGTCCTTCATAAACGCTGGCTTCTGATTCGCTATTTGGCTTGTTATTCCCTCCTTAGTAATGCCTTGTCTTCATTTGTAATCTCCCATGAGGACTGGCCCTTTTACTTCGGTTGTTACATGGTACGTCTTCTTTAGTCTGTAAGCACTATTTTCTTTAATGAGTTTCTCTTACTGCAGGAGGGTCTCTCCTGTGTAGTTGTGACCACTGGCTTGTTTATTTAACTCGTAGGAAATGGGGAGCTCTACAGGGGCCATGGGAGACAGAAGGGGGAACCTCAGCGATGCCTTCAAGCATTTGGAATGCAGTAGGTCTTGCATTTGCGAGAGTTTAAGCTATTGGCATTGTAAATGACAATGCCTTTTATTTATGTTTTAGGAACCAAAACATAAATAAAAGGCATTGTCATTTACAATGCCAATAGCTCAAACTCGCGTAATTGCGAGACCTGTTGCATTGCAGATGCTTGTTTACATAGCAGGCAGGCAACCTGTTTCTAAGCAATCCTATTCAGTAGGTAACGGAGCTGAGTGCATGAAGGTCAGTGATTTGGCAATGATCACACAATATTAAGTGGAGAGACCACAATTAGAACACTGAGGTTTCCAGATTCTATATAGGACAATTTATTCTTGGGGCAAGATCTTCTTCTAATTTCTCTTTGCTCAAAAGTGTGTAATTTCTAATATTATTATATGTTTCCCTCATCTTTGTTGCTTGATTTTGGCTGCAAGAAAGTGTCCTCATTGTCGTTGAAATGTCACTCATAATTAGACTGAAATTATGAAAATGTCACACATAGGAATCTGAAACCTTGGCAGCTATGTACGCGGCAGTAGGAGGCGCTGCGCTGCCTATCAAATACCGGGGACAGCAAGGCGGTAATCTCCTTATTCATACAATGAATCAGCAACTGTAGCCGGCAAAGCTGCGGGAGCTTGGCATGCTTGCCAGGGCGCGCTGCCAGCCACATCAGCAGCTATAGTTTAGCATAGTATTTATGCAGGCAGGCATTTAGTAGGCAGTGTTAATGGCTTTGACAGCCGAGGCGCTATGCCTGTAATGCGTGACAATGCATTTCAGTGCAGTGATGCGGATCACAACACTGAAATGCGTTAGTCTCACGCCTGATGCGTGGTACTTGACAGGACTGTGGAATTGTCATGAACAGTGTATACTACACGTGAGGCGTCCGGGGCACTGAGATTGTGAGGCCACAATTAAAATTGCTAGCCACGGTATTCTGCCGCCCACATGTGCATGCTGCCACTGAACCTGCAGGTGACTATCAAGTCCGTGGTTGCATATTGTCTTCTTTGTCGCACTTCACCCGGGCGACTTTTTGTGTAGTCATTAAACAGATTATTACACTGATCCCCCTTCGACGTGTGTGTCCCTTTTGTGAGCAGGGAGCTGAGCTGGATCCATTGACAGCGTCACAGCCTGCCCCTGACTGTCCTCCTTCCCGACCTCCCCTCTTTTCCCACCCCACCTTTTGTACTCTCTGTGTCACCGAAAAAACAGGCCTTCGAACTGTGGCGTCAAGAAAAAAAGTATTCCCAGGACCGAAACCAAATCACTTTCACTCCCTCACACACGCCTTTCACCGGCACCTGAATGCGCCTTGTGGCCTAATCTGATGCATCTACACCTCGGGGCCGCTTTTTGCGCCCCTCTCCCTGCCATTCCCCAGTGGATGTAACAGCCCCTGTCGGAGAAGAGCGAGCAAGCACCCACCTGGATGCTCTTTGGCAACAGAGACAAGTCACTCTTACACTTGGTTTGCAGTGTGGTTTAAACTCTATTTAGCGCCTCACCATGGGTTGGTTGTAAGCACTAATGTTCTCCTTAGTCTCTCTTCATTTTTCTGCGGTTGGGGCAGCTTTAATTCAGGTCCCTGGAGCGGGTCTACTGCATGTGCTGTGAGACTCGAGCCATAACACCGTTACCTTACCACGCAATATGAGGAATGTATTGCGAGCCTGCATGCACCCTGAAAGGGCATTGGATTGATTGATGTTTTTTTTTTAATTGGTCCAGTGACTCAGGTCGCCGCAAGGGAGGAACAGGGTGGGGCGGGATTCCTAAGGGGGTTGTGATGACCCACTACTTTTCTTTCTTTTTAGGTCTCGCCTGGTCTGGCGAGACTTTTTGAGAGGGCTCAAAAAAGTGCTACCAGGCCAGCCTAGAGCTACAGTGCGTGTGCGCGGTCGCGCGCACCGCGATTACTTTCACTTTCGCGGCCCCACGGACGCTTTGATGTTTGATCGCTTATCTCTCTTTATTGGGGCCTTCCCTTACTGATCCTCGGCTTGTCCCCTTTCTAACTGGGCTAGGCGTGCGATGGCCCACTCCCAGACTCCTTCGCTTTTAGGAGGATTCTTAGTTCCATCCATGTCCAAGGATGTGCTCTCTAACCTTTGCTTGTTCTGACGTGACCTTCGGGAAATGAATTTTGTTTCCATTTGATTTCATTTTTGGACTTCTAGCATTTGCTTCGGTGACCGATTCATTGGCGCCTCTCATTTCCTTTGTAAAAAAAACCAAAATAAACCATATGTCAGCCAAGTATCGTCATTGTTTCGCTGTAGGATTTGAAGAGTTGGGCCTGAGGCTGGAAGTCAGAAGGATAATCATGTTTGCAGTCTGCTCACATAGACTGCTTGTTACAACCCAGCATGCAGCAGTAAACATGGTGCTGCTGACCCTCGTTTGTACATACGTTTTTTCTCTGAATTCTGATAACAAAAAATCCTCTTTCATGAAATGAAGAGATTGTAAACGCTGACCAAAGGTACACAAGTGGGTACAGAAACTGCTTTTGTGAAAGTAAACTTGGAAACATACAGACAGGCGTTGGAGTGCAGCCCGTATCTGCTTCCTTCTCATCCTCCTGAGTTGTGATGCAAGTCCTGCCCTAGTCGGCTACCCAGGATGGGGATGTCCGTCTTCTCCATGTCCGCACACTGCTTTGAAATGTGTGCATAACGCCCATGGCAGGTTTTTGTCACCTACACGTCCGAAAAAGAAGTGACCTGTTTCTTAAAGTAAGCACTTCTAATGAAGTACACCATTTCACTGGACAGTATAGGCATTGGGAACAAAAATTCAGTACCACATAAAACACGTGCAAGTGTGACCGTTTTATAAAAATACGTCCAGTTTCTTGTGGCCCCACTGCACCAAACCGATCACCCCTCCTCCCATATTCCATTACCTTTTCCCACATTCAAGTTTCCTGGGAAACACCATCGCGGCTTCTTTTCTAGATGGAAAACACCTGATCTGTATTTTATCTTCTCTTGTATGACTGTTGTCACGCTTTTTATTGTCATTTTTTCTTGTAATCTTTCAGTTTACAATATCACACGGAGGTTCTCGTCCTGCAGTGATTTCAGTGTGAGCTCATAGATTTTAGCTCTGTAGCCATCACAATTGTGTGGAAGCTTGGCTTGCTGCTGCACCGCTTTTTGTATGCCCTGTTCCGGCCTCTGCCTTTCCTGCCCTTTATTAGTTTATGAGAAGAAGGTTGCAATACTACTACCTAAGGCATTTGATTGTTCTGTGTGTATGATGCGTATGACAGAATCTTTCAGTTTTATTGACTAGGAAACAGAATAAATATTTGGGGTGGGAGACTACCCACCTCAAGGAGTAGCCTCAACTCTTTTTCCGAGCAAGCCCTCAATCATTACATTAAATCAGTTGCGCTCAACCTCCTAATGTCACAGCGCAGACAGGCTTAACTTTTGGTAAATAGTAAAGTATGTATGCAGTACCAAAACAATGCTAAACAATAAAGATCCCTAACCTAATTAGAAAAATAGAGTACAATTTAATTAACAAAAACACACAGATCCAATAAGGGGGTTCTGAAAGATGAATTTTCAAAGATTTATGGTAAACTAGCATCAAAAAGCACAAAGCCTCGGTGATAGTCTATTGTTGTGGTAGACTGGGATCTTGCAACAATTTCAAGCTGCACGCGGATACACCAATCAGTTTTCTCCTGGTCAAAAATGTTACTTTCTGAATTAGTCCTTTAAGTCCAAATCACCCACCGGAGTACACTTCAAAAGTCCCCACTGGACCCCAAGGGGCGGTACTTAAAGACCAACAGGGTAGCTGGCAGAGGCCACCAGCAGGGTCAAGTCAAGGGCTGAGGAGGAGTGTGGGGAGTGTAAAATGTCCTCCCACATTAAACACTAAAATCCAGTTAGGGGAACTCACCATACCTCCAATAAATCCAGAGAGAGTAGCCGGGTTGAACAAAAACAAGGTTCTGCAGCTACCATAATAGGGAGCCATAAAATCGTCTTGGCACCCTAGTCCCTCCCTGTCAAGGGATCCCCGAGAGCTGCATTTGTTGAGCAGGATTTGACACTGTGCTGTCAAAAAGAGGCCGACATGCCCCCACCCTGCATATTCTGTGGAGTTCAGAGGAGTCCTCTCTGCTCAGGTTAGCCTATTGTGTGCTCTCGGGTTGCTTTTCACAACTTTGTCACGCCTGTTCAAGGCTAATCACTGGCTGGGAGAAGCTAGAGAGCCAATATGAATGAGCCTTCAGGAACTTCAAGCAGTTAACAGAAGCTTTCTAAAAGTGTATTTTCCTTAACATTTATTAAAAATCCAGCTTCACCATTGAATTGGATTTGTTTATAACTATTCAAAATAGTTGTTTAATTATTTTTTTAGCTGGCCCTTTTCCGAGATAAAGCACTTGCATTTTAATCTGCCAGCGGGTTTTCTTAATCGGACAGATGGGTCTGTTTCAACCAGTGTTTTTAGGTCTCGCGCCTAGCATTGCAGTGCACAGCACTAGACCTCTTGTACGGGGTTCTGAAAGCTGCTCACACGCTTGTGCATGTGATCAGGCTTTAGCCGGCTGCCATTGGGTTCCGCGTGCTTTTTTTTCAAAAATAAGGCACGCAATTGGGCAAAGGTGGGTGCATGTCCTGCCTTTGCTCCGCCCATTCCCACCGGTGTCTAGCACATGCAACAGCGCGGCACAGACGACAGGCTCCCTCGCCCCCACTCCTCTGTGATGCGCACGCACCACTGGTTTAGATTCCCACATCTGCTCCTCTGTGGTGTGGGCGCACCACTGGTTTCTGAAACGACCGCGCGCAGGACATCGAGTGCTGGCTGGTTGTACATAGTATTGATGGTTTCTCCTATTCACTGTCCATAACCTTATATGGCACCAAGAGACTCTTTGTGGATGGTGCACTGTAGAAATGCTCTGTACAGATCAGTAGATCGATAATACATCATTGTTCTGGTGTTTTCTTGCTCTCAACTAGAAAGGTACATATCTACACATCCATCCAAAATTACTGTCTGATCTTGGCATTTCGTTGCCTGTTTTATGTACCACTGGTAACTTTTTTATATTATCTGACTTTACTCCTGGGTCCTAATTTTATCGATTTATATGCATTGTCATTGTTTTTAGGAATTGTCTTCTTTATTGGGAGCGGTGAGAGAATACCTAATTGAAAGCTCTTGTTGTTTGATTTTGACATATTTTTACTTATAAGGCGCACTGCATGAGCTGTAGTGTATTGGAATTGCACTAGGAATTAGTAGTCTCTGGCCTAGCTATACTCTCAGGAGGTTGGGGCACCTGCTGTACCATTGTGGTAGCACTGCGATGTCCACAATGACCCATGCAGTGATCCTGCATACACTGCATTCTGCCCTAACATCTGTTAACGGCCCTCCGAGAAACTCATTAATAAGAGCTTAGAAATAGTGCCATTGACCTTGGCTTGCTTCGTGTTTCCTAAGCGCCAAAAAGTGTCAGAACAATATCTGGCAAGCGTCCACTAACCCGGATCGCACATTCTGTTTTTATTTATTACATTTTGTACTTAGCTACCTTTCAAAACACACGTTAACAATATATAAACTAACAAGTTAGTATATCAAGATAAAGAGTAGGATAGGGAAAAGTGGAGGCAATATTTTCCAACAATGTTGCCATGCACTGGATCAGACTTGTGTATAGTTTTTCACAAAAGTGCCGTTGTTCCTTCTAAAGGAAATAAGCTAATTTATAGATAGTGAAAAATTTACTTTTCAGAAAGAAATGTGTGTATTTTCCGGAACTGGCAAGGTGAGGTTTCAAACAAAACTGCATTTCTGAAATATATTTAAAGCTTATATTTGAGGTATAATTTATGCTTAGTTTGGGACGCAGTTTTCTGTTTTTTCCTTGGTACCAGGGGGCACTTATTGCTATGGTTATTTCATTACTTTTTGGAGACATTTATCCTATATGTCAGTAAAGCTTTACTCTAGAAGGGTGACTGGACACCCGAGAAGAGCGATTTTGAGCACAACAGACAGGTATTTTATTTCTTCATTCTGACCCTCTGTTATCTTACCCCTTTATGTGAATATTATGCTGGTAAGTGCACCATTAGTCCCTGTTCGGGGAGAGAAGGCCTGCAAATCCTCACAAAGTCTTAGCTGCTTGCATGCGCTGGTTTGTGTCGCTCTCTCTGCCACCTCTTTGTCTCACACTATCGCCATCCTTCTCATTGCCAGCCAGCTTTATTTCCAGCAATGATTCACTCAAACCCACTCTGAATAAATGCACCGCCACACTGCACAACCCAAGTATCAAAAAGATTGCTGCTGTATAGCAAGAAAGTAAATACTATTCTTGATTCCTTCAGATCTATGTCAGCACTGCGTTTTGTATGCGTTGTATAAAAGAGCTTGATCCATTAAAAATCTGTAGGTAACAGAGATGGCTCAGAAGGTTGTGTCTCTGCTGGTTCTGCAGTATAAAAAAATGGTGAACAAGTTAGTGGGTAAATAAGTCATAACAAAAAAGGTGAAAGCTGAAAAAGCAGTTAATAAAAATAAACAAGCATTTGCAATGCAGTAAGTCTCGCGTTTGCGAGAGTTTAAGCTATTTACATTGTAAATAACAATGCCTTTTATTTATGTTTTAAAAACCAAAACATAAATAAAAATCATTGTAATTTACAATGCCAATAGCTCAAATAAACAAGCATTTACAATGCAATTGGTCGTGCATTATTTAAGTTTGAGCTATTGGTGTTGCATTCTTTAGCAATGCCAATAGCTCAAACGTTAATAATGCGAGACCTATTGCATTGCAAATGCTTGTTTTATTTTAACTCGGTGGATATAGTGCATCTGAGGATGCTAGCAGTGTTTGACCTGCAGAAAATCGTTTGTTAATTATTCACATTGTGATTTCAAAAAAGGCAGGACATTTACTTCAGGATAAGAATCAGTCTAAGGAAGTAAATGTTCTACTTTTTTTCTTAAACAAATGTGAGGTGGTGAAGTACTTAAAAGAATGCTTATTATTATCTTACTGCAATAGCCAATACGAGAGGCATGATTTAAGCAGGGAGTTCTAAAATTCCAGTACAATGAAGATCGAAAATAAAAATACCCACATTTCAATAGCTATCAAGTTTTCACATTTTGTACATACATAGACACAAAAGTTGTATTTTATTTTATAGGTGCTGTTGAAGCTTTGCATCTCACAAGTTAGGAACGGGGTCACTTAACTGCGTATTACCCAAAATGCACTGAGTTGTAGAATGAAAGCCCAACTTATATTTGACAGATCATCAGTTACTTACAGTTGGTATAATTATGCAAATGCTTCCGTGGTCAACCTGTAGGCCAAGCTCTTCTCTTGGGTTCAAATTGTCACTGTACTGAGTAAGATCAAGGCTGGCTTTAGGGATGTCCGTCTGGTGCCACCACATCAGGCGCCGAACTCAAGGGGGGAGGACTGTGTTTTTAAATATCTTATGGGTCTAAAGGCACCTGTTTCAGAGTTTGTGTGTCCAGCAATTTTCCAGCAACAATAGAGATGTCAAGATAATTCTGGTGATTAATGTACCTACTGGAGAGATATTTGAGTTTTGTCTAGTGGCACTTTTGACTCATCATTAAGTAGCACAGAGGCAGCCGCTGCCCATCTTTACGGGTGGAAAGGCCATGCTCCCCTACTTTTTTTTTTTACAAGAAGATTGTCTGTCAGACTGAGCAAAGATCAGCCTGACAGACACTTTTCCTGTTCAGGTCAGCTAACCAGGAGTTAAAAATGCGCTAAATGCCCAGGCTCCTGGCTGCCTGAGCTGAACTTTGCCAGGCTGAAGATGTCACAACTCCTGTGGGAGCGAACTTTTCAGCCTGGCAAAGTACCTCAATGCTTTACCCTCGTAATGAGGGGGAGCTTCATTGGTAGACCTGGGTGCTTCAGTTTTTAGCCCTGAAGTGCCCAGGGTCAGTTGTCTATCACTGCACTTCGTCACAGAGTAGGGTGGGGTTCGCAACTCTACTAGCTCCATCCTAATCCATTTGCATGTTGCAAAGCATGTGTACCATGTAGATCATTGAATTGAATTTTATGAAGTTAGCTCCATGGGTTACTGCTTCCTTCAGAGACATCCTCGTGTTACTTGCAGTTCTTAAACTACAATCCTAATATAGCACAGTGAGCTATGTACTATCATCAAATATCTGAACAAAGCAAACACAAGTAGATGATGGATGGAGAGCTGAAACTTTTCAGACACTCACCCCAGTCACAGATCTTCTTGGTTGAATCCATCATTGTTTTTTTAACTCACTTCCCCACCCCAGTTCAGACCCAGCCATTTACAAATCAGTCTTGACCCTGTTCCTCGTGGGAACATTCCAGCCCAAACTGCCAAGCCAGGTCTTCCCTGGACCAGAAACAAGCATCTTTGGACCGGTTACGGGGTAACACCCCAGATCAGCCAGCTAGATTGAATCCTGTGGCAAAGTGAGCAAGGGACCCACGACTAGGCATACCCTGCCAACCTAGGGCGAACAAAGCAAACACAAGTAGATAATGGATGGAGAGCTGAAACGTTTCAGACACTCAACCCCAGTCACAGATCTGGGTTGAATTAATCATCGTTTTTTAGCTCACTTCGCCACCCCAGTTCAGACCCAGACATATGCTAATCAGTCTGACCTTGTTCCTTGTGGGAACAGTCCAGCCCAAACTGCCAAGCCAGGTCTTCCCTGGACCGGAAACAAGCATCCTGGGACTGGTTTCGGGGTAACAACCCTCATCAGCCATCCTAGCTTGAATCCAGTGGCAAAGTGGGCACAGGATCAAGACTGATTTGCATATGGCTGGGTTCAAAATGGAATGGCACGTGGAGTAAAAAAACAATGGATTTAGGCCCCGATCTCTCTACTGGGGTGAATGTATGACATTGTTCTGCATTCTGTCCATCAATTGTTATTTTTGCTTTTATCAAATAGCTGAAGGCATACTGCAACCTATAAGTTAGAAAAGTATGTTGTTTGTTATCCTCATGTTGCTAAAACAGAGTTTGGATAGCAAGAAATCTGTTTTAGTAAAGCCATACCTAACCCCTGTGTTAGGTTTTAAATCCTGAGTTCTTCCTGCTCCAGGCCAAGCACTCTTAACATTTACTGCCTACCAGTATGGGTGACATTGGGCTCCTCACCTTGGAGTCTTCTTTGTCATATTTACACTCCCTATACATTGGTTTACACACTTGTATGATTCATTGTCGCTGTATGATGTATGTGTGGTGAAAAGTTCTCTGACACCCTACAATGGTATGAGTAGTGCTATAAAACAAATGAAATATCTGTGAGAGAGGGGCTATGGAGAGTTGAAGGGAACTGTTGAGCAGGACCAGACCATCTTACCCAGCACCAGGTGTTTCGGTGGGATGGCAGGGTAGGATCCAGTTTCACTGAACGTGGGCGGCGGTTTTGTTGCTGAGGACATGCCGGCCATGTTCCAACTTGCAGCGCTTCTACATAAACAATGCAAAAATAAATGGTTCTAAAGTAAGTAATAAGCACACTTTAAAACCACTTGCTTTTGCATTATTTATAAGCACTGCAATTAAAAATGTGGCGGGCAGGTCCCTAGCAACAAAAATGTCCCCCATGACAGTAAAAGAGGACACCACCCTGCCAGCCCACCGAAATGCCCAGTAGCCAATGTGGGAGGGAGGTATTTAGTGATTCTATGGAGAGAGAGGACATTGGGGGGCGCCAACAAAGATAGTCACACCGGGTGCCAACAGCACTAAATCCAGCCCTGCGTGATATGAATTGGTTATGGGTGCCATAAGGTTATATGTTTATCATATCTGCATTTTATTGGGTACAATAAAAGCAGATACTCTAATTTAGGCCCATGTACAGGTCTTACTTGGATAGTGATATATTTTCGAGGATGCCTTTTCACTCAATGTAGAGATTTATAACCTTGACTTTTCTTCTCTTAGAATGCAGTACATTTTTCAAAGGGAGTGAGAAATCCTTCTCCTCTGATCATACTCTGAGGCTGCAGCCCAGCAGTCAAACCTATACTCTAGGCTCTATGTTCTATTATGAATTAATATTTTGCCATCCTCGTTTTCCCTTTATCTCTCTTTCCTTTATCAGCATGGGTTCGCTAGTCCAAGTGGCTGACTCATGCTAAATTGAATATAGTGGCTAGGTTTTCTGTAGCGCCTTCATAGGTAACACCACTTTCAATTCTGGGATAGGAAATCTCACTGTTCACAATAAGGTGCAAGTTCATCACTTACACTCGCTAAAAAGGCAAAACTCGTTGAAGCTGTCACACATTACACAGGCAGCTAAGTTTAGGTTCGTACATTTATGTGCAACTATTTGTCAATAGTACTGAGTGTGCGCTCTGCGTACACTGAAAAAGATAAAAAGCCCTCCTTTCAAAGAGGAACAACTGATTATGAGTTGCCCACAGTGGCATAACAAAAGCTTCTGTGATGTGCGGGGGCAAGCTTCAGGGGCCACCTTTGGCCCTGGCAGGTCCCTGACCTGAGTGATCTGGACTGGGTCCAGAGAGTGGGGGGCCCCCTGCATGTACTTTGCAGGGGGCCCCCCTCAAGTTTCGTTACGCCACTGCTCCATGGGAATAACAACAAGAGATCAGAGGAAAGTGAAATGATGGATAATATGGTTATAACCCTAACAGAAAGAAAATTGAGTAAGGATGAATTAACTGTGGTGTCATTTGGTCTTTCATTTTGTTCAACATTTAACTTTGATTATGCACGGAGTAGGACTGATTTTTTAAAGATGTTTATATAAGCTATAGCTGAGGAAATGGTACAGTACTGAGGAACGTATTGACATGTTGATGCGGTCAAATCTGAATATGAGTGATGTGGATACACTAATGGTCTTGGCTGAATTGAGTGGTGATGATGATAAAATAAGGGGCCCCTATATCAATCAAGATGATTTAGTAGTGGAGGTTGGCATGAGTTGTCCGAGTGGCTTCAAACTTACATCCACCTTTCCACCCAACAGGCCATATGATCCCAGAGATTATTTTCACAATGTAGTCATCCTTGACCTTAAGAGGTTAAGTAGAAATAGAAGGGTAGGGAGACCTAACCTAAAATAGATCCAGATGAAAGCTCTTATGAATTTAACAAATTAAACAGATTTAATGATTAGACCCTCCGAAAAAGCAGGAAAAACAGTGATTATATATAAAACTTTGTATATAGGTTAAGGAAAGAAACAATTTTATGTTCCAGCATGTTATACTAATATCCGAAAACGGTAAGAAACCAATACTAATATGACTTTTGACGAGTTGTGGATTGGCAAGAGAAGGCACATCTGAAATGGGAAAAAGTCCAGTTTTTAATATGTGAGCACCCCAAGGTATCTATCCTTTACCTACTATCCAAGATACAAAAGGACCTGTGCCCCCCCCCGACACCTATCATCTCAGCTATTTGCAGTCACCTCAACAATACCTCTAGATATTTGGATTTCTTTTTATGTTCATTTATGTACTTACTGCCATCCTATATTAAGGATACCTGAGATTGTGTGGCCCATATTGAGGGCACTGTGTGGGAGAAAGATGCTCTCCTCATTACTTTGAATATGAGCATTTTGCATACTTGCATTAGTCATGTGCTTGGTATTGGAGCCTATAGGCATTTCTTATGGGTAAGACCACAATCATACCTTCTCCATAATGAAATGTTGTTGGAACATTACAATTTCCTTTGACCATTTTGGAATATGTTGCAATATGGGCCAGATTTTTCAATGGTATTTTTTTTTTATATGGGAAGGCTCATTTAGTGAAGCATAAAAGTTTTTAGAACCCTTAAGGAACAAGGATTGAAATTTACAATTTAGTGGGAAAATTGGTGATGTCCATGTTGAGTGGTGTCTACTATCAACTTCAGCTGCCATCCCAGACAGAACACTCATCAATGACTCCTTTAAAACATTTACTTTACTAGAAGACTTAATAAAGGCATACATGAACCGATTATTAGAAAAACATAATCTGGACAAGCATGACCTCACAACTACAGAACCATACCAAACAGACCATCCCTGGGCCAACTTATAATAGAACAAGCAGTTTTCGCCCAGAAGTCACAAATCAAGAAGACAATTCCATAATTTCAGACTTCCAAATTTGATTCTTTCCAGGAAGAGGCACTGAATAGGCCCTAATATCTATCTGGGATGACCTTAAAATCACAGTTGCCAAGAACAGTGTTGCTACCCTTCTTCTATTTGTTCTTTCAGTGGCCTTTGATACCCTAATCCTTAGACTTGGGAGCTTGAATAGAGGGCATAATACTCACTTGGCTCACATCCTACATACACAATAGAATAAATATTATACATGTTCCTCCATTCTCCTCTAAGCAGTACAACATTAAAACAGAAGCCCCTCAAGGCTTCACCATCTCACAATTAATGTTAGAACAGAAAAGAGGGCAGGTAGAGGAGTTAAAAAAGCTACAATTACAGCTCATGCCCTTCACTTAACCAAACCTGGTGTTCTGATTTATATTACTATAGTACTGAATGTGCAGCACAGATTTGTATTGATTTCATTTAACTCTGTACATCATTTAGTTGCTTTAAAAGATAAAAAAAATCTTTAGATTTGCAATTGCCACCCTGCCCC
Organism: Triturus cristatus; assembly: GCF_964204655.1. Lineage (NCBI taxonomy): Eukaryota > Metazoa > Chordata > Amphibia > Caudata > Salamandridae > Triturus > Triturus cristatus. The sequence goes on along the minus strand of NC_140588.1, from coordinate 863,976,918 downwards.
TCTGATGATTTTGTGGAGCAAATGAATTTACACCTATGTTTTTGGTTTTTATGTGACACTGAGGAAAAACTCTTATACCACTGTTAAAACATTTACATTTTACACAATTTTGGTGTCCTTGCTGTTTTTACAGCAGTTGAATTCTTATTTGCTTTTCTGCACCATCTTTTTAGGTCTCCCCTACGCAGCGCGCATGTGTTGCATAGAAAAAAGACCTTTTAAAATCGATTCGGTTTTGGCCCCAAAACATGCACGCATTGCATTGCTTTGAATGGCAACATGTGCACGTTTGGCGATCCCCTTGCGGGAGCGAGTTTTGAAACCATCAGGTTTCAAAGCTCGCTCCTGCAAGGAAAACAGGTGCAGGCCCCCACCTCTCTCCCCTCCCCCTGCTGCCTCCTCCTCTCCTCGTCAGCGCGAGGCGCGCGCGCTTTTTAATTTTAGGAAGTGCAGGTACCGGGCAGTTTGAAATTCTCCAGATGTTCTTCTAGGTCCCTCCCTTTCTTACCCTTGGCAGTACCCTCAGAAAGCCCAGCGAGAAAGGAGACTTCGTTAACATTTCTTCGTCTTAGAAATCCGACTATTTCGTTCAATGGAGCTGCTGTTTCTGTGGTCCCTTAGCGCCCTTGGTGCAGGTCAAGGCGTAATGTAAGCGGCTCTGTCGTCCAGCGTGAAGATGTTCCGCCATTGTGTGTCTCTGCGGTAACCAGAGAAAGCGCAACTGTAAGATGGTTTCACAAAACTCGGGGGGGGGAGGGAGGTTGCGCTTCATCTTTACTCCACTGGTAATATGGGTGTCGAGGAATCCTAACTCGCTCCATGGCCTCCCCTCTGTTAAAAGGCATTAGAAGGAGCCAATCTCCTTTGGCAGCAGTCCCTTGCAGGCTCCGGCACACACAGGATTGTCCGGGGGTGCGCTGGGGTGAGAGGACCCATCTGCTCAGAATTAGAGGTATTTGTGCAAACTGGAAGCTGCCTCTTGACGAGGAGACTTTTCTTATGCACCGCTCTTGCCGTCTGAGTTTTGGGGAGGCCGAGGGGGCATGGGGCAGACGGGAGATAGTGTAGCCAATTACACCAACCTGCATTTATCCACAGAGTTTCTAGTGGTTCAGACTGAGACACACCCCAGCACATTCCCACCTGGCGCCGTTAAATCAAAGCGTGGTGAGGTTGGGGCTGGACACGCCGAGTTTTAGAGGTAGCCTGATGGGCGAGCGTGTTGTGTTATATTCTGCTACAAACTATTCTGGTTTCATGGTGGTCTTTATTTTGGTATGCTGTGCTACACTGTGCCATACATTGGCTTGCTAGATTGTTGCACATTAAGCCATACTAAGCTTTTTTTGCTGTGATTCTACTGCTATGACTGCTATGCAATGCCTTATGGTACCTTCGCTATGCTATTCTGTGATTTCCATTGTTACTCTAACTCGTGCCATAATAAACCAGGATAAGCTTCCTTATGCTAGCACTGTACTATGCAATGTTTTGTTACACATCGCTGTGCTATGCTGTGTTAAGATTTTCTGTGTAATGCTGTGCTAGGTCTTGCTAAACCATGGCATAATCTGCCCTGCTAACTTTCGCTACACTACCCTTTCTGTGACTGTGCACTCTGTGGTGATAGCCTATGCTTCCCTTTGCTGTGCAATGCATATGCCACGCTGGGCTATATCATGCTGTGCAATTTTTGACTGCTGCCATAACTCTGAGATATGGAATTTCATGCCATACAGATGGCAACTCTCTTGGAGAGTATTTTTCACTTTAAAGCGGGTTGTCATCCGTCCCTGGAATGTTTTGATTCTGTGTCCCGTCTTGGCATTTTAGTGATTTAGCAACCACATTAATATACCTTGCTGGCTCAGGTGTCTTTCCTTTGTAAAAGTCATTCTTCTGTTTTTGGACAGGAACATGGTAGTTCCAACACAGACAAGCATTGGCATAGCCAATAGGTCTCGCCTTTGGGACCTTATAAGTGCTTAGCCATGCAACAGTTGATGTTGTTGCACCAAGGATATTGTGCTGCATAACTGAACAGTTATAAGGTCCCAAAGGCGAGACCTATTGACTATGCCATTGCTTGTTTATATAGTCACAAAGATTAGAAAGCACTTAACCGAGGCCTAAATTGTATTTTATGTTGCTTTATCAGGCTGTCTCATGGTTTCACATACATATTTTCAGTCATACTAACACATTGTTTTAGTTTTGGTAATATATAGAGAAGTGTGTTATGAATTGAAAATGGTATGATTGTTTGAGTGCTGATTCCACCTGTATGCACGATTTAGCCTCGTAGAGAGGTCACGTTGAATTGAAACGAGGAACAGTTCTCTTTTTTATAGGTCACCTTTCAGGAGATGTTTTTGACTTCAATCAAGTTCACTTATGATTTGTATTTATTGTTGTGTGATTTGCTCTGTATGGCTTTTATGGCTCAAGTTAGCTGAATAATCTATGGATTGACAGTAACTCTAGTGTAAAATTAACGACAAAAAAGCAGTTTGATATTTGTTGCAAAAAGATATTAGAATCAGTTTAATACAAGTCATATTTATCAAACTTGGTAGTTCAGAATGTGTAGATAAAAGCAGAGAAATTATTTCATGTTATTAGCAAAAGCCTGGAAAAATAAAAATGTTTAAATAATTATCTCCTTTCTGCTTATCACAGTTCATTTAGAAAAACAGAGCAGAAGGAGGAAAAGCAGTTTCATTTTCGCTTTTAAACTTAAAACGTACTTATGCGCTCTGACCTGCCTTTTCCCTTGGTTGCGGGTTCTAGCAATAGGCATTATAACCTCAGCCCTGAACTGTAATAAGTCATTACAGTTGAGCTGCTACGTCATTTAAATATTACAGATGATTAGGTGCAACTCAAGTCATCTGTAATAAGGAAATTAGAAACTGGGTTGTATAAAGGGATTGGAGACTCCCAAGTGTGACTGCATACACATAAAATATGCACATTTACGTTTAGGAGACTTGGAATGTTCTCTTTCACACACTTTATAGTATGTAAACCAGGAAATTGGTGCACATGGCCATATTAAGCTGAATTTACATTTAGATGTTTCAACTCTTTACCTGTTCGAAAGAGAGCAGGTAAGGCATTCACAAAGGTTCTACTAATTTGAACCTGGCTAAATGTTCATACATAATGCATATGATTTTCCCTGACCTCTCTCCTGAATCATAGTAAGAATATCATATGACATAAATATTGTGGGGCAGATTTACAAGCCCCTTACGACACTTTTACGCCACACTTTTGTGACGCAGCGGCATCATAAACAATGCGCCACATTGTGACACATTTACAACGCAACGCATCTAGGGAGATGCGTCACGTTGTAAAGCCCTGCGTCACATTATACCTACGTCAGGTATCATGTATGCAGGGTGGGCGTTCCTACACAAGAAAGCCTCATAAAAGTGACGCAGTGAAATCTACAATATTTCACCGTGTCACTTCTACGACACCACTGCGTCAAAACCTTATGCCTGCTTGAAGCAAACATATGGAGTGACGCAACACAATAGGAATGGGCATTCCAGAGCATTGCTGGAGTTGCGTCGCACTTGCGACACAACTCCAGCATGCTTGACCTTTACGCCAACAGATGCGTGACGCATCTGTCAATCCTTGCGCTACAGTGCACAGCATTGTAAATGCGATGCATCCATGGGGGCGCAAGGGTTTTTTGCGTGACGCCATTGAACTGACGCACTTGTGCTAATATGCAGAGATGCGTCAGTTCTTGTAAATCTGGCCCCTTGTATCTATTTTTTTGAAAAATATCACACAATTGGAGTGAATAATGAAGGATACTTTTGTAAACGACGTTTGGGACACAGATTTACATCGGACATTATTTCTGTGATATCACAACTGAGACACCCATTTGAACACATCCAAATGTAAAGTAACCATAAAGCTACCAGCTATTTATTTTCTAGATGCTAAAATTAGTCGCACGCTTCGAAATTAGGAAGACGGTCACTAAAATTTCTTTCCGCCTGACAATGCTTTGGTAGTTCCACCATAGTGCAGGATCGTGGAGCAGATTCATCCGCTCGGCAGCGGTAGAAGGCTTGACATCATCTTCAAATGTGTCAGTTACCTTTTTCACCAAATTAATTTTTAAACCTTTGCTATTGGCTATCTACAACTGAGTGATTCTTGCGGTAAAATGTAATTTCCGGGTGGAGAACTTGAATGTTACCAAATTAATAAATTTTTTAGATCTAATGGCTATCTTGTTCTCTGACAACACTTCAGCATCCCCACATGAGTCTTACATAAACTTATCTTGCTCTGGTTGATCCTAAATGGTTCCTCTTTGTGCAAGTCAAAATATCAAATCACTGTGGTGGAGGACAAAAAGCATTGTCCAGGGAGCTCTGCCAGATAACTTGTACCAACCCATGTTTATGGCTGCAAACAATTGTTTATGTTTATGGCTGTAAACAGTTAGAATGCATCTAGCGCAAAAAGTATGACACCGGTGATAAGATTCAGTATCAGGAAGCCTTAAAAAGATATCACAAGCAAATTAAGATTGTTCAACCCAATTTTTATGCAGAAAAAATTGAGGCAGTGTAAAATGCTTCATGCAAGCTTTTCACTATAGTCAAGTCCCTCTCCTCACTGGAGCACCTCTCGGCTGTAATTCACACTCCTGAAGGCACATGCAAAATTTCAGTACAGTTCTTCTTCGAGAAAGTGGGTGCTATCTGTGACACTTTCCGGAATCAGCTAGGGATGGGTACTATCTGTGACACTTTCCGGAAGCAGCTAGAAAGGCCCTGAAACCTGGTTTGAACAGATAGAAGATATGGAAGCACTTTTAGATTTTTCACCCATTCACCCGTTACAACCGAGGAAGTAATTCGGACCATGACATCCGTAAAATCCAGGGCACCTTCTGACCCCGCCACCCCCATGATTTTCGAATGCGGAACGCAGCATTACTTGCATAGCACCTGTGCTGTACAAAGTGTTGAAATGTTCCTTTAGGAGTAGACAGGTTCCTCAGGCAAGGAAACACTGCACTATAGTACCTCTTCTTAAGAAACCATCGCTTGACGCAACCAAACTAGAGAATTGTAGACCTTTATCACTTCCTCTCACTTCAAAGATAGCAGGAAAAAATTTTAATCTGCAACTCTCATCCTTTACTGCAGTGAATGACATGCAATCGGGGTTTCGCTAGAGAACACGACTGCATTACTCCTCCTGGACCACAGTGCAGCATTTGATACTGTGTCACACAGCCTTCTACTAGAACGGCTGCAAAACTCTGGGATCGGTTGACAGGTTCTAAATTGGCTAGCATCGTTGTTTCAACTCTGAACCTTCCAGATGGCACTCAGACCTTTTATCTTGAAGACCTTTCCATTGCAAAAGGAGGGTGTCACTTTTGCACCACGTAAAGGGGTACATACATGGCGCAAGACTCTCATAAAGATTTATGAAGCCACGCAAAGTCACACTGCGTGGCTTTGAGTGGCCTCTTAAATTGAGAGTAAGACGACACAGCACAAATCACTTTTTCACCTTACCCTACGCCTGGGAGGCGTACCATGGAATTTGATGCTGCCCCAGATTTACAAAGTGATGTAATCCTGGGAAAGTGCTTATTCATGAGGTGAGGTGTAAAGAGGAGAAATATGTTTATTTCATCTTGTTTTGTCCTCTTTTCATGTATGCAGCATTCTGCAGCACACATAGCAAGAGGAAAAGGCCACATAGGCTTGTTTTGTTCAGGAAGGTCCTGCACAAAAACAATCCTTCATGCAACGGAGGCACCCTTGCACCTTCAAATGACGCCAGCATGACGGTGCATTCCTGTCCTTTCACTTTGGCGTAGGGCAAGCCTTGCTGCACTGCCCTATGCCAAAATGCCATAAATGAGGCCCTAGGAGTATAGTGTATATGACTAAGGTTATAGGGTTAAGTGTTTGGCGTACAGGATTAGGCGTTAAGAATTTAGGGTTCAGGGGTGGGGTTATGTGTTTAGGGTTTAAGGGAATATGGTAAACCCCTATTTGTTTAGTGTCATAGGAGAAATGGTTAATTTGGGATGTGTTAGTGAGCATTGCACCTATTTTCTCTGTAACACTGCATTGCATTTAATGAACACACCTCAGTTTCAAAATGATGCACTTAGATCTGTTAACAATGAACTTATGCTGCTTCTCAGTAAAAAAAAATATATATATATATATTTTGGGGCAACCTCCACCGTGCCTGGCTGTTTTATTAAATATCAACCCAGATCGGACTATTACCCATCAATATTGTACTAAAATAAACACCCCTTCACACAATAGCTCATTGTAAGAAACCATGAGACAGCCTGACAAAGCAACATAAAATACAATTTAGGCCTCAGTTAAGTGCTGCTATTGAACTTTAAAGGTTCAAGTTAAAATAGCACCAAGAAGCAGACAGCCTTAGGTATGGGTATCTGGTCGCTCTGGACCGGAATATATTGCAAGTTCAGGCTGAACACGATGGAGCGCAGGCTGGGCACAAGACCAACAAATAATGAGTGGCTGGAGCACAAACCAAAAAACAACACCTACCATTGTCACCAATGTCTATCCAAAAAACAAAGAACAATAAAGTACAAAAGAAAAAACAGGTGCAAGAGTGTCAGAGAACAGCCGCCAAAAACCCTCTATCAAGGATTCCTGTTCATGAATCCAATAGTGTTATTCAGCACACTGTATATGTTTATTATCACAATGTCCAACATACTAAATGTTCACGTTTGGAATTGCTCCGTGTTGCAAAGAAGTTCACATCCATTCACATCTAATTTTTTCAAGGATTCTTTGATCTTCATTTAAAAGAATTTGATTGTAGCCTAAACCAGCCAATGCATTTCTTTCTTTAAGAACTTTATTAGCGCTAATTTTGTAACAATCATTCTTCCACATGCATATTCGGTTGTTGTTAGATATATTTCCGTCAAGCAATGTATTTCATGGACTTGATCTAATTTTACAGATACAGGTAGTAAAGTAGACTGGTGTGTTCTCAGCGTTCTTAAAGAACAAAATGTATTTGCTGGTTTTGAATACAATCAAATTGTTTTAGATGATAAAGGAATGGAAACAAATTGTGTTGAGGACCATCCTTGAATACATTGAATGTGAATGAACGTGAACATCTGTTCAACATGGAGTGATTCCAAATGTGAAGACTTATAATATTGGTCATTGTGATTTTAAACATATACAGTGATTAGTAATGCTGTTGGAGACAGGACCAAGTTTGGACTCCTGAGGATTGGGCCTTATGTCCAATACTCAGCAAGTGTGAGGTCTGTGCGGCATTCCTTTGCAAGTCTTTTCTTCACCTGGCGTGGATTTCGATGAGGGTGTCTGGTGAGGCTTTGCATCAGTCGGCATCAGTTCAGAGGAAGCTTGAAGCATTCAGAAGTGCAGTGAAGCTTTGCAGAGTTTCGAGTTGCTTGGTGTTGGTTTGGATGAAGATTTCAGCTGTGCAATGAGGCTTTGCTAGGCTTTATGTCACTTGGCATCAATTCTGTAAAAGCTTTGAACTATGCAACAAAGTTTGTTGGGTTTTGCCTCGTTCTGCACCAGATTTGATGGCTTCTTCAGTTAAGCCAGGCAGAGGTCTCTATGATGTCAGCCAAGAGTCCAGCGCCTGGCGAGGCACCTCTTTAGGATTGGGAAATAACTCCAGTAGTGGCAGGCAGGGCTCAGGCAGGTTCAATTGCAGGTCCAGTGCAGCAGGTCAGCTGGGCAGTTGCAGGGAGGCCTTGGGAGCTTGTTGTGTTTCTGACCATTGGATCACTCAGGTCTTCCTAGGAGCAAGGAGATGTTCCAGTTCTCTTTCAGCAAGGTATGCCTCAAGCAGCAGGATAGTCTGTGTGGTGTCAAGGCAGGCATCTAGCAGCAGGGCAGTCCTCTGGGTGTTCAGTGAAGTCTCTAGCAGCAGGACAGTTCTCCAGGGAACACGGCTGTCCTTCTGGAGCATTCCACAGGTCTAGGAGTATACTGAGGAGGTGATTCAGGAGGTCCAATATTTTTACCTGTTGCCAGGCTTTGAAGTGGGGTTGACATCATGGCTACTCCCTCATCTGGATCTGGAAAGTTCCTTCCTTCCCCAACCAAGATTTCAACTAGTTTAGAGTGTCAAATGACTGGTTTCAAGTCTCTTTGTGTGTGTGCTGGAGGCGATCCATTGAAATGTGATTGGGTCAGGCAACGGCTCCGCGCTACCCATCCTTGCAGGTTGACCAATTCTCTCAACATCTAGTCTCACTCTTTCTCATAGTCTGGGAGGAATATATAAAGGCCAACTACCAAGCTATTCAAAGTGATGTGACCCAAGACAAAGGCTGCAGGTGCCAAATGGTTAGTACGAGAAAATACCAACTTTCTGAAAGTGGCATTTTCAGATTGTAACATAATATCCGACTTTACCATTATGGAGGGGTTTAAATTACATTTCATTTGAGCCCAAATATAACATCCCTATATGTTCCCAATCAAATGTTATCACTTCACTTATTAAATATAATTGGGTTCCCTTATGTTATCCAATGAGAGAGATAAGCCTTGCAGTAGTAAAAAAATAATTTGGGAGTTTTTTACTACCAGGATAATTGAAACGTAAAAACACATGTCCACTTTTTTAAATAGAGTGTACTCTGCCCAAGGGCTGTTTAGCGACTACGGGGCCAATTACAATGGCGGACGGACTGGACTCCAACCGCCATCATGGTGGATATCGGGACCATTCGCAATACATGTGGCAGTTCCGCACAGCAAATTAGGATGCGACAACCACCATGGCGGTCGCATCTTGCATTTTAACATTGCGGCGGGTGCTGCAGACAGCCCGATGTTAAAAGTGCATGTTGTGCTTTTCACTGCACTACCTGGCAGGCACCACCTGCCACTTGGCACAGTGAAATGTAGGGGGGTGCCATGACTACCCCACAGTGCACCCACACCTCCCCCCTACACAAAGGGGGCCACCAACTGGCCCCCAAAACCAATCCTTGCCAGCCTTTCAATGGCGGTTTACCCACCATGGAAAGGCTGGCTGAAGCCTGCATTGTAATTTGGCAGATGGTGCCTGTTAGGCACTGCCACCATTTTACCTAATGTGGACCGTCCGCCAGGCAATCGGATCTATTGCCCATCGCGGTTCCGTGGCTTTGCGACCGCCACTGTAGTGGTCGGATTCCCACCGCCATCCTAATTTGGCAGGGGGGAAATCGCAGTCCGATGGCGGAAGGACGGTGACTTTTATATTTTAAAAAGGAAGGTTTAGGCCTGGAAAGGGTTTTTTTTGCCATGTGGAATTGACAGTTTAAAACTGCATTAGGGGCTGCAATGGCAATCCTGAGACATGTTTTAAACTGCTACTTTAGTGGGTGGCGCAATGAGTGCTGCAGGCCCACAAGTAAAATTTAATTTACAGTCATTGGGAACATGTAGTTCAACTTTACTAGGGATTTATAGGTAAATTAAATGTGCAATCAGGTGTTGGCCGATTTTTTTATGTTTTAACCCCTTCGATGCGTGCGACGGAGCGGTTCCGTCATGCGTGTCGGTCGCGCTGTGCGGATGACGGAACTGCTCCGTCACGACCCTGCCTGCGCACGAACCCTTCAGCACAGCGCGGTAATCCGCGCCGCGCTGAAGGGGTTAAGGAGAGAGTATATGCAATTTAGGACTGTTTAGAAACGGCAAAGTGCACAGAGTCCAGACACCAACAAAAATCTGCAACTGTTGCAGCTTCCCAGACATACTTTTCAAACGTTTTATGAATTCCAGAAAGTTATATATTTCTAAACTTTTAGGTAGCAGAACCGTTTGTATAGATGTTTGACTTTCTCCATCTGCTTTGGTGACTCACTGATAGGGCCTTTGTGAGAGTAGTTCTGTTTTATTCCAGGTTTAGGTGCAAATTAGCTCCTATTTCCATCGTCAAGAAATGCTTACTCAAAGAATCACAAAACATTATTTATTTAAAAAAATGTATTGCTCCACAGAATTCACAAGTAATCATTTCTAGTCCTGGATTAAGACACATCAAGTCACATGTAAAAAACTTCTTTCAGACAATGTTTTATGAGACCGACCTGGACACTCGAGTGCAAGTCACATCCGAGACAAGCGTATGACATCCATTATTTAATAAAGAAAAACATGGGAATCGACTCCAAGATGTAATTCTAGACCTCCACACAGCACATGGGCAATGCCTGATATATCACCTGAACCGGAGCTGCACTCAAACCCCCCCCCCCCTTCCCCCCCCCCCAGCGCCTTGAGACCCTCACGGGCGGGCAGCGCGCTTTATAAACCTCCTGATTGATTGATTGATTGATTGATTGATTGATTGATTGATTGATTGATTGATTGATTGATCACCATTTCCTAGGCTAAACGATCTACTGTCAAGCAAATGTTACCGCCTAGCAAGTCCCTAGACAAAGTCATAAACAATCCTTATCAATACTCGGGAAAACATCTTAAAATGAAACATTGTTTGTATAGTAAACTAACCAAAGGCGAAATGAAGATAATTTAGTTTCATTCTCATAGCCAGACCCTGCCATGTGGACAGTGACTGCCAGACGTGCGCATCTCTGAACACAGCCTTGACATGAATGCTTCAAGTCCAGCCGCTTTTTCTACAGGTGTGCGGATAACAGTTATTAAGATGTCATGTTGCTCTGCACTTGATTTTTAGACATATTGTAGTGAGAAAAGCAACCTTCATCCAAGGGTGTTTGTAACAACGGTGTTACCCATCAGTTTTGATTTGCCACTTGCAGACCTCTGAGCTGAACTCTTCTGTAAGTATTTTGACTCTGTAACAGAGATGCAACAGCACTGACAGAATGTGACCGCGAATCCAGAGATAAAAAAGCACAACGTAAAATGATTTTACATCTGCACCGATAGATCTAGCAAATTTCGCCTTAAGGTATTTTTCCGCTGTCTTTTATTAATACTAAAGTGAGATTGACCGACTCGCATTTTGTATCAGTGTGACAAATGAGAAACTGACAAACACTTCTTGTCTGCCATGTCTGACCCAATCAATCCATTAGAAATGTTCTTCGCTCAACTCCCACATCTGTCTCCTTTCCCGCAGGAAACTGCCCACTCAAAAGTATTACCTTCGGGAGAGTGTCCTGGGGATGAAACAGGTGAGGGGGTGAACAGTGCTAATTTGAGCAGGCGGATGCGGTAGGGTAGGGGCCACCAACACTTATTTTTGGGGACTGGCACTTATTTTTCAGACAATGGCGGAGAGCGCCAGAGGTAAAAACAAATATAGCGGAAAGACAAAGAAAGACGGAAAAACGTCACAAAGGTAGAAAGCAGGAGCCTGCAGGGGTGAGATAACATGGTAGGGAGGGCCTGGGAGCGGATTCAAGAGCCCTGAGGTGGATTTAAGAAACAGCCTTGGTATTCGGGGAACCAATGTTTAATTGCACCGGACACGGGCTACTCAGCTATGCTTTGGATACCTGCAGGCATTCTTTCTTTCACAAACTAAGCTCTGGAGGTGAGGGGCAAGTGGGCTTAGGGCACACCAGTTGTGTGAGAGAGAGATAGGAGTCCAGGAGGGGGTGCAGAAGACTCAAGAAGCAGCAGAGGCTTGGTGGTCACCAAAGGGCAGTGGAGGGGAGGGGGCCTGGAAAGATATGTTGGGAAAGAGGCCCTCCGCTTGCTAGCACTGGGAGAGGTCCCTCTGCATTTGCCAGCTGTTAACAAACAGGCAACAGAGGAACGTATCACCTCTGTTGCCAGTCAGCTCATCCTCCTTTTATTGGCTCAGCGGCTGTGGTGGAGCAAGGGCGGGGGTGGCGGTCCGCCCTCGGCGGCACGAGTTTTGGGGGCAGCGGCCTGCCCCCAGCTCTTACCTGCCAATTCGGAGCGGATATCTCTCCCCCGCTCTTTAGTGCGACGGTCGAGGGGGCCGCAAGAAGCCAAGAAAACTGCCAGCAACCAACCCCCTCAATGCAGCCGCCACGGGATGGCAAATGCAGGGACCGCCCCGGGCGGTCTAAGGGCTAGCTACACCTCTGCTCAGCGGCAGCAGCAAGGCAATAAAAAGAGAATCAGCCTATATATATTTTTGGGTAAATGACAATTTTGGAGGCACTTTAGTCAAAATCGCCCTACTTTTACAACGCATTGATTTTACGATTTGTTTGCAAATCGGAAAATTGCTATATGCTGAGGAGGTCAGCCTGGTGCTTCAATGGGTAATGAGGTATCAAAGTGTTTTAGTTGATGTGCAGATAATACTTAATGGACTGTGCTTATTTTAACATGTAGATGTACGTGTGGCTTATTTGGGACATGTGTTGTGTGACATGTTTTGTTGTTATACGTGATGTTGTGCTCTTATTGTATCATATGTTGCTGATCCTTAGCTTGTGTAGCATGATAAGCTGTGAAAAGTAGGATTCTCAGGCTTATAAGCAATTTGTTTCTGGTTGGAAGAGTGTGGGTTGCTAATGTGGCCTCAGTTGAAGGGGTTTGGATTCGTTCTTGGTGAACAGAGGTAGCTCCTATGTGCCATTGCAGTCATGAATGTTACCTTATACTTGGAGTAGAGCAAAGGAGAGTGAGTGATGGCTCCACATGATGTCATGCCTGCCATTTTTGTGAAGACAGTGGTTTCCATTCTTGTATGCGTGTGTTCATCAGCTCTGTGGCATGCATCCTCTCCTTGGAATAGGGAATGGTCTCTCTTTTGGTTAATGTGATCCCGCTTTATATGATTGGAAAGTGTGAGGTCATTACTGCCTTTTTGAATTTCAGGTGGCCTTGACTGTTTCTTTGTTGTGAGGGTGTACAATATTATTGCTGTGTTTAAAAATGAGATTTCACTGTTAAAAACCATCTTATATATTGGGACAAATCATAAGGCCTGCCACCTATACCAGACAAATTCTATTCTTTCAGCATCTTTGCTTGGAAGAAAGATGGGCCCACTCACATATGGTCCTGTGGGCAATTTAGAGTCCTTCCTTGAATAGAGAAGTCTTTCAATAAGTCGTCTACGAAGCACCTGGGGTGCTGGTGTTATGTGGTTAGATGTAGGAGTTGTGTTGCTACTACATTTTCTATTAATTTACATATTCGGAGCAGAAAGAGGACGTCTCAAGGTAAAGTCACTTTGCGTAGTCTGTAAAACAGAACAAAGTTGAAAGAAGTGTGTGGCAGTTGTATTTTACTGTTTTATGTTCCAACAAATTGCTTGTAGATAACGCGAATCACTAAATTGTGGTGAATATACTGTAGGCTATTACATCACCTATGCTAATGGTAATACATTTATTTTTACAATTAACATATTTCTTTATTTACTTTAATTGTAACACCTTTTTCTTTTATGTATAACATGATTACATGCTATTTTATATATTTGTTATATTTTACCATAACCTGGTTTTAATATTTTTATTTGTATTCATTTCATTTAATTCGTTTTCCTTATACTAACTTTACCCAAGAAAAGTTTTATTTAATTAATTTTTAGGTCAAACCTGGGCAGCGTATGCGCTGCTCTGGAAAGCATGCTGTATTCAGGTAGGAGCTTGAAGTTCCGCCCACTCTCCCCTCATATTTTTCTTTGGCTTGTGTCATTGTCCACTGTAAACCCTGGCTGTTGATTGGTCATTAGGTTCAGTAGTCTCTCCTTAGTACCGCCTTGTCTCATTTTGTAACCTCACATGGCTGCACCCCCAGTTACGTGTGTTTTTACTCAGTAGGCTTTAATTACAGTCTCCGAGCACAATTTTCTCAAATACCTTCGTCCTCCCTGCTGTTCCAGTCAGGGCACGCTCTCTCCTAACGCGTCATTTTTGTTTTTTTATAGCACGGGCACTGGCATTTGCAATGCAATAGGTCTCGCGTTTGCGAGAGTTTAGGCTATTGGTACTGTAAATTACAATGTCTTTTATTTATCTGTTTTAAAAACAACACATAAATAAAAGGCATTGTAATTTACAATGATAATAGCTCAAGCTCTCATAAATGGAAGACCTATTGCATTGCAAATGCTTGTTAACAGAGGAGGCGGATGCTGTCTTTGAAGCTATGATGCTAGGGGATTGCAGACGGACTGCAAACGGAGCAGGACAAGATGGCAGCACCCAGCAAATATCCTGTCCCGAAAAGGAACCGTATATGTGCCCCGCCACTTACAGACCTCAAAGTCTAAGATCGATGACTGGGAGGATGTGCGAGTCTGCAGACTCTAAGGCTTTATCACAAAGATGAATCTACATGTGCAGATTTATTATAAAAACATGTAAATTTACACTATTGAGCAACTTTACTACTTTTGGCCATTCATAATTTACCAGTGTAAAGCTGCACAAAAGTGTAGACTTACATGTGCCGACCCTGTGGAATAGCGAGTTGACTCAATTAAAATGTCAAATAACAATGTAAAGTTATTACCACTAGTGAGTTTGATGTTTTGCACCCTTTGAGGAGACTTCTGCAATTAAGGCAGTGATCTTTATAAAGTAAAATATAAGGAAATGTTTTAATGTTTAGTGAACTTTTATTAAATAGTTTTTTAACGTTGATTACCAATGTTAATTCATTTTATATAATTATTTTACATATAGAGTAATATAAAAACATCACAGCATTATTAACTTAATTTTAATAAAAAATGTAGCAATTGTGAACATGTATTACATTAAAATCCAATTATTTTTCAGAAGTTTAACATCAAAAAATTCTGACAAAATCCAGGAATATCAAGACTCTCTTTTGGGAGAACGTGACATTTGGTTATGACATTCTTTTGACTGAAAAAGACTGGTCACCTGAATTTAGAATTGAATGTCCAAACGGGAAAACAGTAATTTTACCAGCTTTCTCCGATTTTGTTTCGGAATCAATTAAACATTCATGTGCCAAGAAGTGAGTGTTATATCTAGCTCCTGCATCATGCCGTAATCATGTTGGGTGGGATGATGAGTCACCTTATCATGAAATCCCATTAAAATCAGCTCCTCAACCCCAGAGACAATACTAAGGTGTAATCGAAAATTGCACCTCATCAATGAATAATTCGTTGCTTCCTAATACTAAACTGGACAATCCATACGATCTAGTTTTTAGACTACCAGCATTTAAACACATCTACTCTCACATTCACAGTACAAAATGCACACAGTGCCGTACTTATGAATAACATAGGGGCATATCAACAAAGAATAGTGATAAACATCGCTGAGCGGGTTTAGCGCGGATTAGCATAACGCCGCCTATCGCCGGATTTAATCGCCGACATATCACGTTATTTACAACGCATATCTCCACGGCAATATTAAATCCGGCAATATCGGTGAAATCCACGCACATCGCTGGAAATCCGGCGATATAACAGAAGCGATAAGGCAAACCTTGCAAATAGGGAGTTGTGGATTCAGCCATGGAATCCAACTCCCATGATAGGTATAGCTAAGTCTGCTTTTTAGCAGACGTTAGCTACCGGTGTTATCTGTGGTTAGCGCGGATTCTAACATAGGTATTGGTGTCCTGGGCCAGCTTGTTGATAGGGAGTAGTGCTGTAACTCCTTGATTCCCGTGTTGTGTTAGTGGGAAACGCCCACTTTGCATCTCATTAGAGATGCAAAGCGAGGCGTCGGTAAAAAGGCTGCTAACATGCGCTAATGCATGTTAGCACTGCCTTGTAAATAGGGCGAAAACATTATCTCCGCTTTTTTGGCTTTTTTGAAGCCAAAAAAGCGGAGATAAGGCCCTTGATAATATGCCCCTTAGTGCGGAAGAAATGCAAATATCACTAGGTATCTCAAATGGATTCTTCTGCCAGAAGATAGCACCTGAAAGCAGATATTTCACAGCATTGTCAGCACTAGGTTCATAGAGGGAATTTTGCTACGTACCCCAAGGGGTATAAGAATAGCCCAGGGCTGTTTTCAGCCAGAGTGACAGAGTTACTTCAAAACTTAGATGAGGAGGCATTGCCCCATGTAGATGATATTTATCTGATGGATGATAACTTTAATAGAACACTCGGAGAGAGTAGGCCATTTCATTCTAGGGTTTGCTCACCTGCGCTACAAATTGAGGCCCTCTTTTATGAGTTTTTGCATAGGGCACTGCTGCAGGTCTTCCTTCAGCGCTTTCCTACGGCAAATGAAAAGGGCAGGAATGCACTGTATTTTTCAGATATGGCACATCCCTGTCCTTTTTCCTATGCTGGTGCACAATAGGCTGCTGTGCACCAAAGCATGCCTCCTTGCACCATGGTGCAAGGGGGGCCTGCATTGCGGGGATGAAGCACCATGGTGCAAGGGGGCCTGTTTTGCAGGGATGATTGATTGTTTTTGTGCATGAAGGGAAACCTTACTGCACAAAAACAATCACAACTGGTGTTTTCCTCTTTCATGTGTGCTACAGAATATAGCACACATAGAAAAAGAAAAACTTAGGAGAAATAAATATATTTCTCCTTATTGTGCCTCCCTGAGAGTTATAATTTCTCGTAAATCTAGGGCAGTGTCAAAACGCATCGATGTTGCTCGGGACGCCCCTAGCATCACCCACTGCATGCCCCTTTAATGCAGAAAACTGCGTTAAAGGGAGCGATAATTACAAGGCAAACAAGCATTTGCAATACAATCGGTCTCGCCTTTGGGACCTTATATGTATTTAGCTATGCAGCACATTAGCCTGGGTGCTGAAACATCTACTGTTCTTTAACATCTAGGGAAAGTACGCACCAAACTGCGTGACACGCCAGGTATGGGAACACATGGAGGGAAATATTGCCTTTCAGCGGGAAATGGTAAAGCTCTGTTTTTAATATAAAATCAGGGCCTTTGGTGGTCATATCACTGAATATACAACATTTGATAAACATATTATTTTCTACGGGTGCTCTTGTATATAAAGTATATACAAGCGATCTCAAATGATCGACCTAAAAAGAGTGGCTTTGTGGAGTAGGCTCCTGCGCCACTGGAGCATCACAAAAACTGATGCACCAGCAGCACAAGGGGCTTACAAATAAGCCACTGAATTTTAAAAAATCTAAAATTGTCTATCTTAATGTCCGGTTTGCTGTTATGAATTGTCATGTGAATGCAAAATCCTGGCAGCACATTTTTTAGAAAAATGTGCGTTGCTACGACCTCCGACTTCCCTGAAAAGACTACAATCCACTTTAGGATTTCTAAATTGTGGCAGAACATACATTGTTGATTACGCAGAATGTAGCACACATAGAAAAAGGTAAAATGAGAGAAATAAAGATATTTCTCCTCGTTGCGCCTCCCTAAGAGTTATGGTTTCTCGTAAATCTGGGGCAGTGTCAAAAAGCATGGATTTTAATAGGAATGCCCCCAGCAACTCCCATTCCATGCCCCTTTAACACAGAATGAGTAAAACCGTTCTATGATTTAATTAAACCTGATTTTTCAATCAACCATTGGACACAGGAATATATCACCATTTTACGTTCCATACAAGCTGATATGATAGCTTCCAAACATTTACACACAACTGTAAACACAACCAACCTGTTGATCCACGTTGTCGCTGGACCTACCGGGTACACCTAAATCACTTTCAACGAAGGTGATACAGTACCTATAGCATACAAATCACAAATAGGAGGCGTAGCTGTAAGAATGCTTGCCACAGGCTCATGTTATCCACACATTGAGTCATCAACGTGTTGACATTCCTGTTACAGGGATTTCCATGGCTAATGAAGCCGTTAAGGCCACAGTCCGCACTGCTGCCATTGCTGCAATCACTCGTTCTAGTACGAGATAAGCCAGAGACAACATGGTGGCTGTCATTGCTGGTCGCGATGGCATACACCTGCCAAAAGGCTTTCCACTCAAGTACTCCTACAAGTTAGATGCACAAAGCATTCCGTATGCTCAGATTCCAGCAGTGGAGATAGAGTTATAAAAAACTAAACACCGATCGCAGATTGGGTTTAATAATAACTGCACATGAGGGTCTGGGTTCAGCACACACAGGGATTACAGCTACAATTTAATCAACGGGGCGACAGGGTTATCCACATATCCATAACTTTGCTAATCTATACGTATATCGCAAGGATACGTTTTATTATAAATAATCAGTATCTCTTAGGATTAGCAGATGAGCCATTTCAGCTGACACCGTGGGCCCCGGCAAGCTGAGACTTCACCATGCAGTGGCCTGTCATCTCCATGAAGGGTGTCCAGGTAATGACCAGGATGGGGTCCTACATTCTCTCCCGCCAGGTAATGGGGATGGATCATCTCTTCGGGGGATACTTGGTCTTACACCTACACACACGCTAGGTACATACAGGGTAGGATTCGTATAGTAAGAGAACGCCTGATCACTACCTTGTTTTATATGCCTGCATATATACACTTTTTCAGCACCTTGGTAGAACTGTATCTACCATTTACTCTTTTGGTGCCTGTTATCACTTCCATCTGCATCTGTCTACTGATTTTCTCAGCACATGTATTTTTCAGCAAGAATATCTTTGGTTCAATAAATATATTGAAAACATCCCAGTGTGTATTATCTCATTATCTGTATATTCCTCTGAGACTAAAAGTGCACGAATGATTAAGTGAAAGGTCCTGATCTGTTACCACGATCCCTGAGGGATCAGGGTTGTAATGTTCAGTGGTTCCCAGAAACCATTTGCTCCCTGGGAGGGCTAGGTTGGCATATGGTGGCTGTAGGAAAGTAGGATCTGCTTTTATGGTTATCCCCAATTTTTGCATGGTGCTATGCTGTTTCTGACTAGTCTGACTGGGATCCTGCT
The DNA here is from genome assembly GCF_964204655.1 of Triturus cristatus. Taxonomy (NCBI): domain Eukaryota; kingdom Metazoa; phylum Chordata; class Amphibia; order Caudata; family Salamandridae; genus Triturus; species Triturus cristatus. The sequence continues at coordinate 863,958,063 of NC_140588.1, read as the reverse complement.
AATCAGTACCCCAGTCGCTCTGCTTTCTCCCCTTAATTTTTATGGTAAGTACCGAGATACATACCAGATTGGATACTGGGGTACCCTTATCAGTCCCTAATATATGGTACTAAGGTACCCAGGGCATAGATACGAGAGAGGTCCCCCATTGACTGAAGCATGTATTATGCAAACTATGGGAGACCATTCAAACTATTTCCACAGGCCTGCCATTGCAGCCTGTGTAAGCTGGTGCTGGCACCACTTACAAAAAATATAGGATTCCCTGTATCTAAGGTCATTGCACTTTAAAACCTATAAGTTACCTCTAGAGCAGGCATGTTCAGTTCCGAAGGCAGGGTGCTTGTTTCGAAGTGTGAGGGTGCCCCTGCATGAGTAGGACACCGCTCCAGCCTTTGGCGTCCATTCTCCCAGGTTTCAAGTGAGACAGCCATATAACATATAGAGGAGCACTGTGTCATTACGTGATGACCATCTTGAAACTGGCTGTAACAAACCCAATCGTGTTTGGTATCAAACATGTTGGAATCATACCCCGACACCATAAACGATGTGAGAGGTATGATTTCAAGCACTGTAAAGGCCCTCGTTAGGCCCTCAGTGCTCCCGGTACCAGTCTTCTAGAACAGGACAGCACAACTTGGCTGCTGCCAACCAGAGACACAATTCTGCCATCCTGCTGCTGAGCCAAGCTCGAGCAGGGGAAGGCAGAACAATAGGCAATCTGTCACAGGGCGGTGTGACCACCTCCCAGACAGGGTTTAGTATATTGGGGCAGGGTGGGAGTGCTTGTTAGTGTCACATAGTCTGCGTGCAGGGCACATTTGGTGCCCTCCAAGCATAGTCCAGCACAAACCAGTTCAGGGAGCCGTTGGCTTCCGCTGTGGTGTGAAACTGGACTAATGACAGGGGAGTATCCTCCCCATTGTCCCGACCCCCGTATCGTCCCAACCCTTTCCTTAGGGTATTTAAGGGCTTACTTGTGGTTGGGTACCTAAATTCATCATGGGACATGATACAATTCAGACACCACTTCAACTTTGACCATCTGGGCACTCTGGACTTCGCTCTGGGCATCAAGGCGGCAACCGGAAAGACTCCTGCTCTCCTGATCTCTTCTTCCTGCTTGTCTGCTGCAAAGTCCATGCCTGTGCTTCCTACAGGAACACATCCAGGGCCTATGGACATCCAAGACACCTGAAGGAATCTCCCTTGAAGTGAAGGAGTCACTTCCCTGCATCTGCAGGCACTGCAACCCAGCTAGCCAGTCTGCTTATCCTGGGCTCCTACAGGCTCTGAAAGGCTCAGTAACATAGGCGGTGGTTCTTCACATCCCTCGAAGCCTGCCCTGCCATCCCACCTAGTTTGACACCAGTATCCCTCGTCAGAGCCGCACAAACTGAACCCCTGTGCACTGCGTCGACTTGAAGTTGCAAAGGCTTGTTTGCTTCCTTCCACCAAGACCTTCGGGCTCCAAGTAGCCTCAACCTCAAGCATCTCCAGAGACCAGAATCTTCAACCACACCGCATTGCTTGCACCATGGGCCTGCTTCTTTGGTAGTTGCTCAAGGTCCTCTTGCGACTCCAGTGCCTCTGACCTGTGGATCCTATCGAGAGACACATTTGAATTATTTTGAGCTCCCCTGTTGCTCGGGGCCTTTCCTGACTCCCCTGTTTGTGGTGAGTCTCCTGGACTTTGCTGGTCCCGATATTGCACCTTCTTCTACTTCTGCATTGATTGTAGTTGTCAAGGTTTGTTGGTACCCCTGCCTGACACAGTCCCCTCAACTCTCGACATATGACGTGGGACAGTACATGAATAACTCCTGGTCTACCACAGCATTGCCTGGTCCTCACAGCTGCAGTTCTAAGGGCACCGTCAAATCTCTTACAGCACCCTACATTTGTAGGCATTCGTCTGCCGTGCCTCCTGGTCACTTCCAAGTGGCATAGACTATATGTCCCCTCTGCTTCTCAGGTACTTCTCTACTTGAATCTACCTTTGGGTTCCACCATCTCCAGCAGCGGCATCTTTCTGAAGCTTCCCATTGAGTTTGACGACAGTTTCTGACACCACTTCACACCTATGCACACAGCTCCCCTGGGGCAGGCATCCTGGTTCCTAAGATATCCACTGGTGGGGTGGCTCTCCAACCTTCTGTCTTCCATGGGGTTTCTTAAGGGTCCACAGGGAAGAGACCTTCTTCTTTAAAATTGCAACTGCGACTTACACATTGATTTGTACAGAGAACGCGGTCATGTCCCTACACTGCACACAAACTCCATGGGGCTCCTAGATACTCATCTTGGGTGGCTCCTTGGGTCCCCGGCACTTCTATGTCCTCTGACTATTGTCTTGACCCTAGTTGTGGTTCACGTACAACTATTCTAGTATATGGTTTAGTCTCCCCCTGGGGACCACTGTGTATTCTATGCTACTTACCCATTTCTATTGAAAAGTATTGTGTATATCTCTGGCTAGGTGATATCTGTATGTCAACAGACTGTTGACCCAGTTCCTGAGGCGGAAAGCCGGGAGCTGGAGGTACGAGTGTTGAGAAATACTTGATTGTTTTTAAATACAAAAGCTTACTTTTACAATTGTGTGGTGTCACTTAAACGTGCTGCTTTTAAACTGCAGCAACGCCAGGACTTGATGGAAATTAGCGCACAGCTGCTCTAAACGCTGTTGACGCTCCTCATCAGCCCCAGCGGCCGCCATCAGACGAGGCGTGCACGCTGACCACGCCCACTTAGGCCACGCCCCCTCGATCGCACTATATAAACGCTGAGCTCCAGCGCACCGGCAGACTGTTGACCCAGTTCCTGAGGCGGAAAGCCGGGAGCTGGAGGTACGAGTGTTGAGAAATACTTGATTGTTTTTAAATACAAAAGCTTACTTTTACAATTGTGTGGTGTCACTTAAACGTGCTGCTTTTAAACTGCACCAACGCCAGGACTTGATGGAAATTAGCGCACAGCTGCTCTAAACGCTGTTGACGCTCCTCATCAGCCCCAGCGGCCGCCATCAGACGAGGCGTGCACGCTGACCACGCCCACTTAGGCCACACCCCCCTCTGGTCAAATATGTGCATCCACAGGAAGCGCAGCGGACGAGCGCAGCGGGAGCGCCGTTTGCGCGCCGAAGGCGCGCCTAAGGCAAGCCCGTCTGCGCCCGTCCGCGACCAGCCGGGAACCGGGGCCATGACCCCTGGCTCCTGCCTTATCCAGAGCAGAACCTACAGCTCGACGACCTTACATAGCATAGGCAGGACTATTACTCCCCAGTGCCCTCATACCTTCAGACCCACAGAGCTACCTGCCCGATGTTCAGGGTGCAAACACTCTTTTTACGAAACCCCCTTGACCGCGGCTCTAACGTACCGTATGTACGTGCTCAACTGCCGCTCCCTACCTAAACACAGCACACAGATCTCCATGCTGTTGGAGGAGGAAAGAGCGGACGCGGTAGTCCTAACAGAAACGTGGCTCACTGCCCACTCCGAGCCAGACGCGGTAAAAGCCTTACCCGTAGGATATTATATCCTCAGAGTGGATAGACCGCTAGGTAGAGGCGGAGGTCTGGCGATCATCTTAAAAGACCAGTACCGATGCCATTTTACAGCAGGAACCATCCCTGAGTGCGAGAGTGCAGAATTCTGTATAGAGTTTCATGCCAACAGCACTTTTTCTGGCACCCTAATCTATCGCCCCCCCGAGCCTGCAAAAGAGTTTCACAGGTCTCTTCCAGAAATTACAACGCAAAGAATCCTTTCCTCTGCCAATCACACAATCTTGGGTGATTTCAACCTTCACTTTAACTCCCCCTCAGACCACATTGCTCACGAACTACAAGAGGACCTGGAAGCTCTCCAACTGCTCCAACTGGTTGCTGCCCCGACCCATGATAAAGGCAATTTACTCGACCCCATATTCAGTAACTGTCTGAATCTAACTGTGGATCCACCCATCCCCCTCCCATGGTCAGACCATTTCTTAATTCCTTTCTCCTGGGTAAAACACAAGACCCCCCAGCTACCTCCCCAAACCACCACCAGGAGGAACTGGTCAAAACTCCCACTAGAGCTCTAGATGAACAACCTAGACTCCACGCGCCCGCTACCCTGTCCAGAGCCGAACGTGGCAAACACCCACTATGAGAGCTGGATCACTCATTCGCTAGACGCGATCCTTCCGCATCGTAAGTCCTTCGCGAAGAGATCACAGAAATCCGCTCCCTGGTTTTCCGACTCTCTAAGACAATTAAAACGCATTTGCAGACAACGAGAGAGAGCTTGGCGCCTAGACTTCCTCCCAGATAAGAAGACTGCCTACAAAGAGGCGATCAGATCCTACAAAGAAGCAATCAGGTCAGCCCAGGCAACCCATTACTCCGAGAAAATATTAGAAGCAAAATCCAAGCCAAAAGAAATCTTTCAAATTATAAAACAGTGCTCCAATGTCAATACGCCCCCTCCACCCATTAAAACCCAGGACCAATGCAACGAGCTCGCGGACTTCTTCTACGAAAAGGTTCAAAAAATTTACTCTGCATTCCCTATCGCAGTCACATCCCTGGACTCGAGCATCTCACCTCCCCCTAGACCGCCCCCTCACCCAGACCAGCCCTCCCTTGAGTACTTCCATCCTCTGGATCTGGACACCTTAAGCAAGGTGGCCCAACAAGTCAAGTCGGGTTCCCCTTGTGATCCTGCCCCCCCAGAGATCCTTATGCGAGCCAGCAAAACCACCCTGCCCGCAATTCTAGACCTCCTCAACACCTCCATATCTGCTTGTTCAGTCCCCATGGCTTGGAAACAGGCCATGGTACGGGCACTGCTAAAAAAACCCAGCCTAGACCCAGACGACCACGCCAGTTATCGCCCCATTTCACTTCTCCCTTGGGTTAGCAAGGTGTTAGAGAAACACATAAACGCGCAGCTGGTCCAGTTCTTGGAGGACCACTCTCTACTACATACTTCCCAGTCAGGCTTCAGACCAAAGCATGGTACTAAAACCGCCTTATTGGCAGTCACCGAAGAAACCAGAAGGATACTAGACCAGGGAGGATCAGTGGCAGTGATCCTCCTTGACCTAAGTGCCGCCTTCGATACGGTCAGCCATACCACCTTGCTAGACCGTCTCTATAACATCGGGGTCTCAGGTGACGCCTTAAGGTGGTTCGAGTCCTTTCTGTCTGGGAGGTCGTTTCAGATCTTCGATGGAAAGACAGTATCCTCCAGGAAACCCTTGAGCTGCGGAGTGCCACAGGGCTCTTCCTTGAGCCCTGTGTTGTTCAACGTCTACATGAGGCCGCTGGCGGGTGTTGTCGAACCGTATGACATTAAAATCGTGTCATATGCCGACGACACCCAGCTTGTGGTCTCGCTGGCAACGGAGAACAATACTCACTCCGCAGCAGACCTGTTAAACTGCCTAGTGGACGTGAAGGGATGGATGACCAACTCCTCCCTTAAGCTGAATGGTGAAAAGACGGAGCTCATGCTCCTGGGACCAACCTCTCCTGTGTCTTTCACCTCCCTATGGCCCAGTGCCCTGGGTCCCCCGCCCACTCACAAAGACAGTGTTAAAAGCCTGGGAGTATGGCTAGATAACAAACTTTCCTTCTCCACCCAGGCCAAGAAGCTGTCCGCCACCTGCTTTGGCCTACTCAGAATTCTGAGGAAGGTGCTCCCGTTACTTCCCCTAGAGGCCAAAAAGGTGGCAGTCCAAGGTCTGATTCAATCTCGCCTGGACTCAAATAACGCTTTATACTTGGGGGCCCCGGAGATGACCCTTAGGAAATTGCAAATTGTTCAGAACTGTGCAGCACGCACTTTGCTGAAAATTCCACGGACCCAGTCGGCCAGACCTGCTCTGAAGAGCCTCCACTGGCTGCCAGTGAAGCAGAGGGTGTCCTTCAAGGCACTATGCTTGGCACATCGCACCTTTTGGAAGACGGGACCTGCCATAAACACTGGCTTGGTTACCCCCTACCATCCTAAAAGGAACCTCCGGTCTTCGGAGGCGTTCCTGGCCGTTGTACCTAGGGTGAAGCGAGCTAGGTCTGGAGGCAGGCTGTTTTCTTTGAACACCGCTAGGCTATGGAATGCTCTTCCCATCACACTCCGCTCCAACCCTGACCTTCTTGCATTCCGGAAAAACCTAAAGACACTGTTGTTTGTTCAATCCTATGTACCTTAAGCTCCCTCAGTCACTTCCCTCTATCCAGCGCTTGGACGCCTGCGGGCAGCAACCGCGCTCAATAAATACTGTTACAATTACAATTACAATTACAATTACTAGTGAGTGTCTTATAACAAATACATAGTTTTATAAAGACACTGTGTGGTGCTTTACAATCCCTGGGACTGAGCCTGAAGGCTGCTCTCCACAGCTACCACTTAGAGAGCTAAGGTTGTCTAAAACCACTAGAATCACCATAATGGTTGCCTGGATCAGTGCAAGGTGTCCACTTACATAAGTGTACGTCATACACTGAGCCAGCCTCTCACAGTGGCACTGGGAGCTAGCTGGTCTCTAGGCCAACATACCCCGTGGCGGTGCTCGGAATCAGTCTAGGCACCTCAGTCTAAGTTTATGTTGTCCAACAAACATGCAGATCCTACGGATTAGTGGGAACTACATAACAGTATAGCTATGTGTCACATTACAGTGGGCATGTTCTACTTATGTTTACGCGGAGGCCTAGGGATATGTGACATAGTGAGTGACAGTTGAACATGCGTGGATACAAGTATATGTTGTAATGTAAAGTGGCGATTTATGTGTTACCTACCTCAAGTGTGTACTTACCTGTGGTGCTCTGGAGTATGCTTGGCTGGACTTGGGGGCCCATTCCTCCATGGAGATGTGACAATCCTGGCCTTTCCATTACATGGAGGACCTAACATCACAATGCCTTGCTGTAGTGGATGATGATATCATAGGTGCCACGGTCCTAGGTTGGTCAAGGTGTCCTACAACATGATAGTGGCATGTGTAGACCTACTACTAGTAGAGGAGTATCGATTTAATAACTTGTTCAAGTGTGTAAAGTGACTTCACTAGGTCCAATTCCTCTTGAAAAGCCACTGTGTCATATCCTATAGCGGGGTTAAAGAGGCATAGAAATGTCAATACATTTCAGGCTTAGTGCGGCGCATCTCAAAGATACGTCCTCATTGAAAACTTGAAAATATCACTGAGTCAGTTCTAAGTGGGTTTTTAAGAGGGAATTCCTACAATGCATACAATATTAACTGAGTGGTGCACCCGGTTCCAGCACAGGTATTTTTTGATGCAGCCCTACAAAAACTGACGCACTGTGCCTAATGTGTCAGCTTGTAAATAAAAAGCAGAGAATGGGCTGCAGATACATAAAAAAATTGGCTCAATGACAGTGCAAGCTCCTTGTAAATGAGGCCCTTGGTGTTTTTTATCAAGTCCAATACCTCCTCATCACTTACTCATCCCAGTTTTTACTTCATGACGTGTGTCCAGACTCCGAAGAAAGACTCCCTTCTCTCTACCTAAAATAACTAAATCAATATTGTCCCCATCTGTGTGTGTCTATAATAGGCCACCTCAACCCAGAAACCTCTTATTTTGTCTCTTGTCTTTAGGAGACAATCACCCTGTGCGTACTGTCACTGGCTGAGAGTCCCTTCTTGCAAATTTTATCTGATATGGATTGTATTCTTGACTTTTGCTGGTTTGGGGGCTCATTCTGGGCCCATTGCCTGGGATTTGATGGTTTTGTGAGCACAGATACTTCCCTGCAGGACTTGTTTGAGTTGTTGTGGTGCTCTTTCCAGAGTCGACTACCCCTTCTGGGATAACCATTAGGTTTGGCCATCCTCGGGATTTAGTTACTTTTCTTGATATTTATCGTTAGACTTATTTGATAGATGAGGATTCTCCTGCCTCACTAGGCTAGCATGGCTTTATTGTAGGTGATGACTGGTGGGCTTGCGGGCTGGGTGTATCTGTTTAAAGTGCAACACTGGAGCCCTTTTCTTAGAAAACAGGGAAGGGCTCTCTTTATCTCCCTATGGTGCAGGATGGACATGAGGCTACCATTATGCTTCCTGCTTAGCTTTGGCTTGTGGGGTAATACCTTGTTTCCGTTTCTCATCTCTTGTTTGGCTAAGATGTACAAGAACCACCCAGCTGGCCCTCTTAGGGGCTGTGTAGTACTGTCCTGGTGTTTATCCTGATTTTCCCTCCTTGTTTCATGTTTCTTTGACCTTGCAACATTGGGTGTTGATTTTTGCCCAGCCCAGTAGGGTTTTGTGTGAACCTTTCTATGTATGTGGTCCCACAGGGCTAAGCATCCGCTGTACATGTTCACTGTGCAGTGCTGGAGTACCCTTTACTTTAGGGCAGGAGTGTGACCCCCATTTTCTTCCTCTATACAGAGTGGGCATGGGTTTCTCACTCTGCTTCCTGCTAGTCTGGGGGCTTGTGAGATGTCCCATCGTGTTACCTCTTTTTGCCTTTTTCTGTCTTAGACCCGCTGCTTCGTTTTCTAGGGACATTGTGGTACTCATCTGTTGTTTGGCATGCTTATCAGCAACTCCCTGACAGTCTAAGGATCTATGGTGAGATTGCTCTTTCTGCTGATGCTGTTGACCTCTGCAATAAGTATGATGCCCCTGCAGTGGCCTCCTTGGTTGAGTCTTCCAGTGGTGTCTCTGTTTTCCTTCAGTGGGTTTGACCTATCCTGCTTATTTGGTGTGTGGTCTGATAGATGGCTGTCCAGGTGCTTTTTGCTAAGTCGTGCCCTTATCCAGGAGGGAGGGTGCTTGCCTTACTACTTGTTGAGATAGCTGACCTTGGGTTCATGCCTTTTCTTACTATTTGCTTTCTGTGGGTCTCTTTCTTGGGTTTGGGTGCATGCATCCTTTGCACGTTGTGTGTTAGGTATGTAAACCTCATGTGTTGTGCTATTGCTCCCTGCTTTACTTGGATTTTTCAATACATGGCCATGTGTGTAACCTGGCAGATTTTTTTCTTGCTCTGGCTCCCCCTTCTCTCATATATGTTTGTCCCTGAATTTTTCAGTATGCTGTGGGCTGCTTTTACATGTTTTTTTTTCTTTTTGATTCGTTGGCCTTCTTCCTTTTTGTGTTGATGGCCTTTCAGATGGTGTGTTCAGCTTTTGCTGTCGGTTGCCCCATGTCTGCGACTTGGGCCTTGTGCCCTGTGGCCCTCAGTATTCCTCACTCGATATGGCACCACAATATCATGAACTAATCAGCCCCTGACAAAAATAATTATACTCAATGATAAAAAATATATAAATGATAGGACAAAAAGTTTTATGTCATTTATTATTGTAGTCAAATTCATATTGACATACAATCCTCACTGCTTCTGCAGTATGCTTGGGTTGTGGTGTTTCACCTTCTCTAATACCCCTGCACTTTCCTATCTGATGTGCTTTCTTGGTCTCTGCAGCAAAACATAGCCACTGCTGCTGATTTAGTCCAGTCATCTTCTGCTAGGTATTCCTCAATGGGGCCTCAGGTGGCACCTTTACATTTAATTGGTACTGTCACTTTGCTTGGCCTTCAAGCCTGAGCATGGAATATCCTGTGCATGGTTCTGCTGTTTTTTGTGTACTTTCTTGTACGGCCTATTGGCTATAGGTTCCAAATAGTATTCTCTCCTTGTGCTCTTTGATGGACTGGGAGCTTGGCTTAACTTGGGTCTAATTTGCTTCTTGTTGCATACCTTATTGCTGGGGCTTCTGAACTATAGAATTCCTCTATGAATAGCATTTTTTGATGTGGTTTTTTTCTCATGCTTACTCTGTACTCTCAGTTGTATACAGGGCAGTGGCTGAATCAATACATATCTGAGGGCATTTGGTTCCTCACTTCAGGTTCTTTCCTGTTTCTCTGCCATGCTGAGCTTGCTATCTAAAGATTCTGCAATTGAATGGGCTTGTGTCCTTCAGTGGTGTGCGACATCATAGACTTGCACTGGGGCCTTTTTTTTTACCTTTCCACCTTTTCCTTTAGGATGAGTTTTCTCTTTTCCTGTGCTGGATACTGTTTTGCTACCTTGTGGTTAACTGTAGCCATGCTTCTGGCTTCCCCATTGAAAAGCCTTTGGAACACAATCAGCAAAGCACCCTGGGATTTGGTGTCAGTGATGGTCTCCTTCCTGGGAGGGGGTATGACTGCTCTTCTGTAGGTATTTGGTTTGCTACCTTAAGGTCTCTTCTCTCTTTCTTACCAGTGTCACTGACTGTGTATTTCTTGACTGGCATCTGCCAGTGGCTTCCCAGGCTCTCCTGCTGGCTCTTCTAGGTTGATATTATGAGCATCCCTTGTTCTGAGGACATGCTCCTTTGGGTGTACTTGTTTCTTCTACTAGTTTTTGTGCTTCCTGTACTTAATGGCTTACTTTTCCACTGGCTTTTGGGGCTTTGATGACTATTTGGGTTACGCACTTCCTTCTGCAACATTACTAGCCATGCCTAGTTTGGGAAATTCTTGTGATGTAAGGATAAAGATGAAGAAGTGATGAGGAGGTAATGTATTGTATACTTTCTGATACTCTCCTCACTCCAATACTACTTTATAGTCCCGGTCCTTGAAGTCCTCCTACTATCCTTTCTGTGTGCTTGGATTTGACTGCAGTATGTTGTACATTTTTGATACTTGACTACAGAGGTTTGTTGGTGTGGTTGATCCCAGCCATGGTCCGTGCAGGTAACAGTGGTGGGGCGTGGGGCCAGGTAAGGGGGGATTTTGAGGGACGATGCCGAGGGAAAATTAATTATAATATTTAATTTCCACTCAGCATCGCCCCTCGAAATATGCCCTTACCCGGCCCCACCGCTGTTACATGCACGGACCGCGACTGGTTGATCCTTTATAGCCACACATTGATGGGAAGGAGTTGGATTTTTTTCTTTTAGATAGGCAGCAGGGTGTTTTTTCTTAGCATGTGGAAGACCACATGATGTAAGGACTGGGGCGAGGAAGCAGAATCAGAGTAATGGGATTAATGGTAAGCAAACAAATATGTACTGTTGCTAGATGAAGGAATAGTGGAGGGTACTGATAAAAATTCCAAAACCCCAGTAGACCTAATCTTTTCAAAGATAGCTCCAGCTCACCCCATGAAATATTTTCCGACATCCATAGTAATAATTACAGGTGGAGTCAGAAAGTTTGGGATACACCACAGATTATGTCCTAATGATTCTGAAAACATTCTTCTGGTGTCAACCGTGTTCTGCTGTTTGTTAAAGTTTTCACAGTAAACGATTATTCGCAAAATCTTTGTAACAACCTTGTAGTGCTGGTGATTAAGGAAAATAGGAAGCAAGAAACCAAAATGTATATTATAATCAGATTGCTCGTAGTACTCTGCTGGGAACACGACTTGCAAAAGGCTGTGTAATTTATTAAACCTTAGCATATTTTGGCAAACAAATTTCAAGTGATATCTCCCATCAATACATGTGTTTCATCTGATCGATTGTGGGTAAAGTCAAGGTATTAACAAGTAATCAGTTTCTTAATCTTGTGATTGTAAGCACATCATACACCTTTTTATAGTAATTTATAAAGAATCTATTATTTTCATTCCTATTTTTCAAGCTAGGGTGGCTTCATTGATTTTTCTATATTCAGCTTTGTTTTCCTTATCTTACTGAATGTCTTTTCTGATATATCGGTATGATATTGAATCTTTTTGCCCTTAGATTACTGAGAGTCTGATATAAATCAGGTTTGTTTCAGACTATGAAGGACATTATGGTGAGTTCTCCGGGTTGGTATCCTCAGCAAGCTCAGCTACACGTGGGGAATGTTCCCAGACCAAGGACTACCTGGCCATAGATGCTGTCCCAGTGACTCTGGGTACAGTAACATCTGACCCAGTTTCACTGAGTGTAAAGCTGCATAGGATGAAACTGTGGTCATGGCTGTGGACAGATGTCCAGCCGTTCCCTAGCCCATCTGCCTTCAACATCACAACAGTTCCTCTAACTTGGAACACAAGGGGAAATAGTATGGGAAAAGGAGTCAGTGTTTCCAGGTCCCGATGTCATACCCTGTTAAGACTTATGATGCCTATTCTTTGGTGAGGGAATACCGACTGGACTCAGAGATTCAAGACCCCTAGCATCCTCCCACCGAATAACAGGAAACTCTTAATGAGGCACTAAACTTTCTCTTACATGATGTTAATTTGTACTCTGTACTGCTTTGTTAATCTACATTTTACCATCATTCCTTTGAATGGAATGTCACACAACCTACCCCTTCTTAAACTTTTTTGTGCATCCTAAATCATCTGTGGAGTTTCTTAAGTTTTATTGATTTCCTTCCTTCATCTCTTGACTCTATGGGGCATACGTTCAAGCCCCTATCGTCACCACATCTCTTTTTATGACATTGTGGTGACGATAGGAGCATTGCCTTATTTACAAGGCATTGTGGCTTAACGCTTCAAGCCACTTAATGTGGCTTAACACTGCCTTGTAAATAAGGCACCCTTTTACGCAATGCTTCGTGTGAAAGGGGTGGGCAGTGAATGTTCCAGTGGACGTTCCACCGCAAAACCCATTGATTTTGATGCTGTCCCTTATTTACAAGGGCAGCATAAATATGAGGCAGCACCAAATTAAGTCCAGGGAAAACCTGGTCTTAAGTTGGCGAAATGAGTAGAAATGCATTATTTTTCCTCGTTTTTGCTTTTTCCATGTGTGCTGCCTTCTGCAGCACACATGGAAAAAGCTAAATTCCATGGATTTTTTATTTTCCAGGAAGGTCTCCCTTCCTGTACATAAACAATCTTTAAAAAAAATGCAATTTTATGACTTCCATGTGTGTCCATAGTTACAAAACGGCATTTAAAGATTGTTTATGAACAGGGAGGGGGACCTTACTGTACATAAACAATCTTTCCCCTGCACGCAGACACCTTTGCACAATGCTAAGTGTAGCGCCAGCGCAGGGGGAAATGCAAGGCTGCACCTCATACTTTTAAATATGATGCACCTTGCATTTTTGAAGTGGCGGAGAGAGGCGTTAATCCATGACGGCTAATGCCTCACTCCGCCAATTACTTGAACAGATCCCCCCATGTTTGTTAGAATTATAGAACAGTTTCATGTAACATCTATCTATTACATCTATTACTACTTAGAGACCTCTAGCTCTCATGTTTTTTTCTTTGGCTGAAACCTTCAATCAATCACAGATTCTAGTATAAGTTTAACAGTTTTAAAAATAAGCAATTTATCTTTGCTGTATTTGTTGATATTCACGCAGGTGTTGCTGTGATGAATTTAAATTTCTTCCTCTACATACCCCAGTCTAGACCTCTTGGCCTGCCTTTTAAGCCTGGCTGTTCAAGATGCAAACATTGTCCGCAATATATACACCTTTGGGGGATTTTACTCATGCTTTTATTGTGTATCTCTGCTTCTGTAAACTTGTATGAAACTATTTATCAAATATAGTGGCTTTTTCCTTGTTAAACGTCTTTCACATGGATTATTCCCAGGCGTCATGCAAGTGCCTACTATGTATTTGCAAACTGCAGTATACTATAACTTTTTTAGCATGTGCCTAAAAGGCTAAATAACACACTTATAATGGGAAACAAACAGCTTTTACCTGAAATATGAATTGGAGTGTTTTAAGTTTCGTCCTACACCCATGTATCTGTGTCACAAAAGGACAAAAATGTAAAACTAAAAAAAACACTTTAAAAGGGGTGATTCTCTCTTTTTATTGGCAAGTGTTTATGCATCGATGCCAGGGCCAGCTTTTGCACTGGTGGCACACGGTGCAAAAATCCTTTTCGGTGCCCCCTCCCAACAATGACCTCCTTCTCCACCGATTTTCTCATTACAGCCATCAAACACTGCACTTCATCTCTCCAGAGCCCCTCTCGCAAATGTATTTAGGGGTATATTCACAAGAACGTGTGCTAAAAATCACCCAAACATGTCAACGCAACTTTACACATTGCAGCCTGTCGCGGGAAAATAACCCTGTGTCAACGTGGAATTCACAACAAGGCGGTACCATGCGATACTCTGCCGAAACTGTGGACAATGGCCACGATACAACCACCTCGATGGAGATAAAAACACAAACCACAATATAAAAAAATCTGCTATGGGCCAAAGCGCAATGTTGAAATCAGCGATAAGCAGTGCCAGGCCTGCAACACACACCTGGCCGGAGGGAAAAATCACCATAAAAGTAGAAAAAACACCCAAACACAAACTGACCAACACCCAAGCACCATGGAGGCAGCCGGAGCAGGTACAGAGGATGAACGCAACCCCACAAGCACCCCGAGCTCGGGGAGAGGGAAGGGCAAGGACAAGAAAAAGAGGAAGAAGAAGTTCAGTCCGCAGGCGAACAGGATCATAGTCACGGAGGTGATGGAACACCATCAACAACTGTTCGTCACCGCCAACGTGTCATTGGGCACCAAAACAGGAATATGGCGGGACATCGTGGACAAGGTGAATGCCTTCAGAGAGCACAAGAGGTCAATGGACGAGGTCAAGAGGTGATGGAATGACATCACGTGGAAGACCAAGGAGAAACTCGCACCCAAGCAGAAGGCAGCAATGCAGACTGGAGGTGGGGGCCCAGCGCCACAGCTCGAGCTGGATGACATGGAGGAGCTGGTGTCGACAGTCATCAGTGTGGGTACTGTGGCCGGAGCCGGGGGACCAGACACTGTTCCACAGGACACAACACAACCACAACAGGGTGAGTAACCACCAGGTACTGGATGGAAGGGTGGAGATGGCCACGATGGCACACGTGCACAATCAAGCAGAGCACAGTGCACGCCCTCAATGACACTGGGTCATCGCCCAGATCCATAGACTGACACAATGTACAATGCCATGCTGTCTGAATGTCAACATGTCCCATGCGGCTACATACATATGGACACATTGAAATACACCATCTCCCCTTCACATTGCAGGGCCAGCGTCAACACCCCCTGCAGAGCAGTCCCAGCCACTGTTCACTGATGACGAGGAGGACAACCCCAGCATCGACACCCAAGCCCTCCTAGACATCATTGACATCATCCGCGACTCACCTCCGGGATCAGGGCTGACCAGCTGCATCGAGGAGACCCCACTCACCACCCAAACCACCCAGCAGGAGGCACCCACAGCCCCACAGCCCCACCAGTCTCCCAAGACCCCCAGGAACAACACATGGGCTTCCAGCGCTGTGTGCTGGAGGCCCAGAGGGAGACGGCTGAGCAGGTGCGGGTGATCTCATGGCTACCAAACTGGACGCCATCCTTGGGTGTCTAGACCCGCTCCATGGCCTCCACCGAGCCCTGAATGACATTGCTGGAGTCTTGACGTGGAGAGAAGAACACCTGTCTGCTCAGAGTGGCTCCAGCGGAACCAGGCGTGAGCTGGCACACATAAGGAGGCTCATGGAGGACATGGTGCGGATGGAGGAGGAAAGGATGGCAGCCACCGCTGTACATCAGCGAAATGTAGCTGTGATCTACCATGCAATGCAGATCATCATCATGGCATTGCTGCCACAAGGCGTGGTGCAGATGAGTGCTGCTGACCCCACACCATACACATCTACGCCCCCTGGTGTGTCCGTGCCCCACTGTCCGGCAGGTGTATCCACTCCTGCACATGATGTGTCAGTGCCACACAGTGCGGCTGACAACCCTCCTCTAGCCCCTGATGTGTCAGTGGCACACAGTGCCCCAGCCGGTTCTGCAACACCCACAGGTGGGGCAGAGCACATATCCGGGGACGAGGACGTGGATGGGTTTGTGATCAGGAGGCAGCAGCTTTCATTTCCGCCACCTAGCCAGTTCCTGCTTGATGCCTCACATGGCCCCATGACCTTCCACCTACCCCCGATACACTCCGATGCACTCACCTTGGACAGCGACATGGACTGCCATATGTTGTTTGAAGACCAATGACACGGCAACCAGACTGCGTACTGTACCCTTCCTCCTCCGCAGTACTTGTCATCCCTGGATGGACTCTGGCTGGCCCTCCACGGGCCCATATTGTCTAGTGTGCTCGGCATTGCCCTGTACCGCTCCAGCTGCAGAACTGCACTGGATGTGCAATAAACATCCAGTGACGCATTGCTGTGTTTTGTCTTTCACCATTCATGTATGAATGTGTGAGTGAATGTAGGGACAGTGATGTCCCATGCGTCAATGATGCCAATCCTGTGGGATGCCAGTCAGAGGGTGCTACATTGCATATTATGTACCGGGTTCCGTGAACACTACAACAGGGACACACGCATCAGTCACTTCCATGTCCGGACATGAACTGAACCACGCCCAGATCCCATGAGTCATTGTTTCAAGCCCTGCACTGGTCTGGCATATGGCAGGCCAGACCACTCCACTTACGCTCCGAGGGGGGTCCTCATTGCTACCCGTCACAGGAGTACTCGCTGGTGGTGTGCAGATCACTGGTCTAGTTATCAGTATGTCACAGCCACTCCCTGAGGGCAGGTTTGCACGCACACCACACCCATCCAGCACAGGCGTCACAGGCCATGTGACTCCACCAACATAAGGGGCCGACGACGCTACGTTTCCCGCTGCCGGTGGTGACTGGATGACAGACGCTCCACGGTTCTCAATCATAAAGGGGCCATGAGATGTTGCGCAAAGGGTTAATGGCACCCGAGGCCTCGCGGCCGTCACGTGGCGCTGACTGGGGTTGCATAGGGTTAGAGGCACTTGGAAACATTGCGGCTGGCACAGGCACCCCACCATGGGATGGTGACTTTGGGTGCACTGAGTTAGGGGCACCTAGAGCTGCAGAGCGGGTGTGCAGACTGCAATGATGCCCCATCCTGGCGGTCCGGACAGCTCAGGTTTTGTGTGCCCTGTTGGACGACAGTATAGGCCAGAGCCAGCGGGAAGCACGGGCCTACTGCCGCTTGGCCTCGCGGGTCACAGAGTTAGTGGCACCTATTGGGGTGAGCGGGTGTGCAGCCTGCGATGATGCCCTATGCACTGGTATGTCCTCTACCATGGAGTAATCAAGACCCAGCACCAAACGTGAGAACTGGTGTCCCGCGGAGCGGGGCTGCATGGTGTGGAGTGTGCCCCCTCTCTTCTTATCTATCTCTCTCTCCCCCTCTCTTCTCTCTCTCTCTCTGCCCCCTCTCTTCTTATCTCTCACTCTCCCCCCTCTTCTTCTCTCTCAATCTCTCTCCGCCTCTCTTCTTCTCTCTCTCTCTCTCTCTCTCTCCCTCTCTTCCTCTCTCTCCCCTTTGCTCTCTCTCTATCCTTTGATGTGCGCAGGACATACCTTCTCATCATGATTTTTGTCTTGCAGGCTGTGACCTACGGATTGTCCCGAGGGGAGCCACCATGTGTATTCATTTCATTTCAGTGTTCATTTTAATAAAGTTTTATTTTTTGCTTTGGAAATTAATGTGTGATGGTCATTTTTGTGACGACACATGCATGTCACCAGCTGTGATTCTGTGACATCAGGCGGATTATTTTCTACGTGTTTGGGTGTAGCTGATGTGGCATGTCTTTGGTCGGGGGTGCCGGGGAGGGGGGTCCTGTGTTGGTTGCGGCGGGTGTTGTTTCCCTTTCGGCCCTCAGGGCTGCATGTTCAGTTGCCCGGGTGCATCATTTGTTCATCAGGTGTGGCTCTGTGCTGGTCTCCCTTTTGTGTTGCAGGCAGTGGTCCGACTTAGCACCAGGTCGGAGCAGGTGTTATTTTCCTGCTGCTAACGTGCCTTATCGCCTGTTTTGTTTTCTTATCGCAGTTCTGGCTGTTCGTTGTGAATGTTGTGGAGTGGTGTTGTCGCAGCTTTTGGCACAGGAACACCTACTCTGCATCTCATTAGCGATAGTTGCGGGGGTCATCTGTTGCGATGTTTTTTGCGGCTGCTATCGAGGGTAAATTGGTGCTGTGGGATGTTTACACCAGCTTGTAATTGGGGCGATAAGTTTATCGCAACTTTGGCTGCGATAAAGTGCTGTTAAGTCAGTGATAGATCCTTGTGTATATGGCCCTTAGTTTGTTTTATAGTGCTATTCATACCAGTGTAGGGTGTGGGAGCACTTTACATCACACATAAACTATGCAGATACAATGAATCATATGTGTGTAAATCAATCTGTAGGAAATGTTACATAAAACAATGAGGATTGCAAGGTGTAGGAATGCCATGTCATCTATACTTCAGACCAATCACTCTTAAAATCTACTGTAAGTAGATTTTAAGAGTGATTGGTCTGAAGAGACACAAACTTAGAATTTAAAACCTACCACAGTGGTTGGGGTTAATCATCCCAATGAGACTGAATTTCTATATAACCAACCCTTTTTTAGCAACATTTAGATAATTAAAGACTAGGGACAAAACATAAAGTTGTAACCTATACCATGCAGTTTGCATGCAGCTCTTTGATGACAGTTCATAGGTTACTGTGTTATGTTACTTAGGTTTGGTATTTATGAACAGCAAGTAACAAAAGGATCCCAGTGATAAAAATAGAAACCCACTGAGCTATCCACAAAAATACTGTTATATGATCTGCATGGTACACCTTCTTTGCAGAAGGTATATTAACCCTCTGTTCTACAGTCAAAACCTGACACTAGACAAAACTACGATCTCTCTCCAGTAGTGTTAACTTGGCATTTTATTGTTGCATGATTCCTGCTGAAACATACGTGGAACAGTGCTGCATCAGATTCTTTAAACCAGGTTATTTTCTAATACAGTGCCTCTCACCTCCCACCTCAGCACCCTGGAACTCAGCCCCAGGTGCTCAACACCCTAAAAGCCGGACCTGTCTGATGCCCAGCTGTTGGTCATCCAATACGACATTTGCAAGATTTAAACTTCACATTCATTTTCCAAGACTCATGTACGAATTAATTTTTTATTGTCTGACTTTCTTACAGTGCTGATGATAAATGACAGCTATTTTAAAGCACTTGTTGGTAAGGGCCATACATACAAACATCAGAGTTTCCGAACAAGTCGAGTATATATACATGGAAGGTGCACATGTGGCCTATGGTAGACAAAAATGCAAAAAATACACAACTGAAGGGCCTCAGTCTCCCCACCTGCCTGGTCCACCTGCCTTCTCACGAGCAAGCACAGCACACACTTGAGTAGAATCCCTGTTGTAGGTAAAATATCATCTCTGGCATGCAGAGACAGCAAATGTTACTATGCTGCTCAAGCACTGGACCCTGAATGCGGCGCCACACCCTGACAAAGGCGCAAAGGGATCCACGTTATTTAGGTCACTGAGGGCTCACCCAGGCTCCAGCAGCACAGTGGAGTGAGTGACAGGCAGAGGCCCATTGCGCTTGCACGATTGTGCCCATTTAATTCATATGCATGCTTTGAGCTCTGAGCCCTGCCTCTGCTTTCAGGTATCCCTCCTCCTGGGCCGAGAAATCTTGATAAAAAAAACATGATTACTGGAAGCAGAACCCATTACGCTGCTCCAGCTACAAAAGAGCAATTATTACACCCCCCCCTCCGAAGCTACGCCCCTGGTAATCTGTGCATGTGTACATATTTTGGGGCATATCATCAACGAGGCGATAAAAAATTATCGCCGCTTCTGTGTCCGTTTTCGGGCGAAAAGCGGCGATAATTTTATCGCCAAATTAGCAAGATCACGCTATCACGTGAAACCTTGCATTAGCGCCTGAATTCTGAATGCCCGGCTTTGCATCTCTAATGAGATGCAAAGTGGGCGTTCCTGCCCTGACATGACTGGAGAAATGTCGCTAAGCAACATTTCTCCTATCATCAAGCCCCACGCTAAGAAGCATAGTGGCAAGAAAAGTAGCAATAACCCCTGTTATCGCTGCTTTCCTTACACCTGCTTCAAGACTGACATAGCCATGATATCCTATGGAAGGTGGATATCATGGCTAAGTTTGCCTTGCCCTATCATCAAGCTAACGCCAAACTTTGTGAGATTATCGCTGGATTTCCAGCGACAATCTCACGTTTGGCAGTTAGCGCTAGGATTTTTATCGCTTTTGAGATAAGCGTTGCTAATAGCACGCTATCTCAGCAATGAAAATCCACGTTAGCCGGCGATAATTATCCTAGCACTAAGTGCGCTTAGTGATAATTATCGCCGGTCCTTGATGATATGCCCCTTTGTCTTTAAAATGTTTAGTAAACCTAATTTGTTCATAAATAACCCCTTATCTGATTGCGATATTGTATTTTTTGTTAGCAATGGTTGATAAGACTGATAGCTCTGCTAGGCAGAGGCATAACATTGGACCCGGCGGACCCTGAGGTGCGAAAGGGGAGCGCAGCACTTCAGGGGCTCCTCAACCCTTCCTAGAGGCCCCATTTAAACCAAAGACCAATAAATATCTATGAGATATGGGATAGTAAGCGTCACCTCTTCACATTCTGCGTAGGACATCTTTTTATGTTATGCCACTGCTTCTAGTAAACATATCGAAAGTGGACAAGCGAAATTCTTGCACCACTGTTGTGTCAAAGACCACACTGACACTTAGTCAAAGAATTACAACTCTAACAGGGAGACAAACACACTGAAATGTGACTCAGAAACAGAAAGTTACTCAACAAGAAATTCAGTAACAATAAGACAGTGACAGACATAAAACCCAATGGCAGAGGGAGACACTGGCACACAGACACTATCTAATCTTCAAGACCCACTGGTAAGATTCACAATGGTTTGGTGCAAGGTTGTAAATCAGATCTCATTATGAAGCCCGTCTGGTGTCACTAACCCACAACCAGCAGACAATGGTCTACATGCTGACATACCCAACCGTGTCAAAAGGCTACTGAATTGTTGTGCTCCTCTCTCGATAAAATTATCTAGTATAACCTAGAATGCAAAACATGAGATAACATTTGGTAAGACAACACATGCTAACACAAAATAAGGTAATATAATGCAACTTAACATAATGTACCATAAGGTAACATAGCATAACAAAGCACAACATAACGAAGCAAAAGGTCCAATACACTAGCCAGTTAACTATATCAAGAGAGGTCAGTTTTATCTTCCTTCCCTCTCTGGCATCATATATGATATGTGCTATACTAATCTTAAATGATCTACCTGTCCCACATATCACCATTTATGATAAGTGTGTGGGATGTGTTCGTTAAGAATCAGCTGCAAAGCTTGTATGTATTAAACCCACCACATGAGAGAATGGAAGCGGCGAGAAAATGTCCACATTTAGAGGCAGGTTTATCATTATTTCATGCAGCGCAGCAAGTCACCTGGAGTGGTGTGGCTCACTGGTTAGAGGCGGCAGACCCGGAAGCAGAAGGGACCAGGGTTCGATTCCTGACGCGGCAGGGTCTTGGACCAATGTCAGGGGACACGATAATTCTCGCCTCGGTGCCCACTCTAACCATGGATCCCACTCAGCAACTCTGGGCAATAGCTTGCTTAATCTCCACTTACGGCCCCATCAGCGCCGGGGATGCTTGTCTTCACCTTGGAGATGCCCAGTAGGGACCATCTCACAGGGAAAGCCAGGATGGGTTCCCCAGCAGCTCTCAGCACTGGGACACTCTTGGGAGAAGCCGCGCGCTCAACAAATACCCAGTAACATAACATAACACTGAGTAAAAGTGAAAAGGCAGGAATGTGCCATATATAACATAATACGGTGCATTCCTATTCTTTTCTTGTGCTGGCGCACAATGTGCTGCCTAGCACCAATGCAGGAACCCTTGCGCCATGCTGCAAGGATGTCTGCATTGCAGACATAATCATTTTTGTTCTGGAAGGGACACCTACCTGCAAACAAACAATCCTCTGAGGCATTTCCCTCTTTCTAGAAAGAGAAACCAATTAGGAGAAATAAAGAAATTTCTTCTTGTTACGCCTCACCTGGGGATGAGTAGCTTTTTGACATATTCCCAGATCTACCAGTATTAATAAATCTGGGAATACACCAAAATCCATGGGGGGATGCTTATGAATATCCATGCTCCACCCACAGCACGTCTCCCTGGGGCAGCGTAATGCAACCAAGTGATTTGCACTGTGTTGAATGACTCTAGATCTATCGATCCATGCGGGGTAAATGTAAAAGGAAAGTGTTTGCACCACGAGTAAATTACTTTTCTAGTGGTAACAGTAATTCTATCCCAAACCTGAATCAAGAAGGTAGAAACATTTATACATTGAAAAAACATAGGAACATATGAGTCAGAATGGAAATTACAATGCCAACAAGTGTTTTGTTTGATTAGCATTAGTTTAAACAAGTGAGCTGGAATCTAAAATAGTCTAGTGTAAAAGTAGTGTAATCAATCAATCAATCAGGGATTTGTGAAGCACGCTACTCACCTGTGAGAGTCTCAAGGCGCAGGGGGGTTTGGAGGGGTGGGGGATGGTAGCAGCTCCATTGGGGTCATCCGAAGAGCCAGGTCTTGAGGTCCTTTCTGAACTGCTGCAGTGTCGGGCTTTGTCGGAGGTGAAGGGGAAGTTTGTTCCAGGTCTTAGATGCAAGGTAGGAGAATGATCTTCCACCTACTCTGGTCCTGTAGAACGAGGGATTGTGGCTTGGTTGAGATCTGCTGAGTGGAGGTTTCTCTTGCGCGCGTGGAAGGAGATTCGGTCTTTGAGGAGTTGGGGTTCGGTGTTGTGGAGGACTTTGTAGGTGTGTGTGAGCAACTTGAAAGTTATTCCTCTTTCAACAGGGAGCCAGTGAAGGTTGTGGAGCTGTTGGGTGATGTGGTTGTGTCGTGGGATGTCGAGGATAAGTCTGGCTGCGGCATTGTGGATGGCCTGGAGTTTGAGGAGGAGTTTTTTGTAGATTGTGGCGTAGAGGGTGTTGCTGTAGTCCAGTCTGCAGGTGAGAAATGTGTGGGTGACGGTTTTCCTGAAGTCGAGGAGATCCACTTGAACATTTTGCGAAGTATGTGGAGGGTGTTGAAGCATGCAGAGAATATGGTGTTGATCTGACGATTCATGGTGAGTGAAGAGTTGAGTATGATGCCAAGGTTACGTGCATGATCGGTTCAGGTGGGAGGGTTTCCGAGAGTGGGAGGCCACCAGGTGTTCTTCCATGTGGAAGGGGTGGAGCTGAAGATAAGGACTTCTGTTTTCTCTGAGTTTAGCTTCAGGCAGCTGTTTCTCATCCATGTCACAAAGGCTTTAATAACTTCTTGGAAGCTGCGCTTGGTGATGTTGGGTTCTTTGGTGAGGGAGAGGATGAGCTGGGTGTCATCGGTGTAGGAGACAATGTTGAGCCCATGGTTTCTGACGATGGTTGTGAGGGGGGACATGTAAATAACACTGAAGAGTGTGGGGCTGAGGTATGTTCCTTGATGTACTCTGCATCTGATCTCTGTCGATTTTTAGAGGAAGAGTGGGAGTCTTATTCTCTGTGTTCTGCCTGAGAGGAAAGATTGTATCCAGTTGAAGAGTCTGTGAGAAGTTGGCCTGGTATATGCTGTCCACTAATGAATGGGCACCTTGTACCAGTCCAAACAACCGGTTATTGATGATAGGTTAAAGACAACCTTTATTGAAAGCTATCCTAGTGGTAGCTATGGAGAGCAGCCTTCAGGCTAAATCTTGAAGGACTGTAAAGCATCTTGTTTTACCAGTCTATAATCTCTTGAATGGCTAAATGAAAGATAACCACACCAGGTATATATATAAAATATATATGTATTTATTTCTAAACACACCCTCCTAGTGTCTATATGAGACTAGAGGTCAAAACACATAAGTTACACTTCAAATAGTACAGTAAAATAGCACAAATACACGTCAGGCCCTAAGGGTGAGCCAAACCATATACTAAAATATTGGTATAAGAACCACGACTTAACTAGACACAAGGCCTAGAGCCTGTTGAATCGCTGGGACCCCAAGGAACCACCCAAGGTAGTGACACAGGGGACCCACTGGAGCCGTGTGCAGTGTGAGAACACAGCCGCAAGCTCCCGTTAGTCGTGGTTAGATTTTTAAAGATTAGGGACACTTAGAAATGAGTCAGGACCAAACCCTTTGGGACTTAGGAAGTTCTAGGGTCAACACCCACGGGAGCACCAGAGCACTTGTGTTACCTCACCCAGGGAAGCCGGGTGCATAGGTGTCAAATGGTGTCGGGTCGCGTCGTCGTTTTCAGTGGGAGCTGGCAAAAAAGTGCTGCTGCCGGGACAATGAGAAGTGTCCGAAGAGATCCAAGCCTGGATCAAAGTCGAGAAGAACCTGAAAGCAGAGGGTACAGAGTCTGGGTCACTTGCCAGTGACCAGGGGCACGATAGACGAATGCCCACCGATGTTGGGTGTTCCAGGTGAAGAAGGTGAAGCTTGACTCTTCAGACACGAGCACCAGGAGGCATTGAGGACAACCAGGACCTGGATTTAAGCTGTCCCACAAAGGATGTCGAGTGCTGCAGCGTCGGTGCCCGGATTGGACACAACAAGCCTTGGCAACAGCAACCCACGCAGAAAAGAGAAAGATGCTTCAGTGCAGACCAGCAAGGTCTGAGGGACTCACCACTTGGTAAGGAGTCAGGGCACCTCTGGAGCAACCAGGGTAGCCCAAGCAAAATCAAAGTTGCATTCACAGGGACCCACCAGTCAATGAACTAGGGATCGCGAAGGAGCCTCGAGGGGAAACACAAAACGGCAGCCCGCGGCTCACTCGGGGTGACTAGGCCAACAATCTTCGGTGGATTGTCTGCTCAAGGTGGGGGCTACAAGTAACCCAAGCATGACTTCAAGGGATGTTGAGAAGTCAATGCACTTGCAAAAGTGCACGGTGACCAGGAGTTCCGGTTCCATGCTACTCACGAGAGCTGCGGGTCTCAGCTTTGCTGGGGACTCGGATCGGCCTCCGAGATGTCTGGAAATCCTCTTCCTGGTCTGCAAATGGTTCAGAGTCCAGCAGGAGCTTCAGAGATGCAGACCGGCCAAATGCTTCATTGGTGCCTGCCAAGCAGGGGAGTCACTCCTTGACCCCAAGGGAGATTTCTTCAGTCCTCTGGTCTTAAGTAGAGCGTCGAAGTTCCAGGATTCAGCTTCAGAGTTTCGTCCAGGGATATCTAAAGTCCTGTTGCCAGGGGTTCCTTACTTATACCTACGAAAGGGGTTGGACTAGATATAGGGACCCACCTGTTGGAGGGTTTGGAAAGAGGGGTGACTACACTCATTTCCTTTGTCCAGTTTCATGCCAGAGGAGGAGCTGGAAGCCCCTGAACCGGTTTGAGCTGGACTATGCACAGGGACACCAAATGTGTCCCCAGTGCAGGACTTCAAAGCACTCTGAGAGTGCTCCCACCCAGCCCCAATACACATCATCCTGTCTGGGAGTTGGTTACACCTCCCTGTGACAGGAAACCTATTGTCCAGGCCTCCCCTGCCAGAGTTTCGGTCAGCAGCAGGAGGCCAGACCCGTGTCTGTGGCTGCAGCATCCATTTTGTGATGCCAGGGCTCTGTTAAGTTTTTACCGGGTATACCAGTACTGCCATGTCTCTCCCTCTAGAAGGGTGGGATCATATTCTCACATCAGGAATTGATGTGGGGATGATTCCAAGGTGTTTGACACCAAACACGACATGTTTCCGTGCAGCCAGTCCAAAGTTAGCATTAACCATTTTGGTTATAATGCACTTAAGAGTATATGGTCAGGCTGCACCACTGACAACCCCGGAGAAGAGATTCCGAAGGCTGCAGAGGGACTCAGCTCATGCCTGGGCACCCTCTCACATATAACCAAGCACCCTGCCTTCAGGATTGATAAGGCCTGCCATAAGGGTGGCTGATAGGTTTCTATGTGCAGTGTTAGGTGAGGTTTAGTGAACCTATACCTCAGTAAGGGCTGCGGTAACAGACCTGTGGTGTCATTTTGGAGGGCTTTCTAGGGGTGGCACAATACATGCTTCAGCCCCTGGTAGGCCTCTGGGGTACCTATGCCCTGGGTACATAGTATACCATATACTAGGGACTCACAAGGGTACCCCAGAATCCAATCTGGAGTGTCTTAAAGTACACGGAATCAATTTAGAGAGGAAGCAGCTAGGCTGGGGCCCTGAATAGCACAGTCCCAGCCAGACTAAAGTCGAAAAACAGTGAAACACCAGCAAAAAGTGGGGGTAACCATATGAAGCAGATCCTACTCTACTACAGAGTCTACTGCTTTTCCTTGGATGCCAGCGTTGTAGAGTTTGGAGGCTAGAGTGTGGTGGGAGATAGTGTTGAAGGCTGCTGATAGGTCCAGGAGGATGAGGGCTGCAGTGTGGCCTTGGTCGAGGAGGGTGTGGATGTAATCGGTAGTGTTGAAGAGGGCGGTCTTGGTGCTGTGGTTGCTGCGGAATCTGGATTGAGAGGTGTCTAGGATGCTGTAGGTTTCTATGAAGTGTGCTAGCTTGGTGTTGATAGCTGTTTCGATGACTTTGGCGCAAAAGGAAGCAGTTAGATGGGCTGTTAAGCTGTCTGAACGCCAGATAGAGTGAATTGTAGTCCACAATTTGTCCCATGTAGTCAAAGGCCAAGTACATTGTTAATTCAAGTTCTCATAAAGTTTGCTGCTTGGATTTAGACCTGCTAGGACGGGGTGTAATCATTTGTCTGTAAATTAATGAGGCTGTTTGTCTCATATTTGGTGAAAGAGGGTTAGATTATAAATCATCAGTTTGATTCAAAGGATGAGAAAAAAGATTAAGAGTATTTAGAAAAAGATCTTTAATAACATATATAGTTTGAGAAATGTGGTGGTAGAATATATGAGAGAGAGAGGCAGTTGAAAGGAATAAGTGAATAATTAAGAAGTATTAGGAAGATAAAAAAAATGCCCCTCTCCATCCCGCCTCTCCGCATAAGAGGTTTTCCTTTCAGTTTAAGGTATTCATTATACCAAATAGGGCTTTAGGGAAATCTGTTGTACAGGGAAATGTTATAAAAAATATAGTGGTCAGAGCAGGGAGCAAGAATGTGATATAACAGGTGGCAACCAAAACCGAGGAGGTTTTGATATAAAAAGGATATATTTATGAGACAAGGGGAAAATCATACAAGAGTCTGATATAATTTTGAGGTCTCATGCCTGAGGCACGGAAGGGACTGCTGGACTCGCTTAATATCAAACACTCTATAAAAGAGAGAGAAATGTATAGGAAGTTTGAATTTAACTAACAAAATCTGAGACCATTTCCCATTCCATAGAATCTAAGATTCAATCTTAGCCAGAGTGGTTAAGTATGCCTTAGGACTTGTAATGGGAGAAAGAAATTAACAATTGGGAGTAACATCATTTTGATAGCATCCAAACAACCCCAACAAGACAGAATTAGAGGTGACTAGCCCTGGATAAGGTGTGTAACCTTGGGAAACAGACTTTCCATATTGATCTTATGTCTCTTATGTTGTTGGTAAACAGAATTTCCAAATACTTGATTTATCAGAATTCCAATATAAGCCGCCTCCACAAAAGGATCCTCGATTATTTATTTACTGAGGGGCATAACTTCTGATTTGTCAATATTAAATTTACAGCTGAAAACATTAGAGAATAATCTCAACTCCTTATAAAAAGTTGGAAGTGACTTTTTATGGTTTTTCTTAAAGATTTCTAGTACTGCATATTCATTTTAGTTTATCAATATTGTTCTTGTATTTGGTTGATATGTAGTGTGTATTGAATTCAATAAAGTCTTTTTAACACCTGAAAGTGAAGATTCCAGTTGTGACATAAATAAGAAAATGTCATCAGCATATGCAGTGTATTTAATGTGTCTTTGAGTTTAAATCCAGAAAGGGTGTCAGAAATCCTTAAGGAAAACAAGGTTATGGGGATAAGTTGAGAGCAGCAAAGAGGTGTATGGCTGACAGCGGTTACAGGCTTGAGTGGGAGCTCAGCCTGCAGCAGTTGGGGGAGCTGGCCCAGGGACCTGCCTTTCCTTGTATTCTGAAATTCTTGGAGGACCAATCCATGGTTGATCACATGCAGTTTACGTAATGGCATTTATCCCTCTACATAGCCTAGTGTTTGTTCCCAAATTGTCAGCTATTGATTTTACTTTACTGAACATCAACATCAACATCTGCATATCCAAGTGATGGACATGTGCATGCATTCTGTACATCTCATATGCACAAGTATCTTGGGGTTTAATCAGCAAGTGATAGCCAAAGTGCACTCCTGGCTCAATTTGTTTGTTGTAGGCCGTAGTGGGCTGCACTACCAGAAGTTGAATTGTGTTTTGGAATGTGAGATGACAAGGCCGTGCAGACATGCCTTTGTTTAAACACACCTTGGCTTTTCTGGTAAGAACACAGAGTTAATTAATGACTATGCATCCATTGTGGTAAATGGGAGATTACACAGCATGAGTGAAGCCTTTAACTGCATTACTATGTGTAGAATGCTGACATCTGGGGCAGCCAGACTTACCTAGCCTGTCTTCATTAAGGTGTAAATCCTAACATCCTGGCTGGACGTGCCATACCAAATGGACTTATAAGGCAATGTAGATGCCTACAGTAGCAATGTCCATCTGACCTGTGTTTGGGAGGTTTTCCATCTCAAGCCATGTTCACCAAACAATCTACTCATATATACTCTAACAGACTATGTCATTTGGTTCCTCTGTCACCCCATCCATCACGTGGGCCTGCATAAACTGGCTACAATTCCACCTTGACCTTAGTTAATATCTGATGCACTTTGACATATGTCATTTAGGATGTGCCATGTCTGCAACAAATGCTTCCATTGGAATTGGAATTCCTATTGAACAGGTCATTGCAAACTTCATCCAACATCACACAAAATCCTTTCAAAACACAGTAAAGAACCATGTGACACAGACTGGCACCATCTGGATCCTTGGAGCCATTCACTTTAGCCCTGGTGTATGGGTCTGGACCACCTACAAGACATAACATGGCACATTGTACTATGAATAGAGAACACATACACAGTGGGCATAAGAAGCATAGTACATTGATTTAGCAAATGTCTATGTAAGTTTGCATGTTGAGTATGCAGCATATGGCACAGTTGACATGGCTTGATGACACACATAGGTAAGGCAGGTTGAAAGGTGAACAGATATGAATTGCCGAATCAGGAACAAGGTGCACAGAATGCTAAGCAAGTACAAATACATATCTACTTGCAAAATGGTGCAAGGGTGCCAGTGTTGTCAAAAGCCATCGATTTGTGCCCCTGCCGAGGTCAAAAACACAGGAATAACCCACACGTCTTGAATCTTGCCTGTCTCAGCTCTTTATTTTTAATGCACGTCAGCGCAGCATGATGGCTTGCTGAACTGCCCTGCAACACACAATAGGAAATTAGGCCCTTTGAGTACAGCACACACGTAAGTCAGCAATGGCCTGGAATGTCTGGTGACAGCACAACCTGCACGGTGCTGATGGGGCAGGAAGCACCTCTGGGGCCGGCATGTACTGTCTGGGGTAATAGCAGGGTAATGTATAAATGTCTCTGTGGCATACTTTCCCACATCAACAGAGTCAGTGGAGAGAAAACAGATATTAGCAAAGTAGACTCCACTATTAAATAACAGAATATGTATACTCACCAACAGATCTCCTGACTTCAATCCCAAGATAATCCATGAGGTCAGCCTCCTGGTGGACCACATCTGCCCAGTGATGCTACAGCTGGTGTATACTCAGCTCCACTCTCAATATGCAAATCATGCTCAGCCGTACCTTCTCCCACCATTTCTTCTGGTCCTGTGTGGTGTAGCCCAGGAGCACATGACCCCCACTGGCAATCTTGTTGGGGAGGTAGTAGATGATGAGCCACAGGAATTCCCCCAAGCTCCTGCACCAACATGTTTCAGCCTTTGCCCCTTCCAGACATATCCCTCCACAAACATATTCCCAGTAACATAAATCTATCTAACTACCCCAAACGAGCCAGAACCCTAAAAAGACAGACACACCAAGATTCACTTGACAACACAATACAATTAATAACAAAACACTAAATGGACTTTAGGGACAGAACAGGGACAGCACAGAAACCAACAACACCAAGAAACACCTAAAAACTCCCAAAACACCCATCACTCTGGACAGAAAAAAGACTGTAAGAGAACGTGTAAGTAACTTTACACATCCTGGTTAGCAGCATAGTAGAGCCATTGCATATTTTCCCAGGCGGATGCGTCATGTTTTTATGAAATGCATCGGGTTATTTTACACTTCCATGGAAAAATAGGCACTGCAGGATTTCCAAACAATGCATGCCAGTTTTGGATGCATCCGCTTGAATGTGCGACATCTGCAAAAGCTTACGCATTATACAAATGCATCTTTTTTAAATGACGCAATGGGGCAAATGTGTGTTTTACAGTGAAGTGTGTTGTGCAATGCATGTTACCAATTACAGGGATCGCTGTATTGCCTGTGAATAGTTTGTGTGACCTGCTTTATGTCTGAATGTGTATGTTGTTGACAGTGCACATATTTGTGACTTCTTTTATTACTGGGGCCGTATTATGCATAATTCCCAATACCTCTGTTTGTGCAACAGCACACCTTACAAGCTGCACGTGTGAAAACTGAGAAAGTGCACCCTATTCCATTGTTTGCACTTCCCCCAGATCTGCAACTACCTTGCACTGCCCTGGGGTCATCGCATTCACATGTAAAACAGAGGGGGCTTTTGGAAATCTGTGCCATGTTGCACTGTTCAGGCTGCAGGCTGTCTGCAATTTATGGGAGATTACAGGTCCACTTGCAGGCAAGTGCTGTGAGTGGGGTAAGACCACCTGCAAGGGGATGTCTGGGTGGGCCCATAGGGCCCCTTTCCCTCTCCAGAGGACTGCCATCAGGGGGCGCACTAACAGTGAAGCTCCTAACATCTTCTTTTTCTCTGGGACCAAGTCTTAAACACGGTATAGAAGTAGAAGGAAAAGGATTTCCTCATTTGCATGGGGCCAAGCACCCCTGCACAAGAGGAACCACCCTCTGATGATGATTCAGGCACTATAAGTGGCCCAGCGCTAAAGCTTTTGCATGAAGGTCCACATGTGATTGTTCAGTTCCCTCTGGCATTCCAAAGTGCCCTATGGGTGTACAATGTGTGTGCAAACACCAACCGTGCCCCTGCAGCACTTCTACAATGCAGCCCCCTGGGTGAATATGGGGTCACACAAAATTGAATCCTACTATTGGATAGCATGTGAAGGGGCCTACTGAGTAATCATTGAGGCAACCCAGGGCAACAACGCAAGTTAATGTGCTGGGTTGCATGGGAAATGACCCATATAAATGAAGATGAACATTTCTTCTCCCTCCTTGCACTGATGCAGTTCAGCAGCCTAGCACCAACACAGGCACCCTCGCACCAAGGTGGCTCAGTGCTGGTATTGCAAGGAGGATTGTTTCTGTGCAGAAAGGGATACATTCCTGCATATTAGCAAGCTCTCAAGGAATGTCCCTATTTCTATGTGTACTGTAGACTATAGCACACACAGCTTGAGGAAATGACAAGGTCACAAACATATTTCTCACATCGTTACGCCATCCTCGGTTATGGATGGTGAAACAACACATATCCATAGGCTACAAAATTCAGGAAATCTGGTAGTGCATGCTGTCCATAGGTGGATGCCCATGTTCCCCCCAGAATGGCTTCCACCATGAAATGTTACGCAATGTAGCAGAAGCCAATGGCTTGCATTACCTTATTTTCTAACATTTAGAAATTGAAGTGCAGTAGTTACAGAATGTTTGTGGGATTATAAGGGTAAAGGGAAACACCATAAACTGAAACAGTGATCGAATCACATCCTAAATGCTGATTGGCACATTTTTGAGTTGTTGATGTCAAGCAACAGACAGCCATTGATGTTTGGCTTATTTTATGTTTATGCAACAAGGCCCTGTGTTGATGTTAGAATGCATTTCACTATTGTTTATTTATTGCTTCATGGAAGAATGTATACCCTGAAGAAGGGCACAGACTGAAATGCATTGGGATTGAAGTAATGACCATATAATATATGGATATTATTGTTACTGACGTCCTTAACCACATGTATCCTTTGATAAATAGCAATGCATTATCAGCAATGAATAAAAGACAAAGATAACCTACCATTGAAAAATTCTCATTTAATTTACAAAGGAATTCCAGGGAGTTCCCCATTCAGGTGTGAAATTTGGGGAAGTCATTTCCAAACTGGGAGGGCACAACAGACTTATATTTACACCTAGGATCAGAAGGTAATAGTCTGGAGCACCCAACAAAGTTAAGCAACTCAGATCACAGTATTTTTGAGTACCTATTCAGGAGTGCATTGTCAAAAAAATTGTATTAGAAGAAGGTATTGTTCATACTCCTCACTGAAGTCAATATGGGATTTGCAGGTAGGGTTTTTGCTGACAGGTGCAAACACTAGCTTTTTCACAATAACAAATTCATCCTCTCCAGCCTCTAGCACCCCAACCACTAATGCAAATGTATCTGCTAATGACAATCTATTCACACAAATATGCTTTCTGATGTCTGTCAAAGCTCCCTACATTATCTATGTAATTACAATCTACTATTTGCATGCTCTATAACAACAAGTGCCTTAACTCATACTGGAAACAAAATCAAATCGGTGTGACATCACATTTGGAACACAATTCACATCCTTGATGTAGGATCATCTATAAAGTTACTCTTGCCAATGTATGCTCCAACCTCTGTCAAATTCCACATAATCACTGTCTTGAGCCACTGCAATATCATATCAAACATTTCCAGTTGTACAAGTCAGAACTGATTAATCCATGTAACTAGAACAAAAATGTTGTACTTCTGGATTTTGAATCAACATATACCTGCATTCTTGGAGTTTAGTTGTATTATTTAGACTATTGAACTTACAGATGTGATTCAAAAGGTACGAAAAGGCCACGGAATGACATAGGGGTGTCACACTGATGGTGATCCAGTTGGTCAGCTAAGTAGCACAATACTGTGACATACTCCGTCCTGACCCATAACATTGAGTAGGTTAGCTCTTGAAAAGTATACATCCATCAGCTCATCTACATTAAAGTGGAAATATAGTGATGTATTTGTAAGTCAGTTAAAAGCACTGCAAAAGACATGTGTCTGCTTATCAGTTTAGTTCATCAGTGTCAACAAACTTTGCCACAACATATCTCTTTTACAAAATGCTTATTTACTTCTCAGAAGTGACAAATTTTGGGGCATATCAACAACAACCGGCGATAATTATCGCTGAGCGCACTTAGCGCTCGGATAATTATCGCCGGCTAGCGCCGATTTTTATCGCTGAGATAGCGTGCTATTAGCAACGCTTATCTCATCGGCGATAAAAATCCTAGCGCTAACTGGCTAACGTGAGATTATCGCTGGAAACCCAGCGATAATCTCATGTTAGCTAGTCGATAGGGACTCACAAACTTAGCCATAGGATATCATGGCTAAGTCAGTCCTGAAGCAGGCGTAAGGAAAGTAGCGATAACAGGTGTTATCGCTACTTTTCCTGACGCTATGCTTCATAGCGTGGGGCTTGATGATAGGAGAAATGTCGCTTAGCGACATTTCTCCTATCATGTCAGGTCAGGAACGCCCACTTTGCATCTCATTAGAGATGCAAAGCTGGGCGTTAGAAATCCCCATGCTAAAGCAAGGTTTCACGCGTTAGCGTGACCTTGCTAATATAGCGATAAAATAAACGCCGCTTTTTCGGCCAAAAAAGGCCGCCAAAGCGGCGATAATTTTTTATAGCCTCGTTGTAAATATGCCCCTATATTCTCCGGGCCCTGCGGCTTTTTAAGGAATTTGAAAGGTGCTCAGGTCTCCAGGTAATCCGGAGTAAATATGGGTGTTTCCGGTGGTCACTGGATCGTGCTGTCCTACATCTTGCCCATCTCACATACTTTGGGCTCCGCAAAATGTTAAATATCTAGGCATTCAGTTCTTCCATGACCTGGAGGATCTTCGAGAGGGCAACCTGTGGGGGCATCCGGCCCCTGAAATCCTGTTTTTTTTTTTGACACACCCTCAAGCTACCAACCATGATGCTTATCGCGCTCTCCAAAATGGTCATGGCACCAAAGTGCCTTTATTTTTTCGTAAACCTCCGGGTGAAAATTCTGGTGGCCTGGTTTCGGAGGCTCAACGTACTCCCGCAAGAATGAATTTGGGATGGCGGACATCAGAGGGTTGCATTAGCTACCCTCTGCCACTCCCCACTTGAGGGTGGCCTGGGAGTACCAGATTTTGAATTGTACTTTCTCGCTGCCCAGCTTCCGTGGATCACAAAATGGCAAGACGGAGGAGGCTTATCGGAGAGTTGGTCACTGAACTCAACTAGGGACTCCTACCGGCAAAGCTGCTGCAACCGGCGCTTCAGATTCTACACCTGGGTATCCTTTTGTCCACTGCCCAAGCCGGCTGATGATGAGGGCTGTGGCGTACTGGTACAGTGACCCCTTATGCCCCTGAGCTCCCGTTGGTGAGCCTCCCACACGGCGACCAATTGACTTTCTTTACTGCAGGGCAAATGGATTCCTGGATGGAGGTGGGGCTGATGACCCTGGAAAACTGCTTTCAGATGAATGTCTTAATGCCCATCAGAAACCTGGTGGAACAGTCAGCCCTGCCAGTGGGACAATTTATTAACCTTGAAGAGCTTACACATGCCTTTTGGAACCTGTGGTGAGATGCAGGAGTAGAACGTCCCTTGCATGCGCTCCTTCAGTTACTCCTGATGCTGGGAACAGGCCCTTGTCTACTCTTGTGGTTTTATAAGGCTCTAAATGGGCTGGTTCCAAAACCATTGGATGCCCTCTGGGTTCGCTGGGGGGCTGACTTGGGCCAGGACATGACAGGCAATGAATGGGAAAGGGTGTTTGCATATCCACAGAAAATCTCTCGCAACATGTATCTTAAATACATTCAATTCAACTACATTCACAGGACACACCTTATCCCCCATAGGATTCAGGCTATCTACAGCAAGGAGCTTAGAGGTTGTTCTCGCTGCGCAACACTGGACATTGACTTTGGACATGTGACATGGGGTTGCCCCGGGTTCACAGGGTTCTGTAGGGAGGTAATTCTGTGACTCAATAAGACCCTGTCTAGGTAATTTGCTAACACACCTGTAGTTTGTTTATTGTACCTCTTCCGTAGACCAGGATCGAAGACGGTGGGGAACAGATTCATGGATTAGCCCATAGCCCTGGCCAAGCGACAAGTGGCTATGGCTTGGAAATTGACCTGGGGACTTAATGATGAAACTGGGGTGACTGATGTCATGTGTTGGACACGGGCTGAGGAAAGGGTGCTGCAGAGGGAGGAAGCAAGGGTGGCCTTCAAAGACATATTGCACCACTCTGTAGGGAAGTGGTTGATAGATGGGAATCCCCTGGGGCTGCAGTTTACTCCGAGTATTGGCAAACTGTGGGGTCGAGTCCTGGGTGCAAAGGTGAGCCGGAGCCTGTTTGGAGCAAGGGCGCACAGTCTTTGGAGTCATTGCTAGGATGTGCCATGGGATGAGGTGTGTTCTGGGTGGATTACCCTGGACCTAACATACCTACAGTTTGTCTTACCCCCCGCATGGCTTCTCCAGTACACCCCTCCCTGCGGGGGTTTTGACCTTCTTCTCTTTCCTGCAACTATATTGCTCATATATTTAAGGTCGAAATTAGGCATGGAAGGACACAGTTATATTTTGTATCAAAAATCTTTATTACTTCTATCTTATGGCATCTAGACCTCCTGAAAATGCAACCATAACCCCTTCCCTTGTTTGAGATTGTTTGCTTATATTCGCACTATAGTGTGGTCTGATAAATGTAAACCACAATACTGATGCAGTTTTAATATTGTGCTGTATTGCTGTCATCTTTGAAATGCCACTAAATAAAATTGTTATTAGTAACATATCTCTTTTAACAACAGATTGTCAGTGAATACTGTTGCCAGCCGATGCCCAAAGATTGTCAGTCTGTAGGAACAATGCATAGAGAGTATGTAAGATTCGAGTAGAATCTTGCAATGTGTATCTTGTTAATAAAACCAACTCTATAAAAGGTTTTTTTCTTTTTTTTTACAGAGTTTTATATAGCGTGAACCTGACCCGGTATCGGGTATCAGAGCGTTTTACATAGCACCAGTTGTGTTACATGAGGACACATTCATTTTTGTTAGGCACAGTCAGATTAAGTGATTTGCCCAGAATCACAGGATGTTCAGCTCATTGCCGAGACTCAAACCCTGTTCCCCAGATTTGAGGTCGACCGCCCTAGCTGTTAGGCCAACTCCTCTCCCCAGTTGTTTAAGAATAGGTTGTTTAAGGTATAGGGAATAAGCCGTCCTATATGTCTTTGACACACACATGCATATTCCCTCCCTGAAATGCATTGGATTGATCACCATTATTCAACTGACAGTCAAATGTTTGTGGGGTTCCACTCCGCACAATGTTGCTAAGACGTACCATGATGGACATTGAGACAGGAGAGCCAAATAACCCTAGGATCCATAGCTGAGACCCATACGGTAAGCTTTGCCCTGTAGTATAGACATTAAACAGGGACAATTTTTCAATCATATACTGTAACAATATATATATAGTTCCCACTATAATCTTCAAACCCAATCACAATCATTGGTCTCAATGTTATCATCCACTCTGCATGAGGAAACAAGATCCCAAGCTTCAGTGGTAGAAGCACGTTTAATAATGAAGGTGACCTTGAGGACCATAATGGCCCATCAGGTTTGTGTAGCCAGCACTCTAAGTCTCTTCCCCTCCCAGAGGACACATGGCCAACAATATCAAACAGAGTCCTGTCCCTGTTTCCTACATCAGTACCCCCACATGTCTAAAGTGATCACACATGTCCTGGCTCCTGTGGCAAAGACACACTACACATGTGGCCATACAGTCACAGGGCATTTCGGAATGGACTGGGCCAGGACCTGCTGCTGGGAGGGAAGCTCCTCTTTCTGTCACCAATGCCATCATCATGAGCAGAAGCCTGATGGGAGCAGCTACACAGCAGGATGATAACCTGAGCCAGATTGTTGACCTTCTAGGAGCCCAGAATGATCTCATGAGGGCCTGACTGCATCAGTGTCTCCAGCTGATCCCTGGAGTTCGGGTTGTGTTCAATACCCGCCAGGTTACGCTCCTTTCTCTGAATTTTATGGCTCTTTTTTACTGAATTTTATTCTACCTAACTTGCTGCTATTTTTTAGTGTTACACCGCTTAAACGCGGCTTCAGAGCATTATTTGCACAGGCTTACCGGGTGGGGTTTGAGCCGCTCTCGCTCCTGGATTCCCCTGGTGACGCTGAGTGAGAGGCGGGTCATTGGTGGATGAGGGAGGCGGGAACGGGGCTCTGATTGGGCACGGGAGCAGGCAGGACATTTTTAAGCCCAGCTGTCTCTACGCGCGGAGCTGATCCCTGGAGTTCGGGTTGTGTTCAATACCCGCCAGGTTACGCTCCTTTCTGTGAATTTTATGGCGCTTTTTTACTGAATTTTATTCTACCTAACTTGCTGCTATTTTTTAGTGTTACACCGCTTAAACGCTGCTTCAGGATGTTATTTGCACAGGCTTACCGGGTGGGGTTCGAGCCGCTCTCGCTCCTGGATTCCCCTGGTGACGCTGAGTGAGAGGCGGGTCATTGGTGGATGAGGGAGGCGGGAACGGGGCTCTGATTGGGCACGGGAGCAGGCAGGACATTTTTAAAGCCAGCTGTCTCTACGCGCGGAGCTGATCCCTGGAGTTCGGGTTGTGTTCAAAACCCGCCAGGTTACGCTCCTTTCTGTGAATTTTATGGCGCTTTTTTACTGAATTTTATTCTACCTAACTTGCTGCTATTTTTTAGTGTTACACCGCTTAAACGCGGCTTTAGGGCATTATTTGCACAGGCTTACCGGGTGGGGTTTGAGCCGCTCTCGCTCCAGGATTCCCCTGGTG
The DNA here is from genome assembly GCF_964204655.1 of Triturus cristatus. Taxonomy (NCBI): domain Eukaryota; kingdom Metazoa; phylum Chordata; class Amphibia; order Caudata; family Salamandridae; genus Triturus; species Triturus cristatus. Next base: position 863,920,070 of record NC_140588.1, on the reverse strand, counting down.
ACGCTGAGTGAGAGGGGGGTCATTGGTGGATGAGGGAGGCGGGAACGGGGCTCTGTATGGGCACGGGAGCAGGCAGGACATTTTTAAGCCCAGCATGCCGGAGGCACGCCTAAGGCAAGCCCGTCTGCGCCCGTCCGCGCTCGTCTGGGCTTAGGGCTAGCCCCCCTGGCTCAGGTACAGTAGAGGTACTGAGGTATACATCTGACCAGCTTAGAAGCTTGGATCCAGAGGGGGGAGGGCTGGTTGTCCTAGGCTCCGCCCGAGATGACTCCTAGAGATTCTGGTACTGATTGCAGGTCCTGCCAGTTCCCATTGCGAGAGGTCTTTGCAGGTCAGGGTAGAGTTGGGGGTAGAGAGGGGTTGGGCCCGCAGATCCGAGGGATTAAAGCTTTACCATGGAAATGTTTGCTAGTGAACATTAGATCACTGGTCAAGCATAGCCTGGAATGTAGTCTGTTCACGGAACAGCATCAGATTAAAATGGCTTTTATTACGGAGGCATGGACTAATAGTGCCTCAGGCCCTGATATTGTGAAGGCCCTCCCTGCTAACTTTGTCTGTTTTACGTTGGACCGTCCCTCAGGAAGGGGGGTGGGCTTGCTGTGATTTATCACAATAGTCTGCAGCCTTTATACTCTACAGCCTCCAACCAAGCATGTGAGGCTCTTTCTATCAGTGTCCGCCTTTCCCCCAACAACACGTTTAAAGCACTTTTGATCTACCGTCCCCCTGGGCCTAGAGGCACTTTTTTGGAGTCGCTCAGCACCTTGGTAGAGGATGGTTTTTGCGCCCACTCATTCACCGTTCTGGGTGATTTTAACTTTTATCTGGATGACAAATTAGATCCAGATAGTAAGCAATTGCTGGACTTCATGGCTGCAGGAGGGCTGGAACAAAGGGTGGTGGGACCTTCGCATATTGCTGGGCATACCCTTGATGGCAGATTTACAAACAAACCGGATCTGGATATGGTGGAAGTTTTGCCACTCCCTTGGTCTGATCATGCTACAATAATTTTTACACTTTCTTTAGGGACCCAGATACAGCCGAAGACCAAGCCTAGGGATAAGATTGTGACCCGAGCTTGGAAAAAGATAGATGGGTCAAAGATGGGTAACTACCTAAAGGCCAATGCCCCTTGTATCCCATTGGATGTAAACAAAGCTGTAGACTTGTACTCCAAATGGATTGAGAGGGCCTGCGATAAATTTGCACCTGTTAAATCTTTTACGCCCAGAAGGGCTTCACCCTCGGCCCCGTGGTTCTCAGATTCTCTGCAGACCTTGAAAACTGATTGTAAGAAATTGGAGAGAATATGGCAGAATGGTTATTGTCCAACCAATAAAGAAAGATATAAAAAGAGTCTCTCTATTTATAAAAATCTAATACATGAGGCAAAAAAAACATATTTTACGGAGCAAATAGAGAGGGCAAGCTCATCCTCCAGAGAGTTGTTCAAGACTATAACTAAGCTTACGATCCCAGCGGAACCTATTTCATCGACTAGTTCTGACCAGTGCTTAATTTGTAAAATATGAAGTACAGGTGCTCAAATGTTTGTCGGAGGCCACACCCACGTTTGCCAGCTCCACCCACTTTCTCCACTGACTCCACCCACTTACTCTATTAGCTCCACCCACATCCTCAACTGGCACTGCTGAAAGTTAGATGTAATACCCAATCTGAATTTCAGCAAGGCAGCTTTCCTCCAAGTAAGGTTTTGATAGGAGGTTCCACTGCCCCGTGAAAATTTTGAAAAAGATGAAATCAAAAGCCCATTTACAGCACAATTTCAGAATAAATTAGCTAAAATGACTAATGCATTGAAAAGGGTCACGTACTGGGGTATGTCATTTTTAACTGAGTCTAATTTTGTGGCATGGGACAATTGTGGGCAAACATACACTGCGGGTTCTCAGGGTGCCCCAAGCAATGTGTATCTGCTTTAGGGTTTACAATATTCAGCAATTCTGTAGAGTAGATTCCCTTTAAGGGTCTAATCTTATCAGGAGCATCACACACCACAGAATGCAGTCACAAATAAGTCTTTGTTTTTTCTGATCTCTTTGAGTGTTCAGTTGAGTCTAATGTTACAGTAAAAGTTGTGATGGGTAAGTAAGGCACAGGGCCCGATTAGTAGAGGGAAAACACCATTCTTGTCATTTTGAAGTGCAGGACACTATTGCAGGCTTGGTACACTGCAATAATCTGACTGGCATTGCTTGTCAATGAGAATCATGGCTCATGGAAAAGAAGCAAAACCCAGACTTCCAAATATCCCATGACTGATGGTGAGCGGTTTCCTGGTGACAAATTGCCCCTCATTAGTTCTCTGAAAGGATCTTGGTATTGGGGTGACTTTCCCTCTATTGGGATTCCTCTATTAGTTTCTAGGATACCAGTTGTGTAATTGGTATAGGGGAAGAGTCAGTGACACAGTGACATATCCTGCTAACTTCTGTCCCTCCATTACCAGGCTTTCGGTGTTAGCAGGTGGTTGGCATTGATGAATATGAGTCAGAAAAGGTGGCATGATATACAATGAGTGATAGGAAATGACAAGTGAAACTATGAGAGGAGGTTGAGAATATGGAGTGATCAAAGATGAACAGTTATGGGAGTACATAGCAGTGATAGGAGAGGTGGGCAGTGATGGGAGAAGGTGACCTTGAGAGGAGAAGGATACAGAAAAGGAGAAGCGGACAGTGACAGAGGGATGTGACTAATGGTGTAAGAGAGGTTGACTGTATTGAGAGATTAGGGTCAGTGACTTGAAGAGGTGTTCAGTCACAGTAAGAGCTGGAAAAATTCACTGGAGAGGTAGATAGTGTTGGAAGAGGGACAGGTTTGGGAGATTTGGAGATATCATGGGGTGTAGCGGTTCTATGCATTCAATGGTACTCCATTATCAGGAAAAACAGTCCCTTAGGCAGTTGTTGAGTCTCCGCAATCAATCTTTTCATAGTCTTTGCACAAGGAGACGGGCCTCAAGATTTTTTAACACTTTACTATACTAGCCCTGTTGTTGCTGTGGGTATCTCTCTGTCTCTCTGTAATGAAAACCCACAGCAACGTTAAACTGACAAACCCTGTCTAAGTATCCTTATGTGAATCCTTATATGCCTAGCAGTAACATAATTTCATTAATTGTAAAAGGGATGAATGCTCTGGTATAGGATCTGTTCTTACAGCTCCCAGGGATATTTAGAAAAATGAGGAACAGTTGGCAAAACAAGAATATGCAATATTAATTAGGAACCAATGTAATCCTCTGAAGACAAGTACAGGGGTTGATCCTTATTTAAGATAAGTAAAAAGCCTTAATAATGTCACGTTTTAATAAGACTAAGATTGTGTGTCATCCATCATATGGAATCATATCCCAATGGTTGGCAATTGCTGGCCTATTAGAAGGTTACAATGCAAACTTACATGCACTGTCTTCTTTTGAAATGTTACTTGCTCATGGATAAGCACTATAGTGATCCTCTGTCAAGAAGTGTGAAATTTAGAAGCTGTAGTAGACATGAATTATGGTATCTTTTCTAGCTCAGAAATGTTTGAGCAAATGTCAAGCATAGTGGAATATGTAGATGAGGCAATTGTGTGCACAATTAATGAAATTTGAAAGTGAAATATCAGTTTTTCAGTTTTCCTGCCAAATTATGTTTATTTTTGCAGGAAACCAAAAGAAAAATATCAGTTGATGTTTCTGTGACTTTTTTTTCCATTGTGTTCAGTGATATTTTCTTTAGCCAACAAATTAATAGTTTTTGCAATCACTTATGAAAAAGAAAACTGTGATACACTGTAATAAAGATATCATTAATATCACAATTTGTAGTTTTGTAGTTGTGCCAGCAGTGAAAGTGTGATTTATTTGTATCCCACACTTATTTTACAGATCTTATACAGCAAATGTTTTCATAAGTACAAAACAGGATACAGCATATTTTTTATCCGATGTGACATCCAACATGGGTGGAAGAGCTGGAATTCCTTCTGAAATATTGGCTTGTGTTTGCTTTGTGGTTAAAAGTACTGTACATAGAAATGAATGCAATTTTACTTGCAGGATGTGATAATCTTATAAACTGGCTTGATAACATAGTGCATTAAAACGTTCATAATAAAATTTTGATGGTGAAAAAAACGTTTTGAAATAATGTTAATTTATGGTGTACTCAGTTGATTGTGATAATTCCATTAGACAAAGCATAATTTGGAGAAAAAAAGTAGATTGATTAAAGATTAAAAAACGGAAAAGAACAAAAGCGTTAAGCAGCATTGGTTGTGGATACAGGGACGGCTAATTGTCATGGAGGAGTGAGAGCTCCTAGAGATTTATTGCAGGTTCTAGGCCTACTATTGGATATCTACTTTACATCACTGGGCCCCCTCTTTAAAAGAAAGGAAGCGAAGATGAATGGTGTCGTACCTTGCGCACATATTTGTTTTTTGTTAAGTCTCATTAAGAAAGCGCAAAGCAGAATGGGTCTGATGTGTCCTCCTGTCTACGGTGGCACACTCAACAGGCAGGACCTGGTTGCAAGGATCTCACTTTTACAAGTGAGACATCGGGGAAGGGCCCGTCTCAGTTTTTGTTGGTTTGTCCATACCCCCACAGCAACTGACATACTGACACCTGAGCCACGAGGCTTGATGTAGGAAATTAATAAACTTGCATTTCAACACGTCATCCAAATACACAACTACAGCACCCCGCCATATTGCATACTGGGGATAACAGGTACTAAAATACCAAATCCGAAAGTGATGAATCAGGCCCAGTTGAACAGGGAACAGAAAAACACCAATACTTCAGATGTAAGTCAGTCAAGTCAACAAATTGACAGAAAGGGTTAAGGGCAAGGCTCTGCCCTTCCAGCCTCCTGGGCCGGGACATTGCACATGATGCACAGCATCAGTGGCATGATTGCTAGTTCGGAGCCTCGGACTCTGTTTACACCAAGTCTGTTAGTGAACACGCTCAAGAAATAGCAGCGTAGGTATGTTACTTACTGGGTTACTTAGGCACTGGCACTTCCTTTACAGAAGACTGCTCCTACACACTGCAGCACCAAACTTTGGATGCACCTGCTTCAAATTATAGTGTCCTGGACGTCCTGCTGAACTGTAGGGCGGTAAGTCGTGCAGTATGTGTATGGCGTGGAATTTTTTTTAAAACTATTTTATGGAGTTTTATATAGCGCAAACTTGACCCGGTATTGGGTATCAGAGCGCTTTACATAGCACCAGTTGCGTTACATGAGGACACGTTCATTTTTAGGCGCGGGGAGATTAAGTGATTTGCCCAGAATCACACCTTTGAAGAGATGGTTTCAAGGCAGGTAATTAAGCAAGACACTGAAACCATCAGCAGTTGTGAGGGAGGCAAACGCCCCAGAAAGAAACTCTGGGCACACTCTAACGAGGTAACAGGGTACACACTAATGAAAACATGCACAGATCATAACCAGAAGTGACATAATAGATTAGAATAACCATAGATGGAATATGCACTGTTTGGGACTCCACAATATATCCATATTTCAAACGTTACTGATCTGTAACGCAGATTGTTTTGTACAGACCGTCATCAGGTTCAAAACTTACATCTCGCGCCATGTGGGTCATCAGGTGCAGGAGAACAAACACGGCAGAGTGAACATAAAGATATCAACATACCTGGAAATGTGCTCCAATCTCAAGCGCCGAAGGATAGATTGGGAAGAGGGGGTGAGGATGGAGTCTACAAACGTGCCTCCAGGCACAAGCCTAAGGCTGGCAGGGTCAGCCCATCAGGTCTTCCACAGCCCGAGATTTTCGATCAAATGAAAGGAGCTCACGCTGCAGGTAACACGAAAATGAAGCATCGGAAAGGGAAATACGAGTAGCATGTAAGGCAGCGAAGACAGGAGAGGAAAAAAAGTAAGACAACAGGCCGAGAGAGGAAAATGAGAGGGAGGAAGGGAGATCAGGAACACTGACTAAAATGTAGGGAAAAAACGCAGGTGGGAAAACAGCACGGAGGGTGAAATCATGGAGGAACGAGAGGCAACATGGAGGGCGGGCAGTAAACACACAGGCGGTGCGTGGTGAGGACCAAGACGGAGGGCGGGCAGTAAACACAGGGGCTCATGGCGAGGAGCAACACAGAGGGCGCAGGTGGAGGGGAGGCAAAACAGAGGTCACGTGAGGAAAGCAAAAAAGTGTTACGCACGCGGCCGCAGCCCGAACCCAAAAGAACCAATCACTTGCCCGCTCACCTGAAAGAATGAACTAATGGCAAACTGGCATGCATTTATGATCGGCTCAGCAGCAATAGCAGCACTCATCAACGGGGACTCGGGAGACAGAGTGCGAAGTTTAAACAACACTACTGTTGATTATACTTACTGCAACACACAAGGTGCAGTCAGTCAGTCAGTCAAATTCCACTTTATTCGATTAATTAAAATCATAAAAGCATTCTACAGCAAATATCAAAAGTTCATCTATAAAACAGTTGATAAATTTAATACAGTATTAAACAGTTGATAAATTTAAAAAGCAGGTTAAAAGGGCGATAATTGCATAAAATACATTAAAAAAAGCACTCAAATGAGCAATATAGATGGATCCAAATTTCTATTGTTCTTCCAATCTTAGCCTTGTTCTCTTGCATCTCACAGATGCGGCTAGAAAACTAGCAGTGCAGTACATAATTAGAGGAGAGAGCAACATCTGTAAATAAAACAGTGCAGGCTTATACTGGATAAAGCCCAGGTCCTTCAAAATAGATTTTAAGTATCTTGTGCGCGGTTCATGATAGAAGGAACAAAAGAACAAAAAATGGGCATTATCCTGAATAGAGAAACCATCACATTTGCATGGGGCCGATTCCTCCAGCTTGCACCAGTCTTTCACATCCCACAGCACCGTATAAATTTGATTAAACCGAAATTTGGATAAAAGCCATCTATGAAAAGGGTTGGTTACCGTTATTAAATAAGGGGCCAGCACACAGGATGGAGATATCAGAACATGAGCCCTCACAGAGGGTTTACATAAATCGTGGGCTTCGCGCTCGGCCATGCGAATTCTCAGAAAATTTATTTTCACCCACGACAGGTCAGCTCTACACAAGGCTTCAGGTCTACTAAAGATTTCAGGGCGTCCCAAAAGTGCTGTCACAGTTTCAATGTAAGTCAGCCACTGGATGTCCCTTCTGTGATCAAGTTGGAGACAATCTTTGATGATCCGATGATTAAGGCTAAGATTTGGGTTAAGCCAAAGCTTTATCCACATCAATAGTGGGGCTAGATTTATTACGTCTAGGATGTAACCCATTCCCAGCTCTAGGTGTACTGAGAAGGTAGCAGTTGACTGGGGTAAACCCAGCAGTGAGCGAAAAAATTTGTTTTCCTCAGTCTGGATATCTTTAGAATTAACGTAACCCCAGACTGCTGCACCATATCTAGCAATTGCAATTGTCTTGGCTTTATAGATGGCCATAATAGCTTCCATAGGTTTCCCCCCCAATCTCTTAGCAAAACCCAGAATTGCAGCATATGAGCTTCTTACCGCATTCATTTTAGATGTTACCTGCGGTGTCCAGGTTCCCCTCTGATCAAAAATCACACCCAAATAGGTAAAGACCTTGACACTAGTAATCACCTCTCCGTCACAGAAAAAGGATTTTTCTTTACGCATACCACATCCTACAGACATGGTATGTGATTTACTTTTGTTGATCACCAGGTCGAGACAAGTCATAAAATTACAAAAGGCATCAAGTAACTTTTGTAGGGCAACTGGGGTCCTAGCTATGAGTACCGCGTCATCGGCATAGAGGAGCACCGGAATTGGTGCACCCCCCATGCTCGGGAAATCTTTTGTGGCAGACGTTAGGTAACCCTCCAAAGAGTTCACGTAGAGCGTGAACAACATTGGCGCCAGGATACATCCCTGGCGGACCCCTCTAGTGGATCTAAAGCTCTCGGTACACTTTCCGTCGGTGGTCATTCTAATTTGGGCCCTCAGATCTTTGTGGAGCTCCGCCAGAAAGTGTACCAAGGAACTGTCGAGGCCCATCTCCAGCAACATTGCCCACAGCTTAGATCTATTAACAAGATCAAAAGCTGTGGACAGGTCCATGAAACCAAGGAATAAGCTGCCCCCTTTTGCTTTGGTGTATTTGGACAGTATGAGGTGGAGGTTGAGGCATTGGTCCTCAGTACTCCTCCCTGACCTAAAGCCGAATTGTGCCTCGGATAGGATGTTATTTCCCTTGGCCCATGCGGAGATCCTCGCCAGGACAACCTTGCCTAAAATTTTTACCGAGGAGTCCAGAAGCGATATAGGTCGATAGCATTTTGGATCTCCTCTCTGCCCTTTTTTAAATATTGGGACGATTGTAGCTAGAGACCAGGACTCAGGGAAACCCACTATTGCGGCAGCGTTAAAAACTCTAGTTAAAATGTTTGCCCAAAACAGTGGATTTGCCCTGTACATGTCCGCTGGCACTCCGTCGGGGCCAGGGGCCTTGCGCCCTGCTGTCTCCTCTATGGCTCTAAGTACCTCACAGGTTTCAAAACTCACAGACTCCATGGGGCTACCATTTACGGGGGTTATAAAAGGGTCCGGCTCCCTGTGACTATCATAAATTTTTTCAAAATGGGATAGCCAATCGACCTCAGAGATGTTTAATTCCTGTGCTGAGTTTTGAGCGCCTGTAAGAAATGGAGAATTTATTATTGTCCAAAACTCAGCACTATTTTTTAGAGTAGCTTTATCCCTTAAATTCTCCCAAGCTTTACTTTTTAATTCATTTTTGCGCAGAGTGATGGCCGTGTTATAATCCTTTCTCAATCGTGCCACAAGCTCCTTATCCCTTGGGCGGATGTTGAGGGCTTTTTTAAGGCGGTTATGAGCTTTACTGCAATTTTTATCAAACCAGCCTTTCGCCGGGTATTGTTTAACCCCCTGCCCTTTGGCTAAAAGACTGCTAGACACAAACCGGCAAATATCTTCAAAGGAAGATATAATATCATTGTGCCCAGCTGATGGGGTGGCACACACCATTAACTCTTCCGCGACTGAGTTGGATAAAGTAATAAAAAAAAATTCCGGTACAACCGACTCCCATTTAAGTCTTCTCCCCTGATCCTTTTCTTTTACAGGCAATATAGTCCGCTGGAGAACAACAGATTTTGACAAGAAGGCACTATTTGTTAACACCAAACCTACCGGATTATGATCACTCATGGGCATAGCAATTGCATTATATGTAATCACATAATTAAGAAAATATCTTGAGATAAAAATAAAGTCAATTATCGAATCGCTAGCCCTTCCCGTGTAGGTGGCAACCCGTGTAGTATTGTCATAAAATTCAGGTTCAAATAACTCATTTTCCTGCAGTACAAGTTCAAGTGCTCGACCCTTCTGTGTGTGTTCTAGATGGGGGGGTGACACACTGCCTGGCCCCTCCGATTCCACCATAACACATTTTAAACATAAATGAACATTAAAATCACCCATTAAAATAAATCGAAACAAAGTGGTTTGCTTGTCTCCGTAGAGAATTAAAAAATCTGATAACCAATTAAAATGCGAGGATTCTGGATTACTATTGGGAGCATTGTAACAGTTAACCAACAATAATTTACCACCATCCTCTAAGGTTAACTCCAGAATGATAAAATTTTTGGAAGCGCAGTCTAACATAATCAATTTGCCTTTTAAATTCACCGAAACCAACATCATGAGACCGCCTTTGTTCCGTCCAGCTGGGGAAGGCAAGGCAGGAACAAAAAAGGATGTAAAGCCATCTATCCAGTAGTCACACTCCAAATCCCAGGTCTCTTGCAAGGCAATAACGTCATAACTCTTTACAAAGTTTTCCCAATTGGGGTCTCCCTTCTTAGCCCGCAACCCAGCAATGTTCCAAGATAACAGCCTAACCGTGTCCCCGTTGACACTAGTAATACTCTCTGGTGAGTTGTTCTTAACCGCCTCAGAAGAAGGTACGTGGACCATTGATGTTGAGGCCGCTGCAGCCGCGTCCTCTGTACCCTCTCCCTCTCCCCGTCAATCACAGAGGTCGAGGCCTGAGAGCATATTAAACCTGTTATACGTTGTAATTGGGGGACCCAATAAACTAGAATTATCATGGCCCTGCAAAGAACATTGCTGAGCCCGACTGGGCCCTACCGGAGTAAATGGATAAGGTCTTGGTCTGGACAAGGAGGGAAAATTGGCCTTGTTGTAAAAATACCCCAGTGGGCGAACACGGAAACTATTACTGTCCTCCAACAGGGATGCTGCCCGCAGGAGGACAGTGGCCACATGTTGTGGGTATTTAAAGTTCACAACCACGCAATCCCCTCTACAAGATTTCCTTGATGGGCCAATCCAATTCACTCTCCTCGTCGTAATAATATCTCCAGCATGTTTGGAAGGGAAACCGCATTTAGCGCCTAACCAGGCCACCACTTTGTTTTTAAGAGAATCATGCGCTTCCACTTGCAGCTCAGTATTACCTGAGCAAAACGGCGGAACATTTGCAAGTACGATAACATAAGGAGCGCATTCCGGGGGCAAATTAATAGTATTGGCGCATCTACTTTGAACAACGTTATTGTTATGCAAGGGGCCAGGTCTCTGCAATCCCCTCGCCTGATCAGCATCCAAATCTGCTGGTGGAGGATGGATTGCTAGGGGAACAGTAGGATTGCGGACCGTGCTAATAACAGGAGGGATCAGGGATAGAAAGTTGGGGGCTTTTGTAGCACTACCTCCCGTCACTTTAGGGATTGCTAAACTATTTTGAGGGGGTAAGGGATTCACCTGAGAGAATTTAACCAGCTGTTGATCCAGTAGACCTCCAAGTCTTTTAATCTCCGCATTTGTGATGTCCAATTTGACTGTAAGACAGTCAATGGAAGCCTTAAGTTTTAGGTCTACCGCTGCCTCAATACGTTCAATTAGCAAATCAAACTGCTCTGGGCGCAGTGTAATATTGGGTTCCTTCGTGATCTCTGCGTTTGGTTTGGATTTGGGGGAAATGTAACTATCCGGCCGGTGATTTTCCACTCTTCTCCTGTGGATGGTCTTACCCCCCCTCTTGCTTTGTTGCCTTCTGCATGATCTAAAAGGTCTCTTTCCCCTAGTTTCTTCCAGTATTTCTGTCTCTTCCTCAGAGTCAGGGCGTAACGTATCATTCATTGTAGAGACCATTAATGCATTATCATGCTCCTGGTGAATAGGAACTACTGTATTACAAGTTGGTTCAGTAGCGTTATGGTCTTCTGGCGTACAGTCCAAGATTCTATCGTCATCTAGGAAATCCTCCAGTGTAGCAGCTGTAGCTGGGGAGGGGGCATAATCCGGAGCGTCTACTTTGCCCAAGGAAGCTCTTCTATCCTCGTTGATTTTGGTCACCCTCTTCACTAGAAAATTATTCATGGAGCCAGCCCCCGTGACCACCTTATTTTTCTTAGGGCCAGACATCATAGAATATGGCCGAAATTGACTGTCCCCTACGGCTAGACCCAGATTACAGCCACAGTACACTAAATCTGAACACCTCCACAGCAACGCTCATGGGACAAGAAAGTAAATGTAACAAACGGCAGCAGTACCTGGAGTGGGGCAGATGTCCTGGAATCCGATGTCAGGGGGATGGCCCCGCCTCCTTCTGCCCCTGACGGCCACAGACGGCCCGCCCTTTGCCCGGGCTTAGCCCGGCGCGTCCCGCGAAGCGGGTCTCTCTGCAATTTATTGCGCCTCCTGGCGCTTGCGCCGCGTCAGCTCGTCGCGCCGCCGCTGAGGCTGCCGGGAGTTGCAGTCCCGGGGCGGCGACGCGGAAGATGGTGTTTGTTGTGATGCCCCCTGGACTCTTGGCGGTGGCGGCAATGGCGTGTCGGCAATGGCGTGGCTCACAGGTGAGTAGTAGATCTGGCAGCTTCCCCCCGCTCCGCCGGTCTCTCTGCAATTTATTGCGCCTCCTGGCGCTTGCGCCGCGTCAGCTCGTCGCGCCGCCGCTGAGGCTGCCGGGAGTTGCAGTCCCGGGGCGGCGACGCGGAAGATGGTGTTTGTTGTGATGCCCCCTGGACTCTTGGCGGTGGCGGCAATTGCGTGTCGGCAATGGCGTGGCTCACAGGTGAGTAGTAGACCTGGCAGCTTCCCCAGTCAAATCACTAATGTGCGTTGGCAGTGGCACTTAGGTGTAGACCCGGCCCTGATTAATAAGTGCCGGTGCTAAGCACCGGAAAGCACCGGCACAAATTAAGCACTGGTTCTGACCTTTGTGAGGCCTTGGCCACCTTTTTTCAGAATAAAGTGGCGGGGATTTTCTCCTCCTTTTCCGAAGTCTACGGAGAGGTGGGAGAGGCTGTACTGAGTACGGTGGCCGGGTCAGCTGGGTCGCAGGATAGATTAAGGGGCTTTAGCCCACTACAATCGGAGGAGGTCAAGGGTCTTTTGGTGGCGGCTCGTTCAGGAGCCCCCAGTGATCCATGTCCAGTGGCGGTTCTTCAAAGCTGCCCAGAAGTTATTGCCGCCACGCTTACCCCACTGTTCAACCATATTATTAAGTCAGGTATTTATCCTAGGTGGTGGAAGGTTGCTTCTATCCTACCATTAATAAAAAAATCCACTCTGGACAAGAGTGACCCAAACAGCTATGGACCAATTTCGCGGCTCCCATTGCCGGCAAAATTATTAGAGAAGGCCATAAACAAGGAAACTTAACTTCTTCTAGGAGAGATCTAAGGCCCTCGATCTCACGCAGTTTGGGTTTCAAGCTGGGCATAGCACAGAACTGGCCCTGATTAAGGCGACGGAGGAGATTAGAGTGGTGAGGTGGTCTTGATTCTGCTGGATCTGTCGGCGGCCTTTGACACGGTCCATCATGGAGTTATGATGGACCGATTGGCTATGGCTGGGGTGGAAGGCACCGCCTGGAACCTCCTGAAGTCTTTTCTGGCCGACAGAACCCAGACAGTGGAGTTGGGAGTGGAGGGATCCAAACCCTTTGCCCTCCCCTGCGGGGTTCTGCAAGGGTCATCCCTGAGCCCCACTCTTTTTAACATTTATGTGAGTCCTTTGGGAGCCTTGATCAGATCGTTTGGCCTTCAACTCACCTCGTACGCAGATGACACGCAAATCGTGCTATCGATACAAAGAGGGTCCCAAGTGGATATGTCAGCAAGGTGTCATGATTGTCTTAAAGACATCGCGAGTTGGATGGCCGCTAACTGCCTTAAACTAAATGCTGGAAAGACCGAGGTGATGACATTCGAAAATAATCCAAATATCTGGACTCCAGCTATGTGGCCCGAAGCTTTGGGGAAGCCGCCAGTGCCCACACCAAAAGCTAGGAATCTGGGTGTGACTATGGACCAGAAACTGGACTTTGGAGGACAGGTCAGTGGAGTGGTTTCGTTTTCATATCCTCAGGATACTGAGGAAAGTAAAAGCATTTCTTCCCACGGATGGCTTCCGGCTAGCAGTCTCAGCTCTTATTCTGTCGCGTCTGGACTACTGTAATAGTCTGTACCTCAACTTGAAAAAGAAACATCTGTACAGACTGCAGATGGTGCCAAACGCGGCAGCGAGACTGCAGACAGGCACTCCTAAACATGCCTCAGTCCGAGAAGGAATAAGGAAACTTAATTGGCTCCCGATACACAGACTCTCTCAATTTAAGGCCCTGTGTACGGTATTCAAGGCATTGAAAGGCACTGGCCCAGAGTTTTTGAGGGTTTGTTTCAAGCGGTATGTGCCAGGGAAGGTATTGCGCTCCACGGAGGGCAATCTAGTGGTGGTGCCCAGGACAAAAAAGGCCAGCTGGGGAGGAAAGCTGTTCTCCTACGGTGCAGCCACCGCATGGAACTGTCTGCCAGCACATATTAGGAAGGCGGAGGAACTTCTCTTTTAGAGGAGGGGATTGAAGACCTGGTTGTTCAGGGATTAGACACTCGTTCTCCAGGGATGCTCAGTATGTCAGCGCCAGGACACCCTCGGGTATTAGTGCGCTTTATAAGCTCCTAATAATAATAATAATAATAATAAAGTAGCTGACACTTTTCATGGGTAAGCACCCTCCGCTGCCAGTTGAACCCCAGAGCAGTGCCTTGGAAAGGAGGACCCTGTTGTCCATGGACCCACCTGTCCATGACACTTGGGTTGCTTCAATGGAGGCATTGTTCATCTGGCCCAGCTTTTGACAACATTAAGGAACCTACCATCAAGAGTTGCAAAAGGTGATTTCCTAGTGTGAGTATTTAGACAATTCCCCTTGTCCACCTGTTAACTATTAATTTTCCATCTGCTCATGGTCGATTGTCTGGAAATGAACTCCAAGCAACTGTTAGCTTATAGTTAATTTCTCTTCAAACATGCAAGTTAACTTATTTTCTGAGAATATTAATGGGTGTAAAATTATGTCAAAATATTTTTTGCAATAGGCACACACACCTGTTCAGTGTCAACACCTGCTCACACACCTACTCATCACCAGGATACCCTAGAGGGTGATAGTGCTCTCTACAAATGCACATAGCACAACATGTACATAAATACATCAATGAATAAACATAATATGTGAAAAGAGCTCTTTCTGATATCATTGTTAGATTGAAAATTGAGTTTGCTATGAAGCCAGACACGCCTCACATCGAAGTTACTATTTTTACTACTCATTCAATGCACATTTCATGATAAAACAAAATTATATTCAAAGAAAGCTCAGTATATACAACATTGATTTTGTTTTGCAAATAAAACATTTAATGTAAAAGTATTAGAATTCCAGAGGTCCAGCAACGTAGAAGTATGCGTTAAAACACAACAACCAAAATAGAAAATGTTGTACGAGGTATAATGACAAGTGAAATATTGCATTTATATTGCTAGGTGTATGACTCCATCTATTGTGAAACTGTTGTGAAGATATCAACACTGCATGACATATTTGTAAAATGTGACCCTCTATATGAAGTAGGAACACAAATAGCAGTCATCAGCAACACATTGGAATGACCTCATATTTTCCAAAGATATTTTGCATCGACGTAATCATAAAGTGTCACTTTTCCCGTGCAGGCCCATTCTCGTTTTTCCTAAGTTAGCATGAGCACATTGAAGACTGTATTTTGCTTTGTTCAACGCTGTACTTTCACACAGAACCTGCCTTTTTTTGCGTTCTGTTCTTTCTTGGGATTTAGTCTGCACTCCGTAGACAAGGTCAAATAACAATGCCCCTTGTTATTTTCTTCGGGTCAGGGCTCAGCATCTACACAAAACACACAAATGCAGCTGTTGTTTGGGAACATGTACTTTGTCATATACCTATGTACAGAATAGGTAACAACACACTTGGAGAAGGATCTTTCCAGTGAAGGGATCTCCATAGACCCTGAGATGTAGAACTTTCATTTGTGCATGCTAAGGTACGGGATCAGCTGCAAACATCCAAAGATCTTCACATATGTAATCACTTTGCTTCTGTAGAAAGGGAGGGGGTTAGGCTACCCTGTATTATATAATGACAGATCCATTTAGGATTTATGGACTACTTGTTATGCTGACTGTATTTGTGTTATGCATTTTCTAACTCATTGTGGCATGTATACTGCAGACTAGAGCACAATAGTTAAAATAAACATTTTAAACGTTTCTCATATTTCTGTCAAACTTGTTGTGGCCTAGTATGAGTGTGAGAGAGAAAGGGTGTGTCCTGCTACCATGATTTCTGAGAGTGTCAGGAGTGTTGTGTTCTGGGGTGTCTAATCCCTTGTTCCTCTGTGAGTAAGTAGGAGGGCAAGTGAGACACTATAGCGAGGCGGTCCCAGGCTCATGGGTTCTCAGGTGTTAGGATGACTCAGTCTCTGCCTACTATGGTTCTGTGATTTCAAGCATAGGTCTGTGTCTCCACAGAATCTCTGCAACAAAACTACTAAACATTTCCACTGATTGGCTGCAACTAAAAACATCAAGTTAGATCTCTAGCCTTTGACATACACATGTCAGGTACCTTTGATGTAACTCATGACTAAGAGGATATGTGCTTCTAATTGTTTCAGAACTATTTGAACCATGGTCAGGCAATGTGCCCCGCAAATCTCTCTATAGCCAGCCTATGCTGTTCACCAAAGTATCCACCAACAGCTTGCTAGTGACCCAGCAGAAGACAGTATGAGACAGCCTAGGAAAGATTATGAAGAAATATAATCAAGTTTGTGAAGAACATTCTATTGCCATTTGGTATTTAAAAATATATGAACCAAACTCAATATCTGTTGAACATAACTTCTCATCATGCATGGTCAACATATGTTTTTGATTTTTAAATTACACTTGTTTACATTCAAAACAATAATAAACCCAGACACACATTGATAATAGTGGGCTAACCGCAATGTGGAAGGAAATTTGTTGATTAGTAGATTACATCCTAATAGGAGATATGTACATAGGGAATGCAAACAAATCACACTTTATTTATAGTCACTATCAGGCAAACATGTGTTCAATGTTTTCACACTTGAGGGTAGTGCCTTCATCTTCACCTTGCTGATGCATGTCACCAACATCACCCTGGGATTTCCATTAGTATTCATTATCAGAATGAATGGAATGTTACTCCACAGGGCAATGTTGTAAAGCATACATGTTTACAAAACAATCTTGCCATCCTTGGCAGAATAGAAGTCAAATCCTGTTGTCTTTTTTAATTAATTTCACATTGAATTACATGTGATAACCAGCCTGGCAAAAAGCAATGCACGAGGACAGTCTGCCTATGCCCTACTATGTTTAAGTGAGAGAATCAAATAACGATGCACCCTACAGGAAAACCAAAGGCTAGGGGGAAATGAGACAGAGAGAAGAAAGTGTTGTCAGCAGTTGTAAAGAATCTTCTATCATAGATACTGCTCTTCTTACTTACTCCTCCTGCTCTAGTGGTTATATGATGAGTATGGCAGTTCTATTGAACAAGTTAACACACACAGTTTAGGAAGTATTCCCTTTAAATGCTCAGTTCACTTAGTTGAGCTCTTTTCAGTTTTTGCTAGAGACCATACCTGTCACAAATTCTGTTTTTTCTTTGTGCTACATAATACAGACATCTCTGGTCAAACTTGTTAACCTAATTTTTCAGAACCTGTCTTCCAATACTCTTTCATTTATGAAACTCTTGAGTCATTAAAAAAGTAAGTTCTAGATTTGAAGAATTCTATCCAGGTAAATTTGGATTCTAGGGAATGCCTTACTTATTACATATGCAGGCACAATGAGCTTCTGTTAACTTGTCACAGATGCATGCCTAATCTGGATCTCCTGCTATTCCTCAAAATGTCTCTGACTTGCCATGCCTAAATGATCTCGAAGGAATGTGGCAATTGTTATTATCCTAATTTCTGTCAGTAATTGTTGCATCAGATTGATGGGATTGGAACTGTCTCTGTCTGTGATTTTACAAAACATAAAAGTTATTTTCTTTCTCCAATCTGTACACCTATTGCCTAGCAAGGGTGTGGCTCACATTGAGTGGAATTTATGCTCCTTGCTGGTGAGATTTCGGTAATTTCAAATGATTGATCTTAGACCTGTCCTTGTCCTAAGCAGTGGAATCTGCTTTATTGCAAATGTGCAGCTAATATTTGCGTTCATGGAGGCTGTCTTTTTTGTGACTATCACTACCCTTCTCCTCAATGAAATTCTATGACACCACATATTCCTTTTCTTTAGGTTTGCTCAAGATTAAACACATTCCTGGTGACTTGCTGTGTATTGCATGGTATTTAGTATATTTTTTCTAATTCTGGTTAGAGATCCCGAGAAGCTGCTTTTTGTTGCTTTCATGGCTGCACTTACTAAATCTATCCACCAAGGGCAGCATTTATAGGGATTCTATAACACGTGTTATTGTGGGTGGCCGTGACAGTAGAGAAGGTAGAGGTGGACCCCTTTTACCTTGTTTTGCGTCCTTCAGAGGTTTTAACAGCTAAGTACGACTTGGATAATCTGAGTTCCCTAAACAACAGTCACACAAGTAAACCTAAGTGAACTGATGTTTGGATGGCACACATTTACATAATCAAGCCCTTAACAGTATTAGTTATAACTTACTGAGAAGTCAGGTCATCCACTATGCAGGGCCTGCCATTTGTTGTGATATGCAGAGGCTGTGTAGCAACACTGAATCATGAGTGGAACCTAGACATTTTGCACAGATGGCACCAATGCAATACAGGTTCTATCTATGGCACACACCAGTCTCCCAATCCATAGAAATAATCCTTGATATTGTTGACTGGAAATTTCAATGTAGTCTTTGATGCGTCTGGGCATAACAGGCAGGACCTTGTTGAGGTCAGCTGAAAAGGTGGCTGAGGCATGCTACTGGAGTTGCTAACTGGACTTGAAGAAATTAGCAGCATAGAAATGTAACACTGTCATAATCATCATAATAGGTAAAATGGCAGTCAGATTTCTGATGTCTGGCTAACGTTCAGATAGAAATTGTTGTGCAAAAGCCTCTATGGTGTCACGGTTACTCCTGCGATTCCTAGTGGTGTGTCTTTCCTGCATGGTCTCTAGACACAGGTGTGGTTTTACTCACCTTCATTACATTGATGTAACCTCCACCTTATAATGTGCAAGTGATATAGGTACACACTTGTTTGATGGACCCATTTCAATAAGAATAAATGTAGCCAAATGTGTAAATGCAGACACATGAAACACGGCAGCAATATGAACAATTTAGATTGCATTTATTACATAGTTTTAAGAAACATAAGTCACATACTTAAATATATTTCACCTAATAAACTACCTCACAATTCAAACAAAATAGACACAGAAACAACACTTCAAAATGTTGTTTTATTAATTTTATTTAAAATAAATACTAGACCAATTACATACATATTTATTTAATCGCCAAATATTCAATTTTAGTCTTTTTATTTTATTTTTCCTTTATTTTTTTTATAAATCTGTCAAAGTTGAACGATATTACATGACAGATATTACACGGAGGACTGTATAAGTGTATTGTTCGTAATGGGGAAGTTCTAGTTGCTTTTGAAGTAAGCAATGTTGCGAATGACATATGGTTCCATCAATAACGTGCTACCTATTCATCATATAATCAGGCATATTGTATGCTTACAATGTTGGTATATGATGTCTAACATATCCTTCACGGACTACAGACTAGTAAGTTAAGACTGTATATACTTTTTCTAGTTCCGGATGTCCCACATTGGTAGAATGATCTGTGAATGACCTAATTTGTCCCATTGGTGAGAACCGTTTTTAAAGACCATGAAGTTACTTGTCTCCTACCCTAACCACCATCTGTAAAAGGCCTCCTCTAATGTTGCTGCTCAGTAAATTCTGCTGCGAATCACCACTGCTGCAGAAGTGGATCAAAGGGCCCATGTCGCTCTAGAGGAGTTGATCATCCTTGTCGAGAGGAAATAATATTGTGAGTGATTGGACTCTCTGACCCTAAAGTTTTAAATGTCACATCCACAACTTTAAACACATCATAAACCTTATGATTCCCCAATTTGTGCATTACACACAGATACTGCAACAGAAATGGCTTTCTGTACCTTGTGTGTATAAAGTATGAGCTTAGTCACTTTCATTCACTTTTGCTTTACTTTGAAAATGTTCAAAACACAATACTTGGACAACTGCCTATCATTTAAAGTGAAAAGCAAAGCCTGAACAATGACACACCGACATTTGTTATGTACCACAGACCTGCTTTGGACACTACTCTGGCCTGTTTTATTTTTTTGGGGGGGGCAGCAGTGCATCAGGATGTTGTATATTATTTAGTCACCAAACATTACTGTTTGAAAAACAGCTACAAAACTAAAGGTATGTTTTTTTTCCTGCCAGATAAGTTAACAACAATGTAATCAGTCAGCCATTGATCAGGGCATGTAGGAACTCTCTTTGGCATGGGGAATCTGTGTGATCTACCAGGACAGATATATCTGAAGGACAAATTGAGCAACATCCATGATGCTGCAAAGCTTGTCATATTCTGCACAGTAAAATGTCGGAGCAGCAGTAGTGATAAAGATTATGGAACTATCTGACCCTAAGGTAACTCTAACTCTGAAGTAAATCTTTCTGACGGCAAAGCCAAAGAAGAATATGCCATCTGAGGTATCACAGTGCACTTGACTCTAAAGATAATATTGATAAACTCATTTTGAGGAGAGAGCACTTTCTCACATTTCAGACGGAGTACCCTCTCAATAAAGTACATAGACCGTTAGTTTCAGTTTGGCAGAATGGCTACTCCATCACAATGCAACATATATCCTGTACACATAATTTCAAGTTGCATACTATCTGAAGCATTTGTAATAACTGTGTGCTGTCCATCATGTTAAGATAGAGCAACATGTCAAAAAAAGACCAAAATCAGCCCAAGGGTATGGTAATTAGTGGCATCACACAACATTGAATTAAAATAAACAATAATTCAACAATGTTAAATCACAACACCGTACCTGATTTAGTATTTGTAGCATATGACTTCGTACCAATACGATGAATATCCCATCAGCTTCATTACAAGTAATATAGCATATAATGCACTAGAAATAAGATTAAGGTTGTACCTGTCTCATATGCGATGGAGTAGCACATCCATCAAACTATAAATAATTCTCAATATATGTTAAGTCAACATCTGATCATCTGTGCATGACGTGATTGTAGGAAATTGGGATATTACTTGTGTGGCCTGAGCAAGTAATAGGGCTGCAATTTCCCCTTACTGGAAACCTAACATCCCATTGTAGTGCTTGACCCTCCCAAGCTAGCAAAGCAGAGCATTTCAAGGGCTACTCAGGGGAGGTGGTGTTGGCTACTAATCACCATTTGGTGGCAGGCAATAATAACACTCAATAAATAATTGTCCAGTGAGTTATTTTTCTTTAGAAAAAGGAAATGTACATTTTTTACACACAAACACTACTATGTTCTACTCATTAATTTGTTAGGCATATTGAAAAAACCATAGATGACGTTGTATTATCACCTTTGAAGCCTTAAATGGTCATACAATAATATTAGGTAAGTCTACTAATTTGGTCAAAGGATCAACAAACCACATGGCTAAAACACCATAGTTTTGGGAACAAATGCAATAATCAAGAACAACCATGTGTAAATGCACGTATTAATGTTAATATAGCATATTTACCTTGATTAGTAATAACTGTCTACATTATTATATCAATAAAACATTTTAAAATAAACATAAAATGTCTCTGTGTTTTATATATACTTTCAAACTATGAAAATGCACTATAGGAAGCAGATCGGCCGGGGAAACATCGTTTACAACGCTGGGATTACATCGCGATGCCATTACATCGCGGTTTTTAAAACGCAAGTCGTTACGACGACTTGCGCTAGATGGCGCTCTAGGACAAGGAATAGTATAATTTACTATCCAACACCTTCCCTACTGTACGTAGACTGGAGTTGGAATAGTAAATTATACTACTCCTAAGTCCAGCGCCCTCCAACGCAAGTCGTTGTAACGACTTGCGTTGTCAAAACCGCGATGTAATGTACCGCGATGTAAATGTATGCATTGTAACATCATACATCCGATCGGCGGACATGGTATTAACTTCGTCATACTCCTCTTATTCTAGAGGTGTGGTAAGCTTAGTGAAAAAGGGGACACAATTTCACATAGTACACACAATGACGGATTATTTGGGCCGGTATTTTATAGTCACGGGCACCTCAGAGGACACCACATAGGCTTAATCAACACATATGGCCCGAATTTGGATGATCCTGGGTTCTATAACTCAATTTGGCACAAGCTGGAGGCTTTTCCCAGTATGACCTTGATGTGGGGCGGGGATTTTAACTTATCATTAAACGAACGTCTAGACAGATCGGACTCCTCCAGAGAACCACATAGGCAAGCAGTGAATGTGTTACAGAATATTACGGCAGAATCTAAGTTGGTAGAGATTTGGAGGACACGCTACCCCCATCATAGGGAAGCCACATATAATTCCACGGTCCATAACAGTTGATCCTGCATTGATTATTGGCTATGGACGAAGGAGGTCACATGCTGGAGTCGACATATTAGACATCTGCCTAAGACACTCTCTGACCACAAACCAATGCTGTTAACTTTGGAATTACCCCATTACGCACTACCGCCGTACATATGACGATTTAATGCCAAAGCACTACTGGATTCCTCATACACTAATACCATAGAACAAGCGATTACCGATTACTTTGCTTTTAATAAGGCCACTACAGTGGACCCCAGTTTATTATGGGAAGCTTTTAAAGCTACTATTTGCGGAGTCTTTATTAGTACGAAGGCGGGCATTCTAAAGGACATTCGTACTCAGCTTGCTCAACAGGAAGTTCGACTAGGTGCCTTAGAGCGGGAATATGAGCAAAGTCATGAAACGTCCATCCTTGGCGATATAAGGAAGGTTATGTCTGAATATCAAGACTTTGCAGATGAGGAACTTAAATATATTTCAAAACATCACATTGCACGCATGTATGGTGAAGGGGGTAAGCCGGGCCACACATTAGCACGTAAAATCTGCACTGGACATAAGACACACACAGTATTTTCAATCACAGATGATAGTGGTGCAACTTATTACGATAGGAAGGGCATCCTACAAGCATTTATGGACTCATACGGCGATCTCTATGCATCGCGAGCAACGTCAACACGGATTGAGATTATGTCATATCTGGAAGATGTGGCAATTGCCTGGTTATCGGATGCACAGAGGGAGTACCTCTCACAACTGGTAACGGTAGAAGAAGTCACAGAGGTGGTTAAGTCCCTTCCTAGTGGTAAGGGCCC
This sequence comes from Triturus cristatus, assembly GCF_964204655.1. Taxonomy (NCBI): domain Eukaryota; kingdom Metazoa; phylum Chordata; class Amphibia; order Caudata; family Salamandridae; genus Triturus; species Triturus cristatus. The sequence goes on along the minus strand of NC_140588.1, from coordinate 863,897,170 downwards.
GGACGGCTTTATCTGTGAATTTTATTAAGCCTATATTGACTTACTCGCACAACACCTGGTAGAAATGTATGGGGACGCTCATAGCAAGCAGATTCTCCCCCAACGCTGAGAGGCCATGCTCATTGCCCTTCTAAAACCAAATAAAGACCCGGGGAAATGTGAGTCATACCGGACCCTATCCTTAATAAACTCTGACACAAAAATCTTGGCCAAGCTGCTTGCGAAGCGACTACAACCCTTAATGAATAATCTCATACTGCCAGATCAAACCGACTTTATACCAGGTCGCTCCACCGCACACAACACACGAACATTATTCCCACTGTTGCATTATTTGGCCCCAGAACTTCAAGCAGCTGCAGTCTTATTGGATGCAGCAAAAGCATTCGATTAGATCAAATGGACATATATTCACACCATACTAAGCAGGATGGGTTTTCCACCAATCTTTCTTCAATGGATTCAAATATTATATACGAAATCCACAGCATGGATACGAGTTAATAAATACGTATCTGATGCTATCCAAATTGAACGGGGAACACGGCAGGGTTGCCCCTTGTCACCCTTGCTTATTGCAATCGCCCTTGAACCATTGGCCTGCAAGATACGGCAAGGTCATAAATATGCTGCTCTGCAATTTCCACAAAGGCCACTCAATATCTCACTATATGCTGACGATATAGGGCTATATGTTAAAAATCCAGCTACAAACCTATCCCCGCTACTGAGAGAGTATATTAAATTTGGTCATCATTCGGGACTCCAAATTAATTGGGCTAAATCCCTTATTATCCCGTTAACCAACGCCACTCATCCGCACCAGGCAGAGTTTCCACTCGGATGGCAAACAGATTCAGTCAAATACCTTGGGGTATGGTATCATCGCAACCCCGAAACAGTTATCCGCGCAAACTATGGGACAGCCATTAGTCAGAGTGAAGAAAAGGTGGAGCGCTGGATACAACTACCCCTATCGCTTGTGGCACCGTCTGGAAATTGTCAAAATGGTTGTGCTACCTAAGCTCCTCTACCTCTTCAATAACATTCCAATTACCCCGTCGAAAGCTGTATTCCAAAAACTAACTACTGTACTAAATCGCCACATTTGGGCGTGCAAACAAGCAAGCATTGAGTTACGGGCATTGTCTCTGCCGTTCTCTAAAGGGGGTTTTAAGGTCCCGAACTTCCTCCTTTACTATTTATGTGTTCAAGCGCAATACGCACACTTCTGGTACCATCCCGTCCCATATATGCCCCATATTGCCATCGAAGACGGTGACGCACATCCCATTCCACTGAGTGCTATTCTACCATATAGGCGGACCCGCCTACACCCACATGCTATTAACACCATTGATATGACTAATGCAGCTTGGCAAAAGATGGGGAAGCTAGCTAATAAATTGCCACTCTACGCACCAGCACTACCCTTACATTTTCACCCAGAGCTGTCAGTTACTCAGGAAAAAGTAGGCACAGACTTATTACGAAATGTGGGTATAGACACAATGGGAGACCTTTATGCTAAAGGCACCTTTATAGAACCAAAAGATCTCCTATACATTAGTAATCAGACATTACTCTTTCAGTTCATCTACCACAGACTACAGGCAGCCATTAAGAAACTATATCTCACGTATCCTAGCGAGCCACTGCAACGAAATACCTTGCAAATGATCATCACCACGCCCAGTAGCGCTCATATGGTTTCACGACTATACACGCAACTTCAGGGCGATATTAATGACACTACACATAAAGCACTGACACGATGGAATGACACACTTGACACTCCTCTTACAGTGGAAGAATGGGCTAGCTGTTGCAACATAACTAGTATGCTCACACCGAATGGCAATTTACGTATGCTTCACTATAAATATTTGCATCACACATACCATACCCCTGCTCAACAACACAAATATGGACTTCGTCCAGATGCACGATGCCAACGGTGCGGAGTAGATAGCGCCGACTTTATACATCTAGCCTGGTATTGCAATTCCATTAGAGCACTTTGGACTGAGTTTACAAAGCTACTAAGTGTAATATTGGGAGTCTCTATTACCTGTTCAATTCGATCGTGTCTACTGGGCCTAGATAATAATGTGCAATCCACCAAACTCAAATTCTGCGTGATAGCACTGCTTTTGGCTAAACGCCGAATCTCGCTATGCTGGGGCAGTTGGGACATTCCAAGAGCTAAACAATGGATTAAAGATATGGCTTATTGTAAAGATACTCTAAAAACATATGAGGAAAAGTTACCCACAGGATCCAAACCCAGGGATTATTGGATGTATTTGGTTGACTATCTCCAAATGCACTCACCTGTACAGAAAGGATTGGCTATATAAACTGTAAAAGCATGACTGAAGTTCAAACAGACACTCTGCAAAGTAATGTATGACTACAATATATGACTTGAAGCCTGTATGTTTCTTTTTCTTTGTTTTTTGTGTGCATTTTATGCCATTGACTAAATGCTTATGAATAATAAAAAATCAATACACACACACTAAATTACAAATACATTGAAGCATATGCCACTAATAAATTGGTTAAATTATATGTCACATTTGTGATAGAGTGCCCTGTCAGTCACACTTTATGGATGTGACACTGTGCTTTAGATTGATAAACAATCGTACATATCTAGTAAACGTTAGCTTTGCTTTAAGTGAGTACAATAACAGATATTGTGAAGGATTTAGATTTTCGATGAGCAGTATTCAGTAACACAAGTGTCAAATATCCCATACACCTTATTACTATACTCTAAAATATAATACACTTTCATAACGCTAACAGGCTATTCATGACGTTTGTGAGAAGTAACCAGACTTCCAAATTCTAAATCAAACTTTTGTAATGTCACATTTGGGGCTCTTTCTTTACAATATTGACCTTCAATCTAAAAAGTGTGGTGCTTGCTGTTAATTCACTCTATAGTCTGAAACTAATGTTTGACTTTGCTTCCAGCTTCCTCCAGAGCAAGCGACTGGCCACACTTCGCAGGACAAACAGCAGGGCCACTGGGAGCTGGAAGGTGGAAGGTGGAGCATCCAGTATGGAGGCACCCAGGGGCACTGAGGCTGAGGCTGGGAGTTAATTTCACCATTTGACCCTGAGGGTGGTGATGGAAAAAACACACATTACTACTTCTGTTCCTGTGGCCCCACCACTACCACCAGCCCCACCTTCACTACAGTCCTCTCTGTAGCATGTCAGCACCCAGTCCCGTATGTGGACTGGTGTCACCTTCACACCGGGCACCTCTCTCCATGCTCCTATCCCACAAGCAACAGTGTCAGAGTAGGCTCTGGAGGTTCTTAAGAACCTCTCTGTGGGGTAAATAGCATCAGTGCACACACACCTCAGTGTCAGTCAGGAACTGGTCCAAGTCATTGACATCATGGATGAATGCGCTCTGCCCTGCCTGCCACACAGAGAGGTCATCTCTCTGATACTGTCTTCTCTGATGCTAGAGTGTGTGGCATACCTGCCCCTATTCCTTGTTCTGCCCACCTTGAATCTTTCCACCCCAATCCACCACCTGACCCCATTCTACAGCCTGACATCATTGAAGCACTTGAATCCGATCCAAAGCCCAATCCAGGAACCCTTTGTGAGCCAATTCCTCCACCTCCCTCCACTATTTCACCTGCCCCAAAATCACCACATAATCCAAAACTATCCGGTAGACAGCAACCTCACCATTCCCGTAAACATAACCCCCCCCCCCCCGCCCCAGAAAACGCAGGCCATTTCCCTCTAAAAGAATTCCTCCATGGCAGCGGAAAGGTGAACAGACATCCGGCCCACATCCCCCAAACTCTAACTAAGGCCCTTTGATCCCAGGCAGGCAGCGGGGGCAGATGATGGGTCAGGTGTCCAGGTGGGAAGTGAAGGTAAGCTGGAAGGGTGACTGTCACCTTGTCTGTCATGCCCCAGGTCAATCCGATGCGCTAGTAGAAAAATGAAATCTGTTTTTAAACTAAACATTTGAGAACACAACATTGATTACACACTGACACTTGCCACGCAGTTCCTGAATACAGAATTAGGAATGCGGGCATTTTATCCCTGCAAATTGGATTCATTTTCACAAAAACTATGTCAGTAATCTGAAATTTATAGGTGAGGTATTATAGCTGAAGGCTGGGGTTAATGCCCAATCCTGGATATGGATGTTAACAAAATATTTGAATTTAGGTTTTTTTACTTGGAAAAGATCGCACGTCTCTTCTTATCTACGGTAGGATGTGTTTCGACGATGGGAAATGGAGAGGGAGGAATGAGAATTGATGTGCACATGAGAAAACTATTTTCCCTGTGGAAAACACAAAACAACACATAAGTGCGAAGCTTGTGTTTCTGCCTCCTTCCCACATGCTAAAATTCGCAACAGTTATATTTCCATAAATCAACATGTTCATGCATAGAGTGTACTCCAGGAATGCGTGGAGAATGAATACAACTGCAGATGTGCTCTAAGGGGATAAGTGTAGGAGTATCTATAGGGGAGCTGCTCTCTGACATATTTCTCATGATTGCTGTAATAGCAGCCATTGGTGAGAAACGTGTTCCACGAGCTCATGCTCTCAGGGGGTCAAAATATAGAATTTAAAATGGGAACAACAGAGATGTACAATGTGAGCAGATAAAGCTAGTACATGAAAAACATAATTCAGCAAGATATATGCTGTTCTTGGTAGCATATTTAAGTTTCAAGAAATCAAATATCAACACCAGACTTCAAGCTTCAAAAAAATGTCATAGTTGCAGCAAAATCCGTTTTTGTTCCGCCAGGACACTTCTAGTAATGGAGCACTTTCAATTACATGCTTGCCTCCAACGCTGCTAATGCATCATTGTTAATGAAATCGTATAACGAAAGGCGAGATCCAATTTAATGGGTCCATGTGTAAGCTAGTTAGGCATGGAGATAAATTGAGACACAGCCAGATGAAGGTTAATTATGCAACTCCTTGTAACAAAAAGTCATGCTATATTTTCTTGGAGCTGGCACAAGTCCCCAAGGTCTCCATCCGGTTTAAAAATATTATGCTATTCAGGGAGAGGAACAATTTCTAAATTCAGAGATAGCATTTTCATATGTGCTGCTCGAAAAAAGCCCCGATATTGTTTTTCCTGGAGCACTTTTACAATGCCATCATATTTGAGACAAAAATATCTTCATTTCCATTTTAAGCATATATAATGATAGGAGAAGCGTTCAGGTCTATGGGGAAAACCAAAATTAGGATAATCATTTATGGTAGGGTGGCGGATTTATCATTGTGTTGCGTTGCCCTTGCATCGCCAAGATAACGCAGGGGTAACGCAACACTAAAGTCAGATTTAGCAAGCAAAGCAAGGTCACCTTGCATGGCCCTGCGGTGCTTAGTGAAACTGGAGTAATGCAGGCCAGCAGAGGTCACTGCCTTGAGTTACTCTGGCCTGGGAAGGCATTCCATGTGTAGGACGTGGGAGTTCCCATGAATCAATCCATGGATTTTGGCTCATTTCAGATTTACTATGAGTTATATGCATGGGAATGCGTTAAAATGCTGCATCTTTCGTGGCAGGCGTAACGAGGAGAACTATGTTTATTTCTCTTTTTTTTCTTGATCTATGTTTGCTGCATTTCGCAGCACACGTAGAAAGAGGAAAAGGTCTCAGAGGATTGATTTTGTGCAAGAAGGTACCCCTTCCTGCACAAAAACAATCCTGTCTACAATGCAGGAACCTTTGCACCACGGCACAATGGTGACTGGCTTGGCATATGGCAGCACAGTGTGTGCCAATGCAAGGAGAGGACAGGAATGCACCATATAATGCTAAATATGGCTGCTCGAAAAAAGCCCTGATATTGTTTTTCCTGGAGCACTTTTACAATGCCATCATATTTGAGACAAACATATCTTCATTTCCATTTTAAGCATATATAATGATAGGAGAAGCGTCCAGGTCTATGGGGAAAACCAAAATTAGGATAATCATTTATGGTAGGGTGGCGGATTTATCATTGTGTTGCGTTGCCCTTGCATCGCGCAAGATAACGCAGGGGTAACACAACACTAAAGTCAGATTTAGCAAGCAAAGAAAGGTCACCTTGCATGGCCCTGCGGTGCTTAGTGAAACTGGAGTAATGCAGGCCAGCACAGGTCAGCAGCTATCTGACATATTTCTCATAATTACTGTAATAGCAGCCATTGGTGAGAAACGTGTTCCACGAGCTCATGCTCTCAGGGGGTCAAAATATAGAATTTAAAATGGGAACAACAGAGATGTACAATTTGAGCAGATAAAGCTAGTACATGAAAAACATAATTCAACAAGATATATGCTGTTATTGGTAGCATATTTAAGTTTCAAGAAATCAAATATCAACACCAGACTTCAAGCTTCAAAAAAATGTCATAGTTGCAGCAAAATCCATTTTTGTTCCGCCAGGACACTTCTAGTAATGGAGCACTTTCAATTACATGCTGGCCTCCAACTGCCTTGAGTTACTCTGCCCTGGAAAGGCGTTCAATGTGTAGGACGTGGGAGTTCCCATGAATCAATCCATGGATTTTGGCACATTTCAGATTTACTATGAGTGATATGCATGGGAATGCGTTAAAATGCTGCATCTTTCTAGGCAGGCGTAACGAGGAGAACTATGTTTATTTCTCTTTTTTTTCTTGATCTATGTTTGCTGCATTTCGCAGCACACGTAGAAAGAGGAAAAGGTCTCAGAGGATTGATTTTGTGCAAGAAGGTACCCCTTCCTGCACAAAAACAATCCTGTCTACAATGCAGGAACCTTTGCACCACGGCACAATGGTGACTGTGTTGGCACATGGCAGCACAGTGTGCGCCAATGCAAGGAGAGGACAGGAATGCACCATATAATGCTAAATATGGCACATTCCTGTCCTTTCCTATTCACACAGCTCAGCAAGGTGTTTTGCTGTATTGTGTTAAACATTTGTACATCTGTGCCTAGATAGTTAGGATTTTGATTTAGTTAACTTAAAGTATTTTTAATATGTATATGAACTCAAATGTGATGCTGAGAATAGTTTATAACCGGATATGAAAAATGAATTTTGCTCAAAAATGGGGTAAGTAGAGATCTGTCAATCAATATCTAAAGAAAGATAAATGTCCAATGATGAATTGAAATTAAAAGAATAGGTAGCTCTGTCAAGTGTCACCTAGCAGATGGATTGATTAGTATTGTTCAAGTATATGTCTATTTCAAGGAAAATGAGTTGTGGTTACTGCTGAAGCTCTAATGTTCATGCACAGACTCTTTTCTATCAATACTTGCTTACAAATGTGACATTTGTTTTGGGTTGAGATCAAAATAACAAGACACTAGTTGTGTTGAAAGTAGACATTCCCACTTCCGTTTTGAATGTGGCTTAAACTGCCTGCTCTATTTTAAGTCATTGCCACTTGCTGTGTACAAGAAAAGGTACAGAGTTCCTCTAGAGAAGATAAGAAAAAGTACTGTCACCTGTAAGGGGTACCAAGTGGGCCTTGCTATATGGTAAGCAAGTCGGAAGAAAGGGAGCTTCGCTTGTTGAAACTAGGGCTCTCACACACCCAGCAAGCTAGGTGTCATACTTCATCATTTGAGCCTGCCCATCGTCAGGTCGGCGCTGCAATACCTGACGGGCACCCAAAAATTGGGGCTCTTTAGCGGGGATCTTTTGTTCCTTCCGATGAGTGCAGTGGGGGTAAGGGCGCTAGCAGTGGCGGCTGGTGACATTCAGAAGTGGTGAGGTGTAAAATTATTGCCGTACTGCCCTATGGCGAGCAAGCATAGCGAGCTAGCCCAAACAACTTAAGGGGGAATCGGTGGTGTAAGCAGTGCTTCAGTTGTGCTAGTGGTTGGCGATTGTTTCGAGCTAAAAGCTATTTTTTTTTTAATCTTCGGATTATGACGCTGATGCTGGATTACGGTGCAAATACGCCAAATCCATAATTATGAAGAAAATGTTGCACCCACAAAACCATATAATTCCAATGGTTCTGCCCGCCACTGATGCATACAAGTGAAAGGCTGAAATCAGTCGCACTCCTGTGGCTCTCGTCTGCAATTACCCATTACAGGCAATGTTCGCCAATGGCACAAAGTGCACCTAGAAAACAGGCCCAAATTACCCTTTCCCCTTCACCTACAACCAAACTGCTCTTTTCCCACAAACTAGACCTTTCCAAACATTGCTCCCAAACCCCTAAACCCATTCCCAAAACCCTAGAACACCCCAAATTACCATCCCAAAAACCTGCATTACCGCGAGCTCCACGAGGCCTAAAATTGCGTCAAAACGCACTATGAAACTAGGCCCAAAACACCTTATCCTCCATGGATTTTCTTCAAACCACTTGCAATGAAAACTAGACCTTCCCAACTCAGCAAATCCACTCGGAACCACCTGCAACACCCTACAATCGAACCCCAAAAACATGCAAAACTCATGTTTAACATGGGCTCCTATGGCAGCGGTTTCCCTTCCTCGACTTTGCCGAAACACACCCTTCTCATCGATCGATTCCTCTCAAAACTTCCGGAACACCCATCAATTTCCCCTCCCTACCACTCACAGCAACCCCGTTCCTGTCGAGCAACTGGAACCCCCTAAAAACCACTTCTCCACGCACCCCAACACCGCCCATTGAATAACATTGCAAACCGGGCCTTCACAAAAAATGCTCTTTTCAGCACTTCCACTGCTTCGATCATCTTCAAACTCACTGGGACACTAGTTCCACCCATTCCCAACAATCTCAAGAATTACAAAAATCCATCCACTGGAACGGGGACAAATTTTCACCCAAACATCCCCCCCCCCCGCAAACCCACAAAAACACCCCAAAATCAGCCAAATCTGGATCCAATCGAGCCAAACCACCCTCACACCTTCCCAACACCAACTCAGCCAAATCTGCATCAAATACAGCCAAACCTTCCCAACACCAACTCATCCAAATCTGCAGGGAATCAAGCCAAACCACCCTGAAACCTTCCTAACACCATTATGCACAAACCTGAATCGGGCCCTGAGTCCTAGACTCCAGGAACCCTACCAAATTTCAACCCTAAGCCCTAGAAAACCAGCCCGAACCCCAACACACAACCCTAAACACCACCCCAAGCCCTACCACCTAACCCTACACACTGTCCCTGGCAGGGGGGGGAGAGGTTTGTTAAAAAACAATTTAAAATTTAAAAAAGAAAATTACATAAAACTTACTATCCCGCTTCTAGATGGGTCCCGGCACCCGCTCCCGCCGTCCTGCGTTTTTTCATTGCCTGCAGCTCTCGTCATCAGCAAAGGCAGCCTGAGCTGATGACGAGAGCTGCAGTGAGGCGCATTGCCGCGCGCCCCACCCGGGCCATTTTCTCTATGTAGGCTGCATGCAGCAGCCAACATAGAGAAAAGGGAGAGTGGGCGGTCCTGCTCCAGGGCATGGGGGGAGTGGCTTGCCCACTGTTGTGCATAATGACTGTTTGGTCGGCCTGGGGCCGACCAAACAGTCAGTGTGCATAACAGTGGGCAAGCCACTCCCCCCATGCCCTGGAGCAGGACCGCCCACCCCCAACCAGGCACTTCTGCTTTCTCGCCGTGCGAGAAGGCAGAAACATAAAATGGTAGTTATTACCATTATGTTTCTGTCTTCTCGCACGGTGAGAAAGCAGGGGGGGCGACATCCCCACGCCCCAATGGGGGAGGCGCCACTGGGCCCTAGTGTGGGTAGATGTGAGTGTAGGTGAAGTGAATCTAATATAGGTCAGTTCGTCCAAAAATACACTTTATTATGGTGGTAAACAGCCTAATTAAAAAGAGTGGTTGAGGTGGGTATTGAAGCTAGAAATGATGAGTCTAGTTATGTATACCCTACTCTCAATGGGACCTACATGTTTCGTGCCATAGTAGCCATAGCGGTCAGGGTACTTCCTCAGGATCAGTGGTGGAACTATCTACACTAGGTGGACATGTGGAAAATCTACATACCACACAGGCTCTGTAAGGGAACCTAAACTGCTAGCAAGGGGATCTTGCAACAGTTGCCGGTGGGTTAGATGGACTCCAATTAGGGTCCAGCGTGTAGTAACGCTGCAGCTCGTAGACTTACCCAGCCGACTTGCTGACTGATTACCGCCAACCTGGTGGAGGGCTGTCTGCCATACTTAGAGACCCTCATCTACCAGGCTAGGATCCCTATGCTGTGAGGGAAGTAGTTGCAGGGGTCGTTCCTTCACAGCATTGAAGGTATTCCGAGCAGGATCCAATGTCTATAACACTCACAAAGGAAACCTTTTTGTTCATACAAAGAAAACCTCTAAAGCAGTACGCAGTACTTTGTTTCTTCTGCACAGAAAGTAAATGATCCCAATGTGCAGGGAGCTTTTCCCTACTTGTGGATATGATGGAAGGAAAAGGAAAAGGAAAATATCAGGGAAAATGAGTGACAATAGTCAAAATCAATGTGACCCAGCGTCCCTGTTGGAATGGACTGATGAGTAAGGGGTTACTTTCAGTACAGCCATCTGAGGCTTCTCTAACATTCTGCCCTGCTCAAAACTCTAAATAATGACCACAGTCACTTACTATAGAAAATGTGTTTGTATTTGCATTTCGCAAGACTAAGAACACGTCCGTATCAACCATCAATAAGACATGGATGCTTAAAATAGCTGGCTGTAACAAAGACAGGCTCTGCATCCATGCATCCATGCGTACAACAATGAACCACAAGATATTGCAAACTTCAGGAATTGAGTGGACTCTTGTCCGGCATACTAATCAGAAAACGAATTCTGCAGCACCATGTCCAAATGCAAAATGTATTGCTAGTAAAATATGGAATGGTTGGTAACTAATGTAGTCACGATAAAAAAGCAAGGCATGGACATAGGCATAGCAATGACCTAAAAAATGAAGAATTGGATCTATAATGTGAACTCTGGATATTTGGTTCTCAACAAGTGAATTGAATGGTATTTGCTGCCTTTGTGCTGACCTTTAAGAATCACCACATACTTCTTTGAACACCGCACATCGCCAGTACATTTGAGCATTAAACTGTCTTTTGATGAAGCCACCTGATGCATTATAATGTCATACTTTTGTCCTACGCAGCTGGTTTTAGTTTGTTGTCACACTGTGTCAGGCCCTGCTCTTGAATTTAAGACTGCCTCGTGCATTGAGACTGGATGACAGTCTCTTCTCCGCAGAAGCATGAACTGAAAAGCGCTCTTTGTAAATCTATCTCAGCCCATACCATTCTATTGGTTTTGAAAGAAAATGTGTACTATTTAATATTGTTGCAGCTTGACATACAGCTCTTGTGGAACAGGAGAATTTGTGAAAGGAGAAAATAACTTGATGCAGCTTGTCAGAGCACTCTTGTGGAAGAAGAAGATTTAGGAAAGGAGACAATACGATGGGTTTCAATGGTTTGATGGCCACACTTTGTGTCTGGTTGCTCTTATTTGTTGTCTATGCACTATACCATTGCTGATTGTTCACAGAGCAATCTGGGATTAGAAATCCAAATGCCAAGTCATGCGGATTCACCCTGATCACCAACCTCACACTCAGGGAAAACATTGCCAAAAAACAAAGACTGTTTGGTTTCAGCTCTCTCTTCTAAAGAAAGTTAAATTTACTTTGACCCTCGACAGTGTTCCACTGCCTTGTGAATATGTTTGCATTACAGAAATACCACATGCATGCATATGTAAGTCATACTTTGAGTTAATCGTATATGTTTTCATTGATTTACACAGGTATTAGCAATAATAGGAAAACCCCATGTGCAGTGATTCGATTTTGTCAGCAGTTTCTCTTAAGGCACCAATTGGGTGTGTTAGCATCATGGGAGGTGCAACCTAAAATACGTTTGGATATAAAAGCCCACTACATGCATCCATTTAATCCAGTTTTGTTTTCTTTCACTTCAAAGTACTTTCACTTCAATCACAGTCTTTAACTCTGGATATTAACATATGTAATTTCTAGATTACTAGATGTGACTGGGCTACTCCACTCTTTAAGTTCTCTAAACTCATATTTCAGTACGTGTTCTGACACAATTGTGCAATTTATTAATTAAGTAATTTGTTTAATCTAGATGTAACTTGTCCATTCTTCTTAATTTGCACACAGGTATTGCATATAAATCACATACATCATATAGATTTAATGATTCTCTTCCACACTGTGAGTATTAGATTCAAGTTAAAATAATGGGGGTCTATTCACAAAGATACATTTACTCATAGGTCAATTTATGCTTACACTTTCGAGTAGCTTTACTGGTTTTGGCTATTCACAATTTCTGAATGTAAAGTTACTGCATGTCTCCACCACCCCAGTTTAGGGGGTGGAGCCTGCATAAATGTAATTTATGATCATGAAGTTACTACTAGTGACTTTATGAATGCATTTTAAAATTCACACACTTAGGGGAGATCTCCACAGCCGGAGCAGACACCTCTGCATGTGGGAGGCAGACCACTACATGGACAGAATAGGAGAATTACATAGACCTGAACCAAATGAAACACGCCAAATGCAAATTCCCTTCCACAAACATAACTACTGCCCACAACATAGGCTTTGCCTCTTTCCTCTGTGTCTTTGACATGCTGCATCCACCACCTGCAATACTGTAGACCACTATTTTGAAGATGAACATTACTTAGGAGGAGACAGCCCTTCTATTTAAACTTTTGGTATAAAATTACAAACAGGTAGCCTCCGTTTACCCTCAGTGGAACAAAGAAAGAAACCATAAGGCTGGAGGTGACAGATTCTATCATTGCAATGGGGGCAGAGGCACCCACCATGGGGGATAATAAATAGAAGTTATTGATGATGTCATTCTAATCAGGCAATTGTAGTTTGGACTTTAAGCCTGACATATTCCAGAAGACCAGAGCTAGCATATCAGTTGGATCATTCTTTAGAGTATTTCTTTACTCGGTGGTTACTGCATGAGAGGCCAAATTAATGTGGTAGATATATAAAGGCTGAACAATTTGAGGCCAAGGAATTATGGGATATGCAACCCTCCCATTTGGTGAAGGCCGGGGTGAGTTAACTGGCTCCAAGGTTAGATTTCTTCTTGTAGAAGCCAAGTACTCTCATTAGCTAGTTTCTCCCCAATATTGTAAGGGCCAAGGTGGGACCTGAGCCAGGACGGAGTCTTGGTCGAACCCGAATTCCCCAATTTCCTGCTAATTTCGGAGATCAGGGTACTCTGGTTTAGTCTATTCTCAGGCCTGGTTATAGAAATTATATTCTTTAAGGAGCTCCCTGAGGCTCTCTCTCCACAGGTGCATATTTCAACCTATTTAGCCGCAGCGACAGCTACAGTCAAATTATTTACCGGTGAGATGCATTAACATATTCTTAAAACCCCCATCTCAGCTCTCAACTCCTTTATTAAATTGGGGTGATAATCTAGGGCATGGGTACTCACAAACTTTCTCTCGGGGGCCAAATTTACAGTGTGGTTTGTGGCCGAGGGCCGCATGGGTGGGGGCGGGGTCAGAGGGGGAGGGGCGGGGCTAAAGCAAAAACAAATTGTGACCATGATGTTGAACACAGGTCCCTGCAGCAGACGCCTTCGTCCACTAAGCCACCAGACCCAGCATACATACACCTCTCTCTCCCTCCCTCTCCCTCCCTCCCCCTCCCTCCCTCCCCCTGTCTCTCTTCCCCTGTCTCTCTCCCCCTGTCTCTCTCCCTGTCTCTCCCCCTGTCTCTCCCCCTGTCTCTCTCCCTCCGTCGCCCTCCCTACATCACCCTCCCTCTGTCACCCTCCCTCCGTCGCCCTCCCTCCGTCGCCCTCCTCCCTCTGTCGCCCTCCTCCCTCTGTTGCCCTCCTCCCTCTGTCGCCCTCCCTCTGTCGCCCTCCCTCTGTCGCCCTCCATCTGTCACCCTCCCTCTGTCTCCCTCTCTGTCTCCCTCTCTGTCTCTCCCTCTGTCTCTCTCCCTCTGTCCCTCTCCCTCTGTCTCCCTCCCTCTCCCTCTGTCTCTCTCCCTCTGTCTCCCTCTCCCTCCCTCTCCCCCGGTACGTCTCCCTGCCTCCGTCTCCCTGCCTCTGTCTCTCTCCCTCCGTCTCCCTCCCTCCCTGTCTCTCTCCCTCCCTGTCTCCCTCCGTCTCCCTCCCTCCATCTCCCTCCGTCTGTCTCCCTCCGTCTCCCTCCCTGTCTCCCTCCGTCTCCCTCCCTCTCCCTTTGTCTTCCTTTGTCTCCCTCCATCTCCCTCCCTCCCTGTCTCCTTCCGTCTCCCTCCCTCCCTCTCTCTCCCTCCCTCTCCCTCCCTCCCTCTCCCTCCTTCCGTCCCCCTCCATCTCCCTCCCTCCGTCTCCCTCCCTCTGTCTCCCTCCCTCCGTCTCTCTCTCTCTGTCTCCCTCCCTCTATCTCTCCCTGTCTCTCTCCCTGTCTCTCTCCCTCCCTCTGTCTCCCTCCCTCTCCCTCTGTCTACCTCTCCCTCTCTCCGTCACCCTCTGTCATCTCACCCGTGTGTGTGTCAGCCCTCAGCCTGGGCTGAGACAGCTTCCCAGCGCGCACACACAGCCACCCAGAGACAGCTTCACAGCACTCACACACAGCCGCACCCGAGTACTTCACAGGTCTTTAAAAGACCATTTACATGTTAATAAAGCTTTGTTGTATTTCACCTCTTAGGCCCCTGCATCTCCACTTTGACAATCACTGGAATCCCCCGGCCCCCACAGAGCAGAGTCTCAGAGTCCAGGCTGCTGCAACCGGCAGTGTTTACACTATTTAATTTTTTTTAAAAACACATGTAGGATGTCTGCAAGGTCCGCGGGCCGCCGAGGAAGGCTTGCCGGGCCGCTGGCGGCCCGTGGGCCATACTATGAGTAACCCTGATCTAGGGAATATTCAAATAACCCTACTCTATCCCTCAGGTCGTCCTATCCTATTTGTGCCTCTGGATGTCTGTTGTTTTTGTTGTCTCTCTGAGCTAGAATTGGT
This sequence comes from Triturus cristatus, assembly GCF_964204655.1. Taxonomy (NCBI): domain Eukaryota; kingdom Metazoa; phylum Chordata; class Amphibia; order Caudata; family Salamandridae; genus Triturus; species Triturus cristatus. Next base: position 863,882,148 of record NC_140588.1, on the reverse strand, counting down.
TGCTGCAGAAAATGGTTGGCTCTGAAAAGGTGACACTTTGTGAATCTGAGCAATCGTGTGCATTGTCTCTAGGTGTAGGTGAAGTGGAGTTGGGCACATAGGATTCCCTGTCTAATGAATTCTGCAGTGTTTTCTTCTTAAATAGGCCAGTCTTAAATTTCTTTGATGCTTTCCTCAGGACTCCCTTAGTTGGAAAATGATAGATTCAGCCTCTTCTATCGGAAGGTCAATTTCATTTATTGTGAAGTTCCTAGATTTCTTGGTCACAGTAGGGGGATTATTAGCTCTGACTTGCTGTAGGGGGGCGCGCTAAACTAAGGAATAGTATAATTTACTATTCGCACACCTCCCCTCCTGTTGCACACGCTGGAGTTGGAATAGTAAATTATACTATTCCCAAGTCCAGCGCGCCCCCTACTGCAAGTCTCATATTCTTAAGATCGGTTAACCCTTGTGAAGTTGCTACATTTCTGGGAAGTGTGTGCCTCATTAAACTAAAAATTATGGCCACTAATTTGTAGCTCTTAGTTTAAATGATCGCCAAAATTTTACAAAGACAGAACTGCTATCTCCCACTGTTTTACTTTTGGATGAAAATTATCCTTAGTAGATACAGTGGAGACATTAAAAGGTTTTTATACAATGAGTGAACACTCTCAACATGGTTATCGTATTGTCTACTCAGTTTCTTCCCTCGGTCTTAAATAAAGTTGCTAATGTGACACTTAGAACATCACAGCTTCTTGTCTTTTTTTACTAGGCCTTTACTAGCTTGAGTTTGCTCTATACAACATAGAACGTTATGGGCTAGTATGTGTTTTGAGCTATCGCCACTCGCAAATTAGTCTTGGAATGCACAGTGCACTTTAGATCTGAGTATGACACTGATTTGCCTAATCTCTAGTATTGATTGCATATTTCAATGATTTCAATTTTTTATGATAATTCTTGCTTTGTGAATTGAAATTGTATTCTGTTCTGCAGTGTTTCTGACTTCTATGTTCATGTGTTGTATCCTTCTGGATTCCCTCATTCTAGTTTGCACTTTAGAATTGTACAGCTTATTTTAAATATGTTGTTCTACTGAGATGTTTGTACATGGTGCCGGATCTTCGAATTCATGTACCTTTCTGTGACAGTGCTTGTATTCTAGCTCTTTTTAATTCTTCCTTTTATTATTGTTTTGACGTTTTTTATGGCATCGATGCCAAAGATTGAAATGAAATAACATGAAGTGGAAAGATGAGAGGAAATGAGAGCTGCAAAAGTTTTCCAAGCTTTAGCTGGCACAAATTAATCATGTTTGCACAAGTTCCCCATCTCAAGCCATTTGAGGAGGCTGCTCTCTCACAATGCACTCTGACCTGCTAAATGGGCTACCTCTTTCAGACAACACTAAAGTGGTGCCAGGTAAGATTCTAAACCCACTGTCTCTCACTAAAAAACAACCTATGATCACTCCTCCATGTTAGGCATACTTCACATACATTACCCCACAAACAACCTCTAATACATACCTATTAAGTTCTAGAAGGTTTCTAGAAGGTTTGCTAACTTAAATTGAATTAGTAGTCTTTTTATACATCCACTCTTTCAAATAAATTGGCTGCTTCAGCTGAGACATGAGTAATTGCAAGTGCAGCAGGGCAACACACAGGGAAGGTCTCTCAACACAACTTAATTACACATACAGGTATGTCCTTATACTACCAATGTCACTAACATACTATGAGGGAATTGATTCACTTGGTTTGTTAAACTGTAATACTATATTTAACAACGCATTTTTTCATGACATATTTTTTGTCAAATCTGACCCTTACATTTATATTGTGAAACTATTATATAGTCATATATTTTGAAAATATACTACATCATGCCTACATGCGTGCAATACATGTCAAGGATCACCTTAGGTGAGAAGAGTGATCTCAAAATGACTGTTCCTCGGACAAGACACATATGGTTACTGCTTGCCTGGAAACCCTCTCTTCCCTCCTCAGATAATTATTTCTCAAAAGGAAGGGCAATGCCACAAACACATTAACCGACATAGGGATGGCAGAAAATGCTGTTTGGTGTTTAAGTTAATTTTTTGTATGCTCAACCTATATGTGATTGGTTGGTGATGAAATATGTTTCATCTGTAGATTGGTGCTGGAGGTCAGACCAATCACGCATTCTATTAATTGGTGTGTTGAAAGTGTTTAAGCCTTGTTATAAAATTCACCAGGATTAGCTTTAAAATGAAATATTGGTGTTGAAAAATAACTTGTAATAATATCACACACAATTCACTTAAAAGTTTCCAAAATAATTGGATCTTAATAAAAAGAGTTCCTATATTTTGCAATAGATTACCATAGTTAATTGATGGTTCCATAGTTTTCAAGGGAATTGTATAGCAGTACCAATGGCTGGCTGAAAGATTTTGGTTTATTATATGAGTAGCTATGGGAGCCCACCTCAAATACTAACCACAGTCATTGGCTAGGGTGAAAAACTAAAGTCACTGAATAAACCCGTGATTAACCCTCTGGTAGCCTGGTACCAAACAGTCAGGCATAATTTAGAAGCAATGTGTAAAGTAATTTGTATCGCACTCAAACATTAATGAGAAGAACACAAACCACAGTAAAAATCAAAAACTAATTAAAAAAAATAGAGTACTTTCAAATAACAAAAATGACAAAAATCCAAGAAATAGAACCAGAGATATGAATTTTAAGCATTTAAATTAAAAATAGTGCCAAAGAACACGGATCACTAACGACGTTCAATTGGTCACACTGGACCAGGTCAAAGTCAAAAGTCATGACCAACCTTGATGCATCATTAGTGGGATACAGGTCGGCGATTGTACTGATAATGTGTCTACATTTGGACTTAGAAACTTTTCTTGAAGTCAAATCTCCTTAAATGGGACAAACCAGCAATTTGAGGCCAGCTGCTGATTTGATGTAGATGACTGCAGCTTTGATGATGATCCTGCGGCTCTGTTAGTTCTTCAAGCAGAACGTTGCCAAAAGTTTTTAAGTCATGTTTTTTTGCAGTTTGGGGACAACACCAGCCAAGGGTCCATGGTCTGGAAGGCCCCCTTTGGGGGATAGGGCTCAATCAAACAAAGGCCAGCAGCAGGGTCTAGGGCAGGTTCAGTTGAAACTAATTAGCTGAACAGAGGCAGAGAGAGAGTCCACTCGAAGCTTGTTGTGCCCCTGTAACTGCAAGAGGAAGGCAGCCACCTGACTCTTTTGATCACTTCTTGTGTCCTGGGTTCAAGGCACGCAGGCCAAGTCTTCCCTCAGGGTCTTCAAACAGCAGGGCAGTCCTTCTTCTGATTCTTCACACGTCCTGGAATATTCTTAAGAGAGGCCTATGGGGTCCTGTTTTAGCCTTTGTCTACCCCCTAAACCATTCCCGGTCAGTTCCTTCCGTTCCTCTGGGTTTGGTGGCAGCATTACTAGAGAGTCAAAGGGGAGGCAAACCTAGGTGTGGGTTTCACCTGCTAGTGACAAGATAGGCATCCTTTGGAGTGCACGAAGGGGCTAGGCACAGCCCCCAGGTTATCCAGTCAAGGGAGAAGTCACCACAGTAATAACACATCTCAGCATAGGGAGACATGGGGCCAGGTGACAACAGGACACTGGTAGAAAAACAATAAAATTTAGAAATTGAAATTTCCAAAATAGTAAAATAAAGGCCGACTTGACCATTAAGTTGGGTTTGTCGTACTTTAGAATTTGGGACCGCGTAGGAGGCAGGGCCCTACCCCTGTCTATCCCGGTATTAGTAAACTGCGAATGGTTAATGCGGTATGTACGAGTGCTTTCTGTAACGTTTTATCTATGAATGCACTGTGTATACGCTATTTCACATCACCGCGTGGGTTCCATTTTGTAGCAGTGGCCATCTTATGGTTGCCCTCACATAGGCTATATAGCATGAAGCTAAAACGGGCCTTTTAGAGCACATGTGCCTTTCCTTGACTTTTCTGTGACCTGGGCAGCTTGGCTCCGCTGCCCTAGGTCAAACTGGTCTCACGAGCTCCCCGTCCTCTGGCCACCTGTGATTAGCATCAGGGCTTGACACACCATAAAGTCTTTTCATCCTACACAAGCCTCCGGCTAATCTCTTTCACACATTGCTGTTCCTGCTTTATGGCTTGTTTCTCAAAACAGGAGATGCTCATGTTTATTGGGGCCTATCGATATCTGATGTGGGATCTGAGCTTTACTGTGTAAATAATTACGGGCTGGCTTAACTGGAATGTGGGATGGTCATCATGACTCTGCCTTTTTCGTTTGTAATGTACACTTTGAATGACCATGCCATAAACCTAGGAATGTATGCCTGAGGCAGGAAAATCTGTATTTAAGGAGAAGCCCGTTTCTGTGATTTTCAGCAGTCTCCTGAGAACATACACGCTGTTGTACTTCTAGGACGCCTGTAATTGGTCTGCAGCCAATAAACTGATCTTTGACTTCAGCCAGAAGACTCTGTGTTTCTGTAGGTCTGAAACAGGAAGAACCCCGAAGTCATAGGGTGTGTTCCCCTGCACCGCTGGGTTTAAAATACCCAGTACTTCAGTTGGCGCCCAACGTGGGCGATTTCAGCGGTACCGGTCCAAGCCAGAGGTTCGTGAGGAGCTTCGTGTGGAAATTCTGGAGGAAGGCCGCCACTTCATCGACCCCTGCATGTCGACGTGGTCCGAAGGTCTTTTCTGCGAGGTTCTCCGCGTCCCGACGGCTACGAAGGACTGCTGCCCTGATTAATCGCCCTGTTTTGGACCCTTGACGATTTTTGGTAGAGCGAAACAATCGAGAGAGTCTTCTGGTGACGCCATCGATCATCAATATTCAGTTAAGTATAAGTGGAGCGTCTCCCAGTTTGAATTTGGTATCCTTCGGGATCATTTCGATTTGGTGCTTGCAAGTCCCAAAGCCAGAGGACTCGTGTATTCACGAGACTATCGTATTCGATAATCCTTTGACGTTTTGAAACTAGACTAGTGAGCGAAGATGCCTGGTTCTAGTGTATTTTGTAGATTGTTTTGTTTGGGTTGTGGAAGGGATTTCCAGTTAGAGGATTCATGTCCGGTTCCTCCAATTGGAACTCCTACTTATGAGCTTTATGTAAAACATGGCGTGGGCCCCATTGCATATAATGAAATTTGGATCCGATACACCAGAAAGGACGGTGTTTTAAAATGGCCCCAAAATGGTAGTTTCGATACAGATATCTTAGATAATTTGGAAGTTAAATTGTTTAAAAAGAAAGCCCAGCCGGCGATGTTTGATTCTTTCAGCCTATGGCGAAAGGAAGCCAAACAGAAGGAAATAAAGCTAGCGAAAAGGGATAAGAAGGAAAGAGGTATGTCAGTGATGCAAGCAGCTGTGCAATTTAAAGATAATGAGGAGGAACAAATGAAGGAGCAGTTGCACAGACAGCGCAAACTAGGGATTGATAAATGTTACCCTGTTTTGTCACCCCTTGTGCAAGATGAGACAAAAGAGAATGAGAAAGATTCCCTAATGTCCCATTTGTTAAGTTCGCCACCCTCGTATGCGCAAAATGCCACCGCACCTCCACAGCTTGTAAATGCGCAGCCTCTAGTAAATATGCCGCAAGCCTTCCCGCAGCCGCCAGCTCCTCTTCAGCTGGCTCCTATCCCTGCAGTGCAGCCCTCTCAAGGGCTGCCAGTTTTGCTACCTGTTACCCCCGCGCTTCCTGCGACTTTGCCTAGCACACTATCGGTTTCCCCTGGCGCTCCTTCTCACACTACCCCGGTACCTGTATCTGAATCTGTTTTTCTTCCCTCTGTCTATCCCCCCGTTTTCGCCTCAACTTCTCCTTCAGCACGACAACGACTGGCTAATGTAGTTACTAGTCTAATGTCGCCTCTCTTTGGGTCATCTAGTGCGACTCCTGGTTTACAGCATAAGCAATTGCGTAGTCAGCTACCTGGTCCCGAAGAGAAAGAGGTGTTAGATCATCTGGCGCATAGGTGGATTGGTTTCCCTTCACTCTATGATGTGGAACAGGTTGTTAACGTTTTTCACCAATGGGATGCCCCAAAACAGAGGTATGTGTTTGATAAAATGTGTGAATTCCTCTGTGAGGAATTGGAGGATAAGGGTGCAAACCCAAACCCACAGGAATTGTGTCGAGTGCGATTTGATTTTGAAACAGGTGTAATTGTGGGCCCCAATGTAGATAAAGCAGTTGCGACTTTACTGTCCCTCAGAAATGGCGATTGTCAGCAATCATTGTTTGACCAGGATTTCCCTGTGGGGAAGGAGGGAAAAGCGCGACAATACCCCATGAGAGAAGTCCCTCCGGTATGGAAGGAAGCCGTTGCGGCTGATGCCGCTCTAGGTATTGCTGCTGCTCCAGCACATTTTCAGCGTGTTTGGGTGCATGTCCCATGGAAGCGATCTGAGGTGTTAGCACTTAAGCAGACATTGCCTGATCCCCGTAAGAACCCTGCAGGATATTATAAGGAGTTATCCCAAACTGCAGAATCATGTGTAATGAATCTAGCCAACATAGATATGCTGTTTGGGAATGTTGTTCCACAGCCTTTATGGGGATCCATTCGTAATATAGATCACGCTGTAGAATTAGGTGACACATGGGCTAATATCGTTGCTGCAGACGCTAGACAAGTTGGTGGTGCGAAACCTGAGCCCCTCATAGCAGCGCTCCCTGGTAGAATTATTACCTACATGAAAACTATAATGCCTGCGATGCGCGTAAATTGGGATAAACTGTCCGCATGTAAGCAGAAGAAAGATGAGACCGTGTCCGATTTCTTTACCAGGTTTGAAGAAACGTTTATCGACCACAGTGGTCAAGACATGAGCACTGAAGGTGGCCAACGGCTATTTGTCGATAAATTTGTGCAGAATCTACTCCCCGAGTTGTGTAAGAAATTAAAAGACTCAGAAAGTTCTTGGGCTGTTTCCTCTTCAGCGCAAATACTGGCTACTGCACAGTATTATGAGAATAGAGACAAAAATGAGAAGGATAGAACAGATAAGAAAACGAAAGAACTAAAGACAAAGGTCCTTTTGCAGCAGGCCTATCCACCACATGGAGGACAGAATAATTATAGGCAAACACAAGGTGTCTATCACCAGCCCCAACAGTTTCAGAATAATCAGCAAATGAATGGGTATTATCAACCACGAATCCCTGTAGGTCCCAACCAATGTTCATATTGCAAAGAGGAAGGTCATTTTAAATATAGTTGTCCTAAATTGATGCAGCGTAACAGTAATGCGTATGGCGCAAGAGGTAGAGGTGGTCAGCAAGCTCCTAGAGGCAGAGGGCATGGAAATGCTCCCCAGAACGCGCGTCCTCTTCCGCCTCAAAATACCATGAATAGCTTTGATCAGCAAGCCAACGCGACTGGTAATACAGCTCAGTATTACAATACTGATTATTATGCAGAAGATGACAATGTAGAAGATGATGATTACTAGGACAGCCGTAGACAGAGAGAGGGAGTTGTTTCAGTGCCAATGGATCAGAGCGGACCTTATGTTAAAGTAACTACAGCAAATGTAACGGAGCCCTTTCTGCTGGACACTGGTGCTGCGAAGAGTTCAATCATGCATTCAAAACTCCCTGGCGCGCCTTTGTCTGGCGAAATGAATGTCTCAGTAGGTTTTTCTGGCGCCCCAGTTAGGAACCCGATTTCTAGTCCTATGTCGCTTTCTGTTGGACCTTGTGAGCTAAAAGCACCCCTCATTCTAACGACAGGTTGTGGTAAAAATTTGCTAGGCTTAGATTTGCTAAAAAGATTGCATGCCACGCTATATTGTTCTCCCTCAGGAGTACAACTTAAATTAGGCAAGAAAGTGATTTCCCCGATGTATTTGTCTAAAAACTCAATGCCACCTGAATTGTCAACCCTTCCGGATGCCCTTTGGGCCACTGGTCCCAATGATGTGGGTCTCCTGGAAATACCGCCATATGTGGTTACTTTAAAATCCAATGTCAGATTGCCACGTATTCCCCAGTATAAGATCTCCAATGAAGGTCAGAAAGCGTTGTTAGAAATTGTCAACGATTTGATTAGGAAGGGTGTAATTGAAGAGACAAGAGGCAACGTTTGCAATAGTCCTGTTTTACCTGTCTTAAAACGAACGGACCCTTCACAGCCACCTGTTTACAGATTTGTGACTGATCTTAGAGAGGTTAATAAGATTGTTGTACCACAGTTTCCAGTTGTCCCTGATATAACTACCTTGTTAACCATGATTCCAGCATCCACTGCATGGTTCTCAGTGATCGATCTAAAGAATGCTTTCTTTAGCATCCCAATTGCAGAGGAGAGCAGAGACATTTTTGGCTTCAGTTTAGGAGGCCAAAGCTTCTGCTTTAAACGCGCTCCCCAGGGCTACTGTGAGAGTCCATCAATATACAGTCAGGCTTTGAAAGCGCAGCTTGATGCACTGGTTTTACCCAGTGGCGCTATCCTTATTCAGTACGTTGACGATTTACTGATCGCCGCGGATACTGAAAAGATTTGCAAAGAAGCTACCTCGTCATTGTTGCGTCATTTGTCTGCCTTCCATCACAAAGTGTCTCTCTCAAAGTTGCAATATTGTCGACAAGAAGTGACCTACTTAGGTCATCTCTTGTCGAAGGAGGGAAGGAGACTGACCCCAGAAAGAATTCAAGCCATTGCACAGTTGAGTGTGCCAAGAACACAAAGAGAAGTGCGTGCTTTCTTGGGCATTACTTCATACTGTAGGCATTGGATTCCAATTTTTTCCTTGTTGGCAAAACCTTTGTTAGCATTAACATGTAAAGACACACCGAATCCTATTCCATGGTCTGAAGAGTGTCAGAAAAGTTTTTTGGAATTGCGTAATGCATTGTGTTCAGCTCCTGTGTTGGGTACCCCTGACTACAGCAAGCCTTTTACATTGTATGTTCACGAGAAAGATGGTTGTGCATTATCAGTGTTAACACAGCCTTTTGGCGACAGACCGCGTCCATGCGCGTATTTTTCGTCAACCTTGGACCCTGTAGCGAGGGCATTGCCAAGTTGTCTGAGAGCCACAGCCGCTGCAACCATGTCTATTCGACAGTCTGCTGGCCTAGTAATGGATAACACATTGATTGTTATGGTTCCACATGCTGAGGGCACATTGCTAAATAGGACCAAGTCACAACACTTAACTAGTGCACGATTATCTGGTTATGAGCTGACACTGTTAGCAAACCATATACACATAAAGAGATGCAACACGTTGAATCCAGCTACACTATTACCAATTCCAGCAGACCTAGATGAGATTGAGCAACATGATTGTCTGTTCAGAACAGAGGAAGAAACGAAAGGGAGAGTAGATCTCAAAGATACTCCCCTGACTGAGTGTGATGGTACTTTATGGGTGGATGGTTCGTGTTTCAAGCTTCCGAATGGTGATACGACTGCTGCATATGCTATCACGACTTTGCACACGATTGTTGAAACTGCGCGTGTGCCACAAAATTCGGCTCAAGCAGCAGAATTGATTGCCCTTACGAGAGCATGCGTGTTGTCTGAAGGAATGAGAGTGAATACATACACTGATAGCCAGTACGCCTTTGGCGTGGCTCATAGTTTTGGGCGATTGTGGAAGGAACGTGGGTTCCTGACTTCGCATGGAGCTAAGATTCAGAATGGCAAGTTGGTGAATGATCTCCTTGAGTCACTGACCCTACCGTTGCAAGTTGCGATTATGAAATGCAGTGCGCACAAAAAAATCACTGATGATGTTGGTCGTGGTAATGCGTTTGCTGATGAAGTCGCGAAAGAAACAGCAAAAGATGTGAAGACTCGAATGTATGTTGCAGGCCCTGCCAGATGGGTTGGTGAGGTTGGAATGTGTGAAAACACAATAGAAAGTCTAAAGTCCCTTCAAGCTGAAGCCACAGAGAAAGAGTTAAGCAAGTTGAGAGAAAGTATGGGTAAGTTGGATGAGAATGGTTGTTGGATTGATTTGTCAGAACATAGGCGATGGTTGTTACCTGATGCATATGTGCTTCCAGTGGTTACTATGGCACATGGAATGGCACACATCAGTACGAAAGGAATCTGTAAGTTGTTGGCTCCAGTATGGCAGAATGCTGGAATTCCTAAGTGTGCAGAGAATGTGGTCAAGAATTGTATGGTATGCTTGAAGTACAACCCTGGTAGGGGAACCCCGACTCCAGCTGGTCATTTTGCGCCTCCATCATATCCATTTGAAGTTTTGCAGTTAGATTTTATCCACATGGAAAGATGCAACAACCTGAAATATGTATTGGTGGTTGTTTGCGCTTTCTCAAAATAGATAGAGGCCTATCCTCTAAAAGATAACACTGCTCTATCCACAGCCAAAGCCCTTGTGAAGGAATTTTTCCCTAGGTTTGGAATGCCAAGAATGGTGTGGAGTGATAATGGAAGTGAGTTTGTGGGTAAAGTGATGAAGAATGTGTGTGAGGGACTAGGTATAAGGCAGAAGTTTCACCCTGCAAACCACCCCCAATCAGCAGGATTAGTAGAGCGCTACAATGGCGCTCTCAAACTCAAGCTGGCCAAAATCCAGGCGAGCACCGGTCTTAAATGGCCTGACGCTCTGCCTCTAGCACTCCTATCCACTAGAATGACCGTACACTCACGAGTGGGACTTAGTCCCTACGAGGTCGTTTTTGGCCGCCCGGCCAATGTATGGGGTGTGCCAAGACCGATGAAATTCAGTGAAATCGAGCATCCGGTACTGTTTGATTACTTGCACGAATTGACAGCTAAACTGCGTGTTTTACACCAACAGGTGCATGATACTCTCCCCCCGGCTTCTGAAGCTCCTGGACACCCTATCGAACCAGGCACGTGGATCCTTGTGAAAAACTTTCAGCGGAAAACCAATGAGGAGCCCCGCTGGATTGGCCCACACCTCGTACTACTGTCGACGAGATCAGCGGTTCGAGTAAAGGGGAAGAAAAACTGGATCCACGGCGCCCACGTAAAAAGGATCCCTTTGCCTCTGCCGTATGACCAGTGGGTCCAGGAGGGTATCGCAGACTCTGAAACAGACACTGTACCTCGTTTTGTGCCGTTCAGTGATGCACGCATAAAAGGCACAGCTTCAGCGGAGGAAAGTGACGATATTTTGCAAGAAGCTGTGCCACCGTCAGCTCGATTGGACACTACAGAGCCTGAACTCTTGTTTCAAGATCAAACAGTGCCTGGCCGTTTCCGTTACAATCTGAGGCCCAGGCCCACGGACAAATAAATATTCTTTTCCTTTACCTTTTTATTTTTTGATAACCAGAGCTCTCCCATGAAGGACTTTCTTGATTTTTGTTTTTCGAACCACCATCCGGGTTCAGCCGCAGGGTCGCGGTGCCAAGACTTTGGGGTACAGGCCGAAGACGTTCGGTCGATGGTTCTGGTTGGTCTAGGGCGTTCCCTGGACTGACAGGCGTACTCCTTAGCAGAAGATACTCACCCGCCGCGAGCGGCACGATTAGAGGATGGAGTTTTGTAAGATGGAGAGACTCACTGAGGAAATGAACTTTAAAACAAGAATGTGTAAAATCATGACACGCAAACGTTTTGTATTTTTATGTCTGTTTGTATTATGTAGTATGGTAGTGTTTACTGTAGGATTTGTATTCTTCTCCTCTCAAGAGCCCATTGCACCCACTGTACAGCCTATACCTCCTCCTACTATCTCCTCACACTCTTTTCACCCTCTGCCTGAACATGAACAAGCTAGACGGTCTGAGTTTGTGAATAACTCGTTTATTCAGCTCCTGCACCAGCACCAACTAGTCATGAATACAACAAATTGTTGGGTGTGCGGTTTGATGCCGCATACCATTAATAAGGGTATTCCCTATCTGGTGCTGCCGTATAGTTACAATGGATTGTCATGGGCATTCCAGACCATGTTTCTCTATGCACTAGATGCGTACTCCCCGCGACAACCGCGTTCCATCAGACCTAGCACCAATAACAAAGCTTTAGTGAAACGAGTTGCCGATATGAGAAGAGATATCGATGCATACTCATCCATTCCCAAAGAAGAGCTGAGAGCTTATGTATGGTGGAACGCGACGGGGTATAGTATTAGTCTGGGTGAAAGACAGCGGAAAATCTCATCCCCAATCTGGGTCGTACCCCACATAGGTCGGTTCTGTTTGCAAGGTAATGGTCAGAATCCTAGAGCTCAACTGGGAAGAAGTGACTGTACTGAAACGTACACTTTTCCGTCACAGTTTTCCCCTGCGTTTTTGGCTGCCAAGGGTACATATTTTATCTGCAATGACCGAGCATATACATGGTTGCCCCCTGATTTCTCGGGCACATGTTATATTGCAAATCTGCTACCGCCAACATTTACTGCCGCCTCCGACTATCACAAGACCAGAGTTGTGAGAGGCGTGATTAGTAAGGAGGATACTGCCGGTCAGGAAGCGGGAGATTTCTTTTTGGGTTTCCTGCCGTTTTGGGGACCTATGGTCAATAGTAGGAACCTGAGACAGCTGACTCGTGTGGTTGAATCCACTGTTAATATTACGGCTGGTGCCCTTGGTAATTTGACAGCTGAACTCCAAGCGGATCGCCTCATGACTTTGCAGAACCGCATGGTTCTAGATGTCATACTTGCAGACCGCGGTGGGGTATGTAAGGTTATCCAATCCAGTTGTTGCATTTTCATACCAGACAATGCTCCAACAGTTTATCAAGCCATCTCCAAACTGCATAAAATATCTGAGTCCATACACATGGATAAAGGAGATTGGTCACTGGTGGGGTGGTTCTGGGAACTGATATCTGCCTGGGGTTGGAAAGTTCTGATGGTCATTGGAATGATCTTAGCCATCCTTTTCCTGTTCTGTCTGTGCATACAGTGTGCTCCCGCGATATGTGGCCTCTGTGCTACATTGTGTGTAAGGAAACCTGCATCGAGGGACGAGCTAAGTAATAGGATGATGCTACAGCAACATCTCCATGACTTCGTGAATATTGACCTAGACTCGGATTGAAAAGAGCATAGTTATTGCCTATGTAATGGCAAAAGGAGGGTCTGTCGTACTTTAGAATTTGGGACCGCGTAGGAGGCAGGGCCCTACCCCTGTCTATCCCGGTATTAGTAAACTGCGAATGGTTAATGCGGTATGTACGAGTGCTTTCTGTAACGTTTTATCTATGAATGCACTGTGTATACGCTATTTCACATCACCGCGTGGGTTCCATTTTGTAGCAGTGGCCATCTTATGGTTGCCCTCACATAGGCTATATAGCATGAAGCTAAAACGGGCCTTTTAGAGCACATGTGCCTTTCCTTGACTTTTCTGTGACCTGGGCAGCTTGGCTCCGCTGCCCTAGGTCAAACTGGTCTCACGAGTTCCCCGTCCTCTGGCCACCTGTGATTAGCATCAGGGCTTGACACACCATAAAGTCTTTTCATCCTACACAAGCCTCCGGCTAATCTCTTTCACACATTGCTGTTCCTGCTTTATGGCTTGTTTCCCAAAACAGGAGATGCTCATGTTTATTGGGGCCTATCGATATCTGATGTGGGATCTGAGCTTTACTGTGTAAATAATTACGGGCTGGCTTAACTGGAATGTGGGATGGTCATCATGACTCTGCCTTTTTCGTTTGTAATGTACACTTTGAATGACCATGCCATAAACCTAGGAATGTATGCCTGAGGCAGGAAAATCTGTATTTAAGGAGAAGCCCGTTTCTGTGATTTTCAGCAGTCTCCTGAGAACATACACGCTGTTGTACTTCTAGGACGCCTGTAATTGGTCTGCAGCCAATAAACTGATCTTTGACTTCACCCAGAAGACTCTGTGTTTCTGTAGGTCTGAAACAGGAAGAACCCCGAAGTCATAGGGTGTGTTCCCCTGCACCGCTGGGTTTAAAATACCCAGTACTTCAGGTTTTAAATTGCTAATAACATGAGTCCTTGAACCGTTTTTCTAGCCACTCACAAACTGAATATATCATTTATTAGATCTAATAATGTAAACCAGTGATAACCAATGAGAGATTCAGCCTTATGTACTTCCTTAATTTACTTATGCCTTCTACCCCTCCTGTGGTATAGGCTGTCAACCAGGACTACCCAGCCATCTCTGGCTTGAGCTTTTTTTTCAATGTGATTGCCGGTGTAGCCTATCTTCTTGCAGTCAGGTTCAAGGCCTTAGTGCCAGGTGTTTTTTGGCCTTCTTTCCTTTTCACTTGAGGGTTCCAGGTCAGTGCTTGCCTGGTCGGGCCCGACAAGGGCTTGCAGAAGATGTGACCTATTCAACCCAAGTATTTTTTCATGATTTCGTCATGGGCAGGGAGTTGGGAAGTCTGTTGTTGTAGATCATTGTTTCAGATAGTGTTTGGCCAGTGGATTTTGAGGATGTTCCTCAGACAGGTTTTGATGAAAGCTTGGACTTTGCTGGTGGTTCCCGCTGTTGTCCTCCAATTTCTGCTCCTTAGAAAAGGACCGATTTTATGTTGTGTTAAGCAGCATGATCTTGGTTTGCCGTGTCCTTGGAGCGCCAGATCATTTTTAACTAAATGAAGGCAGATCTTGTTTTACTGATTTTTGCCTTGACATTGGTGTCTGTGCCGTCCTGCTTGTCTGCCCTGCTTGTCTATGACATTGCCCAGCTAGGTTAAGTCCTCCATGTTTTCCAGTGCATCACCTGCAAGAGGTTCTGTAGCTGTGCTGACCATGTTAGCCTTCAGGGTCTCGGTTTTTCCCCTGTGGATGTTGAGATAGAGTTGTGCTGATGTGGCTGCCACACTGTCAGTCTTCTCTTACATCTGCTGGTGGGTATGGGAGAGTAGGGCCTGGTCTCTACAGTTTCTAAGTTGTCAAACTGCGTCCATTGAATACCATGTCTTCTCCCCGCTGTGGATGTCTTCATAATCTAATCTATGGCCAGCAAGAAGAGAAAAGGGAAGAGCTAACAGCCTGAATGATTATTATGAGTTTATCCGGCACACAGTAGTGTTGCTGCAGCTTTCAAAGGGTCTCTCTGTCCACACTGTTGAATGCCTGCTCATAGTTGACGAAGTTGACATAGAGGTGGGGGTTCTATTCCATCGACTGCTCAATGATGATGCGTAGTGTTGCAATCTGGTCTGTGCAAGAGCTATCTTTGCAGAAGCCAGCTGGCTGGTCTTGTAACTGAGCACTGACTTGTTCTTTTATCCTGTTCCAGATAACTCTGCTGAACATTTTGCAAGAGGTTATTGGAAGAGCTATTATTGGACTTGGCCCTTTTTGTAGGCTTATCCCCAAACCTTTTGCATCTTCCTCCTATTTTTTCCTGACCTCTTTCTGTTTGCTATAGTGCTCTGGGCACTTTACCACTGCTAATCAATGTGTAAGTGCATATGTTCTCTGTGTAAATTGTTTTTACAATTTGTTCTCCCTATTTGGCATTTTTGATTTACTGGTAAGTCCCTAGTAAAGGGCACTGAATTGTGCCATGGCCTGGAAATCAAATGCTATTAGTGGGCTTGCAGCATTGATTTTGCCACCCACATGAGTAGCACTGAAAAGGTATCTCAGACCTGCCACTGCAGTGTCTGTGTGAAGATGTTAACTGCCATGTCGACTTGGCAAGTGCACCCACTCACCAGGTCCTAACCTTCCCTTTTCGTACATGTAAGGCACCCCTATGGTAGGCCTAAGGTGCCCCCCCCCCCAGCAGGGTGCAGTGTATGTGAAAGGTAAGAGATGTACTGGTGTGTGATATGTCCTGATAGTGAAATACTGCTGATTTCGTTTTTCACTATTGAAGGCTATCTTGCCTCATAGGATAGCATGCAAAATGCTTTGTAATATCTTACAAGTATAACTTTCCATTGAGACAAGATAGAGAAATAAAGATTTGGCTCTCTGAACTAGGAATTTAATAATATATATTTTAGTAAAGATGGTTTTTAAATTGTGCATTTTCTTGTTAAACCATTTTGTGTGCCTCTGCCTGTTTGTGTATTGACTGTCTGGTTTTGGAGTGACAGGGGCTGGGGATGTGCATTCACTGTAGACAGACAAAGGGGGGGGGGTTGTGGTGTGCCTGGCACATCCAGGATGACTCAGAGCTGGGCTGAATAGCCCCTGGCTGAATTTAGAGTAGAGGGAGGAGATTTCCCTGTACCTGAATAAGGCCTGTCTCCCTTGCGCAATGCTGTCTCCACCCCCTATGGTCATGCTGCACCAGTGAGAACAGAACTCGTTTGGACTGGACTCAGAGACCCTTGCACAAAGAGAACAAAGACATTTTGGGGTACTAGTATTATACCTAAAACCCCAGAAATTTAGATCACTTCTGGACTCAAAAGGAACCTTTGCCAAGCAGAAGAGCTGAAGAGCTATGAGAAGGAGTACTGCCCCTTTGTTGGGTAATGTGTGGGGTTCGCCTGCACTTGCTGTTTCTGCCAAGGAGAGTACAAAGACTGGAACTTTGCTTTGAACCTGCTTGAAGAAGATTGCCAACGGCTGGTGTGTGCTGTCCTCCTGTTCAGAAGTCTCAGGGATAGAAAGACTTCTCCCCAACTCCCCAGACCTCTGCTGCTGACAGTTCTGACCTGCCAGGAGGTGCCTTTTTCTGGGCCTGTGGAGGTTGTGATTGCTGCTGGGAGCCAGAAGAAACCTGAAGAACTAAGAAAATCGATGTATTGCTCTTCTTGCAGCTATTTTTCTGACACAGCACTGGTTTGCGAAAAGAATCTCCCTGCATCGCCGTGCCGCTGCCGAAATCGACACATCACTTGTTGCCACTGCAAGAACTGTTGCACCGAGGGATCGTGGCTGAAGAAACCAAATGCCGCCGCATCGATCGCCGGCGCATACCAGATTTCCACACATCGGACCTGTGTGGCAAGTTTTACTGATGCATCACCCGTGGACCTGAATCATCACGGAATTGACACATCACTTTCCCCTACAGAGCGGATTGGAGGCATCACTTCTCCTGCGTGCAGCAGAACTATTGCATCGCCTCCCCTTGGTCTCAGGAACTGATGTATCTCTTTGTTTTTCAACGCTTCCCATCTCTGCAGCTGTTTGGCCTTGTGAATTTTGACACATCTACAGGTACTTTGTGAGAAGTCCTGCATCCACAGTTTTCTATGGACCAAGTTGTTTAAAACCTTTTTAAAGTCCTATTCTTAATACATGTATTTTGGATTTTTGTTGAGTTTTGATAAAGATACTTTATTTTCCCAAACTGGTGGGAAATCCGTTTATGGTGTTATCACTGTATTACTTTGTGTTTTTAATACAAATACTTTACACGTTAATTTTGGGATAAATCTGTCTGCTTGTGCCAAACTACCCAGGGGTTGAGCAGGAGTTATCTAAAGTTTGTATCTCCCTTACCCTGATTAGAAGCAAGGGTCCCTATTTGCACAAAGGTATCTACGTCTGCCAACTAGAGACCCCCATTTCTAACAGCTATTCTTCTGTAGTTTGCAGTTACTTAGGAAATTTTTCTTGATGAGATATCCCTCCTTTCAGTCTGATGGCACTTCCCTTCTTCCTGGATCAATCAAAATATGCAGTAGAGCATGTATACTGATGTTTCAATGTCTGCCTTCAGTGCCTCTGCAACAATTATGTTAGGTCCTGCGGCCTTTCCATTTCTCAGATATGTAATAGCTTGACACATTTCTTCCTTGGTTGGTCTGCTGAAGTCAATGGGCAAATCCTTGTCCACTGGCTGTGTAACTGGTGGCGACTGCAGCATGGGATGATTCAGCAGTTCTTAAAAGTGCTGCAGCCATCTTTGTTGTTGGCCTTCATTACTCATGATTGTCTTCCCAGCTATTCTTTAACAGGTCTTTCTGGTCTGCTGTATCTGCTGGAGAGTTTCCTAGTTATAGCGTTCTTTCATCATGGTTTGCTGCTTCCTGGGCTTCTGTTGCAGGACCATCAATAAATCTTCGCGTGCCTGCTCTTAAGAGCCTCTTTGCTTCCTTGTTGGTTTTGGTGTACTAATTTTTCTGCTCTTATGTGGCTGCTGTTGACTGGTGCTTTCTTTGCTTTTCTCTCTTGAATTTTGTTGAGGGTCTCTGTGGAGATCCATTCTTTATCTAGTTGTTTCTTTGAACCCATTATCTCCTTTCATGTTGTTACTGTTTCTTTGATCTTATCCCACTTACCTTCTATAGGGTTTCCGTTTTCCTCTAGTTGAGTTGAAACTTGTTGCAAAGGGGGACTGAGTTTTCAATCTGTTTCTGTGCATCTTTGAGGAGGATGGTGTTACATCCATGGCATCAGCTTTGACAGTTCCATCTATGCTTTCTTAAGCTTTAGCTTCAACCTGATCATGAAATGGTGATGGCCTGATGCCACATTCACTCCGTTCATCACTCTCACATCTTGCAAGGATCTCTGGAACTTCTTAGTAACGCAAACAGGGTTCATCTGAGTCTCTGTTGAATAGTCTGGTGACACCGATGTTGCCTTGTGTATTCGTTTGTGTAGGAAAACACTGCCGTTTATCACAAGACTGTTTGGGTGTAGAGATATGCAGGCCTTTCACCATTACCGCTCATGTCATCAAAGCCGTGGTTGCTCATTGCGTCTTCGTACCCGGTGGTGTCACTTCTAATCTTGGCATTGAAATCCAACATCAGTATGGTGATGTCTTTCTCATGGCATTTTTCCAGGATGGACTGGAGTCTGTTGTAAAAATGTTCTCTTTCCTCATCTTCACTGTCATTAGTCGGTGGATAACACTGGATAACATTCATGTTGATCTTATTTTTCTTTGTGTGGAAAGTCACAGTTATGATTCTGGAACTATGGGACTACCATTCATTCAGAGCACGGTTGGCTGCTGGTGTTAGCATCAGTGGTACTCCATGACTGTATGGGGTGTTCTCTTCCTCGTGTCCTCCTGGAGCCAGTCTTTACTGTCGAACTGTATCTATATGGTCTTGCTGATGCCAAGCAGGTCAAGGTTGTATTCTTTCATCTCTGCTGTCATTTGGGCTGTCTTGCCTGTCTCGTACATGGTCCTCACTTCCATGCCCAAGTGGTGATGGTCTTGATCTGAAAGCAGGGATTTGTCATTTCAGGGATTTCTGACTCTCACCACAATGCATCATGGATCTCTGTGAAGGAGATTTCTCTCTCTCCAAGGCAGGTATGTCTTTTGCTTGATGTTTCTGTAGCTAGGATTTTTAGATGGTGGGGTAGCTAGCCCCACTCATACCACTCCTTCTTCTCAAGTCAGGCTTGGGATCGGCCATGGAGGGGTTAGATCCTGCCTTGCCACAGTGAAAAATGACTTTGGAGGTTTTTCACTGCCGGGACTGGTAAAATATTAAATATAAATTAAATATTCTTGTCCTACGTTTTACAATGCCATTCACCCTGTTCTATGAGCATTTACGGTCTACCTTAAGGGTGACTTATAAGTAATAAAACAGAAGATTTAGGCCTGTCAAAAGGTTTATTTCCGAAGGTTGAAATGGCAGTTTTAAAACTGCACACCCAGTCTGCAATGGCAGGCTTGGAGACATGTTTTACAGTGCTACTTTTGTGGGTAGCACAATGTTTGCTGCAGCACACGAGTAGCATTTATTTTAAAGGCCCTGGGTACAAGTAGTACAATATACTCTGGACTTAGAAATAAATTAAAAGGTGTCAATCATGGTTATTCCAATTCTAGCATGTTTAAAGAGAAGAACTCGGTCGCTTTACCACTGATTAGCGGCAGTAAAGTGCAGAAAATCCTATCGCAAGCAAAAACATGCACAAAAGATGGTCATTTTCAACACTGGCCAAGTGTAGTGCTTGATTTAACCTAATGCTGAGCTATTTTGGGTCCTTTTTGACTAGTGATTTTAAAATTGCAATTTGGGAATAGGAATGGTCTTACTCTTTTGTGAGTGGATGTTTGTCTCTGCCGAACCCCTTGAACTCCTCCCACTTTGCAGCAAGTATTCCCCAAGTCTGGTGGCTTAGTGGACTAATGCATCATATGCAGGGGCCTGTGTTTGGCCTCATGGTCACAGGTTCAATTCCACTCAGCCTTTCATCCTTTCTGAGGTTGATAAAACGAGTATCATTCAGTGGGGTAACAAAAAACATCTGTTATTCAGTGGCAAGATGCCACTTTGGGGGTGAACGTGTGCTTTACAAATACACGTTATGTTATTTTCCAGTAACTCCCTCCACACCCTCAACATTTACTCCAAATCCTATGCCTGCATGTGCAGAGAGGTTCGCAATCGGAACAAAGTAATCCTCATGGAAAAGATAGGAACAGTGGAGGCACAGACCTGTGAAAGTGGGTAAATAGCCTTTTGTAGTGCTTGAGTAGTTCTATTGCATTACTAACAAACATACTATAATGTGCAGTTTGTGACTAGGCCCCAATGCGCTCACTAACTGAGTCAAAAATATGTGATTGTTTATTTTTTCAAAGAGTAAATGACTACTGTACTCAGCTAATTAAACCATAAAAGTTACATAGGAAAATCACAGTCAAAATTCATAAACATTTTATCATTTACCAAAACGATTAATTGAAACATAATAAATACAAATAACGGAAGAAAACATGTTAATTAAAGCACAATTAATGCTACACTATAATTGAAACATAATAAATACAAATAACGGAAGAAAACATCTTCATTAAAACACAACTAATGCTACACTATCATAAATTGTCTAAGACTATAAATTATTTCTAATTGGAAGTCCACTCTGTGCAAAATTAACTATGACCAAGCAGGTAAGGTCTAATATCAGAGGGGAGACGATATAAAAGGACAAGTGCAGGCTTGCATTGCCTCATATTTAGAGTATTGCTAACAGATACCGTTTGCTAGGAGCTGAATACAATTTTCAGACAAACAGAAAAGGAAGGGAGCTCTGGGGAGACTGGTTATCACAACTGCATCACGAGATCTCCGGGAAACCAAGAACCGCACTTGGGGTATGAAAGCAAAAAATGAACAAGATTAAGCTGAGAATAAGTAACATAAAATCTATGTTGTGTATTTACCACAAAAGAAAGATAGGGTTCCATAGAGACTGAGGTCAATACATTGGAGTGCTCTCTAACTGAAGATTTACATTACTCTCTAGAAACCCTCAAATAGTTACAACATAAATGTTTAAGAGTACATTTAGTAGAGGCATTAATGGGCCAAGAGTTACTAAATATTTCGAGGAACCAAATTGACTACACAACTTTTATTAAAGGACAGCCACAGAACCAATAAATCATTGTCCAAAGATAAACAATTAAGGATTATCATCCTTGTAAAACTGGCCTCTGACTTTGTCCAGAAGGGAACCCATGACAAAAAAGGGTGCATTTTATTTGAACCCTCCAGATAGGGCATCCGAAACTCCAAGAAGCACATATAAGCACAGAAACGTTTCTAGAAAGTCAGCAATTTGTTAAGAAGATATTTGTGTCCTTTTGTAGACTCCTTGTGTCATCATACCTCCATAAACATGCACCAGTAATCAACTCACTTAATGGTTATAAACCTAATTTAGCTGCAAACCTAAAGAACGATTCTACATATTCTAGGTACTTAATAATAGACAGATGTCCACAGCTACAACTGTCATTCAAGGGTATCCGTAATTAAGTAAATGTCCGCACACTCCCAAGCAATTTTCCGCAAATGGAATATCCTTGTGTTTTCATTAATTTGCACCTACAAATCATGGAGAAAGTTCCTCTTCAGATCCAAGTTGTCCATAAACAAGGCAAATGCAATGAGGAATGTCTGCACGCTGCTGCCCATTACTGCCACCAGGACTGCATCATCTGCATAATGCAGAACTGGAATAGGGTGAGCACCCACCTATGGCATGTCCTGTCATACACAGCCCTGACAGCTCCCCCAATTTTACCATAGAAGACAAACTATTGGTTCGTCCACCACTATTGATTTCATAATGCACCAGAGTTTTGACCAGTTTACATAGGCGAATGTACAGATCAGGACCATGAAATTCAGATGGAGGGAGTCTTTCTTTGCCATCAGGTACTTATTCATAAGCAAGTACAGATTCAAGAGCAGTTCAACAGCCCCAAGTCATTGCAGGAAACCATGATGCCCGTCTGATAAAACAGTTCTGCTTGGTCTGATTTGCCAGTCTTGCCACCAATATCGTCCCCAAGATTTTAACTGTGGAGTCCAGACGTGATATGAAAAGGTGATATAAATGATCACTCTTGTCATGGTTCTTAAATATGAGGAAAAAATGGCCTTGGAACATGAGAAAGGCCAACGGTTCCCCACTGCAGCTCCTAAGACATTAATGGATGAAAGTGGTCTATAGATTTTATGTTTTTAAAAGTTCCTCAGGACCCCATCCAGGCCCAGGATTTTACCATTTGAGCTCTTTAATGCAGAGATAATCTCTAACAAATCAGAAGGGGTAATGAGGTGGGCAGTCTCCAAATGCTCTAAATCTATATCAGGCTCAATCTCATTGAGATGGAGAGAATCTGGAAGGGGAATGTGTAAACATTATTAAAATGATCAACCCACCTGGATGCCGATAGCAATGCTTCCACACCGAGAAGGTCAAAGGGGGACGCATCATAAAAAAAAATTGTTTATAACTTTCCAGAAAGCAGCCCTATCATGAGTGGCATCAGCTGCAATAAGACATGCCAACGCTTACTCATTTATGCGGTCCATTTTACCCTGCCAAGCCTTTTTATACCCTTGCTCATAAGCCTGAATTTTAGGCTGATTATGCAGTGGAAGAGGATCCATCAAACCACCTTTTATTTATGGCCCTGTTAGAGCTTATATTGATGGTTATCATAGATTTAAGTAATTTGCAGAGTGAGTCAAAGGAAGTCAAGATGTCGCTGGCTTGATCATTCTCAGCCAGAGAAATTATGCTGCATTCTTACATAATAAATCCAAAACCAAGTGAGAGGGATTAACCTTTGAGCAATTCAACATAACTCCTTTTTTCTCAACCAGTTCAGCCTCAGCCGTTCTCTCACTTGCAGATTTAGGGCTTTGTCCAACACGTTTCCACACTGACAATGGGTTAGGATCACTGTCACAATTGGGCACAACCAGGCAATCTGACACAAAGAAAGACATGTCCTCTGATAATAAGTTAAAATCAATAATGCTAGAAACCACTGACCAGTGAATGTGGGTACGGATGGTAAAATAAAGGGGCAATCAGCCTTTGCAAATGCAAGATTATACTTTATCAGGAGACTATGAAGTGAATCACCATGATGGCAATGAACAAAGTGTATTTGGTCCTCCATGTAACATTAAACTATCCCAAAACTAAATTAGAATAAATATTACACATATAAACATTACAGTCTCCAGTCCATACTGTTACAAGCTGATCCCTTTTTCTGATATATATCTGCCCACCTCCCATTCAAGATAATTTATCATTTCAAAATATTGCTGCTCCTAAATATTATTTTAGAAATTGATCATCAATATATTGAGTACGTATTAACTAGTAAATATGAGAAACAGAATAAAACCATCATATCTCCCATGCTCAAAACCAAAATTGAAATAGAGAGAGCTCCTTTGTGCCTGTCTTCCCTTGATGGAGTGGCTGAAGTGTAGGAATGTGAAATCTATGTTAACCCTCTTTATGAAAGGTGTGGTGCCCATATTTCTTGTTCACAGATAAATTCAAAGCGCCTGATAAATATATGCCTGCTTTAATTGGTTAATTTAGTGCCTACCCCTGCCACATTCCAAAAATCTAAATTAACAAACTGGGACCAAGTACATTTTAACTCCTCAGATCTGCTTCACTTTTGCTAATAAAAACATCAATTATTTTCATCCAAAGAAGTAGGAGGTTCAAAGAAGTTGAAGTGGCTATGTTAAAATCTATGCAACTCCATCCTGAGTCCTCACTTCTAATTGTTACATGTCATAATCTGTTGCAATCAGAAGGTCTTTCAATAAGCCCAAAGGAAATGTCTTGATTTTACTGTAAAAAGCATCTCTAAAGTTTACCACAACACAGTCCCAGAACAAGACCAGTGGCGGCTCCTCCACAATGGAGGATGAGCGTCACCCCACTGCTTTTGAGCAGTGTAAAGTAAAGGAAATATAAAATGATAATAGCTTTGAGTTATTATTTTTTTATGTTTCCTTTGCTGGCGGGTGGGTTGGCAGTGCTGCTCTGCTCTCGGAGCAAGGCAGGGTAGGAGTGGTTTGCTCACTCCTAAGTGAGCAATGACTGTTTGGTCAGCCCTCTCGGGCCATCCAAAACAGACATGCAAACTTTCCATGTTCTCCATGCAGGCTACATTACAGCTGACGTGAAGAACATGCCCAGGCCCCCATTCCCTGGTTGAGCGTCGAACCAGGATGCTCAAAACAAATCACAACGCTGCATTGCAGCATTGTGAGTGGTCAGCGGAGCCTGGGTGCTTTTCCTGGCTTCCTGTTCCTTGAGTCCCACAAGGAGAGCAGGAGCAGAGATGTGGGACCCTGCGGCAAGGTAAGTGTATTTTTTTTTGCATTGCGCAACCCCGCACCATTGTAACATGTGTGTGCAGTTTTAAACTGCTATTTTGACCTGGCCCAAACCTTCATTTTTAATACATATAGATATAGATCACCCCTAGGGTAGGCCCTGGACAGGCCAAAGGGCAGGGTGCCATGTATTTAAAAAGATGGCATATCATTTAAATTCTTACTTGTCCTGGTAGTGAAAAATTCTTACATTTGTTTTTCACTATTGCAAGGCCTACCTCTCAGGACCACATTGGAGTTACCTTATTACAGTTAACAAGATGTAATTTCCAAATGGGAACATGTGACCAGTTCATGTTTGGTGTCTTTATAATTGTAATGAAGAATCCTCTCCTATGGTAAAGTTGGATTTTAAATTACAATTTTGAAAGCACACTTTTAGAAAGTTGGCATTTTGCTTCTTTAGCCATTATGTGCCTGTAGCCTGCCTCTGGGTCACATGACTGGGCGTAGCTGAGATCTGGACTTTGTGTATTCATCCTAGACAGCCACACACAATAGAGTGTTTAGGTGTGCCTGGACAGGCCATCTCTGGCAGGATTAGAGGGCAGAGGTAAGCACGGCCCTATTTACACTTGGCTGTGTCCCACGTCCACACAAAGGGCTGCAAACCCCCTGCAGTTAGTCTGGAGTTAGGGCGAGGGAGGCAGGATGCCTGTGCACTTCAAGGGAAAACCTCTAGATGCTACTTCCACTTCAAATGAAGGCCTAGGAATAAATATTGGACCTCAGACACCAACTCTTCAGTACACTTTTAGACCTGAGGATACTCTGCCAGGATGAAGAACTTCTGTGCTGCTGAAAGGCTTGTCCCTCTGTTGGAGCAATGCTCTGAAGGACTGCTGCCCTGCTGTGTTGACCTGCTGCCTGCTACCCTCTTTCCTAAGTGAGAAGGACTGGACATGAATCTGTGGAACTCAGGGCTCCAGAGTGACTCCAAGGGCTTGTTGGTTGGCCTCCAGACTCCTGACCGAGTCTCAGGGACAGATTGCTCCAACAACCTTGAACCCAGCCCTGGATTCTGCCATCTGTGAGTCCTACCCTGTCCAATGGTGTCACCCCAGTCTTGGTCCCTTGGAAGTGGGCCTGAAAATGTTCGGCCAGCCATCTATAGATCCAGCAGGACCAACGCATCTCCTCTGCTGTGTGGCACAAACCCGAACAAAGCCGACGCATCACCTCTGCTGTGAGGATTCTCTCAGCGCAGGGACTCTGCATCGAACTCACAACCTGCTTCGAAACTGCCACTGTGCAAAGCTTCACCAATGCATTACAGGAGTCATATTCAGGGGCTTGGTCAAAGACTGCAGCTGTCCTGTGATTCTCTCTGATCGTGAACCGGTCTGTGTATGAGTTGGTGTACATTTATAACAGCCCACATTCAGATCTACCGGATTCCTTAAATTTCAACAACCTAGACTCATTGATGTATTGAACACATAATCACACATAGTTTTAAAATAACTTTACAGGGTTGCTATATAGACAAGCAATGTCACATACAAAAACTGTTGCAATCTTTTGAGATGCTAGCCCTTATGGCCCTTTAGCATGACTCAAGTGCAGGTCAGTCACATTTGAGGGAGCTTTCACATTTTGCCATGTTGTGCAGGCAGTCTCCTTTTTAGGTAGTGGGCTAGTTGATAAAGGTACGAAAGTCAGAGCAATTGTCACGTAATATTTTCATGCACAAGGGTTACTTAGAGATGTTATAATTGTTTTACCTTTTTAATTAGTAACCACATCTCTGCAAGCCAATGAAGAAATAATTCATGTAATATCGGAGTCTTGTATAAGTTATTATGCAGCACAATGTGTAGCACCCAACTTTTTCTCCACAGACACTCTTTCATTATCACCCTCATTGCACTAGAAAGCAAAGTTATGAATAGACGCTGATGCAACACAATTCCTTCCTCCCAGCAGACTGGTTGTCTTCATTTTGCCCATTATCAGGCACACTCAGATGCTGGTGAACTTTTCAGAGCAAAAAGCCAATAGGGTGATCTGATGTGTGCAGATGGGTCTATCTTAGCCTGGTCTTTACCCAGGCACAGCCTGGGCACATGCGTTGCAGTAGAAGCGTTCAGCATACTTTGGTGCACTTAGGTCCGGCCTTCTCCTAACGGCTGAAGAGGAATGTGGCTCTAAAGTTCTATTAGCTCCTGCGTGATCAAACAATAAAGCATGCATCCCATGTAGCGGGAGCATCCAATGTGCTTTGTAGCATGCAGCCCCACTTTCTCTTCCAGGGTTCAAATGATTTTTGGGCTCTGTAATGGTGGCAGACCCCTAATGATCAAACTATCAGGCACTATTAACAATTATGTAACGCATATAATGTATGTATATATTGAAAACACATATAATAATTACACACACAAAATTATATTTATAGAAAACACATACACTGCACTAACACACACTTATAAGTTTGCCACCTTTAGACGAATCTTCACAAAACGTTCAACAAAAGAGATATTTTTTGCATAGTTTGTGCATGGAAAGTTTTGTGGTATTCCATCAAGCAGGGGTAGATAACAAACTAGGGTTTGGTGGAGCCTTCAGAAATACAAAGACAAGTGAGATTTGGCATCCCCTAGTGCCATTTTCTAACACAGGTGGTTAGAAAATGGCAGTCATGATTGGTCATACTCAGAGGGCTGCTTCTCGAATAGATTTCCTACCGCTTGAGTAGATTTTCAACTCGGGCGGCAGCAAAATCAACTCAAATGCCACACACACTTATGTACTGAATAGTGATGTTTGCGCTTATTTTTCAGTGTCCCTTGCAATACTGCCACTAAATTGCAGCATATGTTTACACAGGACCCACTTGGGCCACACTGAACCGTTGTTTCCCTAAACATATGTTAACCCCAGGTTCTTCTAACGGGGTAACCTAGTTCTACCATACTACTCAATTGCAGCATGGCATGTATATTTCTACCTGTTGGCAGAACTCCACAAAATCTTAGAGAGTTTTTATGTAACTCCATGGAATTCCGCAAAGTGAAACTGAGAGAATTCCACACACCATTGCATTTTGCATAAAGTTCTTTAGACAGAGCTTCCTCAAAAACTGATGAATGTAATTACACAGAATTGATCAAGAATAGAGATCTTGGTTCGCAGATTTTGATGATTTTGTGTAAGTCTGTTCAGTAGTTTTCGAGATATTATTGTTCAAAATATTTGTAAAGCTGAACATTGGATTGGGGAGACACTTGCGAGAGTCCCGTGAACCCAATTTTAAAAGTGGAGCATTCTGATTCTGGGAGCAATGTGGTCAACATTCCCATTTTTATTATAGTCAGCCCTGGGTGCTGTGGCCCCCGAGCCTATTAAGGCTTGGGGAGGGGGGCGCAAGCCCCCTTTCCTTAGGATTTGGACCGTGGAGATGTGGTTTCCATGGCCCACGTAGGCTAAAGAAGAGGGGCAATATGCCCCCAGCCCTGTTTAATTGTATTTGGACATGAGGGATGGGGTCCGTGGGGCCTTTTAAGGCTTGTGGAGAGGGCCAAGGGGCTCCCTCTCCATTTTACTGGAACATGGCCCCAGAGAATGGGGTTCTGAGGTCATACTAATGCTCGGGTGAAGTGTAGGGCCCCCCTTAATATATATGGTTTGACCCTAGAGGATAGCATCCCAAAGGTAAACCCTACACTATGCACACCAATTGTAGTGTTAGGCATGGGATGGCTGCTTGTGGGGAGTTAGACGCAGGGCCAAGCTGCAAGCCAGGTTCTGCATCCAACCTCACAAACAACAAAAGGCCATGCGTGGCATGTGGTTGGCTGCCTCTGGGTAGCTGCCTGTGGAGAGTTGGACGTTAGAGCATGTGTTGATAACCCACACACCAGTTCTGCTCCAAGCCTAGCCCTATGACCAACAATCAATCAATCAATCAGGGTTTTGTAAAGCACGCTACTCATCTGTGAGGGTCTCAAGGCGATGACCCCACACCATGCACTACATAAGGCCATGCCCAGTGTTGTGTTAACTGCCTGTGGTTAACCACCTACTGTGCATGGCCATAAGCCATGCACAGCATAGGATTGCCTGCCTGCCGGTGGTTGGCTCTAAAAATGCTAGCAAAATATTACTTTACATTAAAAAAACTTGAAATTCACTGGAAAAAACAACGGTATAGTTAGATGAAATGTGCAGTAAGAACGTAACATTCTAAACAAAAATAAAAGAGAAACTCACTCCTTTGAGGAGTCAATAACATTTCCATTTTTTGTGCAATCGCAAATCATTGATACATCCCACTGCAAATCACAAATAGGAGAGGATGTCTCCTCCTAACTGAGATTCAGAATGAGTCATTAAGCCCATTTTCCAATTTGGAAAGGGATGGGTCAAATACATGGGAAAACACCACTTTGCTCACAATCCCTTTCATTTTGTGAATTGCAGAGTTTGCAACTGTGAAATGTCTCCATACATCTGACTTTTTCTGAAGTTCTTCAAGTGGTACAATGTGCATCACAAAAATAACTCTGAGATCAAATGTTAGCATCTTTGCTTATGAACACAAAATTTCACTTTGTGTTTCTATGACTGAGTAGCAGGAGAGCTCCATGAGTTAATCAGGCAATAGCCAAAATTGCCTATGGATAATCTCCAATGGGCTATAAATAATACAAAAAAGAAAAGCGCCCTCTTTAGGTTGGCAAAAGGCCCATCTTACAATGATGAAGTTGTTTCCTCAATACTCTCAGCTCCACCCTTTTTTACGGACACCACAATAAATCAAGCTATCTCCAATGACTGAGAATCTCTGGTGGACTTGAAGACATAAAAAAAAAGATACAACCACACTGTGTTCTGATGACTGAATACTTGTGGGGCAATGCAGCACCCAGAGATCTTATAGTTACTAATGAACCATACATTTTGGCTAGACGACCCAGAATTTAGGAAGAACTGGTCCTTAATTCCATGAAAACGTACTAGAGACTGGTTAGCCTTGATCATCCAGATAGCAAAGAAACTATCTGATACATTATTAGCTAAAATCAAAATTGCTGAAGCTGCGCTCAAAACACAGCTGTTGATTACAGTGTTTAAGAAGAAGTTTGATTAAATTAATAAGAACATTAATAAGAACATTTCTGAATATAAAGGTTTATTGACAACATAAAAACAACAGAAATTCCCAAAAGATCTGTTTTCTTTGGAAGTTACCTTTCCTCATTCGAAACTGGATTTTGAAAAAATTACAGAGACCAGAAAGTTCTTCCAATAGTTTGCTCTCTTCAGAATATGAGAAGAGTGATACAGATCTCAAAACACCTAAGCCTTGAGGTACACAATATAGAAGAGGATAGCGTTTTCCACAAACTCCTACTTTCCCCAATACCACCAACCATATTTTGGATGGAACCCATGTCAAGGTTAACCACCTCCACCTCCCTTTGATAATTCCCATTGGTTCCAGCACCCCACACCTTTTTTAGGAAGAGTATGGGGTAGAGGCAGAGGAAAGAAAAAGGATCAAAGAGTCCGGTGGAAGGAATCTGGCTACCACACAGGAAGGGATGCATTGCCCCAACAAGAGACGGGCAAGCAGCAGATGCCATAATTAACTTAAGTGATAGAAACCTGTCTGAGATCCATCTTTAGCTATTGAACAAAGGTCTAGGCTTTATCCCTACACCTAAACATGGCGTTTGAGTTGCAGAAGGAATTGACGGAGTTCTTTTGCACCATACAAATGAAAGTCTTCTTCAACAGTAAACCTAGTGAAGAAAGGGAAACTAATTCCGTTCTTAAAAGGAGATCTCAAAAAGTTATCATTACGCCAGCCGATAAAGGAGGCACTAGTTTAGTAATGACAATTGACATGTAAAGACAAGAATGCATATGGTTCCTGGGTGATAACAGACTTAATAAAAAACTATACAGGGACCCCACCCAAGAAATCAAGGTGGGCATCTTATTCATAATACAGAAGGCACAAGAAAAACATTGGATAACAAAACAAGAAGTAGATTTTCTGTTGTAAAGGAATCCAAAAGTCCCTTATTTCTATATCTTTCCCAAGATGAACAAAGAGAAAATTCCACCACCAGGCCAGCCCATAGTGGCTAGTACAGGGTTTCTGTTGGAACCTTTATCAAAATTTACTCACCCCTGGTAATGACGATGCCATCATACATAAAAGATACTAAGGACATCTTAAACATATTGGAGGCGTAAAATTCGCTACATTACAATTGCAAAATGCAATATTGATACATCAAGCCCTAGGCAACTGGACTTGGGGATGCCCACAGTGTGAATACTAAAGAATTTTACTAACTGCAACTCAGTTAATGTGGTGCATGTGATCACATGCTCATGTGGCCTCAGATACATAGGCATGACAACATGTAAAATAAGGATCCATATTAATGAACAATCAGATGTAAGAAGACAACTAACAAGATGATGAGACACTTCTTTTATAACGGTAATTTTGAGAATGTCCTCAGATGGGTTCTAATCAACCAACTGGTACAACATACAGTTAACATTGATAAAAAGCCCTTCTTCCCTGAACAAAGATGGATCTACAGTTTGGGCATGTTAGAAATTGAATTAGATGTTGACTAGGGTGCGATCCCTGGCCAATTAGCAACCACAATCCTAGTCAATGATTATGAAGTAAGTAAAACTATCTCTGTTTCCGGAGTGAAGTGGAACCAGTTGGAGCAAGCGAGCGATTCGCAAGTGAGGAGTGGTGGAGTGAACGAGATGACTGTCATGGAGGTGAGCCGAGGTTGTCTGAGGGCATTGAGGGTTCCGAACATGACCCTATCAATTTATCTGGTGCTGTAACGGGACTGGTCAGCCACTTGTGCCATTCAGCAGGTGTGTTCACTCCCGCTCACTCCCGCAGTGGTAGCCTTGCAGTGTACATTGAGGAGAGGTAGGGCAAACAGCTCGTTGCAGCATTGGGAGCGGCAGCGTCTGCTGCTTGGACGGTCTGCATCCAGTTGCCTGTTGTCCTGCACACTTGCCTGCCTCATTATGTGCCTCACCCTGCCACAATAACAAAGTGGTTTAGCGAGCAGATGAACATAGGAGCGTGAAACAGGGGATTAAGGCGCACATCCTGAGGCGCCATGGCAGCAATAGGCCACAGCTTCTCCAGTGCTGCACAGAAGTGGCCAGCCCTAGGCTGGTGCAAGATTGTGCATGCGTGGAGAGCTGTTTCCTGTGGCAGCCATCACCTGACTCTGAGCTACATTCAGTTAGTCCAGCAAGCCTACGTGCAGCATATAGCCAGCCTACAGCTACTGCCTATTACCTACGACCTGTATGCAGGAATCCAAGATGCAACAATAAGAGTGGGTGAGACTGGCCCAATTGAAATATCTGGTTACACAGGGAGAGGAGAACAAGGAGGACAAGGTGGCAGAGACAAGAGTTGGGGGCCTCATTTTGACAACTGGTCCACATAGGCATCCGGAAACTGCATAAGGGGAATGTGTTGGAATTCTTCAAAATATGATAGAAAGGGTAATTTGTAAACATTGATAAGTGGAGTAGAGACAAGGAAAAAAGAGCGTCAGTCCCATGGAGAACATAGTCGGGGTGCTCGTGCCTCCTTGAATTTGTCTCAATTGTGTGGAAGGTGCTAAATGTGACATTGGGAAGAAGGGGGCCCCATAACAGTAAAACTAGCTAAGTAAAGGGGACAATAATGCACAGAGGAAAAAACGAAGGGGTACCAGGGCAGGGGGAAAAAGACATTAAAGAGATCAAAGAAAACAAGGCAAGGGTCTCTTGAGCAGGACTCAGTGATATGTCTGGCAAATGATACAGAGAAGAAAACACCCCCTCCAACAGCAATTGTGAAAAGCACAAAATAAAGAGTGGTACAAAATAACTAACTTTTTAATATCAAAAGTACCAGCAAGTCAAAACCTAATATAAGCAGCTTATGTGCAGAACTAGAGGCAGAAAGCAAGCTACCAGCAGAAAGGGAAAGGGTTCATTTTGTCAGAGGGCATGGTCAAGAGGTGCTGGTTGCTCTTAAAAATACTCAATGTTCTGCAGGAATCATGCCATGCATAACACATGTGGAGGTTCACAAAAGAAGTCTAAAAGAGTCACTGTCTTCTCTAAACCTCTATAATTGGGATTTCCCTCACAGGAGGTCCTTATCAGTAAATCATCAGGGACTACTGGAACACCCAGAAATACAGGTTCTACCTTTAACTGATCTATTAGAAACAGCATCATTTATGCATGAAACCAGCTTACTGCAGATTAAAAGCCCACTGGTTCCGTTGTTGGACCCTCATGAAGGGGCTTGGAGACAAATGGATGTCTCAACAGGAAGTTTAAATTCATTTGTGGTATGCAGCAGTAGCTCACCGACTAAGGTCCAATTTTCCTTAGAAAACAAATCTCCTTCAAGTTAAATCAGGATGATAGAGCAAACGGCGGCTCCCCCATCTGATGCCGAGTAAACAGGTAGAGCATGAAAGTCTTTAAATTCAAATATAACAGATAAAGTAACATTAGATTTAGCAGATATGGACATTCCTGTCGTGGGGGGCTCTTTTGTTTACCATGGATGTAATGTCTACAGCAATTCACCGCCAAGCTCATAAGCAGGCTCTTTGGGTGGATCTCTTAAATGTCCTGGTCGTACATATAGTGAGCATTGACAAGAAGCTGCAAGCCCTGAATGACCTGATACGGAGAGCTCGAACTCACCATTATAAACAGCAAGTTACATGCCTGTGTGCAATTTTAGGGGATAAGCCCCAAGTTTTATCATCAGTTCTCACCGACATATTGATGGAAGTAAGGTCACAAGCAGCAAGGCTACGGGTCCGAGAATATGATTCAAAAGAAACATCAGCAATAAATGGTCAATAAGTAAGCACACAACAGTGCGAGGACCACACAGAAACAGCTACTCAGACCTCCTCTTGAGCAAAGGGACAAGCAGCAAGCAGTGAAAATCAGAGACACAAGTCCTGTACAACAAGCAACTGCCTAAGCTGGAAGACAAAAACAAGCAGCCGAGGCCACTGGAAAAATAGAGCTGGTGTTTACAAAAAGGGAAAAGAAAAGGCAAAGAAAATCACATATGAAAGGTAAAGTCACTTAACAAAATAACATATTATTGTCCGAACGCAGTAACATGGAGACCCTGGATATTGAGAAACTGAATACACAAAAGTATTCAAGGAAAATATGCAAGCAACAGAAATCATCCCAAGTTCAGTAAGCAGAAAATCCAGTACATTGGTCAAAAACAAACATCAATCACCAATGGACACTATATGGCCACAACAGACAGGGTGTGCAACCATTCAGCAGACAAAAAAAGAGAACATACCTACAGATTAATCGCAGCAAAATTTGGAAGACCAAATCCCGTCTAGATCACTAGAATTTCAGGATACACATAATTGTCTAGCGGGTAAGGAAAGCCCTGTTGTGGGAACGATTCCGAGAATCATCCAAGTACAATACAAGGAAAAATCTGCGAGACCATGGGCTGACTCAACATTGCCTGCCTATGGAGGAACATCAGCAACATATTCATGATTCTTTAAAGAAAAAACTTCCTGAGTTTCAGCTAACAACATGGCATCTCGAGGCTAGGAAACGTTTACTAATTACCAACTATACATTGATAGGTGCATTAGATACCCTAAATAGAGGTACCGTCATAAAGGAAATAAATGAAATAAGAGACCGATCCTACATAAAATCTTCTGACTTGATATCGGTGGAACTAAGACCACATCCTTACAGGAACAACAGAGAGGCAACAATAACAACGTGGGCCTCGCCGGAGATTGTTGAACACATTTTGACAAACCAATGGATCTCTAGTGCGTGGAGGATAGAGCTTCAAACGATTGACCCCACCCCATTACCCAGGACAATTGCTACCTAAAAAGGAAAGAGGAAGTTCAATCCCAAGGGGAGCAGCAGGGGCAGATACGAATCCTAGAACTTTTGAAAACCTAACGATTGGGTGTTCAAGTAAGGCCAATCAGGACCAGGCTCAGCAGGTGCATTATGACTGTAAGGCCTGCAAAAATCAGCCAGACATAGGCTTTCCAATAGTCAAGTCAATAATTGGTCATGAAAAGAAGAATAAAAACCCAACATAGATCTAGACAGCATAAACATCCTGGAACACACATTGGTTAGAGAAATTATTACGAAACGAGGATGAGAGGTCATGGGACATTTCTCCTGAACTATGATATCATTCTGACTCATGAAACATGGGGCCATATTCACAAGGAACTATCGCCGACTTAACAGCACTTTATCGCAGCCAAAGTTGCAATAAACTTATTGCCCCAATCACAAGCTGGTGTTAACAGCCCACAACACCAGTTTATCCGCGATAGCAGCCGCAAAAAATATCACCAAGGATGACCCCTGCAACTATCGCTAATGAGATGCAGAGTAGGCGTTCCCGTGCTAAAAGCTGCGACAACACCACTCCACAACATTCACAACGAACAGCCAGAACTCCGATAAGAACACAAAACAAACGATAAGGTGTGTTAGCAGCAGGAAAATAACACCTGCTCTGACCTGGTGCTAAGTCGGACCACAGCCTGCACCACAAAAGGAAGCCCAGCCCACAGCCACATCGGAAGAGCAGTAGATGCCATGGAGCGACTGGTCATGCTGCCCGGACACCCAAGAAGGCCACAACACCCACCACCACCACTCCAGGACCCCAAAGAGCACCCAGAACACCCCCCGGACCACCACCCAGGCAGTGCTGACAAAGACAGCGGACCCCCAGGAAACACACCAGCCTCACAGACCCAACACCTGACAATATCATTGCCCAATACAGGCTCAAAAGGACAACCATCGCATGCATCATGACCAACAACGCCCAACAGCCTGCCGGCACCCACACACCAGAGAGCCAACATCCCACCCCACACAAAGCTGCTGGCTGTGCTGCACCTGTTGGCCCCTGGTATCCCCCAATCAACACCAGCCACAGTCGGAGGAGTCACACAGCCAGCCACATCCCAGTCCCTCACACCTGTCCTGGGCATCACCATCAGCCTGGTACCCCAGTCCACATACGTCCAGCACAATGCGCAGGATCCGCTGGAGACCAAGCAAGGACCATACGCCATAGCTGGATGCACACACATGTTGGGGGCACTCCACAGCACACATGTCCTACCTGTGCCCCTTGATGACACAGCAGACAATCACCGCAACAGAAAGCACACGTCACAGATCAATGTGCAGGCAAAAATTGAACACCATGGAACCTCCACCGATGTTGCCTACAAATTCCCCACCAGTGTGCATGATACCTTCATCCTCCGACTGTCCATCAGCACCCAGCGTTACCAGGATGGCACCAAGGGAAATGCTCAGTCCCTTGGCAAGTACAAAATGAACACCCTACTCACCTCAACTCCACAACCATGCAACTCACAACACTGGCAATGCACATCACACAAAATCACAACCAACATTCAAAACAACATGCCCACCCACCAGACACGACAGAAGGACTCACAACGGTACCCTGGGCAAGCTGTGAACATGAGCCATCAACGGCATGGCACCCCAGCCGAATGTGGGATGATGTTGCAACCAGGCATGTGTGGAGGAGGCAAGTGACCCATGAATGGGAAAGTTCACAATGCCAAGAGTGGTGGAGATTTGCTGGACAGACTGCAGCATGCGGAAAACATCCATATCCATGGCGACATACACTGCTGGTGTATGGAGTGTAGTGAACAGAGGAAGCAACCATGTCACCCCAGCCAGTGGGGGAGTTCATGGAAATTTTGTCTGTTACTCCCCCCATAATCATGAGCGGAGTGGGATGGCCTGGCATACGCCAGGCCCGTGTAGGGGTGTGAATAGAAAGCACACAGCCCTGGGCGTGGCCCTCTTCTGGAAAGCCCAACATCTCTGCCAGGGCGGCACCACTCACCACGCCACGAGGCTGACGCTGTCCTCATGAGCGGAGTTGCCTGCGATCTGCCGTACCCCCGCCCGCTGGACCCCGAAGCCGTCAGGCCCACCCCTGTGCAGCCAGGGCACATTGATCACCTTCCAACACCAGCGTGTGTCAATGAGGGCCCACCACATGCCTACGCAAGCTCCAAGCCCGAGTGCCCCATTCTTGGCAGCCTCTCAGACAATCGCACCCTCCATGACATAGGCCCGCTTTAGACCTCTCCCGTTGACGTACTCTACTGCCGCTTCCGGCCTACACTACGGTCAAGTAGGTCACACATTTGGAACTGATTTCCCGATGGCAGAGTACATGGGCCCGATTCACAGAACAAACTTAAGACTAAATCCTAAACTTAGTACCATTCTGGTATTCACAGAATGCACCTAGTACTTCTGGTATTCACAGAATGAACTTACTACTTTTGCTATTCACAGAATGAACTTAGTACTTTTGCTATTCACAGAATGGATTTACGACTCCTAAACTTACGTCCGCACTCGGGCCGGAAATTCCGGCCCGGAGGCGGAGCTTCCGGCCCGGAGGCGGGGCTTCCGGCCCGGAGGCGGAGCTTCCGGGCCGGAGACGGAGCTTCCGGCCCAGAGGTGGAGATTTCGGCCATAGCTAAATCGGCCGGAATCCCCACCTCCGGGCCGGAAGCTCCGCCTCCAGCCAGGAAGCTCTGCCTCCGGGCCGGAAGCCCCGCCTCCGGGCCGGAAGCTCCGCCTCCGGGCCGGAAGCTCCGCCTCCGGGCCGGAATTTCCGGCCCGAGTGCGGACGTAAGTTTAGTAGTCGTAAATCCATTCTGTGAATAGCAAAAGTAGTAAGTTCATTCTGTGAATAGCAAAAGTAGTAAGTTCATTCTGTGAATAGCAGAAGTACTAGGTGCATTCTGTGAATACCAGAATGGTACTAAGTTTAGAATTTAGTCTTAAGTTTGTTCTGTGAATCGGGCCCCATATGTTCATTGCAGTGTTTACATCAGTGTACTCCCTTCGACGTGGTGCCACCAACTCTGTGCATAGCATCACAACCACACATGTCTGTGGGCATTCGCAGACTATTGGCCTCGGCCTACGCTGCGCACAAGTAGGTCACAGAATTGGAACTGAACATCGATTTTTCAACAGCGGATTACATATCTTCGCACGCAAGGAGAGGCGTGAGAGGATGACGCATTGCAGCCCGGAGGGAATAGGATCATCATTACGGAGGTGATTGAACACTACCAACAACTGCCCTGTTGCCATTAACTCTGTGCATCGCGAGCCAACAACAGGTGGCAGTGGGCCCTTGCTGACCGCTGCCCCTGGCCTAAACTGTTTTCAAATACATCACACACATCGTCAAATTCAGCCTCGATTTGTTTATTGAAGACTTCATGTCATTGTACAGGACTCATCACAGACTGCATCCCCTTTCAGCACCGGTGCCAAGATGTCTATTCCCCGAGACCCAAGGTCACTTTCTGGTTGGACTGGGGGTGACTGTTTCCATGGACTTGGGGTTTTCGTCGCCATCATGGTGGTGATACTGACTTTGTGGCAAAACGAGGCCGTGGCATTCCACCCCACCATTTGCTGCTTACAGATAACATCAGACCTTTCGCCTCATGCCCTGGAGGACACCTACCACTGCCCTCCGCAACACTCCTCAACATACACCCTGGACATTGACGAGGACCCGCTCAGGTTGCATGGCCTATCTGACTGCACCGCAAGTCACCGTCCCGTGGCAGGGTGCCTGTGCCGGCCGCTGTGCATCCAGGGCCTCTAACTCTGTGCTGGACATGTCCAGGACCCCTTCTTCTGGGGTATTGGATGGCCTCTGAGGCGATGGCCTTAGTGTCATCAATGCCATGTGTCTTTGGCATCTGCGCTGTCCGCTACCTCCGGCCTCATCTGCGGGCCACCAGGCTCAAACATGAAGTCGAGTCCTGACCGGCCCAGGACGTCACATAAGCGCAGGAGGCACACGCCACCTCCGCCAGGACTACCTCCAACTGCCATCTGCCAGAGTTGAAATGGTGGTCCTGACAAACCTACGGAGTTGCAAAAAACCTGTTGTGGATGCCATCATCAGACTGATACCCTGCTCAGCACTCCAGGCGCCACTGACTCAGTTCCCCCGCAAGCCATTGTCCGTTACTGATTGTATATTGTGCTGTGGAGAGGCTGCGCAGCAATGTCATCTCAAGCAGTGTGGGAGACCTGGGACGTTGTTGAGGATCCTGATGCAGGTCTAACACACCACACTGCATCTGCATCAGGAATATCTTGAAGGGACACAATCCGAGAATTTTTCTTCACATGAGCTCATCTCTAGTGCCCCAACCACAGTGCACTGCAACTCACTGACACTTCTGTTTGCATGTTGTGTGTCTTCTGGACTTTCTCCATCTCCCTCCATGTTGCTCAGCAGTTGACTCTGTAATGTATGTGTTTTCAGTTCCCATTGCACTGGTGTCCACTGTTCAAGTGGTTGCCAGCACCAAGCATTCCATGCTGGCTTACACTCACCCCACACACATCCAGCACAGGCGTCACTGTACATGTGGCGCTGCCAATAAATGGGCCGGGTGCACGTACCCATAGCCAGTTCAATATGATATCTGCTTGTGTCTCTGTGGTCTTGTTGTATGCATGAGGGCCCTGGGCCCTACGACATTACATTGTGCTGTGTACATCGGATGCAGACATGTCACTACAGGCAGCGGGTTAGAGCTTGGACATGTAGTTTTGTAGTCACCCACTCAATTCGTAAGGGGAGTGGGCTGGGCTGTCATAGGCAGAGCCGATGTGGGTGTGTGACTGCTATTTGCATGCCCTTGGGCAAGGTTCTGTACTGTGAATGTGCATCTGCGGGTGTCTCTATGGCTGTGTGGGTCTCCTTTGTGGGGTGTGGGTGGTCCCTGAAGTGCAATGGACACCAACGTATGTGATCTAGTTCGCCTTCCATAGGTTCGGACCCCAACCACGCCTGTTTGGCCACCTCCTTTTGCTGTGCTGACACAAGGGTGCCATGTGTGGGTGGGTGAAGTGTCGTGAGCCAGCTGTGCTTGCGGGTGCTTCCTGCTAAGTGGTCTGTTGTAGGCTATGTGTCCTCCTCTGAGCAGCTTGGCTGACCGGGTCCTGGTGGTGGGTTGCGTGGGATGTCCATGGTCTGTTGTAGGGCGTCATTGTCGAAGGTGTGGTGGTCCTCTCCGGCATCACAGATGTGTTGTCTTGTGTGCTCTGCTGGAGGTGTTGTGTGCCCCTCTGCAATGTGAAGGGGATATGCATGTTGACATTGTGTTGATATGTATGTTCGGAGCCAGCTGTGTCCTCTGTTCTGCAGTGTCGGCTATGTGCATTGTACCACGTTGTCGTCAATGTGGGTGTGCTGTTCTTGCTATGTGTGTGTGCTGCAGTGTGCCAAGGGGATAAGGGACATGATCATGGGTAATTATGGGTGTGCAGTGTGCTACGCCTCGTTGTGCATGTGTGCCATTGTGCCCATCTCCCTCGTGCCCCCAGTCCCTGTTGGTTACTCTCCCTGTTGATGATGTGTCAGGTCCTCTCGAGCTGTGTCCGTACTCCCTTCTCCTTGCACCGTCTCCACACTGATGACTGTGGCCTTGGTTTCCTCCAGCTCCTCCTGTGGCGCAGGACTGCCAACTCCTGTCGCTGTTGTTGCCTTCCTGTTGGCAGAGGGTTTGTGTCTGGTTTCGGTTGTCACATCATTCTGGCGCCTCTTGGCCTCCTGGATTGGCCTCCTCGGCACTCTGACTGCATTCCAGGTGGTGTGGTTGTAGGTCTGTTGCTGGTAGTGTTCTGTTGCCTCCGTCACGCTGGTCTTGTTTTCCTGTGGTCTGCACCCCGTCTTCCTCTCCCTCTTCTCCTTGGCCCTCCCCGACCCCATTGTTCCTTGCTGGTGGTCTGTGGGGGTTGTGGGGTTCGCGTTTGCCTCTGCGCTGGGTCAGGTTGCATCCATGGTTTTTTTACGTGCTTTGGCTTGTTTCTGGTGTGTTGTTTCTGTGTTTTTTATGTTGAATTTTCCCGCAAGACGCATGGTATTTGCAGGCCTGTTGCTGGTTTTCGCTGCTTTTGTACCGCGATTGGCCTCGTCGCATGTTTTTTTGCGTTCGCGTTTCGCATTTTTGCGGCGTGGCGTTGGATTTTGCGCGGCCATGTGATGCATTATCTGGTGGCTATTGCAATACTAGGTTGGCACGGCGTAATTTTCCCCTCGTTGGACTGCGATGTTGAGAGTTGCATTAGGCTACTCTTGCGGTAGTTATCACACGTTCTTGTGAATATACCCCATGGTGTTTAGAACCAACACAGATTTTAGGCTATGTACGGTATCATGTACCAGCAACAAACTCTACAACAGTTGGACATCCAACGAGGGGCCTATCTACATTCTGATTCACAAAATTCAACTGGGCAATAGAACAAATTCACCTCGGGGTAAACTGGATCCCCATGCCGATGGCAGTTTTGATTATAAATGTATATA
This sequence comes from Triturus cristatus, assembly GCF_964204655.1. Classification (NCBI taxonomy): domain Eukaryota; kingdom Metazoa; phylum Chordata; class Amphibia; order Caudata; family Salamandridae; genus Triturus; species Triturus cristatus. The sequence goes on along the minus strand of NC_140588.1, from coordinate 863,841,130 downwards.
TTCACCCGAGGATATCGACAGAAAGGGAGAATATGCAAACCTTTTCTAAAATTATAAAAAATTTACAGTGGCAACATCAACAGCTAATTTTTATTACAAGACTCTGAGAACAATGACAGTAAGGGAACACAATGTGCGCAACTAACACATACAGTACCACCCAATTGAAAAATGTTAGATGCTCAACTTCCTGTGGTTCACTGTCATCAAAACCACAATCAATAAAAGAGTACAGTTAGTAAGGAACATCAAAAAATAGAGTCCATGAAATCTCTCCTTCAGGTTTCAGTAACCTTTTATTTTTTTCTTATTTCAAATTTGCAGATTCTTCAACGAGTTGCTTCAATCGACAATACAAAATTGATTTGTAGATCACAGTTGCACTTTCTATTGATCAACAGCCTTTCTGCCTACGCGTTTCGTCCTTCCCTTAGGACTTCATCAGGGCTGTAATAATAAACAAATAAACATACAATTGACACCCGATTTTCACAATATACCAAAACCATGTGATGCAACAAACATTTAGTTTAAATGACCTGATTCTAATACAGACACTTGCTATACTAATTATATATAGCACCCCTCACCAAATGAAAAAGGCAACAGTGACTTCTATAAACTTAATAAATTAACAGTTTCCAATAAACTATAGTAATGATTGTTAAACTTCACACACCTTGTATTTTAGAGAGAAGAATTCTCTTCTTTTTCTAAACATCGAACACTTTGTGTCATAAATTTGCGGCGCGCAACCAGATATCTGTAGTCAATGGGAAATGAAACATGTATTGAAAATTCTCTTCTCCATTTAGTTTAAAAGAAATCATCCATCTCCCTTTCTTACATGTTAGAAAATCACATTTCCTAACGTTACTCATTGAACCAGTGTAACCTGATATATGAACTTATGTCTACATAAATACATACATAATTATTATGTTCTTATAATAAAGATCCCTCTTCTTGTTCTGAAAATGAAATTTTACTGGTCCCTAATTAACAGCGTGCCCCCAAATCTCTGTAATGGATGAGGAATAATACCTGTCTTAAACATTAATATCATTGATAGTTTCCAATTAAGGCTACTCAAGGACTCCTTACTTTTATATTAACAAAGGTCGCACTAACCTAAATTGATCTTTGAAATAGAAACGTCTCACACCTAATTCCTTATTAAGTCTCTAAAAAATAATAAGAAAACAAAAGGTCCCCATTGAATAAGTTCCTAGCAGTATTTACTAAAATCGGGAGGTGAATAATGGGAAAGCTCAAACCTACCTTGAATTCCATCAATTCTCATTTCTCATAATTTCTTCAATACTCCTCTTTTCAATATGTTCAAAAGATAATCACAGTGTAAAAAATCAAAATCGAAGAACCAGATAATTAATCACAATACTGCCACCCAAAAATATTATTCAACTAGACTGTTTTAAGCTAAAGTCATCTATTACCTCTACTAATGTCATTCGAGATTTCAAAATATGTCTTAAAAATAATCAATTATTATTTCTCTGCAATGGAATTATCCCCAACTCGGTCTCGAACACCCAAACTTCCAAATTTTTCACAAGGTGTAAGAGAAAATTTTTCCACACCTACCAATTACGCCACTGATCAGACTTATCCACTAGTCAGTTCACGGTTGAAATATCCCATCAACATTTTATTCTCATAAACATACTGAATCTGTTAACTGACAGTCAAGAGTTCGAAACATACCTTGAAATTAATCAATTATTATTTTTCTGAAATCCTTCAGTCCTCCTCCTTTCACTAAGTTCAGAATCTTTCACTCTGCGACAAAAAAAGCAAAAAGTACCAAAGAAAGACTATTAGTCCCTCCACTTTTAATAAAGATAATGTTATATTTTACTGTTATGAGTTCAAGATATACCCTAACAAAAACTACTAGCAGACGACCTTCCCATAATCTTACTCACCTATCAATCTTATTTCACAACAATCCTCTCTCCTGCCGTGGGCCCGATAAATCCCAAGCGGTAATCGTCTCTGGATGCTACTCCCTATTTAAACCTGTTTACTGACCAATCACATTAAAGCAAAGAAATTTGAGCCAATCACACTCTAGAAATACTATCCCACTGATTACCATACTACTGCTTCCATTCTAGTCAGCCATCGTGAACCAGCCTAATAGATACCTCATACATCATTAATATCAATCTACAACATTAAAAAACCTTTAATATATGATGATATAAACTGAAAAACACCTAAAATGTTAAATCTCCATTACTTGAACAAAAATCACAAAGATGGAATTATCCCCAACTCGGTCTCGAACTCACGAATTTCCAAATTTTCACAATGTGTAAAACAAAGTATTCCACACCTACCATTTGCGCCACTAGTCCGACATATCTGATTCTCAAAAACATGGTAAATCTATTAGCTAAACTCAACTTATGTACTCAATTATTTAAAACATGTATATCGACTGCCCAGTAGCGCCCTAATTACTATACCAGTCTAGAACTCACGACCTCCAAATTTGTATTAACACCATATTATCTCAAGGAGCTAACACGCACCACACGATCTAAGCCTGCTCTTTAAACAATCTATTATAACAAATGCCCGACTACAATATTCCATTCAGACTGTGATATCACATAGGCTTCTAATTCTCATGAATAAGATCTAACACATATCTTAACTACATTTTTATCATTAATTACTTTATAAAAATATATATAGCAACTGAAATAGCACACTAGAAATAATTACTATTAGCATCTCGCGTTGTAGATCGACTGCCCAGTACCGCCACAATTACTATGCCGGTCTAGAACTCGCGACCTCCAAATTTGTATTGACACCATATTATCTCAAGGAGCTAACACTCACCACATGATCCAAGACTGCTCCTAAACAGTCTATTATAACAAATGTCCGACAACAATATTCCATTCAGATTTTAATATCACATAGGCTTCTAATTCTCAAAAATAAAATCTAACACATATCTTAACTGCAATATTATCATGAATTACTTATAAAATATATATTTCAACTGAAATATCACACTGGAAAAAATTACTATTGGCATCTCTGCGTTAAACACAAACTCTTGATGACCCAATGTTTTACTCTGACAAGATTATACCAGTTGATATGAATACAGACTTTAAATCTTGTCTAATTAATGTTGCCTAAGACACTGTAACATAAATCCCGAACTCGTCCCAGTGTTCAACATCACATTGTCTGTACACACTCTAAAAGGTGAAAACTATGTGAGGAAATAGTGCAACTCAGAGTCAATGTTCAAACCAAAATGCACCGCTCTACATCTACTAATCCATCTGGATTCTTGCTTTCTCAGACGTAACACTAAGTCTCCTCCTCTTGGTCCTAATACAATTTTCTGCACACCATGAAATTTAAATGACTTATTTTCACTGTGCTCAGATTTACTATGTTGGTATAAGGGAGACTTCACATCCGCATTCATGATTGCCCGTCTATGCTCTTGTATTCGTAGTTTCAACATCCTCTTATTACTCCCAAAATACACCTTGGAGCAGTTACAAATGATCACATACACAACACCTGTGCTATTACAATTCATAAATTCATTAATAATATAAGTTTTATATGTATTATATTTGAATGATTTAGTTCGATTAAGCCAAGAGCACAGATATTGCAATTATTACATGTATAAAAGCCTTTGGGTGGAGATGGCAACCAATTCGTGCCCTCATCCTGTAGCTTCTCTACATAGTTTTTCGAAATCATGCTCCCCAAATTTGGACAGTTTCTATAAGTGATTACAGGTTTTTCCGGAATTACGCCCACTAATCCAGGCACACATTTTAGTAGACTCCAGTTTTTATTTAAAATTCTGAATATCTGATTAGTCTCTCTACTGTACGTCAATATAAATGCAATCCTGTCCTTAGCTTTAGACTTCTTAATTGTTGTTAAAGTGCTCTCTCTTGTAATTTTCTCTATCTTACTTCTTGCTTGAGAAAGAATTCATTTAGAGCAGCCTCTATTTAATAAGCGGTTTTGCTATTCATCTAAACCTGATCTAAAATCATTTTCCTGACTGCAGTTCCTTCTAAAGCGAACCATTTCTCCATATGGAATTCCCTTAACCACTGGTTTGGGATGAGCACTGTCGCTCGTAAAACTGAATTAGTCACTGTATCTTTCCGAAATAGTCTGCTCTGAATGGAGTTGTCACATATAAACAACTCAACATCGAGATAAGCAATTTTTCTTTCATTGTGACACATAGTAAACTGTACATTAAAGTCATTGGAATTTAGATAGTCAAAGTATTCTTTCAATTCCATTACTGTACCCCGCCAAATCATCAGAACGTCATCTATATATCTGCCCCAAAAGACGATCAAGTCTATCCATTCTGCTGCTCGTCGTGACCAGGCATGCTCCCTCTCATACCAACCCATGAATAGGTTGGCATAAGGGGGAGCAAACCTGGATCCCATTGCAGTCCCTCTTATCTGATGGTACCATTCACCACCGAACAGAAAGAAATTATTATTTAGAATTAAGTCATATATTTCCAAAATCATATCTGAATGTTCTAAATGGCTAGCACTTCTCTGACTTGAAAAATGTTGCAATGCCTGTCTCCCACTGTCACTCTTGATGCAAGTGTATAACCCTACTACATCTAGGGTTACTAACATTAGACTTTCGTCCCATACAATATCTTGAAGTTTATTCACAATATCAGTAGTATCCTTAACGTACGACGGCAAATTTAACACCAGTGGTTTTAAAAACAAGTCCACAAATTTTGATACATGCTCAGTGATACTACCCATACTTGACACGATATGTCTTCCTGGTGGATCGATCAGAGATTTATGTACCTTAGGTAATACGTGTATGAAGGGATGTACAGGATGAGTCAATTAAGATATTTAAATTCCTTTTCATCAAGTAACCCTGCTTCCTTCCAATCATACAGCTTCCCTGAGATCAACCTGCTCACCTCTGGAATGGGATTATAGGATAGTTTTAGATAAGAGTTCTTGTCGTCTAATTGTCCCACCCTTGTCAGCTTTCCGTATTATTATGCTGTTATCCTGTTTTAAATTTCTAATGGCTCTTATTTCATCAATTGTTAGATTACTATGTGGGTTAACTCTACAGCTGTTGTTCATCCTCCTATCCTCAAGTTTATGAAACTCTTCAACAGTCCTAGTTACAAACAGGTCAATTGCTGCATATTGTGTTCCTTGTGGTACAAACTTTGATGCTGGATGTAAACCACTAGTACAGTCATAATCCACTGGTACATTTAACATACTAGCTACATCATTTAAACTAAGATGATCACCTTTCGTTAGTGACATAAGTAACTGTACATGTTTCAGATTCTCAATAGACATCGCAGACACATTTTTTGAAATATTCATATTTTTAGACATATCGAGTGTTGCAAAAAAACTCTTTAATTTCAGCTTTCTGGAAATGTATACAGGTCAATCTCTAAATCAGTAATATTACATGAATTATCAGGGCAAAACGTCAATCCTTTTTGTAAAACCGCCAATTCAGAACAAGTAATTTCTCTATCAGAAAGATTAATCACTTTAAGATCATCTCTCACATTAGTTTCCCCAACTACTTCTTCTGGGTTTTGTCCTGACTCCTCGTGCCTATTCTTGCCACCCCTACATTTGCACCTGCTATGCCTAGTTCTCGCACGGCCTTTCTTCTTCCTCTCTTCATTTTCTGAAGCTCCTCGGAAAAAGAGGAGCATATATTAGTATGAACTACAACAGGGTTAGCTACCCTTAATATTAAAGGTTTTTTAATGTTGTAGATTGATATTAATGATGTAGTTTGTAAAAGGTATCTATTAGGCTGGTTCGCGATGGCTGACCAGTATGGAAGCAGTAGTATGGTAATCAGTGGGATAGTATTTCTAGAGTGTGATTGGCTCAAATTTCATTGCTTTAATGTGATTGGTCAGTAAACAGGTTTAAATAGGGAGTAGCATCCAGAGTCGATTACCGCTTGGGATTTATCGGGCCCGTGGCAGGGGAGAGGATCGCTGTGAAATAAGATTGATAGCTGAGTAAGATTATGGGAAGGTCGACTGCTAGTAGTTTTTGTTAGGGGATATCTTGAACTCATAACAGTAAAATATAACATTATCTTTATTAAAAGTGGAGGGACTAATAGTCTTTCTTTTGTACTTTGTGCTTTTTTTGTCGCAGAATGAAAGATTTTGAACTTAGTGAAAGGAGGAGGACTGAAGGATTTTAGAAAAACAATAATTGATTATTTTCAAGGTATGTTTCGAACTCTTGACTGTCAGTTAACAGATTCACTATATTTTTGAGAATAAAATGTTGATGGGATATTTCAATTGTGAACTGACTAGTGGATAAGTCTGATCAGTGGCGTAATTGGTAGGTGTGGAAAACTTTTGTCTTACACCTTGTGAAAAATTTGGAAGTTTGGGTGTTCGAGACTGAGATGGGGATAATTCCATTCCAGAGAAATAATAATTGATTATTTTTAAGATATGTTTTGAAATCTCGAATGACAACAGTTGAGGTAATGGATGACTTTAGCTAAAAACAGTCTAGTTGAATAATATTTTTGGGTGGCAGTATTGTGATTAATTATCTGGTTCTTGGATTTTGATTTTTTACACTTTGATTATCTTTTGAACATAGTGAAAAGAGGAGTATTGAAGAAATTATGAGAAATTAGAATTGATGGAATTCAAGGTAGATTTGAGCTTTCTCATTGTTCACCTCCCGATTTTAGTAAATACTGCTAGGTACTAATTCAATGTGGACCTTTTGTTTTCTTATTATTTTTTGGAGACTTAATAAGGAATTAGGTGTGAGACGTTTCTATTTCAAAGATCAATTTAGGTTAGTGCGACCTTTGTTAATATAAAAGTAAGGAGTTCTTGAGTAGCCTTAATTGGAAACTATCAATGATATTAATGTTTAAGACAGGTATTATTGCTCATCCATCACAGAGATTTGGGGGCACGCTGTTAATTAGGGACCAGTAATATTTCATTTTCAGAACAAGAAGAGGGATCTTTAATATAAGAACATAATAATTATGTATGTATTTATGTAGACATAAGTTCATATATCAGGTTACACTGGTTCAATGAGTAACGTTAGGGAATGTGATTTTCTAACATGTAAGAAAGGGAGATGGATGAATTCTTTTAAACTAAATGGAGAAGAGAATTTTCAATACATGTTTCATTTCCCATTGACTAGAGATATCTGGTTGTGCGCCGCAAATTTATGACACAAAGTATTCGATGTTTAGGAAAAGAATAGAATTCTTCTCTCTAAAATACAAGGTGTGTGAAGTTTAACAATCATTACTATAGTTTATTGGAAACTGTTAATTTATTAAGTTTATAGAAGTCACTGTTGCCTTTTTCATTTGGTGATTGGTGCTATATATCATGAGTATAGGAAGTGTCTGTATTAGAATCAGGTCATTTAAACTAAATGTTTGTTGCATCACATGGTTTTGGTATATTGTGAAAATCGGGTGTAAATTGTATGTTTATTTGTTTATTATTACAGCCCTGATGAAGTCCTAAGGGAAGGACGAAACGCGTAGGCAGAAAGGCTGTTGATCTATAGAAAGTGCAACTGTGATCTACAAATCAATTTTGTATTGTCGATTGAAGCAACTCGTTGAAGAATCTGCAAATTTGAAATAAGAAAAAAATAAAAGGTTACTGAAACCTGAAGGAGAGATTTCATGGACTCTATTTTTTGATGTTCCTTCCTAACTGTACCCAGCTATTTTTTATTATTTCTGGGCATTTTAATACGGATCTAAATACAAAAAGCATCTCGTAGTACTGTGGAAGCAAATATAGAAAGCAGCTGTAAAACCTTGGTCTAAGTTGCTTGAATGGAAACATAAAAGAGGATTTTCAAGCCTCAATTACCTTTTTAAGCATAATAAAATCTTCAACAATAGATTACACGCTAATAAGTGAATTGCTTTGTCACAGGTGCGTCAGTTTCAAATCCTCCCTTGCACTGACAGTAATCACTTTCCCCAATTGATTAAAATAGCGTGTAAGACCAACCAGCTAGGCCCAACTAAAGAGATAATCTCTGTTGCAGTAGTTTATAATTTAGAAGTTTGAAATGGCATGGCCATGGGACAGAGAAGCTGATGACAAAGGTCTATCTTTTTGCTGAAACTATCGAGTTCATAAACAGAGATTCTAAAAGCCATGAAAAAGCGATAACTGAAGTAGATAAGCAAGAAAAGGCATGAGCAATGTTAACCGACACACTATTAACAGAATTTCCAGCCACAAAACAACACCTCAAAAGCAGATATAATCCTAGAAGAAATGGGGGTTCTGGAGGCCAAGTCTGGCATGGAAGAAACCGATGCAATTTAAAATTGGATATCATCAGAGAAACAAGAAAAGTTACAAAGCAGCAAGAAGGGAAGAGGCCAGATAAAAATACATTACGAAATTTAAGATTACAACAGAAGAAAAACTGTTGGAGAGCAAAAATAAGATAGTATGAGGATCAGTGGAACAAACTCCTCCTGTCCAGTAAACAGCTGACTAGTAAAAAATGCTGGCAGTTTGTTAATGGATTGTCAATTGGGAAGGCCATACAGCATAACGTTGGGAATGACGCAGACTCATAGGAAGCCCACATGCATGCGATGTAGGCAGCGACAGAGATTGACGGTGTGAGGGACAGTCTGTGTGATAAAGTTAAAAGGAGAGCAAGTATATCCTCTGCAAACTATATTGATCTAGTGAATAACGACAATCAAAATGACTACACAATTCACAAGCATGATAGGCTTCAGTGGACACAGGACAATTGATGACAATTTTAAATAAATTAAAACCAGAGGGAGCAGCAGGCCCAAATGAAATCACCAGTGCAGGAGATAAAACCTATTGAGCCCATTGTTTTGCACTGATTTTTAACGAGGTAGCACCAAACGAATCCCAGACTCCTGAAAAGGCAACTTTTTCCAATCCATTTTTAAGAGCGGAAACCCAACTTAACCAACAAACTATATACTCATAGCTTTATTAGACGTTGAAGTAAAGCTCAAAATTGGAAGAATGGGGTATGCTAAACAGCCTATTGAACTACATACTGGACCCTGGGACCAGATTGAAAAATAGAAATGGAACAAGTGAAAGAATAATTTGTTGTGAGAAGGAAATACATTAGTAAGGACGTTTTTATTCAAGACAACTGAAATCTGCAAAGCATTTGCACTTTATTTATGTTTGAACTGATCATTCATTTAATGTCAAAATTTCAGTTTTTAATTTTGCACAAGATTGTAAGTACTTTGGAAGAGAGCAAGGACAGGGGTAAATTATTTTATGCTAAGGGTAAATAGAGTTAGCCAGAGAAGCTGATCTATCGTGGCAACACAGGTTGATATAGGAGACCCTTTTTTACTTATATCAATACTTATATTCATTTTTTCGAATTCTAGGTTTGTACATAACACCTGCATTTTTGAAAGAGAGTAAGGACAGGAGTAAACTATCCGCTGCAATTGGGGAAAAATGATATGCATGGAGAGATTATGGGCTTGTCCTCTGGATTGTGTTTATAGGTGCAACATAGCTCAGAAATGGACATTCTTTATATTTACTCTCATGTTATACTTTTACTATAGATGAAATTCAATGGTAGGATACATTGCATAGTTTACAGCAAAAGCCCTTATAGATTTTAGAGTAAATGGTTTTTAGTGTCACAATTTTGTATTTTAAACAAATGTATTTGAACCTTTTTATTGGTATGCAATGGTTTTAATTAACTATGCAAATAAACTTCACATTGACAGGGTAAGGCACAAGCAATCCGCAGATTAAACTGTGCTCAACTAACAGGTACCTTGGCACAGAGCAGTTAGGCTTTTAAAAAATTTACGCAGTTATATATAGCGCAAACTTGACCCGAATCGTGTATCAGAGCTTTTTACATAGCATCAGTTGCGTTACATGAGGACACATTAATTTTTGTTAGGCACCGAGAGATTACGTGATTTGCCCAGAATCACAGGATATTCAGTGTCATTGCCAAGACTTGAACCCAGTTCCCCAGATTCAAGGTCGACCTCCCCAGCCGTTAGGCCAACTCCCCTCCCCAACTTAACTTAGAGGCTTAACTTAGAGGCAGTGTATAAAGTATTTGTGCAACACTTCAAACAGTAAACCACACAAAAAGGACCAAACACTAAATAGCATGTAATCAAATAAATACAACAAGACAAAAATGACAAATAGCTAATCAGTAGACCCGGAGTTATTGAGTTTTAAAGTTTTTAGGGAAAATAGCACCGAAAGGAGTAAAGTTCAATTAAGGATATCTTGTTTCACCAGACCTGGACAAAATCACAAGTTCAGGCCGACTGTGATGGAGAGTGGGCCAGAAACAGGGACCCAGTTAGGCCCACTGATTAGAGAATTATGGTTTGCGGTGTGTTGCATGGATCCTTATCCAAGATGCATCATGCAGCCAGAGCAATGCATCGGCTCCAAGATGCGGTGAGGCTGCAGTGTGAGGTCTTTTTGCATCAACATCAAGGATCCCATTAGTGAGGGCTTGCGAGCCAAAGCATGGGGTCGAGGATTTGTCGTGCAGTTGGGGTGATCCGTCAATTCAAAGAAGCTGCAAGGCTGCCATCGATGAAGGATGCACGAGCCAGTGCAAAGGATGTGTTGCACAGTCGGAGAAATGCAGCTGTTTCGAAGGGCTAAGATACAATGCAGGTCTTGGTGACGGGTCCAATCCGCACTGCAGCGAAGATGTGTTAGTTCTGCTTGGGGTTGCACCATTGTCCAGGTCTGCGGTGGGATCACTTGGCAGAGAAGACTCACAGATGGCAGTGTCCATGTGCAGATGCCATGTATTTGGACGCCTGCAATTTTCCTGAAGTGTCAGATCAGGTGACCAGCCCACTAGCCAAAAGATGCAGGTCCAGTCCTTCTCACTGAGGTAAGAGGGCAGCAGGTCAGCAAAGCAGGGCAGCAGTTCCTTTAGATCATCAGTCCAGCAGAGTGCCAGTCCTTACAGCAGCACAGCAATACTTCTTCCTGGCAGAGTATCCACGGGTGCAGTATTGGTGTCTGAGGCGTTTTTTATACACAGTTGTGCCTTTGAAGTAGAGAGAAGCTTCAAAAGGCATGTCTATGAAGTGCACATATGTCCTGCCTTCCCTGTCCTTGCTCCAGGCTATTTGCATGGGGTAAGCAGCCACTTGTGTGGAGATGGGACACAGGACCCTGCCTATTTAGGTATAAGTGAGGCTGGGCCCATCTCCTCCCTTCGATCCTGCCAGTGATGGCCCATCCAGTCACAACTATGCTCCCATTGTATATGGCTGTCTAGGAGGAATACACAAAGCCCAACTGCCAACTACACTCAGTCATGTGGCCAGAGACAGGCTGCTGGCACCAAATGGCAAAGGCAGGAAAATACCAACTTTGTAAAAGTGATATTTTCAGAATTTTAATTTAAAATCCGACTTAACCATAAATTAAGATTTTAAATTATGATTCCGGAGACACCAAACCTGAACCAGTTATCTCTTCCCATCTGAAAATTACACATATAAAATGTATTACAAGTCTGAGCCTATCGGAGAGATAGGCCTTGCTGTGGTTGAAACAATAATGTAAGAGTTTTTCACTACAAGGACATGTAAGACTTAAAAGTACATGTCCAACTTTTTAAATGCACTGCACCCTGCCATTGGGGCTGTCTAGGGCATACCTAGGGGTGACTTACATGTCTTCAATAGGAAGGGTTGGGCCCTCAATCACGATTATTTTGCGAGATCGACATAGCTGGTTAAAATTGCACAGACAGGTTCTGCAATGGCAGGTGTGAGACGTGTTTAATGGGCTACTTAAGTGGGTTGCAAACACAGTCCTGCAGGCAAACTAGCAGCATTTAATTTACAGTCCTTGGGCATAGGTTGGTCCACTTTACTAGGGACTAACAAGTAATTTAAATATGCCAGTTGGGTATAAGTCAATTCTACCATGTTTTAAGGAAAGAGCACAGCACTTTAGAACTAGTTAGCAGTAGTAAAGTGCACAGAGTCCTAAGGCCAACAGAAATTAATTCTGCAAAAAGTAGGTGGAGGGAGGCAAAAAGTATGGGGATGGGCCTCCAGAAAGGGTCATGTCAAACAGTAAACATCAGACGTAGGCCTGAACAGGGAAGTATAGAGAACACAACTGTGAACGGTTTTCTCATGAAAAAATCTCATTGGTGGATTTAGGGTACAGGTCTATCTTTATAATTGTGTTTTAAATCATTTCCATTTCATGTTTTTGCCATTCAAAAGAGGAGGATTGTATTAAACCAAAGTGATATGGGAGACTTCCCCTTTGTGGTATACATTTTTACTAAGAAAATGCAGCACTTTTTGTTTGGTTGCAGTATGTACAAAAACATTCTCGAATGTGCTTTCTTTTCCGCTGCCAAAAAGTTATATTTCCCAGGTATCTAATTGACAGAGCCATATGCCATGGAAATGATCATGCATGCCATGCTTCCCATGGGTCTATGTGACTACTTATTATGCCGCGTTTTGACATCAGAGTGCATGGTCCTGCTGCAACATTGAGGTCCTTGTAATCGCTAGGACCGCGTAGGGATCCTGTCGACAATACAGCAGCGTGGGAGCACGTCAGGTATCATCCGCAGCATCTACCACTTGGCAAAGTATGTTTTCTGGCATATTTCACCCCGCATCTACTCGGGAGACGAAGGAGAACTAGAGAGTGTCTCCTCTCAGAAATGTTCTTAAAGAGCTGTAAAACACTATTAGGCTCTCTACGAATCCATAACTAAATGTGTGTTGCATATATATATATATATATATATATATATATATGTATATATATATATATATATATATATATATATATATATATATATATATATATATATATATATATATATATATATATATATATTCACTTAAAAAACCATAGGTTTCACACATGTTATAGTTAGCTGGACATTTCACTCGTAAAACACCAATGAAATTCCCCCCTTATAGTTAGTCCAGGCAACTATAACTCACGCGACCGCAATCCTCTGCTGATTTCTGTAGACTCTTCAATTCATCTATAACAACCTCTTGGAAAGCATCAATTGCATCATATGCCGTCCTTGGAATTGTTCTCGATTTAGTTTTTAGATTACTTTTGCATCCTTTTTGTGCAATGCCACTTTCCTCCAACCTCTGGGTAGCATAGGTTTCACGATTTTCCTGATCCTCGTCTAGTTCATGGAGTGTTAGGATGGCTTGTAAATCAGCTCCTGTAAGCTGATCAAAAACCTTTCTTTCTTCTGGCATTTTTGGGATGCAATAGATGTATTTTCATGAGTTTAATCTTCCGAATGAATTTATACAAATCTATGCGTGTCTGTTTATAGTCAAAAGCTGGAGTGGGGCAGAATGTAAGACCCAACTGTAGTACTGTCATTTCGGTATCTGTCAGATCTCTGTCTGACAGATTGATTACAGTTTGTTAATTCTCATTTAATTCCATCGTCCTCCCCGCTTGCTGCGTGTTACGATTAGGGTGGAACGTTCCATTTCTACTCTTTTTGCCCCTCCTCGTTTTCCTCCTCTTGTTACTGGTGGATGTGTTCGCTTAGCTGGACGCTGTCTCAGGTCCCTCATTAGCTCGTATTCTTGAAAAAAAGTTGTGGGTTGACTCCTTTCCCTGGTCTCAATGTCACTTGATGTTTGTTCTCCTTCAGAGACTTCTATCTTTGATTCTGAAGTACTCAATTTTATTTGTGCTTGTTGTCTGCCAGATCTTAATACTTTTCTGGGGACATCGTACTTCTTGGCGAACGTTAAAATCCGACCATCTTCATAGTCCCATTCGTCTCGTAAGAACTTCGTCTGCTTTCTTAATTTTATTGTTGCTTCATAATCAATGAGACGTTTTTTCACTGCTTGACGCAATTCGTCACTTCTTTTCGTATCCTTTTCACCATTAATTTTTTCTTCAATGTCTTTAATCTCTTGTTGCAATTTGGCTCTATCACTCCACGCGTATTTGATTAAAATTTTTAGCATTCCCTTGGTAACCTCCGTTTTATACTCAGCCCATTCCCGTAAAAGTGCTGGGTCTGGATTTTCATAGGAGGGAACTGTATAAATACGTAGTCCACGTGGGACCCGACCAACATACTTTTGTAGGCTGGTGGCTTCCCACCACTTTCATTTCTCTTTTTCGTATGCCTTTTCCAATGCTCCATATAAACTTTTCAGGGTTGTAGGTATATTCTTGTTACTATGCCCATTCTTATTTTCAGTCTTATCTTCCTTCTTTGAAAACAGGCTTTCAGCTGCTTCTTCTCTCTCCGTATCCGTGAACATAATTATCTGTAGAACTTGACAATTAATACTATGCTTTTGACACTCGTGTTGCTCTACGCGGCTTGCCGATTTTAGAATAAAGTTTGTAAAGGCACTCACCGCATTGACACCGTCGGGCTCCTCAGGTACTCGTCCCTCCAGGTCCCGACTGCGCTATCGCGGCGGCGCTTTCCACAGTCAATTCTCCGTCTATACGTAGATGCCGTAGTCACTTCTACGGGTAACTTCGGAGGGGCAAACAACAATAAATAATTCCAAAACGCAGATCCACTAGTCGTTGCACCTCAACACCGCGGGTGCTTGCTCAGCGCACGGTGGATGCGCGTTCTATTCCACAACACAGGCTCTCCCATTCGCAGAACCTCTCCAACAGAGCGCACTCCTGAGCCATAGACGGTGTCCAAGATTAAATCTTAATTTATTTTGTCAAGTCTGCACAAAAGTTAACTAACGCGTTTCGGCGTTACTGCCTTCGTCAGTGTCAACTTGTCAATTCAAATCATGTGTTTAAATAAAGACGTGCTATACAATTCATAAACATAAAAAGTTACTCGTGAATCAAGAAAAACGATAAAGAAAGTTCATTTTTTACGGCGGCCATATTGGAAAAGTTTGACTTACAAGGTTAGTTAAGTCAAAAATTATATACCTCAAAAATTTCATTAATTTTAAAGGTCCCCCTGTTGCAATCTTCCATATTAGCTTTGCATACGCAATACTCTTTAAAAAAAATGTTTGCAATTTATATAAACTAGGGGCTAAGCTTCAATCCTTAATTTTCAGGAAGCTATTAAGCGCAATAAATTCATTTTACATTTCGCGCTACAGTTTGTAAAATTTTTTATCCCATTCTGAGCCTCCGTATTTATTGCGCTTAATAGCTTACGAGTCACTTTTTATGTTTATGAATTGTATAGCACGTCTTTATTTAAACACATGATTTGAAATGACAAGTTGACACTGACGAAGGCGGTAACGTCGAAACGCGTTTGTTAATTTTGGTGCAGACTTGACAAAATAAATTAAGAATTAATCTTGGACACCGTGTATGGCTATATATATATATATTATCTACTGGCGAGTTATAGTTAGGACCGAGTTTCCATAGGAAATCTGAAAAGTCTATTTTGAATAACTTTGGCACCGGTTGACGAATCCTCGTGAAATTTTCAAAACTAATGGGGTGCTCCACTCAGCTCCTACCCTGAAAGTCTCGGGGTGATTCGTCAAGCGGGGGCTGAGAAAAAAGGGGGGTCCCAAAACACGTTTTACCATTGCATTTTCCCATAGGACCTTTAGTCGAAGGTACAGCCCGAACGGCTGAACAGAATTACTTGAAATTTGGCAAAGAGGTTGTCCTCAGGTCAGGGATGTGCCTTTTGCATATTTGGTGTCAATCTGTTCAGTAGTTCCTGAGAAAATTGCAGTTAAAAGTACATAAATATCTATAAGCGTGCACCGTGCGCGCTCCGTGCGTGCACGGTGTGCGCACCCTAACGTGCGCGAGCGTAATTCTGGTTGGTGGTTACATGTCAGTCAACATTCGAATCGGTCAAAATCAGGAAGTGTCGGCCGCCATTTTGTGTGTGTTGTGTGCGACAGTGAAAAAGAAAGGTGGGGAACGTGAAAAGGGGGCAGGGTAGAGAGTTCCTGACCCCCTAGCCTTTGTCAGGGGGTCCCTGAAGTACCCCGAAGGGTGCAAAAAACATTTTTTTTTTTTTAAATCGAGGGGTGCGCGCACGGTGAAAAACCTTAAAAACATTTTAAATGAGCCATTCCATATTACAGGATACAGTCAATCTATAACTATATACATAGGTAGTTTATTGTAAAATAAATATATAAAAATATAATAATACATACTTAACTTAGCATTTAAAAAACCTTACAAATTCACTTAAAAAACCATAGGTTTCACACACGTTATAGTTAGGAATTAGCATTTAAAAAACCTTGCAAATTCACTTAAAAAACCATAGGTTTCACACATGTTATAGTTAGCTGGACATTTCACTCGTAAAAAACCATTGAAATTCCCCCATTATAGTTAGTTCAGATAACTATAACTCGCACGACCGCCACTCTATCACAAGGATGATGTCATCAGTGATGTCATGAGTGATGCCACTGACCATGTCATGAGTGATGTAATATGTGACGTCATGAGCAGTGGATTGCGGGCGCGCGAGTTATAGTTATCTGAACTAACT
Source organism: Triturus cristatus (assembly GCF_964204655.1). Lineage (NCBI taxonomy): Eukaryota > Metazoa > Chordata > Amphibia > Caudata > Salamandridae > Triturus > Triturus cristatus. The sequence continues at coordinate 863,824,487 of NC_140588.1, read as the reverse complement.
ATAACTGGGGAATTTCAATGGTTTTTTACGAGTGAAATGTCCAGCTAACTATAACGTGTGAAACCTATGTTTTTTTAAGTGAATATATATATATATATATATCCACAAAAAACCTCCAGGCACAGGAGCCCCAGACCCTTCAGGGCGGCCTCACGGCGATGGTCCTAGAGAGACCCATCCTAACGATTTGCATCACAGAGGAAAGTGAGGCCCAATACCAGAGTTCAAGCTGTTTATTTGCAGGTACAACAGCGCAAGTAATTTCATCTCCTTTCTCCTTACGCGTTTCGGCGACCTTTCGCCTTGATCACAGGGTGGAGTCTGCATCCGCAAAGTGCATTAGTGCGCGCTTTATACGTTTAAAAGTCACGTGGCAGTTTTACAACACTTCATGTCCCATGATGCATTTCATTGCGTTATTCCTGCAGGGAATTGTGTAAACTCCGTCTGCCTTCTTATTAAAGTTATTCATAATGCTGGCATCATATGTAGTGGATATACTTTTAATAAGCTGACACGTGCTGTATTTTATCGTTCTCAATGCTCAGTTTTCAAAATACCTGCAAAAGAGCCTGTCCTCCGGCACGATCGAGGCGGGGATCACCCGGCTTCGAATCCCTTCCACCAAAAGTCATGAGTTTGCAAAGTAGCATCACCTAGTAGGTTCATGGCGTTGCGTGAGTCGAGCTCCAGAATAAACATCCACAAAAAACCTCCAGGCACAGGAGCCCCAGACCCTTCAGGGCGGCCTCACGGCGATGGTCCTAGAGAGACCCATCCTAACGATTTGCATCACAGAGGAAAGTGAGGCCCAATACCAGAGTTCAAGCTGTTTATTTGCAGGTACAACAGCGCAAGTAATTTCATCTCCTTTCTCCTTACGCGTTTCGGCGACCTTTCGCCTTGATCACAGGGTGGAGTCTGCATCCGCAAAGTGCATTAGTGCGCGCTTTATACGTTTAAAAGTCACGTGGCAGTTTTACAACACTTCATGTCCCATGATGCATTTCATTGCGTTATTCCTGCAGGGAATTGTGTAAACTCCGTCTGCCTTCTTATTAAAGTTATTCATAATGCTGGCATCATATGTAGTGGATATAATTTTAATAAGCTGACACGTGCTGTCTTTTATCGTTCTCAATGCTCAGTTTTCAAAATACCTGCAAAAGAGCCTGTCCTCCGGCACGATCGAGGCGGGGATCACCCGGCTTCGAATCCCTTCCACCAAAAGTCATGAGTTTGCAAAGTAGCATCACCTAGTAGGTTCATGGCGTTGCGTGAGTCGAGCTCCAGAATAAACATCCACAAAAAACCTCCAGGCACAGGAGCCCCAGACCCTTCAGGGCGGCCTCACGGCGATGGTCCTAGAGAGACCCATCCTAACGATTTGCATCACAGAGGAAAGTGAGGCCCAATACCAGAGTTCAAGCTGTTTATTTGCAGGTACAACAGCGCAAGTAATTTCATCTCCTTTCTCCTTACGCGTTTCGGCGACCTTTCGCCTTGATCACAGGGTGGAGTCCCTGCCTTCTCTGAACAGTTAGCTTGCGGCCCCATCCACCTCCTCCCTATCCTCTGTTGTCTGAATCCATGGACTATCCTCCTCCCTCCTGCCATGCATGGTCTCATGTGCTGCCACTGCCCTCCATTTAGCATGATGTACCAGTCCACTCCTCCTACCCTCCATTGCCCAATTCTATGCCCCATCATTGACCTCCTGCTTAGCCTCTGTGCTTAGCTTGCTGCCCCTATTTTCTTTCCCCCGCCCTCTGATGTCTTTGTGCATGCCCCTGCTCCATCATTTTTGCCCACCATGTTCCATGGACCTGCCACTCCTATCTACTCTGAGTGTTCTGTTGAGCTGCCACTCCCCACCCACCTGCCTAGCATTGTCCGATGACTGTAACCTGTCCCTGCCACCTCCACCCTGCCTGTCCACATTCCATGCCCCTATCTCTTCCTCCTGTCCTCCATGGTCCATTTTACTGTCACACCCTTCTGCCCTCCCTGGTCTGTTGTGTTGCAACTGCTCCTCCTGCCTGCCCCGCGTTGTCTGTTGTGAGGCCCCTTCCCCTGAACTCTCTTGTCTGTGCCCAGGTCCTGACCCTCCCTTCTGTCCTCCATGGTCCTTTGTGCATGCCCCTGCACCCTTCTTCTTGCCCATCATAGCCATTGTGCTGCCACTAACCCTCCCTCTTGCCATGTATGGTCTTCTGTGCTGCCACGGCCCCTCCCACCTTCCCTATGTGGTCAGCCAGCTGCCCCTGACTCCCTCCCACCTTCCCTCCATGGTCTGTGTGTATGCCATCATAGTCTCACTGTTGCTCTACATGGTGTCTCTTGCTTCTAGTGCTCATTTTTGCCCACCATGTTCCATGGACCTGCCACTCCTATCTACTCTGAGTGTTCTGTTGAGCTGCCACTCCCCTCCCACCTGCTGAAGACTGACGCTAACATTGAGTGACAGAGTGGGAGATTGTGCGCTGTGAATATTGTTTTTACTTGTCTTTTGCCACGTTCGTTGTACTTTTACTAATTATAGAAGCGAACACACAATTGTGACCCATTTTGTTCCTCTCTTACTTGCACCATAAAATATACCCTCACACACGCTGTTTTTAGCGTGGAGACCACTCGTTTCCTTTAGGACCGCCATCTTGGGTAGGTGAACCTGCTGCTGTGCCATCCCAGTCGCCATCTTGGGAGGCGCTCTAGCGGTCGGGGGGAACATCGTTGTAGCCCTATTTAAAACATTCAATGCAAGCGCTCAGCCTGAAGACTGACGCTAACATTGAGTGACAGAGTGGGAGATTGTGCGCTGTGAATATTGTTTTTACTTGTCTTTTGCCACGTTCGTTGTACTTTTACTAATTATAGAAGCGAACACACAATTGTGACCCATTTTGTTCCTCTCTTACTTGCACCATAAAATATACCTTCACACACGCTGTTTTTAGCGTGGAGACCACTCGTTTCCTTTAGGACCGCCATCTTGGGTAGGTGAACCTGCTGCTGTGCCATCCCAGTCGCCATCTTGGGAGGTGCTCTAGCGGTCGGGGGAAACATCGTTATAGCCCTATTTAAACCATTCAATGCAAGCGCGCAGCGGGTGCGCCGATGGCGCGCCAGAGGCAAGCCTGTCTGCGCCCGTCCGCGCCCTGGACGCTCCCAGAGTCAGAATTGCTGCCCTTCCAATGAACAATTCAGGACGACTGACATACAGTAGAGACCAACTACTACAGTTAAATTCATCAAAGGGTCACAAGCAGGTAGGCGACAGTCTTACCTGCGGTCTAGTAAATAGCCGCTCGCTTGTTAAGCACTCCTCCGAAACCTTTAGCCTCCTCGAGGACATGGGACTAGATGCTCTCTTCATAACAGAAACCTGGGTCACCGCCGAGTCCATTATTGGTTTGAGCAAGGCCTGTCCCAGTGGATATAAAATCTTCCATAAACCTCGTAGCACGGGTAGAGGGGGAGGAGTAGGCTTGATCTTTAAAGATACCTTAGATTTCAGACCCTGTCAGATCGACGAGGTGGGGGGAATAGAAATCATGGGCTTCTCACTGCAGTCTCCTAGTGGGAACTTGCTTACGGGAATGCTATGTTACAGGCCCCCGGGCGCGACCACACAATTCCACCTTCTTGCGGACACTATCACCAATTTAAAACTTGCTCACACTAACATGGCTGTACTAGGCGACTTCAACCTCAGCGAGGACGGAGGCCTCGGCAGCCAACGCAGAGATCTTCTGCACTCCTGTTCAAATTTGAATCTCCATCAACTGGTGGCCAGTCCAACTCACCAGAAGGGGCATACCCTGGATTTGGTCTTTGCTAATCCAGCCACAACAAGGATAATAAACATAATACCCTTGAACTGGACGGACCACTTCCTTATACATCTGAGCATGGCGTTGCCTTGCCGGAAGAGTATACCTAGCCAGCAATGCTCATACAGGTTGGATAGAGAATGGGCCAAACTGGCTAAAGTTGACCTCCCTCTTACATCCTTGGACGACAGCCTCTTCTCCTCCAATAAGACCGTGGATGAAAATTATAGCAAATTCACTGGACATATAACTAAGTTTTTAGATCAAACTATTCCTATAAAATCGCTAAAAAAGGTGAGGAAAAAATCAGCGCCCTGGTATAACGAGAAGTTGCATCAACTCCGACTCTCGTAGGCAAGCAGTGAGGAAATGGAGGAGAAACTATATTGAGGATGATAAAAAAGACCTAAGACATATCCAATTACAGTATAAAGCCCTCATTTTGAGATCTAAGGCAGATTTCTACGCCTCCTCCATTACTCAGGCCTCAAACGGGACTAAAGCTCTCTTTCAGATTGTCCGAGACCTCTCTAATCCAGACTGCATGAACCAGAGAACAGCTCCTTCACAAGTCCTGTGTAACGAAATTGCCTCCTTCTTCCAGGAGAAAATTTCTAATATTGTGAATACTCTACAGGACAGCACCCAGGATGAACCCGAGGAAACAACTAGCCTGGCCGAGGTAGAACTACATCTGACTGCGGTCTTAGACAGTTTTCAACCTCTCTCCCGGGCGGCTTTTGACAGCTTGATAGAAAGCGTGTCTTCTGGCTCTCCCCTAGACCCTCTTCCACACAAAATATGGAAGCGTCATGGGCGTAACACTTTTCCTTGGTTGAGGACGATCTGTAACCAGTCCCTGATGGTTGGATCTGTACCAGATTGCTGGAAACTAGCAGTGGTAACTCCACTGATTAAGAAACCGAATCTGGATCCTCTGGTTCCGGCTAATTTTAGGCCCATTTCCCTCTTGCCGTATCCGGTGAAAATCCTCGAAAAGTCAGTAAGCAGGACTTTATCCCAGTTCCTGGAGGAGAACCTTCTGCTTGACAGGGATCAGTTCGGTTTCCGTCCTGGTCACGGAACCGAAACGGCTCTGACCACCATGCTGGACCATCTTCGATTGCGTGCCGACAACAGGAACGCCATGATTCTTGTGCTTCTCGATATGTCGGCAGCTTTCGACACGGTGAGCCACCCTGTCTTGGTGAAGAGACTTAGGCAGATAGGTGTCAAAGGTAGAGCGCTGCAATGGTTTCAATCCTACCTGGAGGGTAGGCAGCAGGTAGCCACCTTGACACCTTTCTCCTCTAGCAGGTCTCCAGTTGCATACGGAGTGCCGCAGGGATCTGCAATTAGCCCCATCCTTTTCAACATCTACCTGTGGCCCCTGTTTCCGTTAATCAAATCGTTCGGAGTCAGCCTGGTGAACTATGCCGACGACACGCAACTGGCCTTCTCCTTAGAAGGGGATGACGCATTATCCATGGACAGATTTCACCAATGTATGAACCAGACCACGGACTGGCTTAGAAGAAATTCTCTCCAGTTTAATAGTGGCAAAACCGAGGTCGTCTTTTGCTCGCCACACAGGATCCCTAAACACCTCCCCCCTGACTTCTGCCTCTCGCCTGAGGAAGTTCCCCTTCTACCGGTTAAGAAGGTACGTAATCTCGGGGTGATCATTGATGATGACCTCCAGATGGTATCTCAGGCCAGTAAGACCGCCAATGTCTGCTTTGCCCTGCTGCGGCTGCTCCGAAGCATTCTACTGTTGCTCCCCAGGGAGGCACGGGCCACAGTAGTACGCAGCACGGTATTAAGCAGGCTTGACTACTGTAACTCTTTGTATCTGGGGGCCCCACAGTACATCTTCTATGGATTGCAAAGGATCCAATCAGCAGCAGCTAAACTAGTACTCAATAAGTGTCGTAGTTCTTCGACCACTAGAGCATTGAGGGACTTACACTGGCTGCCGGTTAAGGAAAGGGTCTTGTTTAAGTCCTTGTGTCTGACATTCAGGGCAATGCACGGACTTGGTCCAGCCCCCCTACAGGACAAGTTCGTTCGTCACCTACCAATCAGGCAACTTCGATCTTCTACAGCTGGCTTACTGGTAGTCCTGAGATTTAAGCGCTCAAGGGTAGGTGGAAGGGCTTTTAGCATAGCTGCTGCCAGTTTGTGGAACAAGCTCCCACCGAATCTGAGACAATGCAACTCCCTAATAGAATTCCGTAAGGGACTCAAAACCTGGTTATATCCCAAAGCATAACTGCGGCAGTTCTCTCTATCCCGTCCTCTGTCACCCTCGATTTTGGATTTTCAGTCTAAGCGCCAGGATGCCCGTAGGGCGATAGCTGCGCTATATAAGTTCCACATCAATCCTGCCTGACCTCCATGGTCATCTTGCTGCTCCTGCCCTGCCCGTTGCCCCCAGCCCTCTGTTTCCATGTGCAGACCCCTATTCCCTCCCTCCTGGCTTGTCTGTTCCATTGTAATGCCCCTGATCCGTCCCTCCTGCCCTTTATGGTCTGTTATGCTGCAGCTTTCTCTCCTGTCTGTCCATTATGGTCAGCTAGCTACCATTGCCTCTTTCCCCTCTGTTCTCTGTTGTCTATGTGCTGACAAGGAGCGCACTGCGGACAGGAGCGTTACGGCGCTTGCTGCTTAGCTGAATTTTAACTCACCTGATTGTTTTTCTTTTAGGTCTTTCAGACCCTCGCTCTCCTGCTCCCCTTACTTGCACTATAATCGTGCCCCTCACCGCCGCTTGGCGGGTTTGTCCTGGGGTGGCGGACATCTTGGTTTGGGGTGAGGTGAGGGATTAGACCGACAGCGCTTCATTGCGCATGCGCCAGCGGGGAAACGCATATTTAACGCGAGTCCCCGCCTTTCCCTCCCCCTGACAAGGAGCGCACTGCGGACAGGAGCGTTACAGCGCTTGCTGCTTAGCTGAATTTTAACTCACCTGATTGTTTTTCTTTTAGGTCTTTCAGACCCTCGCTCTCCTGCTCCCCTTACTTGCACTATAATCGTGCCCCTCACCGCCGCTTGGCGGGTTGGTCCTGGGGTGGCGGACATCTTGGTTTGGGGTGAGGTGAGGGATTAGACCGACAGCGCTTCATTGCGCATGCGCCAGCGGGGGAACGCATATTTAATGCTCCTCCCCTAGCGCAGCGGGATCGCGCAGCGGGCGTGTCTTCGCGTGGCCAGAGTCCTGCCCGTCTGCGCCCGTCCGCGCTAAGGCCGTGCGGGACGTGGCGGGCTCTGGTCTGCGATAGTCATTACTTCTGTTTCGTCGCCATGCGGACATACTCCAGGGAGAGCCTGGTTTCCATCGGCCAGGTGAGCTGCTGCTGTACATTTCCGCTTGTCCACCCTCTCTGTGGTCCGTATCGTTGTCCCTGCAATGGCCTGATACTTGACCCCCAATGCCTCTCCCCCGGAAATATCCTTCTGTCGTCCACCATAGTAGGGGCTCTCCTCCCTCTCTGCGGATTATGAACCTAAATGTGAGGTCGGTCTTGAAACATCAGCAGAACTTGTACGACCTTATTGAGGATGAAGCCCCGGATATCCTCGCCATAACTGAAACATGGCTTCAGGAAGCTGACACTGCCATTCTTAATCTGGCATGCCCCTCTGACTATTCTATGTACACCTTGAATAGAGCATCTAGAGGGGGTGGAATAGCGCTGATAGTTAGGTCTCGTTTTCCCTGTGTGTGGAACAGCCTTAAGATCGCTGGCTGTGAAAGTGCCTCTTTTAAAGTCTCTGTCAGCCCAGAGTTCACACTCTCTGGGATGGTGGTATATCGTCCGCCGGGCAGTGACGTGCTGTTCAGAAATACTTTTTCAGATATTGTCGGCACCTTGATCACTGACTGCGCCAATTTTTCCATACTGGGTGATTTAAATCTGCATTTCGATACACTGTCCAGTCTGACAGCTCGTACCATCTCTTTGGACTTAGAGGCTCTTCAACTTTCCCAGCTGGTTTTCCAGCCTACTCACATCGGGGGACATATTCTTGACCCTTTTTTCACCAATCTGACTGAGGCTAAAATCACTGCGATTACTCCAGTAGAATGGTCTGACCATTTCCTGGTGTCTATCCAGTGTCCCGTGTCAGCGACCACTCCCACTTCTTCAGCTAGACGGGTACCTAGGAGACCTTGGAATAAACTCAGGCTGGAAGATTTTCATCGTCTTCTGTTAGTGGAGCCCCTGGGCCCATCTAACAATGTAGACGAGGGGTATGACCTCTTCTGCTCTTGGCTTACTATGGCTCTGGACGCTCTGATACCTATTGTATCGACTAAGATCAATCCTCGTGAGTCGAGTCCCTGGTATGATGGGGCCTTACGCGCCTTGAAGGGAGCCAATAGACGGGCAGAGAGGGCTTGGCGGAAGACATATGGGGCCGATTTAAAAGCTGCATATGCCGCGTCCGTCAAGCTCTATCATCGGGCCATATGTCGTGCTCGAGCGGCCTTCTATGCCGAAGAATTCCGGAACAGCACCAACCCGTCAAAGGCCATCTTCAAGGCGGTTAAAGATCTTATGGCTAAGCGGACTACCTCTGCAGCCGAGAGTTCTGTCTCCCACTGCGAATCCCTTGCTTCCTATTTCTTGGGAAAAGTCCAAGCTATTTATCGGACATTCCCTAGCATTGGGGTCTCGTTGGGAAGTTCCAATGAGACACCTCGTCAGATCACCCTGCTCTCATTTCCCCCTCTCACCTCGGATGGGTTTGATAAACTTGCTTTGCAAGTTAAATCTGGATCTCCATCCGATCCAGTGAGGCCTGCTCTCTTTCGAGACCAGACCTTTATGGGACGCCCTGTTGTGCGTTCCCTTGTCAACCTCTCCTTGGAGTCGGGGGTAGTTCCAACTAAATGGAAGCAGGCGGTGGTGTCCCCGATTATTAAAAAACCCTCCTTGGACCCGTCTAAGCCTGAAAGTTTTCGTCCCATCTCGCTGCTACCCTGGCTGGCAAAGTTGACAGAGGCCCATGTTAATCTGGCCCTGTCAGAACATCTAGCCCGGACCAACGCCCTCGACCCCACACAGAATGGCTTCCGTGCTGGTCACAGCACGGAGACCGCTCTTCTTGTGATGGTGGAACATCTGCGTGCAAGGTTGGATGCTGGTCAGACGGCGGCGCTGATATTGTTAGATCTCAGTGCCGCCTTCGATACGGTATCTCACAGCATCCTCCTGCATCGGCTCGAGGAGATTGGTATCAGTGGTTTGGCGCTGCAATGGCTCCGCTCCTTCCTGGACAACCGCTCCTTCTGTGTGGCCATCCCTCCCTTCACGTCCAGTTTCCAGCCTCTGGCCATGGGGGTTCCGCAAGGGTCCTCGCTGAGCCCCATGTTGTTCAACCTTTACGTGAGACCGCTGGCTGATGTCGCGAGGCAGTGGGGCCTAACTTTGGTCTCATATGCCGATGACACTCAGCTGGCGGTTACTCTCAGCGGGGATGTACAACAAGATGCCCCCAGGTTTCAGTCTGGACTGAAGGCGGTGGCTAGCTGGTTGACAGGAAACTGTCTCCAGCTTAATGCCACAAAAACGGAGGTAATGGTTGTCGGGAAGGGAGTAGAGCTATGGGGCGATCAGTGGTGGCCTTCTGAGCTGGGCCCCACTCCGACCTCGGTGTCGGAGGTGAAAAATCTGGGGGTCTGGTTGGACGCTGGCCTTACCTTTGTAGGGCATACCAAAAAAACTGCAGCCGGTTGTTTTGGTCTGTTAAGAGGACTTAGACCAGTTCTTAAATGTTTCGATGCCCCATAGTCCAGGCAACTATCATCTCTCGTCTGGACTACGCTAGCTCTCTCCTGGCTGGGGCCAACCAGGCTGAGCTAACTCGCCTACAGCAGGTTCAAAACGCTGCGGCTAGAGCCATTGTTGGCCTACCCAGATTTTGCCCGGTGGCGAATGTCCTCCGCTCCCTGCATTGGCTCCCTGTAAGGAAGCGTATTCTTTTTAAGGTCCTTTGTTTGGCCTTTAAAATCTTAAGAGGTATAGGCCCTGAAATCTTGTCCAACTGTATCTCTTTCTATGTCCCCACCCGCAGTCTCCGATCTCAGGGCCAGGCCCTTGCTGTGGTCCAAAGATTTAGACTCAGCCGGATGGGGGGTCGTTCCTTCAGCGTGAAAGCTGCACTAATTTGGAACACCCTCCCAGTTGAAGTCCGTCAGTTAGATGATCTGCTGTCTTTCCGGAGAGCTATTAAAACATTCTTGTTTTAGTTGTCCATTTTAGGTCTTTTTTCCTGTTGTGTTATGTTTCTCCTTGTCTCTGCGCCGGGACGCTCCTTGGCTGGAGTAGCTGTGCGCATAATAAATTAATATAACATAACATAACATAACATAACATGGTCCTGTCCCCTCCCTATTGCTTTCTATGGATTGTTGTGCTGCACTGCCGTCCCGCATGCCCTGTGTGGTGTATTGTGCTGCTGCAAACCCTGATGCCTGCCCTGTAGGGTGAGTTTGGTGCACCTCTCCATGTCCCTCCTGTCCTCTGTTATCCGAGTCCATGTCCCTACCCCAATTCCTCCTGCCTTCCATGATCCAATGTACCATACTTGCGAATATTTTGAACTTGGTAAGAAGGAGATTTTGAAAAAAATGGGGGTATTGATTTTCCCCTTTGAGATAAATTGAAAAAGAGGAGATTGTAAACAGGAGACAGATCAAATAAAGCCCATTTGAGCTTAAAAACATTGGACGTTTCCTGGCTGAAACGTGTCTGTTGGCATGTATGGTTGTACTACCACTGCCTCTTCCTTCTGCCCACAATGGTCTATTATATTGCCACAGCCTCTCTTGCCAGTCCTATTTTGTTGGTTTGTTGCCCCTGTCCCCCTTTCCACTGCCCTCCATAGTCTGTTGTGCTGCCACTGCCCTTCCTGCCTGCTCAGTGTGGTCGAATTGTTGCCTCTGCACCCTCCTACCTGCCTACAATTTTCAGAGTCCGTGCCCCTGGTCTCTGCCTCTCAACAGTATCCTAATGAACAACTAGATTGCTAACATTCTATATTTATTACAAAGTGTGGAACACCGGACGTCATCTTGATGTAATCAAAACTGTAATACCTAGAGCATTTCCTTCAGAAAATACATATATAAGAGGTTCTTATTTGCATCACAATTATGGTTAGTGCTCTAAAAAACTAAAATGAGGACATATTTTCTGAGTTTTTAAATAGCGACAAAGCACTTTTAAATTATTTATCTTTATTTTTTTTATCCAGTTGACCACTTGATTAAATGTTGCAGGAGAGGATGTGGTGTTACTTCCAGAGCTGCAGACTTTGCAACTGGGGAACCAGGTTAGAGTTTCTGCTTCAGCTCGACATTCTGTGATTCTGGTCAAATCACTTAATCTCTCCATGTCTACAACCAAAATGAATTTGTTCTTGTGTGATGTAACCAATGCTCATGTAAAGCACTCCAATACCTGACAAGTCTGCACTATATAAAACTGCAAAAACACAAAAAATAAAAAGTGTTTTGCACACTTCTTTCATTGGGCTACATGTGGGCTACATCTGGGTGATATTTGTGCTGCATTTGGGTTCTTTTGTCTCTGGTGGCCATCTTGGGAGACTTATTTGTTATGAAGTTTCCTAATTTCCTCATTTACTGCAGTCTCCTCAGTAGGAAATGCTTTCAGTTTTTTACTTTGATTCCATCAAGAAGGTATTCAGATATGTCACACATTTGCCATAAATTCTGAATGTTAGCACTCTAGTTGCTCATTAGATCACTGTAGTAAAGCTACTGCTCACCAGGGAAGTCTGCTGCTGGTATTAAAAGTACATGTTTCAGTCTGCATGTCAGAATTTTTTTATGAAATAGAAGAGGATTTGAGAAGTCACTCAAATGTGCCCTAATTTTACTTTCTTCAGCACTAATCATAATTTCTATGGCAAAATGAACTCCCTCATTGTGTTCCTTTTTAAATTAAATGTTTTAAGTCTTACCAGTGTATTCCAACCAAGATGGCTTCAGGTGTGCCATACTTTTGTCATTAGTAAGACAGTAGGCGCTCTAGTTGTTCTTAAGAACACTCTGGAACATTCTGTCATTGGGCTATACTTGGGCTACATCTGGGTGATATTTGTGCTACATTTGGGCTCTTTTGTCTCTGGTGGCCATCTTGGGAGACTTATTTGTTATGAAGTTTCCTAATTTCCTCATTTACTGCAGTCTCCTCAGTAGGAAATACTTTCAGTTTTTTACTTTGGTTCCATCAAGAAGGCATTCAGATGTGTCACACATTTGCCATAAATTCTGAATGTTAGCACTCTAGTTGCTCATTAGATCACTGTAGTAAAGCTACTGCTCACCACGGAAGTCTGCTGCTGGTATTCAAAGTGCATGTTTCACTCTGCATGTCAGAATTTTTTAATGAAATAGAAGAGGATTTGAGAAGTCAATCAAAATGTGCCCTAATTGAACCTAAATAAAAGGAGGGATAATCAACGAAAGCCTGGAGTGAGCAGTCATTTTGATAGCAGACATACCTCTGACGAAGGGCGCATGCCTGAAACGCGTTAGGTCTCTGCTGACGCTGAGTGACCTGGCCTCTTCCTTGACCTGATAGAAGCCAGATGGAGAGTGTGCCCTAAGCTGTGAGCACAGTGTGGACTTATATATTTATATCTGTCATGTCTCTTCAGATTGATATGTGCATTTCACTCATGATACCCTCACATGACTAGATGTGTACTTTGTAAGGCTTTCGAGCTTTCAAATAACCTTGACTCATGATAATATTGCTTTAAAATAGCTTTTTGTTCCTTCTTTTTTGTTTTGGAATGTGGACTGTCTTGAATTGTATCATTTTCGTTCCACATACCTGCAGCAAAGTTGAAGACTTGGATTCATCTGTTTGATCATATTATTTGAGCAGTGGTGTAACGAAAGTTGAAGGGGCCCCCCCTACAAGGTACACAGAGGGGCCCCTGCTCCGGATTTAATCCCAAGCTCTCTGGTGTGAATACAGTGCTGAGGGGGCCCCCTGCAGCTCGGTGTCCCCCCGCACTGCGGGGGATGCGGGAGCCTGTGTTACTCCCCTGTATTTGAGCCCAGGAGACCTACTTGCATTCTCCTGAATTTTCCACTCTCTATGTTTCTTTCTGTCGGTTTTTAACTGATTTACATATTTACCAATGCACGCAGTGTGTGTCACTCTTACGTCTGAAAGTGCGTAATTGAGTTTTGCAGAGATGTTATGGACCAACTTCCTACTGCCCTACCTTATGAATAGTGTTTCTACTTCCACTTGAGCTATGAAATAGGGTTCAGGGTGGAGGGCCGAATACTGAAAGCTGGTGGGCTCTTGTTGTCGACCTGCAAGGTAAAAATAAATTAATTAACCAGGGTGTAACTATTGTAATTTAGGACATATTTTGTTCTTCCTTCCCTTCCTAATTAGTATACTATATTGGTTAAATTCCTACCTGCGAACTTGAGCTGATGGGCACCGTGTCCTAGTTGACCTGTGATGGTTTGGTTTTCTCTCAGTGTTGAGTTGTTTTGAGTGGGGCGCGTTTTTTAAGTGGGGTGTTCCTCAGTCTTCTCTTCTGCAGAAATAAATAACAATTACTTCTAGAACCTAATATTACAAGGTATTTAATATACAATAGTTTCTTATGTCTGTTCCTTTTACGACACTTACTTTCAAAGTTTTCCCCTGATGTTTTCCATCACTAAGTAGAAATAGACAAAAGACAAAAAAAAAAGCATTCTAAAATTTAACTTTTGACATTAACATGATGCAAGGTCTGAATCTGTTAACATATCCCTTGTTGTGATAAGCTCTGTCCGTATTTGAAGAGCTTTGTCTCACTTTGATTGTCCAAACATACTTTTCTTTGGTGGTAGAAAAAGAGTTCAAATATAGTTTTAACAATTTACTATAGCAGGCATAACTGTCTTGCGATGAGCACCGTAAATGAAGTTAAATCACTTAACTTTCTTTTTGTCTTTTTTCTCCAGGTTAACAGCTGTCATGAGCCAAAGAGCTGCAGTGAAACCTCGATGTTGCCAAAAGGAAGATCTGGAGTCAAAGAGATGCTGCTTCGGAATGCAGGTAAGCGTCCCTAGACACAGCTTTCTACCTGGCAACCGGTGGAAGGTTAACCCCCCCAGTGCCCATGATGAGTCCAGCTCGTCATGAGGCATTCCCTGGGGAATCCCTCTGGTGCGGGCACCAGAGGGATTCCCTTTAATTATAAATAGCCTTGAGGTCTGGGGAAGAGCTTCCCCAGGTCCCGAGGCCCCCCCCCCTTTCACTGTAATGACGATCGGCGCGCACGTCGCGCCGACGTCATTACAGTGAAAGTGAAACTGAAATGAGGCAAGAGGCTCATTTCAGATTCACTTTCTACGTGCTCAGGGGGCTCTCTCAGCCCCCTGAGCACGTAGAAAGACGGGAGAGGTATCGTTGGAAAGGGGAGAATCTCCCCTTTTCAATGGTACCCCTCCCCAGTGGATCCCTGCTTGGGGATCGCCACAGGAGGGCGATCCCCAAGCAGGGATCCACCCACTAGACACCAGGGAGGGGGGAGCGGCCCCTTGGGCAAGGGCCTTTGCTCCCCCTGGTTATTTTGCTGCAATTTAGCCTTTTGCCCCCCCTGGGGGGCATATAGGGGCATCAGCCCCCAATCTGCCCCCCCGGGGGGGCAAAAAGCCCACTAGACACCAGGGAATTTTTTTTTAAAATAAAAATATGGGTGGGGGCTGCCCAAAATGGGCAGGCCCATGCCCCCACCCCACCCCCCAATTACTACAGTTTTTCTGCCCCACCCGGGGGGCATATGGGGCATTGGCCCCTAATCTGCCCTGTCGGGGGGGCAGAAAGCCCACTAAATACCAGGGATTAGTTGTTAGTATTTTTTTTCGGGTGGGGGTTGACCGAAACGAGCACGCCAATGCCCCCACCCACCCACCACCATTACAGCCTTTCTGTCCCCCCTGGGGGGCAGATGGGGTATCAGCCCCTAATCTGTCTCCCCAGGGGGTCAAAAAGCCCACTAGACACCAGAGAATAAAAAATAAAAAAAATAGTGGTGGGGGCTGTCCAAAACGGGTAGGCCCATGCCCCCCCCAATTATTACAGTCTTTCTGCCCCCACGTGGGGCAGATGGGGCATTGGCCCCTAATCTGACCCTTCGGTGAGGCAGAAAGCCCACTAAACACCAAGGATTGATTTTTAGATTTTTTTTAAGGTGGGGGTTGCCTGAAACGGGCACGCCAATGCCCCCACCCACCCGCCACCATTACAGCCTTTCTGCCCCCCCCGGGGGGGCAAAAAGACCACTTGACGCCAGGGATTTTTTTCGCGCAATTTTCTTTAGGGTGAGGGATTTTATTTAGGGTGGAGGCTGCCCGAAACGGGCACGCCAATGCCCCCACCCCCACCACCATTACAGCCTTTCTGCCCCCCCGGGGGGCAGATGGGGCAGTAGCCTCCAATCTGCCCCCCCCCAGAGGGGCAGAAAGCCCACTATCCACCAGGGATTTTTTTGCGCAATTGTTTTTAGGGTGTGGGCTGCCTGAAACGGGCACGCCAATGCCCCCACCCTCCCCTCCCCACAAAAATGAAAGTCTTTCTGCCACCCAGGAGGCAGATGGGAGCTGTAGCTCCCAATCTGGCCCCCCTGGGGGGCGCAGAAAGCCCACTAGAAACCATGGGCCTGATTCACAGAACTAACTTAAGACAAAATCCTAAACTTACTACTTTTGGTATTCACAGAAGTTAGGATTTTGTCTTAAGTTTGTCTTAAGACAAACTTAAGACACACTTAAGACAGACTTAAGACAGACTTAAGACAAACTTAAGACAGACTTAAGACAAACTTAAGACAGACTTAAGACAGACTTAAGACAGACTTAAGTTAGGATTTTGTCTTAAGTTTGTCTTAAGTCTGTCTTAAGTCTGTCTTAAGTCTGTCTTAAGTTTGTCTTAAGTTTGTCTTAAGTCTGTCTTAAGTCTGTCTTAAGTCTGTCTTAAGTCTGTCTTAAGTTTGTCTTAAGACAAACTTAAGACAAAATCCTAACTTCTGTGAATACCAAAAGTAGTAAGTTTAGGATTTTGTCTTAAGTTAGTTCTGTGAATCGGCCCCTATGTATTTTTTTGTTTTATTAGTGTAGGGGTAGGGGCTCCCCAAAATGGGCATGACAATACCCCCTCCCCACCCCCAGAGAAACTCCAGTCTTTCCGCCCCCCTGGGAGAGTAGTTGGCGGCAGCGGCCCCTGATCCCCCTGGGGGAGCAGAAAGCCCACTAGGCGGCAGCGAGTACGCAGGCCTGTTTTATGCGTGGGGGTGGGGGCTGCCCAAAATGGTCATACCAATGCCCCCACCCCCACAAAAAACATCCACAGTCTTTCTGTCCCTTTAGGGGCATATCGGGATTAAACCCCCTTCCCCGATTCCCCCCTAGGGAGGCAGAAAGCCCACTGGGCTCCGGCTTTTTTTTAGCAATGTGCATACCTGTGGATTTTGGGCCCTAGCGCAGTTGGCACGTAGGCAAACCTAGCAGACCTGTACATTTTTTTAAACTAGACACCGAGGGGATTCGAGGATGGGGTAACTTGACTGGCTCTCACCAGGTTCTGTTACCCAGAATCCATTGCAAACCTAAAAATGTGTCCAAAATAACACATTTTCCTCACCTTTCTGTGGTGGAAAGTTCTGGAATCTGCGTGGGTCCACAAAATTCCACCCACCCAGCGTTCCCCAAAGTCTTCCGAGAAAAATGGTACCTCACTTACGTGGGTAGGCATAGTGCCCGCATCAGGCAAGGGCCCAAAACCAATTGAGGAGACATCAAAATTACCTATCACAAAACAACATGGTTTTGCAAAGGGGGTCCCATAAGTTCTTGGCCCCGGGCTTGGCGGCTATCTAGGGAAACCTACCAAACCCACACATTTCTAAAAACTATACACCCGGGGGATTCCAGGGAGGTACAGCTTGCGTGGATCCCCAACGTTTCCTTACCCAGAATGCCCTACAAACCTCAAATTTAGCTGAAAAAATCACCTTTTTCACAAATTTTTGTGTGGGAAAGTTGTGGCATCACCGGGCTGACACAAATTTCCTACCACCCAGCGTTTCCCCGGGTGTCCCGATAAAAACGGTGCCTCACTCGTGTGGGAGGCCCAAGTACCCGCGACAGGCAAGGGTTCACAACGTAGTGAGGCGACATGAAAATTGCCTCTCTCAAAACAACCTGGTTTTGCAAGGGGGGTCACTTGGGTTTTTGGCCCGGTGCTCGGCGGCCACCTAGGGAAACCTACCAAACCCACACATTTCTGAAAACTAGACACCTGGGGGACTCCAGGGAGGTACGGCTTGCGTGGATCCCCTAACGTTTCCTTACCCAGAATGCCTTGCAAACCTCAAATTTAGCTGAAAAAATCACCTTTTTCACACATTTTTGTGTGGGAAAGTTGTGGCATCACCAGGCTGACACAAATTTCCTACCACCCAGCGTTTCCCCGGGTCTCCCGATAAAAACGGTGCCTCACTCGTGTGGGAAGCCCAAGTACCCGCGACAGGCAAGGGCCCACAACGTAGTGAGGCGACATGAAAATTGCCTCTCTTAAAACAACCTGGTTTTGCAAGGGGGGTCACTTGGGTTTTTGGCCCGGTGCTCGGCGGCCACCTAGGGAAACCTACCAAACCCACACTTTTCTGAAAACTAGACACCCGGGGGATTCCAGGGAGGTATGGCTTGCGTGGATCCCCTAATGTTTCCTTACCCAGAATGCCCTGCAAACCTCAAATTTAGCTGAAGAAAATCACCTTTTTCACATATTTTTGTGTGGGAAAGTTGTGGCATCACTGGGCTGACACAAATTTCCTACCACACAGCATTCCCCCGGGTCTCCCGATAAAAACGGTGCCTCACTCGTGTGGGAGGCCTAAGGACCCGGCATGGGCAAGGGTCCAAAACGTAGTGAGATGCACTACGTGTAGGACCCTTGCCTCTTAAGGCGCACTAGGTTTTGGACCCTTGCCTGTTGCGGGTACTTGGGCCTCCCACATGAGTGAGGCACAGTTTTTATCGGGAGACCTGGGGAAACGCTGGGTGGTGGGGAATTTGTGTCAGCCCGGTGATGCCACAACTTTCCCACACAAAAATGTGTGAAAAAGGTGATTTTTTCAGCTAAATTTGAGGTTTGCAGGGCATTCTGGGTAAGGAAACTTTGGGGGATCCACGCAAGCCATACCTCCCTGGAGTCCCCCGGGTGTCTAGTTTTCAGAAATGTGTGGGTTTGGTAGGTTTCCCTAGGTGGCCGCCGAGCACCGGGCCAAAAACCCAAGTGACCCCCTTGCAAAACCAGGTCGTTTTGAGGTAGGCAATTTTCATGTCACCTTACTACGTTTTGGGCCCTTGCCTGTCTCGGGTATAAGTTCATGGAAATCTGATATGCTCTTCATATACTGTTGTCTGTTAATGGAAATATAGTGTTCTTTCCTCTTGAGTTGGGACAGTGCTTCATCCTCATATTGTGTTCTTCTGAGGATCACCACATTTCTCCCTTTATCTGACGGTTTAATAATTATAGTCTCATCCTCCTTGAGTTTTCCAATTGCTTCTCATTGTTCTTTAGTTAGATTCTTCCTTTTCTCATTGAATCCCTCTTTCTGTAGACTCTTCAATTCATCTATAACAACCTCTTGGAAAGCATCAATTGCATCATATGCCGTCCTTGGAATTGTTCTCGATTTAGTTTTTAGATTACTTTTGCATCCTTTTTGTGCAATGCCACTTTCCTCCAACCTCTGGGTAGCATAGGTTTCACGATTTTCCTGATCCTCGTCTAGTTCATGGAGTGTTAGGATGGCTTGTAAATCAGCTCCTGTAAGCTGATCAAAAGCCTTTCTTTCTTCTGGCATTTTTGTGATGTAATAGATGTATTTTCATGAGTTTAATCTTCCGAATGAATTTATACAAATCTATGCGTGTCTGTTTATAGTCAAAAGCTGGAGTGGGGCAGAATGTAAGACCCAACTGTAGTACTGTCATTTTGATATCTGTCAGATCTCTGTCTGACAGATTGATTACAGTTTGTTAATTCTCATTTAATTCCATCGTCCTCCCCGCTTGCTGCGTGTTACGATTGGGGTGGAACGTTCCATTTCTACTCTTTTTGCCCCTCCTCGTTTTCCTCCTCTTCCTCCTCTTGTTACTGATGGATGTGTTCGCTGAGCTGGACGCTGTCTCAGGTCCCTCATTAGCTCGTATTCTTGAAAAAAAGTTGTGGGTTGACTCCTTTCCCTGGTCTCAATGTCACTTGATGTTTGTTCTCCTTCAGAGACATCTATCTCTGATTCTGAAGTACTCAATTTTATTTGTGCTTGTTGTCTGCCAGATCTTAATACTTTTCTGGGGGCATCGTACTTCTTGGCGAACGTTAAAATCCGACCATCTTCATAGTCCCATTCGTCTCGTAAGAACTTCGTCTGCTTTCTTAATTTTATTGTTGCTTCATAATCAATGAGATGTTTTTTCACTGCTTGACGCAATTCATCACTTCTTTTCGTATCCTTTTCACCATGAATTTTTTCTTCAATGTCTTTAATCTCTTGTTGCAATTTGGCTCTATCACTCCACGCATATTTGATTAAAATTTTTAGCATTCCCTTGGTAACCTCCGTTTTATACTCAGCCCATTCCCGTAAAAGTGCTGGGTCTGGATTTTCATAGGAGGGAACTGTATAAATACGTAGTCCATGTGGGACCCGACCAACATACTTTTGTAGGCTGGTGGCTTCCCACCACTTTCATATCTCTTTTTCGTATGCCTTTTCCAATGCTCCATATAAACTTTTCAGTATATTGTTACTATGCCCATTCTTATTTTCAGTCTTATCTTCCTTCTTTGAAAACAGGCTTTCAGCTGCTTCTTCTCTCTCCGTATCCATGAACATAATCGTCTGTAGAACTTGACAATTAATACTATGCTTGTGACACTCGTGTTGCTCTACGCGGCTTGCCGATTTAAGAATAAAGTTCGTAAAGGCACTCACCGCATTGACACCGTCGGGCTCCTCAGGTACTCGTCCCTCCGGGTCCCGACTGCACTATCGCGGCGGCGCTTTCCACAGTCAATTCTCCGTCTATACGTAGATGCCGTAGTCACTTCTACGGTTATCTTCGGAGGGGCAAACAACAATAAATAATTCCAAAACGCAGATCCACTAGTCGTTGCACCTCAACACCGCGGGTGCTTGCTCAGCGCACGGTGGATGCGCGTTCTATTCCACAACACAGGCTCTCCCATTCGCAGAACCTCTCCAACAGAGCGCACTCCTGAGCCATACACGGTGTCCAAGAATAATTCTTAATTTATTTTGTCAAGTCTGCACAAAAGTTAACTAACGCGTTTCGGCGTTACCGCATTCGTCAGTGTCAACTTGTCAATTCAAATCATGTGTTTAAATAAAGACGTGCTATACAATTCATAAACATAAAGAGTTACTCGTGAATCAAGAAAAACGATAAAGAAAGTTCATTTTTTACGGCGGCCTTATTGGAAAAGTTTGACTTACAAGGTTAGTTAAGTCAAAAATTATATACCTAAAAAATTTCATTAATTTTAAAGGTCCCCCTGTCGCAATCTTCCATATTAGCTTTGCATATTCAATACTCTTTAAAAAAAATGTTTGCAATTTATATAAACTAGGGGCTAAGCTTCAATCCTTAATTTTCAGGTAGCTATTAAGCGCAATAAATTCATTTTACATTTCGCGCTACAGTTTGTAAAATTTTTTATCCCATTCTGAGCCTCCATATTTATTGCGCTTAATAGCTTACGAGTCACTTTTTATGTTTGTGAATTGTATAGCACGTCTTTATTTAAACACATGATTTGAAATGACAAGTTGACACTGACGAAGGCGGTAACGTCGAAACGCGTTTGTTAATTTTGGTGCAGACTTGACAAAATAAATTAAGAATTAATCTTGGACACCGTGTATGGCTATATATATATATATATATCATCATCATCATTGATAACTCTATTTCGGTCGATGACCATAAAAGCACAGATAAAATATGTACATACAGAATAAAATACATAAATAATTAAGCACTTGAGATAAAAAGTTATTAAACAAGAGTTATCAAGAGAGACATAATGAACAAATCAGTTCGTCAGTATTAAGTACAATTAATTAGTTAATTAATTAATTAATTAATCAGGGCAGACCTCCTCCGCCACATGCCATATAAAAAACGAGAGACAGAGAACACAATGGGGGGTGAGGTGTCATAACGTAAAATCCTGCAGGCTTGGGCACATTGTTTTAGGCCCAAATTTCTACACAATGGCACCAGCCAAAATCTACGTATTCCATTGTAGGCAGAGAAAAAGAATATAACATGAGCTAGATCTTCTTTAGTTTCGTTACAACCTGGGCAGATCCCCTCACCTCTCCGAGCCCATTTGCTAGTCAATGCCCCAATTGGGAGGCAACCATACCTTAATTGTGTATATAGCTTTTTTGCCATAGGGGGTTGAATCAAGTCTAAAAACTCCTCCCTGCTGGGCACCAATTTTATTTGTAGAAATTCTGTGGTCAACCTACCCATAAATGGTGAGCGGTGTAACAGAGCTAGATTGTACTGTCTAAATAGGGCCAACAGCTCCGTTCTCTGTACCGCTGTGCAACTTTCCTCGGGAGTCTCCCATAATTGGGGCAGGCCTATCTGATATACTACAGCTTTAATATGGGATAGCCAGGGTATATTTCTGCTCTTCAGCTGATCCCAGATTGCAGAGAACTCAGCTCTATAGTCACCGAGTTCAGGTGCTGTCCACAGCCTTCTCCAATACAGGAGAGGTCGACTCGATAAAAGTTCAGAGATAGGCTCTAAACCTAGGTCTAGTCTCAAAGGTATAAGCGGGGTGCTCTGGGGAAGCTCTAATAGGTTCCTAATAAATGTATGTTCAACCTTAGAAAGGGTCAGTGTACGAGTATGACCCCAGAGCTCTGCGCCGTACATTGCGGCGGGTCTGGCTTGGGCACTATAAATTTCAAGACCTGGCGAGACTGGTTTAAATTGGGTTTTCCTCTGGTACTTATTGATACCTCCCACTATCTGTGTAAGCCTCAGGTCAGATTTGACTACCTGGGGACCCCAGCTGAAATCTTCAGTCAGGGTAACACCCAGATATACAAAAGTTCTAACCCTTTCAAGTGGGATGCCATTTAAAACTGGACAGGGGCGGGTGCGCTTCGGGGGGCCGAAGATCATAAACTTCGTTTTTTCTAAATTGATCTCAAGTCCCCACGGAGCGCAGAATGATACAAAACCATCCAATACCCTCTGGATGCCTGTAGAGGTTCGAGACAACAACAGAGTGTCGTCTGCGAACATCAAAGCAGGCACCCGTCCAGATGACAACCGAGGGACATCGCTATTCCTAACAGTATCTAGCTTACCCACCAGACCATTTATATAGAGGCTAAAAAGCGTGGGAGCCAGGGCGCAGCCCTGACGTACTCCTCTAGTAACGGGAAAACGGTCCGATAGTTCTCCATTCTTCCCACATCGTACCTGGGCATAGTTCCCTTTATGGAAACGCTTCAGGACATCTAGTAGGTAGGGCTTTATGGACATGCTTCAGGACATCTAGTAGGTAGGGCTTTATGGAAACGCTTCAGGACATCTAGTAGGGTATATATATATTGTCTACTGGCGGTCGCCAGTAGATAGTTATAGTTAGGACCGAGTTTCCATATGAAATCTGAAAATTCTATTTTGAATAACTTTGGCGCCGGTTGACGAATCCTCGTGAAATTTTCAAAACTAATGGGGCGCTCCACTCAGCTCCTACCCTGAAAGTCTCGGGGTGATTCGTCAAGCGGGGTCTGAAAAAAAAGGGGGGTCCCAAAACACTTTTTACCAATGCATTTTCCCATAGGACCTTTAGTTGAAGGTACAGCCCGAACGGCTGAACAGAATTACTTGAAATTTGGCAAAGAGGTAGTCCTCAGGTCAGGGATGTGCCTTTTGCATATATGGTGTCAATCTGTTCAGTAGTTCCTGAGAAAATTGCAGTTAAAAGTACATAAATATCTATAAGCGCGCACCGTGCGCGCTCCGTGCGCGCACGGTGTGCGCACCCTAACGTGCGCGAGCGTAATTCTGATTGGTGGTTACATGTCAGTCAACATTCGAATCGGTCAAAATCAGGAAGTGTCGGCCGCCATTTTGTGTGTGTTGTGTGCGACAGTGAAAAAGAAAGGTGGGGAACGTGAAAAGGGGGCAGGGTAGAGAGTTCCTGACCCCCTAGCCTTTGTCAGGGGGTCCCTGAAGTACCCCGAAGGGTGCAAAAAACATTTTTTTTTGTTTTAATTCGAGGGGTGCGCGCACGGTGAAAAACCTTAAAAACATTTTAAACGAGCCATTCCATATTACAGGATACAGTCAATCTATAACTATATACATAGGTAGTTTATTGTAAAATAAATATATAAAAAATATAATAATACATACTTAACTAAGCATTTAAAAACCTTACAAATTCACTTAAAAAACCATAGGTTTCACACACGTTATAGTTAGGAATTAGCATTTAAAAACCCTTGCAAATTCACTTAAAAAACCATAGATTTCACACATGTTATAGTTAGCTGGACATTTCACTCGTAAAAAACCATTGAAATTCCCCCATTATAGTTAGTTCAGATAACTATAACTCGCGCGACTGCCACTCTATCACAAGGATGATGTCATCAGTGATGTCATGAGTGATGCCACTGACCATGTCATGAGTGATGTAATATGTGACGTCATGAGCAGTGGATTGCGGTCGCGCGAGTTATTGTTATCTGAACTAACTATAACGGGGGAATTTCAATGGTTTTTACGAGTGAAATGTCCAGCTAACTATAACGTGTGAAACCTATGATTTTTTAAGTGAATATATATATATTACCTACTGGCGGTCGCCAGTAGGTAGTTATAGTTAGGACCACGTTTCCATAGGAAATCCGCAACATTCTATTTTGAATAACTTTGGCGCCGGTCGACGAATCCTCGCGAATTTTTCAAAATAGGTGGGGCGCTACGCTCCGCTCCTACCCTGAAAGTCTCGGGGGGATTCGTCAAGCGGGGGCTGAGATAAAAGGGGGGTCCCAAAATGCGTTTTTCCCATGCATTTTTCCATAGGACCTTTAGACAGGGCTACAGCCCGAACGGCTGAACAGAATTACTTGAAATTTGGCAGAGAGGTAGTCCTCAGGTCAAGGAAGTGCCTTTTGTAGGTTTGGTGTAAATCTGTTCAGTAGATTCTGAGAAAATAGCCTTTAAATCAATATATATATGTGAGCCAGCTTACGGTGCGCTTACGGTACGCTTATCGTACGCGTACGGTGGCGTGCGCGAGCGCGATTCTGATTGGCTCTTAGATCTTAGTAAACATTCGAATCGGCCTAAACCAGGAAGCGGCGGCCGCCATTTTCTCTCTCGCACTGAGAGTGATGATGAAAATACAAAGCACAAAAACATGTAAAGGGGCTGTTTAGACAGCCCCCACACACATAGCCATGTTGAGGGAGTCCCCAAAGATCCCCCAAGGCCAAAATCAGATTTTTTTTTTTCGCTAATTTCGCTGATTACGCTTACCGTACGCGTACGGTAAAAAATGATTTAAAAAAAAAAATTATCCACACTCTCCCCACCCCGTGTGCAATTGGTGGCTGAAGGCCACCAATTGTGCATGGCTTATAACAGATGAGATAAACTATAATATTTAAAAAAAAAAAAAAAAAAAAAAATTATCCACACTCTCCCCACCCCGTGTGCAAATGGTGCCCGAAGGTCACCATTTGTGCATGGCTTATAAAAATTACGAAAAATTAATATATTACCTTTCAAAACGAAGTGCATCATATGTCCTCCATGTGCGCACGGTGCGCGAAGCGCATCGTGCGTACATGGCCCATCTAGCGTAACGTGGGCACGCGGTGCGCGTAGCGCATCGCGTGCCCACCGTGCGTGCACGGCACTAACTGCGTAAAGTGGGCGGGCAGTGCGCTTCGCGTGCTTACTGTGCGCGCACGGTGCGCGAAGCGCACCGTGCGCGCACGGAACGAACTGCGTTAAGTGGGCGCGTACGCCACGAATGGCGTAAAGTAACTTAGCATTTAAAAAAACGTACAAATTCACTGAAAAAACCATAGGTTTCACACACGTTATAGTTAGGAATTAGCATTTAAAAAACCTTGCAAATTCACTGAAAAAACCATAGGTTTCACACATGTTATAGTTAGCGGAAATTTTACTGATAAAAAACCAATGAAATTCCCCCGTTATAGTTAGTGCAGGCAACTATAACTCACGCGACCGCAATCTTCTGCTGATGACATATGTGTCTTTATGAAAAAAAAATATTTGTAATATATGTATAGCTAAAAATGTATGGAAGAAGACATGGGCAAATAAGTGTCTAAATACAGTATTAGCATCAGCAGAAGATTGCGGTCGCGTGAGTTATAGTTGCCTGCACTAACTATAACGGGGGAATTTCATTGTTTTTTTATCAGTAAAATTTCCGCTAACTATAACATGTGTGAAACCTATGTTTTTTTCAGTGAATATATATATATATATTCACAGAAAAAAACATAGGTTTCAGGCACGTTATAGTTAGGAATTAGCATTTAAAAAACCTCAGAAATTCTCTGAAAAAACCATAGGTTTCAGGGGTGTTATAGTTAGCTGGATTTTTCACTTGTACAAAACCATTGAAATTCCCCCGTTATAGTTAGTTCAGCTAACTATAACTCGCGCGCCCGCAATGCACTGCTGATGATGTCACATATTACATCACTCATGACATGGTCAGTGACATCACTCATGACATCACTGATGACATCTCAAATGACATCACTGATGACATCTCCAGTGAATGTGTGTTTTTCTGAAAATTAAATATGTTTTAAATATGTATATCTCAAGGTCGATGGAAATATAAATGGGTATATAAGTGTCTAAATGGATGATTTGTTTTTGAAAAATTGATTGTGTAACTGACTGATTAAGTGTATCATAGTGAATACATGGCTTAGTGAGTAATGTTTAAATATGTAAATATCTGTATCAGTCTCTCACTTTGTGTATAAGTGGCTGCATGGGTTGGTGAGTAGCTACATGGGTGTCTATATAGGTTATTAGTTGTTTTTTTGAGTATCAGTCTGAGTGTCTGCATGGTTTGGTAGGGGGTATTACGTAGTGCATAGGTGCACGAATGAGTGACTCACTCTTTGTATGTGTTGAAGACAGCATGTGTGCAGGACTGTATGGGTGGATGAGTGTGTGTATGGGTGTGTTAGTGAGTGAATGACTGTCTCAATAGTGTCTTTATGAGTAACTACATATGTTTTAAACTAGTATATGTGACTATTGGTGTATATAAGTGAGTATATGTGAGAGTGAGAGATTGAAAGAGTTCCTGTATGAATAAGTATGTGTTTCTATAAGTGATTGTTTAAAAGACTAAGTATGTGTAAGTTTCCGTAGAAGTAAGTGTGGTGGAGTGTATATAACTGTATATGCAAATAAATGTATGTTTGATTCTTTATTAGCATGAGTGACTATGTGTGTGAGTAACTCTATGGATGAGTGGCATTGTGTAACAGGATGTATAGGTGTATGAGTACATATGATGAGTGAATACATGTATGAGTGACTGTATAGGTCTGTTGGTGAATGAGTGGATGTGTATGTGGATCTTAGAATTACTGAAGAGGTTGTTGTAAATGGTATTAGTATGTCCATTGTTTTGAAAAGTTTAGTCTCTATTTTTGAAGGTGTGTATCAAAGGTTATATTAGGGTGAGAGGAGGTCTGCCACTCTATCACAAGGATGATGTCATCAGTGATGTCATCAGTGATGTCATTTGAGATGTCATCAGTGATGTCATGAGTGATGTCACTGACCATGTCATGAGTGATGTAATATGTGACGTCATCAGCAGTGCATTGCGGGCGCGCGAGTTATAGTTAGCTGAACTAACTATAACGGGGGAATTTCAATGGTTTTGTACAAGTGAAAAGTCCAGCTAACTATAACACCCCTGAAACCTATGGTTTTTTCAGTGAATTTCTGAGGTTTTTTAAATGCTAATTCCTAACTATAACGTGCCTGAAACCTATGGTTTTTTCTGTGAATTTCAAAGGTTTTTTAAATGCTAATTTCTAACTATGCCTACTGAGATAGGACATGTGAAGAAAGAAGAAAAAATGCACAGAAAGAACAAAAAGAAGAGCAGAAAGAAGCCTTGTTGCAAAATCATCCTGTACCCTCAACTTTTTCCGACAGGTACTGGTGGTAACTGAGTCTGACTAACCAGTCCTAGAGCCAGTGCTATGTTAAAAGACACTTAGAATACAGTGAAAACACCTACATACACTAGGGAACACTATGCGTTGGGGTCCCACTGTGATTAGCATGACCTCCTCTGTAAGCCCCTAGTATATAATAGGGCAGGGGGATTAAAACTACCTCTTAAAACGCGCCAAAGGGCATGTTTGCACACGTCACCTCAGGCCCCGTCCCCACCCTTCCCCACTCTGTAAACACGCCCTGTTGCCGTGTTAAGTTGGGAGATTAAGTCCCCTTGAATCCTGAGGGTCCCTAGGGTCCAACTAGCCCACTAGGCTCCTCCAGTAAGCACCACAGAGCTGCGTTGCAGAGAGGTGTAAAAAGTGGCACGGCCTGGACCACCTCTCTGCAACGCAGCTCAGTGGCGCTTACTGGAAGCACCTGGTGGGCTAGTTAGCCCCCAGGGGCCCTCAGTATTGAAGGAAAATTATATCCCCAATTTAAAACGTGCCATAGTGCGTGTTTGCACACGTCACCTCAGGCCCCGTCCCCTCCCTTCACCACTGTGTAAACACGCCCTGTGGCTGTTCTAAGTTGAGAGATTAAGTCCCCTTGAATCCAAAGGGTCCCTAGGGTCAAACTAGACCACTAGGTACCTCCAGTAAGCGCCACAGAGCTGCGTTGCAGAGAGGTGTAAAAAGGGGCTTGGCCTCAGAACACCTGTCTGCAGCGCAGCTCCCTGGTGCATACTGGAGATGCCTGTTGGGCTAGTTGGCCCTCAGGGACCCTCAGTATTGAAGAGGAATTAATTCCCCAACTTACAACTCGCCAGGGGGCGCGTTTGCAGAGTGCTGCAAGGAGGGGGCGTGGCCTCCGGCACAATGCCAGTCTTTTATTTATTTTAATTTTTTAAGAAGGGGGGCTGTGTGGTTCCCCTTCTTATTCTAATTTATTGGCCCTGATGACCCCATCCCCCAGGGCCTGTCTCCTAATTTTATTTTTTTGACCCCAATCCACAGGGCCGGCCACTGTTCTTTATTATTTTTAAAAAATATATATTTATAGACACACCTAGGACATGCTGGACAAACCGTACGTACCTATCACCATGACGATTTGCGTGATATTCATTAAAAGGCGACTATGCATACAATGAATCCACGTGGAATGTATTTACACCACTAGTGAATCTCTGACATGTCTGATGCCCTACCGTGCCTAATCCCGGTAGACACCCTTGTCGTTTATTTATACAAACATGGGTAGCTATTGACGGGCACATTTAATACACATGCACACCAAGCCATTCAAAGGGGATTCGACAAAAATTCGACCAAAACTATGCAAGAAACCCCCCTCACGGTTAATAAAACACACATCCACTGCCGGATGTGTAATACTTTTTATTTTACTCTCTGGAAAGGGGACGAACATAACTTGAGAGTCACAGCGTGCTCCTGGCATAGCCCAATGCTGTGTTACACCCACCATTGCCTGCTGAGTGCCACACACCTCTGTGTTGTATTCCACTAGCTAGTGCATATGCTATGACACTCTCTAGCCCATGTGCACTGTAACACCACCCCGTGAATATGTCATGCCACACTTGTCTTCGCACAGGTTATATTGCCCCATCTAACGTGCCTTCCTCGATGCCTATGTTATAACGCACAGTGCTATGCCATACATATTACAATCTGGGATCCATATCTTTGTCACAGTGCATATGCAACGTTACACTCCCCAGCACATATTTTATATTACAACTTTAGAGACTAGTTAGGTTACACAACACTGCCCTGTGCATATTACACTCCAAGGAGCATATCGCATAGCACACGCTAGTGCCTGTGCTATCTCGCGCTCTCCAATGAATCTGTCATTGCGCACAATGTATTGCATATTATATTTCACGCCCGGTTCATCTTATATCACACTTTTTGGTGCATAGTTTATACCATACACTATATCTAGTTTTCATTTTCAATCGTGCTCTCAGGACTATGTTCTATATAACACTGTGTTCACCTACACTTTTCACGGGCATTACATTTTGCGATAGGGGGTGGAGGGTCAGGGGGTGTTTCTGCCAAGTGAGCCCGGAGTCACAGTCACAAACGTCCTCTTCTTCCTGAATAAAAGTGAGATTATGCTGCATACTTGTTCATATTTTAAGTAGTTCGCACAGACACACGTTTTAAAAACAATAAAGTTCCTAATACCCGCCTTCTCTGAACAGTTAGCTTGCCCTCAATTTAGTATGATGCCCCTATCCTCTTCCTCCTGTCCTATATGGTCCATTGTACTGCCACACCCTTCTGCCCTCCCTGGTCTGTTGTGCTGCAACTGCTCCTCCTGCCTGCCCCTTGAGGTCTGTTGTGAGGCCCCTTCCCCTGAACTTTCTTGTCTGTGCACAGGTCCTGACCCACCCTTCTATCCTCCATCGTCCTTTGTGCATGCCCCTGCACCCTCCTTCTTGCCCATCATAGCCATTGTGCTACCAATAACCCTCCCACTTGCCATGCATGGTCTGCTGTGCTGCCATGGCCCCTCCCACCTTCCCTGTGTGGTCAGTTAGCTGCCCCTGAACCCCTCCCACCTTCCCTCCATGGTCTGTGTGTATGCCATCACAGTCTCACTGTTGCTCTTCATGGTGTGTCTTGCTTCTAGTGTCCATCCTGCCTGACCTCCATGGCTATCTTGCTGCTCCTGCCCTGCCCCCTTGCCCCCAGCCCTCTGTTTACATGTGCAGACCCCTACTCCCTCCCTCCTGGCTCAGGGTCAGTTTGGTGCACCTCTCCATGTCCCTCCTGTCCTCTGTTATCCAAGTCCATGTCCCTACCCCATTTCCTTCCATGATCCAATGTACCATACTTGCGAACATTTTGAACTTGGTAAGAGGGAGATTTTGAAAAAAAACGGGGGTATTGATTTTCCCCTTTGAGTTACATTGAAAAAGAGGAGATTGTAGACAGGAGACAGATAAAATAAAGCCCATTTGAGCTTAAAAACATTGGACATTTCCTGGCTGAATCGGGTCTGTTGGCATGTATGGTTGTGCTACCATTGCCTCTTCCTTCTGCCCACAGTGGTCTATTACATTGCCACAGCCTCTCTTGCAAGTCCTGTATTGTTGGTTTGTTGCCCCTGCCCCCCTTCCCACTGCCCTCCATAGTCTGTTGTGCTGCCACGGCCCTTCCTGCCTGCTCAGTGTGGTTAAATTGTTGCCTTTGCACCCTCCTAGCTGCCTTAAATTTTCAGAGTCCGTGCCCCTGGCCTCTGCCTCTCAACAGTATCCTAATGAACAACTAGATTGCTAACATTCTATATTTATTACAAAGTGTGGAACGCCGGATGTCATCTTGATGTAATCAAAACTGTAATACCTAGAGCATTTCCTTCAGAAATTACATATATGAGAGGGTCTTATTTGCATCAAAATTATGGTTAGTGCTCTAAAAAACTAAAATGATGACATATTTTCTGAGTTTTTAAATAGCGACAAAGCACTTTTAAATTATTTATCTTTATTTTTTTTATCCAGTTGACCACTTGATTAAATGTTGCAGGAGAGGATGTGGTGTTACTTCCAGAGCTGCAGACTTTGCAACTGGGGAACCAAGTTAGAGTTTCTGCTTCAGCTCGACATTCTGTGATTCTGGTCAAATCACTTAATCTCTCCATGTCTACAACCAAAATGAATTTGTTCTTGTGTGATGTAACCAATGCTCATGTAAAGCACTCCAATACCTGACAAGTCTGCACTATACAAAACTGCAAAAACACAAAAAATAAAAAGTGTTTTGCACACTTCTTTCATTGGGCTACATGTGAGCTACATCTGGGTGATATTTGTGCTGCATTTGGGCTCTTTTGTCTCTGGTGGCCATCTTGGGAGACTTATTTGTTATGAAGTTTCCTAATTTCCTCATTTACTGCAGTCTCCTCAGTAGGAAATGCTTTCAGTTTTTTACTTTGATTCCATCAAGAAGGTATTCAGATATGTCACACATTTGCCATAAATTCTGAATGTTAGCACTCTAGTTGCTCATTAGATCACTGTAGTAAAGCTACTGCTCACCAGGGAAGTCTGCTGCCGGTATTAAAAGTACATGTTTCAGTCTGCATGTCAGAATTTTTTTATGAAATAGAAGAGGATTTGAGAAGTCACTCAAATGTGCCCTAATTTTACTTTCTTCAGCACTAATCATAATTTCTATGGCAAAATGAACCCCCTCATTGTGTTCCTTTTTAAATTAAATGTTTTAAGTCTTACCAGTGTATTCCAATCAAGATGGCTTCAGGTGTGCCATACTTTTGTCATTAGTAACACAGTAGGCGCTCTAGTTGTTCTTAAGAACACTCTGGAACATTCTGTCATTGGGCTATACTTGGGCTACATCTGGGTGATATTTGTGCTACATTTGGGCTCTTTTGTCTCTGGTGGCCATCTTGGGAGACTTATTTGTTATGAAGTTTCCTAATTTCCTCATTTACTGCAGCCTCCTCAGTAGGAAATACTTTCAGTTTTTTACTTTGGTTCCATCAAGAAGGCATTCAGATGTGTCACACATTTTCCATAAATTCTGAATGTTAGCACTCTAGTTGCTCATTAGATAATTGTAGTAAAGCTACTGCTCACCACGGAAGTCTGCTGCTGGTATTCAAAGTGCATGTTTCACTCTGCATGTCAGAATTTTTTAATGAAATAGAAGAAGATTTGAGAAGTCACTCAAAATGTGCCCTAATTGAACCTAAATAAAAGGAGGGATAATCAACGAAAGCCTGGAGTGAGCAGTCATTTTGATAGCAGACATACCTCTGACGAAGGGCGCATGCATGAAACGCGTTAGGTCTCTGCTGACGCTGAGTGACCTGGCCTCTTCCTTGACCTGATAGAAGCCAGATGGAGAGTGTGCCCCAATCTGTGAGCACAGTGTGGACTTATATATTTATATCTGTCATGTCTCTTCAGATTGATATGTGCATTTCACTCATGATACCCTCACATGACTAGATTTGTACTTTGTAAGGCTTTCGAGCTTTCAAATAACCTTGACTCATGATAATATTGCTTTAAAATAGCTTTTTGTTCCTTCTTTTTTGTTTTGGAATGTGGACTGTCTTGAATTGTATCATTTTCGCTCCACATACCTGCAGCAAAGTTGAAGACTTGGATTCATCTGTTTGATCATATTATTTGAGCAGTGGTGTAACGAAAGTGGAAGGGGCTCCCCCTACAAGGTACACAGAGGGGCCCCTGCTCCGGATTTAATCCCAAGCTCTCTGGTGTGAATACAGTGCTGAGAGGGCCCCCTGCAGCTCAGGGCCCCCCGGCACTGCAGGGGATGCGGGAGCCTGTGTTACGCCCCTGTATTTGAACCCAGGAGACCTACTTGCATTCTCCTGAATTTTCCACTCTCTATGTTTCTTTCTGTCGGTTTTTAACTGATTTACATATTTACCAATGCACGCAGTGTGTGTCACTCTTACGTCTGAAAGTGCGTAGTTGAGTTTTGCAGAGATGTTATGGACCAACTTCCTAGTACCCTACCTTATGAATAGTGTTTCTACTTCCACTTGAGCTATGAAATAGGGTTCAGGGTGGAGGGCCGGATACTGAAAGCTGGTGGGCTCTTGTTGTCGACCTGCAAGGCAAAAATAAATTCATTAACCAGGGTGTAACTATTGTAATTTAGGACACATTTTGTTCTTCCTTCCCTTCCTAATTAGTATACTATATTGGTTAAATTCCTACCTGCGAACTTGAGCTGATGGGCACCGTGTCCTAGTTGACTTGTGATGGTTTGGTTTTCTCTCAGTGTTGAGTTGTTTTGAGTGGGGCGTGTTTTTTAAGTGAGGTGTTCCTCAGTCTTCTCTTCTGCAGAAATATATAACAATTACTTCTAGAACCTAATATTACAAGGTACTTAATATACAATAGTTTCCTATGTCTGTTCCTTTTACGACACTTACTTTCAAAGTTTTGCCCTGATGTTTTCCATCACTAAGTAGAAATAGACAAAAGACAAAAAAAAAAAGCATTCTAAAATTTAACGTTTGACATTAACATGATGCAAGGTCTGAATCTGTTAACATATCCATTGTTGTGATAAGCTCTGTCCGTATTTGAAGAGCTTTGTCTCACTTTGATTGTCCAAACATACTTTTCTTTGGTGGTAGAAAAAAAGTTCAAATATAGTTTTAACAATTTACTATAGCAGGCATAACTGTCTTGCGATGAGCACCGTAAATGAAGTTAAATCACTTAACTTTCTTTTTGTCTTTTTTCTCCTGGTTAACAGCTGTCATGAGCCAAAGAGCTGCAGTGAAACCTCGATGTTGCCAAAAGGAAGATCTGGAGTCGAAGAGATGCTGCTTCGGAATGCAGGTAAGCGTCCCTAGACACAGCTTTCTCCCTGGCAACCGGTGGAAGGTTAACCCCTCCAGTGCCCATGCTGAGTCCAGCTCGTCATGAGGCATTCCCTGGGGAATCCCTCTGGTGCGGGCACCACAGGGATTCCCTTTAATTAAAAATAGCCTCGGGATCTGGGGAAGAGCTTCCCCAGCTCCCGAGGCCCCCCCCTTTCACTGTAATGACGATCGGCGCGCACGTCGCGCCGACGTCAGTACAGTGAAAGTGAAACTGAAATGAGGCAAGAGGCTCATTTCAGATTCACTTTCTACGTGCTCAGGGGACTCTCTCAGCCCCCTGAGCACGTAGAAAGACGGGAGAGGTATCGTTGGAAAGGGGAGAATCTCCCCTTTCCAATGGTACCCCTCCCTAGTGGATCCCTGCTTGGGGATCACCACAGGAGGGCGATCCCCAAGCAGGGATCCACCCACTAGACACCAGGGAGGGGGGAGCGGCCCCTTGGGCAAGGGCCTTTGCTCCCCCTGGTTATTTTGCCGCAATTTAGCCTTTTGCCCCCCCTGGGGGGCATATAGTGGCATTAGCCCCCGATCTGCCCCCCCAGGGTGGCAAAAAGCCCACTAGACACCAGGGAGTTTTTTTTAAAAATAAAAATATGGGTCGGGGCTGCCCAAAACAGGCAGGCCCATGCCCCCACCCCACCCCCCAATTACTACAGTTTTTCTGCCCCCCCCCGTGGGCATATGGGGCATTAGCCCCTTATCTGCCCCGTCGGGGGGGCAGAAAGCCCACTAAATACCAGGGATTAGATGTTAGTTTTTTTTTTAGGGTGGGGGTTGCCCGAAACGAGCACGCCAATGCCCCCACCCACCCACCACCATTACAGCCTTTCTGCCCCCCCTGGGGGGCAGATGGGGTATCGGCCCCTAATCTGCCTCCCCAGGGGGTCAAAAAGCCCACTAGACACCAGAGAATAAAAAATAAAAAAAAATAGTGGTGGGGGCTGTCGAAAACGGGCAGGCCCATGCCCCCCCCCAATTATTACAGTCTTTCTGCCCCCACGTGGGGCAGATGGGGCATTGGCCCCTAATCTGCCCCTTCGGTAGGGCAGAAAGCCCACTAAACACCAAGGATTGATTTTTAGATTTTTTTTAGGGTGGGGTTGCCCGAAACGGGCACGCCAATGCCCCCACCCACCCGCCACCATTACAGCCCTTCTGCCCCCCCTTGGGCGCAGATGGGGCATTGGCCCCTAATCTGCCCCTTCGGGGGGGGCGGAAAGACCACTTGACGCCAGGGATTTTTTTCGCGCAATTTTCTTTAGGGTGATGGATTTTATTTAGGGTGGAGGCTTCCCGAAACGGGCACGCCAATGCCCCCACCCTCCCCTCCCCACAAAAATGAAAGTCTTTCTGCCCCCCAGGAGGCAGATGGGAGCTGTAGCTCCCAATCTGGCCCCCCTGGGGGGCGCAGAAAGCCCACTAGAAACCATGTATTTTTTTGTTTTATTAGTGGAGGGCTAGGGGCTCCCCAAAATGGGCATGACAATACCCCCACCCCACCCCCAGAGAAACTCCAGTCTTTCCGCCCCCCTGGGAGGGTAGTTGGCGGCAGCGGTCCCTGATCTGCCCCCTGGGGGGGCAGAAAGCCCACTAGGCGCCAGCGAGTACGCAGGCTTGTTTTATGTGTGGGGGTGGGGGCTGCCCAAAATGGTCATACCAATGCCCCCACCCCCACAAAAAACATCCACAGTCTTTCTGTCCCTTTAGGGGCATATCGGGATGAAACCCCCTTCCCCGATTCCCCCCCAGGGAGGCAGAAAGCCCACTGGGCTCCGGCTTTTTTTTAGCAATGTGCATATCTGTGGATTTTGGGCCCTAGCTAGGGGTGGGCGGAATTTGCGAAAGCGACTTTCGCAAATTATCGCGAAAATGTTAAAAATCTCCGCAAACAAGTGGTATTATCGCGAAGATACGGAAGTTTTTTCCCCCCCGTTTCGCAATATTTTTTGCATAGATGCGGGTCGCTAACTTACCCCTGTGGTTGCTCGTGGGCGCGGCCATCTTGTTTTCAGTTGTCTCGCGGTGCATGATCACGAGAAAAAAGACGAGATCGCGTGACGCATGACGTCACTGCAGACGCGAACTGTCGCGAGACAGCGCAAATGGCTAAAACAATACAACATCTCATGGAGAACGCGACCGGATCGGGAAAACTTGTCGGCGAACGCGGGGATTCAGGTAAGGCGATCGCGCGCGCGCGAGAATGTATTATTTTACAGCGCGAGCAAGAACCAAATTATCGCAAAGCTGCGGAATGCGGAAATTTTGACATTTCCGCACTCTCCGCGGAAAGCGGAAATGCCAAATTATCGCAAATTCCGCGAACGGAACGGAAATTTTGCCCAGGCCTAGCCCTAGCGCAGTTGGCACGTAGGCAAACCTAGCAGACCTGTACATTTTTTAAAACTAGACACCGAGGGGATTCCAGGATGGGGTAACTTGACTGGCTCTCACCAGGTTCTGTTACCCAGATTCCATTGCAAACCTAAAAATGTGTCCAAAATAACACATTTTCCTCACATTTCTGTGGTGGAAAGTTCTGGAATCTGCGTGGGTCCACAAATTTCCACCCACCCAGCGTTCCTCAAAGTCTTCCGAGAAAAATGGTACCTCACTTGCATGGGTAGGCCTAGTGCCCGCGTCAGGCAAGGGCCCAAAACCAATTGAGGAGACATCAAAATTACCTATCACAAAACAACATGGTTTTGCAAAGGGGGTCCCATGAGTTCTTGGCCCCGGGCTTGGCGGCTATCTAGGGAAACCTACCAAACCCACACATTTCTGAAAACTAGACACCAGGGGGATTCCAGGGAGGTATGGCTTGCGTGGATCCCCCAACGTTTCCTTACCCAGAATGCCCTACAAACCTCAAATTTAGCTGAAAAAATCACCTTTTTCTCAAATTTTTGTGTGGGAAAGTTGTGGCATCACCGGGCTGACACAAATTTCCTACCACCCAGCGTTCCCCCGGGTCTCCCGATAAAAACTGTGCCTCACTCGTGTGGGAGGCCCAAGTACCCGCCACAGGCAAGGGCCCACAACATAGTGAGGCGACATGAAAATTGTCTACCTCAAAACGACCTGGTTTTGCAAGGGGGGTCACTTGGACTTTTGGCCCGGTGCTCACCGGCCACCTAGGGAAACCTACCAAACCCACACATTTCTGAAAACTAGACACCCGGGGGATTCCAGGGAGGTATAGCTTGCGTGGATCCCCCAACGTTTCCTTATCCAGAATGCCCTGCAAACCTCAAATTTAGCTGAAAAAATCACCTTTTTCACACATTTTTGTGTGGGAAAGTTGTGGCATCACCGGGCTGACACAAATTCCCCACCACCCAGCGTTTCACCGGGTCTCCCGATAAAAAAGGTGTGTGACTATCTGTTGAAAAACTTCCAGACCTTAATTGAGTCAACTAGAGTAGTACCATCTTAGTCCAGTGTGGTGGGTGAGGCTTTTAATATTGAAAAAGTCGATGTTAATATGAATAACGATACATTCATGTATAAAAATGAAATTGCATGTTTATTGATGAATTAATCCATTGTGAACTCCACGTCAACACTGACTCAGAAATACATAGTCAGGCAGACTCTGAGACCCAGGTCCGACGTTACTGATTGACAGGTCATAGTTACGGTGGCACGTAGCCTGCAGACAAATGCGGAGAAAGGAAATCC
This sequence comes from Triturus cristatus, assembly GCF_964204655.1. Classification (NCBI taxonomy): domain Eukaryota; kingdom Metazoa; phylum Chordata; class Amphibia; order Caudata; family Salamandridae; genus Triturus; species Triturus cristatus. The sequence continues at coordinate 863,787,167 of NC_140588.1, read as the reverse complement.
CACATCAATCCCAAAGACAGGCGCAGCAACACAACAATGGTCCAGGGAGATGGTCCCCAATAAAGCACGCATGGCCGGAGGGCTGCATACATTCCCAAAACACCATAAAGTCAGATGCCATGAAGTGAAGTTCAGAACACATAGCTAATCAGGACACACCACACACAGTACACACAGTGATCTTGCGCTCCCCATACCGGACATCTGGACATGTTATCCACTGGTTACATTGTGTCCATGCAAGGTCAAGGCCCACCAGGATTCCTCATCCAATACATCGATTTATTACTCTAAAGACAGACGTTCACATTCCTTACCAAAAAGGATCACCATAAATATTTTATTGCATTTAATGGACTGAATAAAAAAAACAGGTGAGACCGTGCTCAAACCCATATGCCTGATGTCCCTGTAGCACTGTCTAATTAAACAAACTGTTCCTATTTTGCCAAACACCTCTTATTTTTTCAAGGTATTTCATGCTCAAGCCACAAGGCATCCCCTTAAATATATTATATATTTTCATATAAACCAATAGGTAGGGTATTCCCCTCCATGCTGGGAAGTAGTCTCTTAACTTAAGTATTATTCATACCCCAGTACTTTGTGTATATAAGCATCTTTGCATAATCAAAATCTTTACATCTTTATATTTGTTATTATCCATAGCTCTTTAGAGTTCAAAATGTTTTTTCATCTTTAGGCAGGATTGCCCATTGGTTCTCTTGGCAGTGCACTTGCTTCTCCTGATCAGGCTATAAGTGGCAAAAATATGAATGGAAAGTAAATAGGGATTTGAAAGCCATGTACTGTTTCTTAACAGTTTCATGCACTTCCTCCAGTCCTTCAGTAGCTACCAGTAGGCTGTTGAGGAAGTAAATGAGGAAACTTTCAGATCTAACGAGGTTTAAAAGATTGCTTGATGTCACTTCCACTACCTCTGGCATTTTTGTAAATCAACATCCATGCACAGATGCAGACTCTATATAAACTCTTCTCCTACACAAAGCTCTAATTAGAAAATATATTTTAAATGCACCTTTTACTGCGTAAAGTCATGTGGGGCCATATCGCTTACAGAGCACATTTTCCTTGTTTGCGCTGGGCACACCTTTTAAAAGGCGGGTCTGGCACAAATAAGGAAAATGCTCTGTATTAGGATGAATGCGCTGCTTCCAGGGCAGCTGCAAACTCACTCTGCCCTGGGGACAGCACATTCATGTGAAAAACGGAGAGGCTGCTTTAAAGCTGCTCCAGGTTTCACAGCGCAGGTGGGAACCCACCTGCAATTTAAAGGGGGATTAGAGATACTCCTGAAGGCAGGTGAAGTGAGTGACTGCACCCCCCTGCAAGGAGATGTCTGGGGGGGGGTTCATAGGACCCCTTTACCCCCTCCAGAGGGCTGCCATTAGGGGCACACTGACAGTGCGCCACCCGTTGAGGTTGCCCACTGTCAGTGCACCGCCTGACAGCTTCTTTGCCACTGCGACAAAGTCTATAGCAAGCGCAGACACAAAGGGATTTCCTCATTTGCATGGGTCCACGCCCTCATGCAAATGATGGAATGCCCTCTGATGATAGTGGTGACCCTTTATGTGCACCAGCGCTATTGGTATTTCAGAAGGGGACGTACAAGCGTCTGTGGCCCCTTCTGTAATACCAAAGTGCCCCGGAGGCACGCAAATGTTGTTGCGTCCCTGGGCACTTCGGTAATATGGCCCCAGGTATTCGATGTTTTGCTTCAAATGAAGGTAAATTACTTTCACCATGAAGCCCGTGGACAGCGCAACAGCATCACAAAGAGGTTTAGCTTGATAAATGTAGTCTGAAGGCGCCAGCCGTATGTCGTATCAAGTGGCCTAAACGGCACCAGACATGAAGAGAGCAATGGTTTGACTTTGACATCTTATTTATTGTTTTGACGACTTTCAACTTACTTTCAAATATAATTATCTTGAGTGCAGCAATTGTTCTGACCTGGTTACATTATTTGGGGAGCCATAAAAATCATGTCAAAAAGCATCTCAGTATGGTAAAAACATTTGTATAATTGAACCTGTCGAGAAAGGACGCCAGCATGTCAATTTACGATCAAGGCAAACTTTGAGAGAAAACTTTAAGAGGAGCAATGCTTATTTGAAACATTACTATTAAAATCAACAAACCATTCTAATTATCCATCTAATGCAACCATTAGATTGATTTTGTAGTAACAAATGGCTATGGAAAAGCAAATTGCGCACTTGTAATAACAGAGAGGCTGATAGAGGCATTTTAGTGGTCTATATTATGCGATATCCTGATGTCATCAAAACAAAACAAGATCCTTTTGGTCTGGCATTTGCAAAATACCACAAGGATTATTTCAAATTCAACCGTCGATAAAATTCTAAAAATGTATTTATTCTTGTGAGACGAAGACAGAATGTTCCAACTTCAGTTCACATATTTTGTTGGCGAAGTGACCATTGTTTGAAAGAAAACATAATGTTTCATCACTAATCAATACATGGTTGGACAAGACAGGGCCGGCACTAGGCATGGCAAGTGTGGGCAGCTGCCCAGGGCCCCGCTCTCAGCCCACGGACACACCAATGTGTAACAGCCAGGCCACGAGACACTGGTCCTCTCCTGACCCCTGCTCATCTAGTTTTAGAGAAAGGTAGCTCCTTGCAAATGTGCGCACGGGAGCCCCCCCACCCCTGGGCCTTACAACCATGGTATAGTGAGGCTAGATCTAGCGGAGGGGTCCTTCCGATTGGCCCAGTTGCAAGGCGACACCTTTTGCAGGTTTGTCCTGCAATCAGGCCTTCTGCCCTGTAGTCCATTCAGAGGTACCCTAGGACGCTCATTGTCCTCTGGTGCAGTTTTAAAGCTTTCTGGTGAGAAGCAACCCTTCACAATCAGCCCAATATGAGCTGCTAAGAGGTGCTTGTAGGTGGCTGAAAGAGAGGCTGCAACCCTTACCCAGGAGGGGTCTGTACAAAAAAGCTTCAGGATCAAAGTAATCAACTGAGATGCAAACAGCCTTGAATGTGTAAGGTTGTATGCAAATTCGAGGGGCCTCGCACATTGCATTTCTGCCCAGGTCCCCCAAAATCCAGCCCCGTCCGTGCAGGTAACATCAGTGGGGCGGTGGGGCCACGTTGGGGATTTTGAGGGACGATGCCGAGGGAAACATGTAATAAATAATTCATTTTCCCTATGCATCCTCCCTCGAAATACCCCCTACGTGGCCCCAGCATCCCAACGCTGTTACCTGCAAGGACCACGGCTGCAAAACTCATAGAGCCGTCGCTGGGATAAGAGGTTCGCGCAAAATACACGTTTATAATTGCCCATTTATTTGAATAAATACTAGGTATATTTTTATTTTATATATTTAATCACTGTTACCCATCTGTCTTATACTTAGTCGGAGAAGTGTCATATTTTAAATACATGTATGTACAAATATGATGGACGTGCCGTTAGTTCTCAACCCCTAGCAGATCTCACGTATTCTGAATAAATGAACTAAGCTTATAATGGAAAAGCACCGGAAATGTCTCATCACAAAGTCTCCATGTTCAGTATTCAAAGTTTCTGCCCCAGCGTTGTCCTGCGTGGCCTGGGAGCTCGATGCCGCTGACACGGGTGGGCTTCTCCAATGAGTAAGAGTGACAGTCTGAGTACCCAAACCAGAAAGGTCTGCCGCAGGCACTAAATATAGATGTTGAGGGAGGAAGCAGCCATTAGATCTGAGGACACAATAGTCCGACTACGGCATTGCCATCTCCTGCCCAGAACCTTTTTATCACCAGCGCAAGCGCAACAGTGATCCAACGCAATAGAACCGGCTTCTGCCATTGTCACACTTTGCTCGTCCTCGACCGGACTCAGCTCTAGAAATCCTTTTAAATTGTAAGTTCACTATATTCTGCCCGCATAGCTAGTAGTCCATGCCTGTCTTTGCACTCAGCCATGCCAATGGCTCCCTTTAGCGGCTCCTGAACATTTTTCAACTCGCCTCGACTTTACTAAATCACAACATATAATAAACCTTTATTCTACGCTTTGTGCCATTGAAAAGTGATGGAAAAAGACCCATAGTTTGAATAAATAAACGCATTTCTTAACAGGCAACTCCTTGATCTTGGGATATTGCTCCACCCACTGACACAGTAGTCTGAAATCCAACAGAGAAGAACTGCACTGTTAAGTAGCCCTCTTTCAAGAGTTGTGTCTTGGACTTATTCCAAAACTATAAAAAAGCAGGGTAAATCCTATCTGCATGTCATTCCAGATACTGAGATGTAGAATGTATGTTGCCTTGTTTTTCTCTTTTGTACTTCTTCATCTTCAGTCTGATGCTGTCCTGGTTACAGTGTGATGAGAACCACTGGAGATGGTGAGATTGTAAACTCGATGTGCAGGGTTAACGTTTGTAATCCCTTCATAAATGATGCAATTGATTTTGATGATGATACAGGCCAGCAAGGTGATTCCACGGAGTTCCATCATGGTGGGCTGATGTGGTCATATTTCTACAGGCCCATGGTGTAACAAATTGTACATGTAGGATGCCAGTTATGTAAATGGTCCAGTGTGGAGTCTGGGACACTACGGAGCAGGCCATTTCCATCATCAAGATGCAAGAGAGAAAACGCTTGAACAGGAGTTCCTAAGTGACTTTGTGGGAGGAGTGGATTCACATTTTTAGGAGAGAGAACTGGGACTAGGCTGTCCTAATTTTCTTGGGGATGTGTTCTTTGAAAGCGAGGTCTGTGTCCAGGGTAAATCCAAGTGATGTGGCATTACAAGTTAGGTGTTCAAATCTTTGGTGAATACCAGGAACTCTATTCTGGTGGGGTAAATCAAGTCTGGATGACACACAGGTAGTGTTTCAGGCATGACCTATCTGGAGCAGAGGTGACTTTTTGAGTAGAGTCGTGTCTCACTGTTGTATTGGTGGATTCGATGCTGTTTTTGGTGAGTAAAGTTCCAGGGCACTCCATTTGGGGCTTACTTCATGGAAGAAGATGAAATGTGGAGGGTGATGGGTGATTATATCTGGTGGTGTCAGTGGTCTCCTCCATTGTCATCAGGGTGGAGAGTGGGGTTTGTTTACTAAGGGTCTGCGAATCTGCATGACTGAGGGGCGGAGTGTGAGGAGGAGGCGCGGGAGAGGTTGTGAGGGGGTAGGTCATCAGTTGAGTTATAGGATGGGGATATGAAAAGGAGAGGTGGCTGATACTGGCTGGGATAAAGCAGCAGTGGGGGAGCGAAGAGGGGGTGGGTAGAAGAGAGTTTTGGTGAACGGGCAGTAAAGGGTGTGCATAGGAAGGAGGTGAAGGAGTGTAGGAGGGAAGAAGTGTGTAAGCAATCTGCATTGCAGGGTATGTTGTTCTATGAAGTGATGTTGCCCATTTCAATCTGTATATCTATTGCAGTGGAGGAGTTGTGAGGCAGATGGGGGAGAGGGGCCTGAGCCACCTAATGTAGGGCTTTCTTCATCACCCTCTTCGCGCAGGAATGGTGCTCATGTTTGTAGAAACAGATCGGACTTGTCTTGTAGATTGTAAATGGTGCGTTCATGAGAAGCGATATAGATCATGGCCACTAGCCAGGCCTCCTGTGATGGGGGTGTCGGTGACCTCCACTGCCAGAGGATGCAAATCTTGGCTGTGGCCAGGGTCGTGTGGAAGAGGTGGCACTCCAGCTTCGATATTTCTGTAGAGTGCTGTAAATCATGGAAAAGAATAGCTAAGGGGATGCGCGGCAACTGGAGGGGAATGGAGGTGCTCAGAACCTGTCCTATACAGGACCAGAAGGGTTGTATCGATGGGCATCCACATATGATGTGTGTTGTATTGCAGCCGGTGTTCGCGCATCTCCAGCAGTTTGCATTCAGGAATAAACCTGCTCTGTTCAGGTTCATTGGGGACCAATGCCAATCATGTAGTGTCTTAAAAAGCCAGAACCTCGGCCGTGCCTCTCTGGTACTTCTGCCCAAGGCTTCTAGGGCATCCACCCACTCATCCTCTTCATAAGGAACAAGCAAACGAGCTTGCCATCTGGCATAGAGAGCTCGTGATAGGTGCTTCAAAAAGAGGTGGGATGAAAATCTACAGCATAGTCCTGACATCACCCCTTTGTGTTTTCCCCATCTGGAGAGACAGGACGCCACTGGCAAGGCCGGCATGGTCCACGGGGCGGGGGCGGGGGCGGGGGGAGGGAGGCATGCCCTCAGGTAATGTTGCAGTTGCATGTAACACCAGGAATGTGATGTAGAATGGCCAAACACCAACCTCAGCTGCTTAAATGGTTTGAGGTCTCCATTATGGAGGAGCTGGTCGAGAGTGTGTATACCCGCTGCCTTCCATGGGGTCCGGGACAGTGCCTGTCCATTGATGCCTATGCTGGCATTCCCCCACAAGTGGGCTTTCTCATGAAGCCGTGGGTTTATCCCTAGCAAGCGATGTGCGAGCTGCCAGGCCTTGTGTATAGCAAGTACCACTGGGTAGTTTGGATTGTGTTGAGAGATCTCGGCCCCGAATAAAGCAGAAGCCTGTGTCGGCTGACAGTAGTTGCTGTTCAATGTGCACCCGTTATGGTGGCTTTGGGGCCCCCAGCAGCATATACGCCAATTGGGAGAGCTAGAGAGCAAAGGCATAGTGTTCCACAGAGGGGAGGCCCAGTCCTCCACTGGTATGGCGAGCCTTCATTTTGGACGCAGCTAGGTCGGTGTTTCGAAGAGCCCCATACAAAGCATCTTATCCGGGAATCAATGATGCGGTGTGGCGAGAGGTACCTGGATGGTGAGCATACCGAGTGTGTATATGATGCGTGGAAGGGTTACCATCTACACAGCTTGTACTGTGCCAGTCATAGAAAACTCCAACACAGCCCACTTCTCAAAGTCCCGTTTCATCTAAGCAAGCAATGGGTTCAAATTGTCCGGGACCATCCCCACCATGCCTCCATTCACCAGAATCCCCAGGTATTTAAAACAGGAGGATTGCCAGCGGAAAGGGATGTATGGCTGCTTTCGTGGTGCTGGCCGAGATGGGAAGGACTTCGCTCTTGTCCCAGTTTATTGTATAGGCAGAGAATGACGAGAAATCATCGATGATTTCCAGCAAGGATGGCAGAGAACAACGCAGATCTGTCAGAGTCAGCAGAATATTGTTTGCATAAAGGTATTGTTTGGAGTTGCTGGTGGAGGGGGAGATGCCGGTAATGCTGGCCAAGTTACATATTTTAGAAGCCAGGGGGTCCATGGCTAAACAAGGAGGAGCGGGAAGAGGGTACAGCCCTGACGAGTCCCCCAGCGGATCGGGAAAGGTTCTGATAGGATGCCCCTGCAATTGACCTATGCAGTGGGACATTCATACAGCAGTCGCACCTTAGCAATGAATTGGCCACGAAGGCTGAAGCACTCCATTGCTTTGAAGAGGTAGTTCCATTCGATGCCCTCAAATGCCTTCTCTGCATTGAGGGAGAGGGCCAGTGTGTCCGTCCGGAGGTCTTTGGCTGACCAGATAATGTGAGCCAAGGTGTGGAGATAGTTTCTGGAGGAACGGCCGGCATGAAACCTACTTGCGTGTGATGTATCAGAGAGGGGAGGACTTTGCGTAGGCGAGAAGCTGAAACACTGTCCAAGATTTTGATGTCACAGTTTAGTAAGGAGATGGGCCAGTATCTTCTGCATAATAGTGGATCCTTCCCAGGTTTGGGTAAGGTGGCAATCATTGCCCAATTGGAGAGGAGGCTCAGGGAGGATGTCCGTACCGCCTTTTGGAAGGCAGTCTGTAGAGTGTCAACTATCTTCTCCTCCACTGACCACCGATAAAATTCTGCTGGGAAGTCATATTCTACCAGGGCTTTGTAGTTGGGTAGTTTAGATATCCCGAGCACTATCTCCTCATTGCTGAACTTCCCATTCAGTAACTCTCTGCCCTTGTCTGAGAGGCGGGAGAGGTCCGCCTCCATCAAAAAGCGGTACATTTGTCCTCGCCTGCCGGTTCTCCTGGGGTATAAAGGGATGCGTAGAACTAAGCAAATTAATTCACAATGTCTTGGGGACGAGTGAGGATCACTCCTCCTGCTGATTGTATCACAGGGATGGCCATGGTTGCCTCCCATTGACGGAGCTGTGCCGCCAGCAGTCATTCCCTTTTTCCCCTTGTGTGTAGTGTCGCCCTTTTATCCCTTGCAAGGAATAGTCTGCTTTACAAGTAAAGAGGCTGTTTAGTGCCACCCGGGCTTGTTCTGAGGACCTACAGTGCTGCAGAGTGGGGTGGGCAGAGTAGAGGCGAGTATAGGACGAGATGTCCCTCTCCAATTCTTTCTGACAGGTAGCCGTCTGTTTGTTGGCCTGTGCTGCATCCCTCATAAGTTGGCCTCTGATGCTGGTCTTCACGGCGGCCCAGAGGGTCCTGTGAGAGGCCACTGATCCATGATTGTCAGAGAGATATTCAGTGAGATGTGCCATCAGTTGGGATTTGCCTGGAGGGGTCCGGTGACACTGTATATTCATGCACCAAGGATTACGTCACTGTAGAGCCATCCCTACTTCCAAAGATAGGAGAACCGGAGATTGGTCAGAAAGAGCCTATCCAGTATTTGAGAGTATCAAATGAGTCTACTGTTTTGTGGTAGGCAAGGAAATAGTCCAGCCTGGAGAGCGTGTTGTGTACCAGGGAAGTTAAAGTAAATTCTATGTCTGTTGGGTGACTGAGCTGCCAGTGGTCCACCAGTCCATTGTCCGCCAGCACGTTCTCCATCAAAGCCCTATCTTCAGCACTGCCTTTATTGAAAGGTCTTGTTCTCTCCAAGACTGGGTCCCTCGTAAGGTTCCAGTCTCCACCAATGAGGTATTGCAAGGCACCTATTTCAACTAAGAGGTGGTTCAACTGAAGGAGAAATGGTCGTTTTGCCCCCGTCAGGGTGTAGACTGACTCCACGCATATAGAGTTGTCTCCTAGACACAGTTTGGTGAACGCATACCGGCCTTTGGTCAGACCATGTCTTTTTTACTGTAACCAGTAGGGATTTGCGAAGGAGAATTGCTATGCCACATTTACGAGGCGTCCTTCACCTGGGGTGACTCCAGTGTGCACACTGCTGTAGGTCACCTTTTCCACCCAGTCTCAGCGTAGTTTGTCAGGCTCCAGGGCGTCCAGAAGCATTTCCTGTAGCACGGCCATGTCCACCCATTTGGACTGAAAGACAAGAGAGTATTTTTTCCTATTGATGTAGTGTGTGAGGCCGCTCATGTTCCAGGACACAGCATGCACGGGGGGTGTGGCACACATGTTGGGGACGATTTTGGCTGAAGGGATGTTAACACTTATTTGATTCTGTTAGGTTCCCTCAAAGTGAATAAGCATGATAAGATACGGTAGTAGGAGCACAGCGTGTGTGCAGCATAGGTGGTAGAAGGATATTGTCTGAGCATATGGGCAAGGAGAAGATACTGGAAGTAGTAAGGAGTGGAGATCAGAAGAAGAGACTGGAGACTGGCACAGCACAAGGTAGAAGAGGGGAGGGTTCGGGTGGGAAGGGTGGAGGAAAGGTATGCAGGCATGAGGAGGGAAAGTGGGTAGGGGGTGAGGATGTCCCCAGACACACAGAAGGGGTGACATGCACTGGTGTGTCAGCCGGTGTCAGTGGTGTGGTAGTCAATGAGGGTGACAATCAGATAAACGAAAAGAAAGGAAAGAGGAAGGGTTAGAATAGGAAGGGTGAGTGGGCAAGGGGGTGGCAGCTATCTAGTGCCCAGCACTGGGTACGTTGACCTTTATACCGAGGGTCTCAACTCACTGGGAGGGGATTCAGGGGGGAGGGCACTGCTTGAGGTGGGGCCATAGGTTGTCAGGGCTGGCTGGGGCTGTGAAGATGGAGGGACTCTAGAGAGTACACTGTGGTCGTGGTGGAGTGCTGAAGACAGGTGGGGTGGAAGGGTATCATAGCCAGTATCGGGGGAAAGTGGGGAGAGACGATTGGAACCATGCGCTCTGATATGTGGGGGCTCCGGGCGATCGGGAGTGCAATTGGTCTTTTATCCCTCCACCGCTGCATGGGTCCGGACAGGAGTGCCCATGTCAAGGGCTCCAGGTTAGCAGTCAGGAGGGGAGAGGGGAGGGGGGAGGGAGGAAGGTTTCAGGGGGCATTGTGCAAGAGGCTAATGCGCTGACAGGGGTGTCTGAGAGAGGGGTGGGGTTGTCTAAGCGGGCAGAACTTGTGAGGTAGGGGAACTATGTCTTATATGCGCTCTCCATCTAATAGCTTCCAAGGCTGGTAAGATGTGACAAAAAAGAGGAGAGGTGTGGCAGTGCCACTACCTTCAGGAGAGAAAGGATAGGTGGGGGCAGAGGTAAACTTGTAAGGTACTTAACATGAGTAAAACAATTATTTCAATAAGAACAACAGGAACCATAACATTATTGCCATGGGGCAGCATAGGCAACCATTCAAGCATCAAAAACAGTGAAAGTGATACTCAGCTGTCCGTCGTCTAGTAGCCGCCAAGTCTCTCAGTGTAGTGCCGGCACAATGGAGCATCTCCAGTGCAGGACCATAGCATAGGTTCCTTCCTTATTAATTTGCTTCTGAGGTGGGTTCCTTTTTTCTCACAAATAAAAGCAGCGACAGATTGAAGGGTCAGGGCCTTGTCTTCGTGGGTGCGGGCTGACCTCTTCTGGTCTCTGCCATGGTTCCGTGATCCGCTGGTGGTTCACTGCCTGCTGCCTGGGCAGGAGGGAGGGGGTTGTTGTTGTGGACTTGTGCGGTGTTGGTACATGGGATTTCCATGTCTTGCAGTCCAATGTTGTCCAGAAACAGGCCCAGATTCTCCGGGTCTTAGAAGTCTTTGGATATGTTATCTTTGGTGATCTGGAAGCTTGCATGCTCAAAGAGGTCATACCTAATATCCATTTGGCATAGACGGGGCTGTAAAGAGAGAAAGGCCTTGCAACATTCGTTGGTCTCCCTAAAGAAGTCCGCTGATATGCAGATTTCATGTCCTTCATATATGAATGGTCCTTGTAAGCGTGCTACAGAGAGCTGTTGCTGCGACTGTTCATGACACAGGAAACAAGTGTTGAGGGGTCACGGGCGTGTTGCGGAATCCTTGCATGGAGGGCCAATGCGTTGGATGCGTTGCATCTCCAGCTGGGGCTCAAAGTTGATGCCTGTGGTTTCTGGAAGCGTATTCCTGAGAAATGCTTTGGTATTTGATCCTTGTATTGATTCTCGGAAACCAAAAAAATGGATATTGTCTATCCTACTGTGGTCCTCCAAGTCAATCAGCTTGCTTCGGAGGAAGAAGAGCTCTTGCCTATCATACAGTTATAAGATCTTTGGCAGCGTTTCACAGTGCGATGAGGTGAAAAGGCTAAACTATAAACATTCACTGACTGAGACAGTGTTGACACTGAAATTCGAAGAAAGGACATTTAATCACAAATTATCCATTTTAAGAATTATATGTCAGCCATTTGTGCTAATTTCGTTGCAGCCCTGGGATCTACCATTGTCATTCACTATGCTGAATTAAAAGCACATCAAAACACAATAAACACCACCGAAATGTGACTAGGGTTTCAAATGCAAACTGGAAACAAGGTGCTACTTTGCCAAATTGGAGGGAACCTTTACTGATTAGGGAGCCCTGTTAATAGTGAACTAGTGAAATTGTGGCCATTGGAGTGAGTATTGAGACAGTTCAGGGCCGCGACAGTGCCTCCCTTAGGGCATTGGGGCATTGTCCAACTTACATTTTGGGGCCCCTGTCCCCCCAATTAAATGAGTAGTAAAGTGCTAAAAATATTAAGTGACTTGCCTTCTGCCCCAGCCAGGCAGCGTGCAGTAGTACAGGCCTGAGCCAGTGAGGCTGAGGCGCGTCCTGGAGAAGACTGTGCAGGCCTGAGGAGGTGGAGATTCACAATATGATTGACAGAGTAGACATGGTAAACGTCAGAGTTTGTAGGGGCCCAAGTGTCCATGTTAGGTTCGACTGCTGCCTCACTCTGGCCAGCCTGACATGCACATTAGAGGCTGCTCCACCTGCGCATACTGGACTGACTCAAAACCATAGGCCCCGGTCTCAGTAATGAGCTGTGATGTTGACTGCCCCAGCCAATCCTGGCGCTGCTGTTGATTTTGCAACAGCAGGAGGAGCATCTGGGTTGGCTTAGGGACGCGGTTGTAGTTACTAGGGGTTTCTGGCAGTGTGTGCAGTACATGCGATGGAGCGCAGAGGTGGGAGAAGGCTGTCTTGCTCTCTTGCTCTCCTTTTCTTGAAGCACCACTAGAGGCAGGCCACAGCAGTGTTGGTGCTTGTTAACTTACAGTCCTATGGCACGCATTGAAGAGCTTCCAAGTATCACACAGGTAAGTTATTTGACCATGAAAAAAAGAAATTAACACATTATAATTATACCTGTATTATTCAGTACACGTTATGCATATCAATCATTTTAAACACCTATATGGTGATTACGGTGGTACTCAGTGCTATAAACAGCATGCGGTGAACTAGATTATGAAATTAATTGTGCCCATCAGGTCTCTATAATTTCCTAATTCACAAACTGGGCTGCCACCACCCCCTACCCCCAAACCATCAGTTTCCTCTCCGGGCTCAATTCTCAAGTGGTGTAACAAGGTCAGGTGGTACCCGGTGTGGAAAATTTCTTGTCACCCCCAGATTAACGTACAAATACAAACAAATAGCATGCATCATAACGTTTACGTTACTTACCAAACTCAATATCATAGAGAAAAGGATGATCAGAATGAATCAATAAACTAAAAAAGGTAACAAAAATAAAAGGTAACAAAAATAAAGTCAGCAGTGCACTTATTAGCTTCAGTATTAATGCACAACTAACTCAACAGAATGACGTGGGGTGACTGACCGGCACAACAGCAGATAGGATTGGTTGCGGGTTGAGTGATGACGAGTCACCGGTTGTTTACGTCTCGCTCGAGTACAAACTGCAGAGACAGACTTTGGTGGAAAGAAACACCCCCTCCCCTTCCTTAGCCATATGCTCTCCACTACACTGCATCGAGTTCAGCCGTGTTTCATTGCATTTGTTGACTGAACAAAAAAGTTTCAACACGTATTATGTTGACTTGTTGAGGTTAATTAATTGTCAGACGAAATTATTAAACTCGTTTTAAATATTATTATTTTTTCCCCAAAAAGTGTTGTGAGCCCCCAAGTTTTATTTTTATTTTAAAAACACATATTTTTGCCATTTTGTCACCCCCCCCCCCCCCAGTGATGACACCCGGGTGGCCCGCACCCACCGCCCCCTCCTTCCTATGCCACTGCATTTCTCAAGGTAATTGCTTGTGTTTGACATGCTCCTGTATCGGCAATGAGTAAAAAATATTTATCACGTGTGATTGTTAAAGTAAGACCTCGGGAAGACAATGCAGCCTCCAGTGCCAACTGATAGAGGTTGAACCAGCCCAAAAAGGGTTTGAGACCTGTGTGTGTGGGTGGGCCTCAGCTCTCCTCGTTTGCCCTCAGTCTGTTTGGTTTGAGATTGGAAGTTGTTTGAATAAAAGCAAGGCCAAGTGTTCCTAGTTTAGTTAGGCAGGGAGTGATGTGTATCACACTGCTTCTGTGTATAATGGCATTGTTGTGTTTATTCTGATATTTCTAGGAGGTCATTCTGCACTGTATGTAAAGGGTCTGTGTGCATTTTGTGTGTCTTGCCTGCAGTGTGTTGCACTCCATATGTGTTGACTGTGCACCACCTCTTCTGCCTAACTCAGTCTCCATTTTATTTTGGGCTTGGTCTCTTGGCTCCCCGCTGGCACTTTTGTGTCTGTTTCTTTGATAGTCCACTTCAACAGGAGATGTAAATGACTGCAGACATTCTCACTGTAAAGAGGGTAGGGGGCTATTATCCCAGCTTTAGGAACACTCGCACTCAATTACAGAAAATAATTGTGTGTATGTTACACTACTGTCTGCCACTACACCTTGGGGGGGTTACATTTTTTCTCACATTCTAAAACTTTCTCACATAAAACACAAGACACCATTCAATTGTTTTTTACAGAACCTTTTCAGTCTCCTGTTGGCAGAACCCTACTCTGGGGTCTTTACCAGGGTTCATGTCTTGTATAAGTGAAGATACAACTCTTAATCTTCACATATCCCAATTGCAAAATGTTAACTGGATTGACGCTATATTCACATGTGTAAAATCTCTTCCCTCTAAAAAGTGGTGACCGTGCGCTGAGCATTGCCCGGCTGAGCCATATATGATGCAGGATATGCGCTTGTCTACATACGGCCAAGCAGCTCTAAAATTCTCAAAAAATGATTTGTTACTGCCACATCAGTACACAATGTTATAACAGACATGCTATTTTTCATTCAAAGCACTCTATTGAAATTGCCATAGTAATACAAAGGCCATCCATAACACTCAGGCATTTTTCCTGTTTATTTACCCCATTCTAATTGGACCGACCATGGTGCAGATAGAAATGAACATTGAAATATAATGCTAAAAAATCAAAATTTCCACTGAGCGGAACCCAGCAGAAGGTGCTCCTGGAGGTTCCTCCCTCACCGGGGGTGACCTTTCGACCATCCTGCAGGCCATAGGTACTTCCCAAGCCTCGGTGGAGAGAAAGATTGGTGAGGTCCGGGTAGACATGGCCCTTATCCGCAAGGACCTTCGTAACGCCACGGCGAGGATCTCGGGGACAAGTCACGCCTCTCCATGGTTGAGGATGAGCTGGGACAGCTGAAGACCCAGGTGACCCGCCTTCCATGCTGAGGACGCCGAAAATCGGTCGCTGCATAGCAACTTACGCCTCATAGGGTTCCCTGAAGGGGTTGAACAGGGCCACAAGGACATCTTCATAGAGACATGGGTGAAGTCATGGATACCCAAAGAGGCTCTCTCCATGTGGTTTGTAATTGAGCGTGCCCACCGTTCCCTGGTGCCAAAACCCCCTCCCGGGGCTCCATCCCGTCCCATCATCGTCAGGATCCTTAACTTCCGGGACAGGGATGCCATCCACAGAGAGGCCTGGGCCAAGGGTCCCCAAATATACCAAAATAACACCATTATGCTCTTCCCGGACTACACAAGGAAGGTGCAGGCCCAGCGTTGCACGTATGCGGACGTCAAACAGAAGCTCCGTGCCTTGGGACTGCGATATGGTCTCCAAATACTGGCCCGTCTGCGAGTCGTCTTCAAGGGCAAGACAATCTTTTTTGACACTCTGCAGGCTGCCTGGACTTGGCTCACTGAGGAGAGACCTCTGCGGCCGCGGCCTAAATCCTCTCCCACCCTGTCGGACGCTCAACAAACACACCTATCTCCTCCCAAGCCGCAACGTAGACACACACGGTCCCGCAGGAGGGGTGATCGGTGAGGGGGAGCATTGTGGTCACCGGGTCTTGGGCCCTGGATGCCGAATTACACTGGGCCTCCCCCAACCCCTGTCAGCCACAGCCGCGATAATTCATTGGAGGAGCTGAACTGGGACCCGGACCCATATGGGACACTGCTCCCCACCTTGTCAGACTCCGACCTTTCTAGAAGCCCCACGCTCCTGAGATCTGGGGATGCTGTGGGGATCTGATGTGTGGAGGCCCACCAGGCTGAGACTGAGGCAGAACTCTTGCGATACTTGACACTTTAACTAGCTGATGACAGCATGACATCCGTCACTCTGGAGTGGTCCATCATTGCCACGAACTGCCTCGCTAAACTCCACACAACTCAACCCGAGCGTTTTAGTTTGGTTCTCATTGCTACTGTTGAGCCGACAGATGCTTCTGTTCTCGAAGTGTAGGGTGGGGGGAGGGGGTAGGGAGTAGGGTTAAGGGGTTGGGATTGTTTTTCCCATGGTTGTTGTCTCTTGTTGTTCTGCTACACCGGCTTTCTTGTGACAGACTGTGATACTTCCCCATATCGTACACAGGGCTTCTTCACAAGCACCCCCCCGCACCTGCGCCAGACCCTGCCCGCACTCACGGCTCTCCATGAAGCGATATGCCACTACACCGACCGCCACCCACTGTGACTGACACACCCATTCAGAGGTCAGCCCTCCAAGTTCTGTACTGGAATGTTAGCGGTCTCTTGGATCGACTTAAAAGAATGGCTGTCCTAAGGCATGTACAACGCCTCGGTATAGATGTGCTCCTGCTTCAAGAGACGCATTTGATGAGTAATCATTGTCATTTCCTAGCATGATATGGATACGATAGAGTATGCACTCTGGCTTTGCCTAGGGCTCACGAGGGGTGGCTATCCTCTTGAAGCATACCCTTCCGTTTGTGCTCACGCAAGCTATTCACGACCCTCAAGGAATGTCCGTGGCCCAATGTGGTACACTATGCAGCAGTCCCCTCAACCTCGTCTTCCTAAACTCGCCCCACTCGATGCTCCCGATGACCCTGAAACAATCCACCGCCCTGCTGACCACCTTGCCTTTGGGGCCCACTATTATCGGGGGCGACTTCAAGGTGGTCTCCACTCCGCATCTCGACACCACAGGCCCTCCATCCAACTCAAGACTTGTGCAAGTAAAACAATTACCGAATTGGTCTGAGTCCCTAGGCGTCTGCGATGCGTGCCAATCTGGCACTCTCACACCAAACAGTTTACATCTGCAGCACACCATACACAGGCGCGCATAGACGCAATCTTTGTCCCATCAACTGACTGCAGCACGATCCAAGACGTCCGTATACTCCCCAGGCGTATCTCCGACCATTCCCCATTGCTCCTTAGCATGGGGGCTCCACCCCCTCGAACCGCCCGACATGGCATATGAATGCTTGGTTCCTCCAAGACAAGGAATTTAGGAAGGTAGTGGGGACAGAGCTCAAGCAGTACTTCCTGACCAATGATGGATCGGTTCCATCCCTTGGCACCCTATGGGAGGCGAGCAAGGCCACCATCCGTGGCTTTGCTAACGGCCAACTCAAACGTCAGCGGCAGTCTCAGCTGCAACAGATCACCTCGCGAGAGGCACAAGCATTGTGCCTCGAGCAATCCCCTCTTATTGATGGCGATACTTCCCGAGAGAGGCAATTCGCTGTCCTTCGAATGAAATCAAGCAGTTTTCATTGGACTCTGCCAAGCTTCTCTGGAGATCCTCCGTAGTGAGAGTTTATGGCTGGGGTGACAAGAACGGCATGATTCTCCACAGAATAGCCACGTATCCTAGGCTGAACCACATTATCCCTGAAATAGTTGAACCAGACGGATTGATTCATCAGCAATGGCCCACGCCTTTGCCTACTTCTATCGTCAACTCTACGCGGAAAGGACTCCAGTACTGTTGTTCCCCGAGTTGTTGAATGCAGGCTGCTCACGCCTCCCCCAGCTGGGTTCTGCCGCTCAGGCTGATTTAGACTGCCCTTTCACCCATGAAGAGATGAACGAGGCAATAACTCATACCTCCTCAGGCAAGACCCCGGGCCCAGATGGTGTCCCTCAGGAATACTGTGCTATCTATCACGAGACCCTTGTCCCACACCTCGCAGACCTGTTTGATGAGGCTTTAGAGAAGGGCTCCTTTCCACCCGAGACGGATATGACCACCATTGTGGTTCTCCCAAAATCTCAACCGCCATCTAGTCGTTGCACGGATTACTGTCCCATTTCTCTGATAAGCACAGAGGTTAAATTATATGCCACAACTCTCACCCAGTGGCTGAAGCCCTACCTGGCCATGTTGGTCCATGTGGACCAACGCGGGTTCATGCCCACACGAGGAACTAGGCACTGTCTACGGAGGCTTCACCTGGCCATGGCTTACCACCAATTGCTCACCCCCTACTTGGCAATTCTTCTAGTCGATTTTGAGAAGGCCTTCTGATGAATACAGGCCCCAGCTAGGCCCGCAAAGCACAAGGGTTCGCTCTCCTGTAACGGAATCTATAAGGAAGTTGGCACGGAAACTGCAAAGTACAAAAACAACGTTTATTAACCCTTAAGGGTGGTCCTACAATCCACACAACACTCTTCAGTATTGCATGGAGTAGCACACAGAACATTCGTACACAGTCCCCTTTTATACACAACAGAGGGGCTCATAGTAGGTGGATACAACATGAGGCCGAAGGACATTACCATTTATGGTCATTCTCGATACTGAATCAATACATGGGCGGAGCCAACACACTCTTTGAGCCCGCGAAAACACATGGTCAAGCAAAGCTAATTATAACAGATGTGGTCAAGTCTGGGCATGCGCCAGATGGACGAGAGAGAGTTATTTATAAACTGTTACTAGGCAGATTACAAGAGCAACTAACACAGAGGTCGGACTCTCCTCGTGACGAACACGTGGCAGCATGTAAATACAAAATGGAGTCCGGACTTCTGTCAACATAACGAGGAAAACACGATCTAAAGGGGAAGCATTAATGTTTTTCAGTAAATGCTTAATCACATTCTGCTTTAATTTACAACAGACGACCCTTTCAGCATTTACTGAAGACATCCGGCTTCCAAGAATAATCATCATATATATCAATTATCATCATTCCCTTAACCTCTTTAGCTAGACCCTTCTGGCGAGCAACATCGGCAATAGCTTTCTTATCTGGAATGCAGAATGAAATGCATACGGAACAGCACAATGGTCCACATTGAATACACATACAGAAAAGGAACAAAACTGCTATAATAATGCAGAGACCAGTTAAGACCTTCCATCCCCAGGCAGTAACCAACGCCCAAAACCATCCAGAAAAGGACCAAGTGCCGTTTTCTGTGTGGATTTCAGCTGCTATTTTATGCAGCTTGTTAATGGCGTTATAAACGGATGGCGTATGATCAGGGATGAACACACAGCAGCTACTTCCAATAATTTTACAAGCTCCACCTCGATCAGCTAACATTACATCTAATACCATACGATTCTGCAATGCAACAATCCTAGTTATTTGTAACTCTTCCGTAAGATTCCCAAGAGCAGCAGCAGTCTGATTTGTCACAGCTTCTACCACTCTTGTCAATCTTCGGATCTTCCTACTATTCAAAGCAGCTCCAACAAAGAAAAACAGTCCTAGGTTAAAATCAATATACTGTTGCAAGCTGGTATCGGTTTGATCCACATCATCAATTGATAGAGTACGTTTATATCTATTTACAGTCACATTATTCAACAGTTTCAAATCTTTATGATACAATGCAGGTGCTAGGAATACAGGAGGTAATAGGAATGATACATAGCATACCCCAGACCACCCAGCCGGCAAACGGTAATAACCTTTATTTCCACATACAAAGTAGGTATTATGGGACGCTAGGAAGGTACTGTTGTTCAACCCATCAATGTTTAGAACAGTAATACAATCACTGACACCAACAGGGATGAAACCCACACTCTGGACACACAAGTCCGCTTGAGCTTGTGCTACTTGAATTACAAATTTATCTCTTCCCACAGTGTCTCTTGTGTTCGTAAAGATGTAGGGGATGGATTCATTGTCTGGTCGGTACTCTTCCCACTCCCAAATTGTCCCATTCGCTTGTGGATACCCATTCTTGTCTTGATGGCATTCTTTATTAAGTCTAAAAAGCAATCGTCCCACTGTCGGTTTCCGAGTGGCAAACAGCAAAGTGTACCATGCTCTACAAGAGCCATTATGAGAGAAAGGCAGTGGTATAAATGGCGTTCCTCCTTTCTTCTGATGAGCTGGCATCATCCCACATATCCAACAGTTCGTGGCATTCGTAGCAACGTGGGTATGATGCAGCATCTGAATGAAAGTGTTATTCAAATAAGACTGTCGATGCTTCAACTCTTGATACGGTAATGTATAAAAGTAGTGCTCCTCAGGCACCGGAGTTGTCAACACAAGAATCTTCCGAGCGGGAGTTACATCCTCCACGAACCATGTGGTTATCCCAACAATGGCTACTGTCAACATGAACCCTAATGCACAAAGGATTTTCTTTTTCTCCATATCAAAGTAAAAATGAAACCTAATATCTTCCTGAAACTAGAAGTCTGTCAGAACTCTTCCCCTTGGGCAGCGGTTGATTTCTTCACCAGCGGGCCAAGACGGGTGTCACTACACTAATGCAGGGCTGATCCCCCCCCCTTGCCTCATCGGCTCTCCGTTTCACTAACCCAAGGGCCGTTCGGACAGTATGTCCCGGTACTGGAAACCTCACTTCCTTGGTCGCAGATGATATCGCCTTCCTCCAGAAGTCGCGTGGTCCGGAAAGAGCTCCTCAGTGTCGTTTGGCTCCGCAGCACGGCCTGTCTCTGCTGCTAGGATTTCTCGTTGATCGGTCAGCACGGCAGACTCCACCAATCCGGGCGGTACCTTTCGACAGTGTAAGGAATGGATCCAATTCTTCCTGTTCGAGACTCGCACTGCCGTCCTTGTTGCAAGGAGGACTTGCTCAGGTCCGACCCATCTCGGCTCCAAACTGTTCGTTCTGTCGAAGACCTTCACCATGACATGATCCCCAGGCCGGAGACCATGTCCTTCGCCGGTAGACCGATCAGGGAGCGCCTCTCGGACCTGTTGATGAATAGAAACCAAATTATCCGTTAACTGTGCCAGATAATCGCTCATCATTACACAAGGTACATCATACACCGCCTTAGGCCTTGGTGGGCCCCAAATATTCATTGGGCGTCCAAATACGATTTCATATGGCGTAAGGCCAGTTCGAGAGTGCGGTACTGATCTAATTGACAATAACGCCAGTGGCAGGGCGTCTGGCCAAGTCAAAGACGTTGAGGCTTGAATTTTTGCGATTTTAAGCTTCAGTGTACCGTTATACTTCTCAACTAGGCCTGCAGACTGGGGGTGAAACACGGCGTGGAACTTCTGGGTGATGCCTAGACCCTTCAAAACATACTTTATAACATCCGCTACAAAGTGAGGGCCATTATCACTCCACAGAAGTCTACAGACGCCATATCGAGGGAAGAACTCTTTCAGCAGCAGCTTCGCAGTAGTCATTGCAGTATTGTCTTTCGTAGGGTACGCTTCAACCCACTTGCTGAAAGCGCAGACCACTACTAGAACGTACTTCAAATTGTTACAGCGCTCAAGCTGGATGTAATCCATCTGCAGAACCTCAAAGGGTGCAGTGGGCGTCGCAAATCCTCCTGCTGGAGTTCAAGTGCCTTTCCCTGGGTTATACTTCAGACAGATCATACAGGTCTGCACCACCCTCTTTGCTGTGCTAGCAATCTCTGGATGCTCCCAGACTTGGGTAAGCAATTTCACAATTGCGGAAGCTCCAACATGTGCTAGCCCATGTGCCATTTGAACCATAGGTTGTACGAAAGCCGTGGGTAATTTCCATCTATCCATCTGCTTATTTCTCCAACAACCCTCATCATCCAGTTCTCCTTCGCTAGCCCATCGTTCCCGCTCTTTGTCAGAAGCGGTCCTTTGTATTTCTCGCACTTCTTCCTTCGCATCACGCCATCTTTCCACCTGTGACTTTACTACATACATGGCAGTAGCGCCGGGCTGCATCGCAGTCTCCCGTGCTATTCGGTCTGCTAACGCATTCCCTTCTCCAACTTTATCAACCACTTTCCTATGGGCGCTACACTTAACAATGGCAATTTTCTTCGGGTATGTCAATGCGGTTAAGAGATTGTGGACTAACTCTCCATGCATTATCTGTACCCCATGTGACGTTAAAAACCCTCTCTCCTTCCAGAGTAGGCCGAAATCGTGCGCTACTCCGAAGGCATAACGGCTATCTGTGTAAACATTCACACACAATCCTGTACTGAGCTCACATGCCCGTGTTAATGCTATCAGTTCCGCTGCTTGAGCTGATTTCTGTGGTATGCGTGCTGTCTCCACTATCGTTTGTAACGTGGTGATTGCATACGCTGCTGAAGTCGTACCATCTGGCAGCTTCAGGCATGATCCGTCTACCCACAACTCTCCATCTACATCTGAAAAGGGCGTATCCTGGAGATCAATACGACCCTTTGTTTGTTCCTCAGTCACAAGAATACAATCATGCGCTTTCTGCGCCTCAGGCTGGGTCTCGGGGTATGGCAACAATGTGGCCGGGTTTAATGTCACGCACCTTTTTAACGTAATATGAGGAGCCAAAAGCGTCAACTCATATCCCGTTAAACGGGCACTGGTCAAATGCTGCGTCTTTGTTTGATTAAGCAGGGCATCCACAGCATGGGGAACTAACACCAACAATTTATGGGACAACACAATTCCTTCACTTTGGCGTATTGACACAGCTGTCGCCGCAACCGAGCGAAAACACCCTGGTAATGCTCGGGCGACAGGATCAAGTACAGCCGAAAAGTATGCACAAGGGCGTTGCTTATCGCCATGCATCTGCACTAAAACTGATAATGCACATCCGTCTTTCTCATGCACATACAGCGAAAAGGGTTTTGCATAATCAGGGGTCCCTAACACTGGTGCTGAACAGAGGGCCTGTCGTAACTGCTGAAACGCAGCATCACACTCATCTGACCAAGGGATTGGGATAGGCGTGTCTTTTGTCAAGAGAGCTAGTAATGGCTTAGCTATGTGTGAAAACCCCAATATCCACTGTCTACAAAAAGAAACAAGGCCCAAAAATGCACGCACATCCTTCTGCGTGGATGGTCTCGGTGTGTCCAAAATTACTTGGATACGATCTGGTGTGAGTGCACGTCCCTCCTTAGACAAAAGGTGACCCAAATAAGTCACCTTTGGTCTACAGAATTGCAATTTCTTCCTAGAGACCTTGTGATTGTGGGATGCTAAAAAGGAAAGTAAGGCTAGCGTGCTTTTCTCGCACAACTCCAGGGTGTCAGCCGCCAACAGGATGTCATCGACATATTGAATGAGGGCGACCCCCTCGAGTAAGGCAAAGGAGTCCAACTGTCGCTTCAAAGCCTGACTGTAAATACTAGGGCTTTCTGTATAACCTTGGGGAATTCTACAAAAATGATAAGATCTATTGTTTAATGTGAACCCAAAAAGAAATCGGCTATCAGGGTGAATGGGAATAGAAAAGAAGGCATTTTTCAAATCAATCACTGAGAACATGGTCGCCGTAGGCGGGACCAAGGTAAGCAACGTCGTGATATCAGAAACCACCGGGTACTGAGGTATCACGATCTTGTTTACCTCCCTCAAATCAATTATGAACCGATAGACCTTTGCATCCGTGTCCTTTTTCAGAATAGGGAGAATCGGACTGTTACAGATATTATAGGGAACTTCTTCCACTACTCCTACTGCGATCAAGTCTCGCACAATCTGTATGAGAGCCTCCTCGCCCTCCTGGGAAATACGATACTGCGGGAGGCGTGGTAGCACCGCCCCCTCCTGGACACTAATGTGGACCGGAGGAATCACCATTTGTCCCACATCTGTGTCCGAAGTCGCCCATAAAGCTCGGGGGAGGGTAGCCAACAATGCATCCTCTGATATCGTACACATCCGCCCAGACCTGGGATAGTTGTCATTTAATATCACCCTCACACCCTCAGGGGAGCAGCGGATTGTAGCCCTAAAGTACTTTAACATATCAAGGCCCATAATGTTATCCGGTGTATACGGAGCAAGCAGAAACGGACAGGGCGCAGAAAAAGAATCAACCTTAAATGTAAGGGGCTGTGAAAGAGGGCTTCGGGAGAGTGTACCGTCAAACCCTACCGATGTAACTATCGAGCCGGATGGGGGAGCCCCCGGAACCAAGTACCTAGACAATGCACTACGTGTCGCTCCTGTATCCACTAGGAACTGATCAGTAGAACCTAAAACTTCAGCCGATACATAAGGACCCGTCTGATCGACCGGCACCTCAACTGATTCGGACCCCCATCCAACGCATTCCTATGCATGCTGAGAATCATGATATCCCGATTGATCGATGTCCGATACATGATACTGGTGCTGGCGATCAAAAACATTTGAGCTATCTCGGTGCTGCCCAGCAGTATCGAAACGGACATTATCGTTAGAATTCCCTCTAAAGTTCGAGAAGCCCCCTCTACCTCTCGGGCCACCCGGAGTGTGCCCCTGACGCGAAGCACGCAACGCTGGGCAATCCCTGGCCCAATGGCCCAACTGCTTGCAATACGCACACTGGTTCCTATTCAAATCAGAGCGGCCCGAAGGGGGACCATAAGATCCGCCCCTTCCTCTATTATTATTACCCCGTCGGGGCGGGCCATATACTTGTGCTAACATCACCTTGGTTTTGAGATCTTTCGATTTCTTCTCCTCCTGGCCCTTCGCCTCGTGCTCCTGACGCTCATAATACTGAGCGATAGTCAGAAGGGCCGTCGGTGTCGCGGAGGACCAAGAACTCTCACTCGCTTTTAACCGGGCCGCAACTGCCGGTAGCAGATTAGCCACATATTTGTCCGCGAAAAGGTGGCGGCCTGTGTCGTCAGTAAGCGACTGGCCACTAAAGTCATGAAACGTTTCTTCAAAGCGCGTGAAGAAATCTGCAACTGACTCGTCAACTTTCTGTTTACATGCTGCTAACATATTCCAGTCAATCTTTTTAGGGGGGATAATCGTCTTTAACTTAGTCACAATAGCAGCGGGGAGATCTAAAATACTCTGCGGCGGTTTCTGCGCGGGCTTCCTCTCCCTGTCTTCATCCTCAAGCTCAGACCACCGGGCCTTAAAGGCAACTATATCATCTACCTTTCGTACAGATCGCCACATATCCGGTGGTAGAATAAGGCCAAAGAACAGGTCTATATCTGCTAAAGTCATAACGCAAGAATTCAAGGCCCCCTCGACTTCTTCATAGAAGGCCGCTGGATTCTTACGGGGGTCAGGCAATGCATTCTTCAATGCCATAACATCGGCTCTATGCCATGGAGTATAAACCCAATTATACACAAAATATCCCCTAGCATCGACAGAATTAATGTCCGGGCTAGTCCCCGCTCCTTTAGGAGGAACATACAAAGGCGCCGCCTCTCGCATTGGTTTAGCATGCACTACGTCATCCTTATCTGACTGGGAGGTGGATGGGTGGCCCCCTGCTGCAAGTGAATCCGACTGCTTCTCCTCCTCCGCTTGTTGGCGTGCTTTCTCTCGAAGGGCCAGCACCTCGTCCCGCAAGGCGAACAGCCGCCGAGCCGCCTCAGGAGCCTTAGAGGGAGAAAAAGCACCGTTACGCATTGCTCTAGCGTCCGAAGACACTTCGTCAGGCTCAAGGACATGAGAATATTTTCGGAAAGCAGTAATCACTTCATCCGCGAAATGACCCAGAAAATACACTTTCTCTCTCTCCTGCCATGACCCCCAAGTTCGGAATAATTCCTCCATGGATACCTTGCCTTTAAGCGCACGGAAGGAAAGTGTCCGAAGCTCAGCCATTTGCTCGGCCGACAGCATGGACCGTGTGTCTACCTTACCCGAAACCGGGTCAGAATCTTGCGGCCGTGGAGCAGATGCGCCAACATAAGGGGGCGGAGAGCGATCTAGCAAATAAAAATCATCATCAGAATTATTAAAGACAGGATAAAGCGGCTGACGAACAACATATTGACCCGAGACCTGTAGCCTACGCTCTTTCTCTTGTCTGTCCGTTTGCTCTTTGTCCTCCCGACGCTTCGCTTCCTGCGCTCGCACATGATCATTCTTTCGTTGCTCCTTATCAAACAGCGCTTTCTCACGCTTCTCTTGCTCACGCACTTCCTTCACCCATAATCGCACACACTCAAACATATCCTGACGAGCACGTCGCTTACACATACACTGTTCCACATACTCAATCTTACGTATATCAAACGATCCATACAAAGGCCATCGCAACTCAGGATCCTTCTTCGTGTATTTCCTCCATAGCGTGCTGTACATTATGGAAGAAAGACCATGCTTCACATACATATCCCTATTAGGAGTCCCCTCTGGGGGAGCCGGAGCAGATTCCTCGAGGTTCAACCGGTTTCCAAAACAGCAGCACCACTTACGGAGTGCGCTAAAAGCAGGCATGCTAGGAATAATGCAAAATATGCAATATTATAAAGAAAATGGCACTTAATCGTTGCGCCGTTCAAAGTTTACACAGCTCCGGAGAAATTTCTCCACATTACCTGCCTATATGTGTTGCAACGCATATATTTTCACAAAGACAAATTCAAAATATGACTAGTCATTACCAATCAAACTCAAATAGCCAAACCAGGCTTCAAAAACTCGGAGCAAGTACCGTACAACGGTTCTTACCAATCAAGAGTCCAGATTCCAACTGCCAAGCTCCACAATCGCCCAAACGGCTCTCACGGCAGGACCGACAGAAGAGGTCTCAGTCGATGACCGGCGCCACCCAGACGGTCAGCTCGGAAGGGAAGGAAGAAAAACCTCGGGATGCCAGGGCTAAGACGCCGCTGGCAGTGATCACGTCCCCGGCCAAACTCCTCACCTTCGTCGCGACCAGTCCTTCGAGCATCCGAGTCGCCGATGAGCCCCACGTTGGGCGCCAATTGATGAATACAGGCCCCAGCTAGGCCCGCAAAGCACAAGGGTTCGCTCTCCTGTAACGGAATCTATAAGGAAGTTGGCACGGAAACTGCAAAGTACAAAAACAACGTTTATTAACCCTTAAGGGTGGTCCTACAATCCACACAACACTCTTCAGTATTGCATGGAGTAGCACACAGAACATTCGTACACAGTCCCCTTTTATACACAACAGAGGGGCTCATAGTAGGTGGATACAACATGAGGCCGAAGGACATTACCATTTATGGTCATTCTCGATACTGAATCAATACATGGGCGGAGCCAACACACTCTTTGAGCCCGCGAAAACACATGGTCAAGCAAAGCTAATTATAACAGATGTGGTCAAGTCTGGGCATGCGCCAGATGGACGAGAGAGAGTTATTTATAAACTGTTACTAGGCAGATTACAAGAGCAACTAACACAGAGGTCGGACTCTCCTCGTGACGAACACGTGGCAGCATGTAAATACAAAATGGAGTCCGGACTTCTGTCAACATAACGAGGAAAACACGATCTAAAGGGGAAGCATTAATGTTTTTCAGTAAATGCTTAATCACATTCTGCTTTAATTTACAACACTTCGATTCGGTGGATTGGAGGTATCTGGGCGACAAGCTGTCCACGATCGGTTTCGGCCCCCTCTTCTGTAATCTGGTAAAAGTCCTTTATACCCAGCCCCAGGCACGAGTGTTAGTCAATGGGATTTTATCGGAGGCCTTCCCCATTCAAAGGGGAACGAGACAGGGATGCCCCCTCTCGCCCCTTCTCTTCGCCTTGGCGATGGAGCCTCTGGCGACCCTGATTCGGTCCGAGGTCCGTGTTCGGGGATGGGAATGGCCCCACTCAGAGGCGGACAAAATCGCACTCTACGCAGACGATGTTTTAATCTTTTTGGCGGAACCCTCATTCCCTCTGGATTCTGCGGTCCTTCGGGCAGGCCACCGGCTGAACTCCGATAAGTCGGTCCTGGTCCCCTTACACTTATCTAGAGACTGCTATGACGGGCAATCCACAATGCCGCTTAGGCGTCAGTCCTTCAAATACTTAGGGATCTGGGTCGCCCTAGGCTTGAATTGTGCGAACTAGGTTTGCCCAAAATCCAGACCCTGATGTATGGGGAGTCCATTCTGACCATTCTACCAGAGGTAACGCGCACCATACTTTTGGCCTGGTGGGCAGCCCTGCGCCATACCCAATGGACACACAGGTTAACTCAGCATATGCCTCCCTGGCACGGCACATGGCTCCGAGAAGTCAGTGGGTTGCAGGGATTTAAAGCGTGGGACCTCATAGGATTCTCGCAGCTCAGAGATGTGTGGGCGAGCGGTCACATGCGCTCCTTCCAAGATCTTTAGTCCAGATACTCCCTACACCCCACACAGTTCTACAAATATTTGCGACTGCGACATGCCCTCCATGTACACATATCGGAAGACACAAGGATCCCTGAATATAGCCCTCCCGAAGCGCAGATTATTCTGGGCGATCTGGGGAAGGAGGGTATTTCCCGCTTTTATCGGACACTAATTAACAACTCCCTTACCTCACTAGATCAGCTTATAGGCCAATGGAAGGAGTGGGTGGGTCCCCTGGAGGAGTTGGCGTGATGCCCTCCTGGCACCTAAGACAATTACCGCATCAGCAAGACTCCACCTGATCAAACTATACTATTTACACACCACCTACTTAACTCCAGTCCACCTCCATCGGGCAGGTTTTTATCCAATGGCTGCCTGCACGAGGTGCGGCCAAGACCCGGCGGATTTTTTTCCACATGGTGTGTGCCTGTCCCCTTTTGGCACGGCTCTGGGGAGACATTGAGGAACAACTCACAGAAATCCTGGTATGGGAGGTTCCCCATGACCCACGGCACTCGCTCCATGGGATTACGGATGGGCTGGATGGGTCTAGGAATGAAAAATAATTTTTCACCACCGCTATGATGGTGGCCAAGTGCGACATAGCCACTTCCTGGAAGCTCTCAACTCCACCTTGCTCCAGGAAGCGGAGGAGGGGAGTGGACTGGTTTGCGGCACAAGAAAAACCTATGTATGAAGCAAGGGGTTGTCCAAAGAAGTACCACAAGGTGTGGGGCAAATGGCTTGGCAACACGGTGTAATCAAAAGCATGTACCCATTGTTTGTATCCAATCGTGACTTATGGGGTCAAGCATTCCGGGGATCGGTCATTCATCTGGCTGTGAGTTGTCATCCTCAGTGTCCAATTCTGAATTGCTGGTGTATGTTTCTTGCTTATTGTCAAAATCAATAAAATTGCTTATAAAAAAAAAAAAATCAATGTTTTTTTCAATGAGTATACTTCTCCCAATGTATTATCTGTCATAACTGCAAGTCTATGGACTAAGGATGGTCACTATTTTAAACTCATCAAGGTGATGAAAGCATTGACTCAATGATGCGAAGGTTCCATAATGGGATAAGGTTAAGCGTCTTTAACAGTGTGTTTATTTAGGAATGCCCCTATGTGACAGCATGCATACCTGTTCAGAATTTATTGGTTGCAGGTATATAGGTCAAGTGCACTCTCTATAGAAACCGGATTTCCAATTTGAAAGCCAACGCATGAGTAAAAGAAAGTAAGAGAGCACCTGATGACAAGAGATTGTGTTATAATGGATTTTTTTATTAGCTTCTTCAAATTTCTGACATTAGATGAAGTTTGAAGCCATTTTTTAACATCGCATCCCACCATTTGCAAGGCAGGACTTCAGCATTCCATCAATACATTATTATCATATGAAATCTCTTTATTGAAGTCATAACTACACTTTAAAAATTGTTTTACTGACCTTCTTTCTTTCTCAAATATGCTTGAAAATCTACCATTTGCCCACTCTTTTTTCAAAGTTTTCTCAGGGCGAGAACCCCCCTTATGATACTAGGGCTTGCTCGCCAGCGGTAAATTTTCCTGAAATTTTACGCTCACCACTTTCAAATGTCACCAGCCACCACTGGCCGAGGGAGAGCAGTCTCTGTCCCACTAATAAAAAATCTGATTTTAGGGAGTCCCTGGTGCTGTGATGAACATTTTCTTGATAGTAATTTGCAATAGCTGAAGGTTTCTAGTAGCAGGAGGACACACAGGACTGAAGAATTCCGCTGGATCTATTGGCTGTCATCTAGTATTTTGTTTTCATCAAATGTATATCTCCTGTAAAATTAATATTCTTTTGAGAAGCCAAGTTTTCAAAACGTTTTGTAAAATGCTCAAAGAAACAATAGGCATCAAGTTTACTGCCAGTTGTTTCCAAATGTCAGCGCTCTTCTAGAAAACGTGTATGTACCTGTCCTCTCGCTTAGCTGCCCTATCTGCTCTTCACCTAGCCTGCCCGGCCTGGGTAACAACCAACCATCTGTGCTTTCCTGGATCGAGGCCCTTACAACCTGTTCCTTTGAGTGGGACCCCTCAGACTTACGTTTATGTCCTCCCATGCAGTGTGTTTTAGGTGGCCCTCCCCTCAACACCCGGCTCCCGGCCAATTCCAGGACGCTCCCAAACCTCTGCTGCTGGAACATTGGACTGGGTCTTTCTACTTACCCGAATCCAGAAGGTGAGCCTTGAGAATCTACTTTGTGATTTTCTATGTTATTTACAATTTTCTCCTATTGACTTCTATTGTGGGTAATTGAGCACAACAGTGATTTGTTTTGCAAACTTTGAAAATTCATAGCTTAAAAATTACTTACCGTAGAGCAAAGTACCTGGCCTTAAACCTTTCATAAAAATCAATGTTATTTTTAGAAATTGGTCTCAGATTTATTATTGAGTGCGTGTCTGATTTATTGCCTCTGTAATTACAACAAATGCTTAGCACTACCCTCTGATAAGCCTAACAGCTCGGTCACACTACCACGAATAGAGCATTAGCATTAGCTACTTTTAACTTTGTATACCAATAGGGGACCCGCTGGACTCTCTGCACCGTGTACTTCATTTAAAGTACACTATATGGAAAGCCAGTGTCCAACATATCTTTATTTGATCTGAGGAGAGGAGGATATTTGGCAAATTCTGGGCCACCCTGGGATTATTTAACCTAGTTCCACAGGTATCTCACAATGAACTTAGAATAGATTCAAAGACAGGAACATTAATTTTTTTCAGGAAGTGCTTTTAGAGTGCTGGTACAACCATTTTTTTTTAGAATATCACTGCCTACATATTTTCAAACATGAACATGAGCTGAGCGCGTTCTAGGTTCGCAACTATATACCTTAGTGTCCATCATCTTCACTACATTATGATCAAGTGAAACATAAAGTGGTGAATGATCACTGTATGAATTGAGGCATATTTCCAGATTAGTAACAACATTAATACCCCAATGTTGAACAAAAATTAAATCAATTAACAAGTGCTGCAAGCCTCTGTGCTGGGTGAAATTATGAATAAGCGATTGATCGAATTGTCCACTTATCAAAGCTAGATTTAACTCCAACACCCATGTTAGCAATTGAAAATAGCGATCACAACACTTGTTGTTTGTAAATTGGGGGCCTAAGATACCACAGGGCATCTAACTCTAAGAATCCCACTTTCCTATATACAAAGTTGTGATTCTCATATTAAAATCCCCAGACACAATTAAGATAGATTTTTGATACTTAGGCAATGGACTTAATAGGACCCTTTAGAGATAAAACAACGATAAAGAAAAATTAATAGTCGGACCACAGTAGATATTATACAGTCATTCATCTGATCCCATATATTAACGATAAAGAAGGGTATTTTAAGGGTGGGACCTAGGGGAGCTTAATTATTGCACTTGGATACGTGTACCTAGTGCTGGGAGAACTCATTGAGGTAGCTATGTACTTTATAAATGTATTATTATTATTATTAGTATTATTATTATTATTATTATTATTATTATAGTTATTATTAATAAACAACCATTGCATAAGGTAATGTGGGTAACAATTGAGATTTCTTCCAACAAAATGAAGGTCTCAATGAAATTGTTAACTTAGACGGCTTCTGAATGAAGGGGTGGCTGGGCAATAACAACTAGATAATTATCTAAATCAAAATCATTTGTTAACCAAATTTCTTGTAAACAAATAATGAATGCATCATCAAAATAAAAACCAAAATTAACCAGTGACAAGAATGCATGCATCCCACCAACATTGCAGCTACATAACTTCCACAAGTTCCTAGGAAGAGCGATTGCTGGGAAGCTCATTAGGGATCCAAGACTATACGTTATCCTCCAACGTTAAAAATGTCTTACTAGCCACATACTATACTTTCTCCTTTACTTGTCTAAAAAGCAAAAGAACTTCAGAGTCAAATTTATAGTTATTTGGTGATTTATCTGTAGGTGCTTTCAGAACTGATGGCAGCATTGACAATGAATGCTCTTTAACTAGTACTTGCTTATTAGTTAATTTCAGCAATTAAGATAAAACAGAATGAATTCAGTTCATTATACTAGAGATTGGAGGATTCGCTATCTGAGGCTGTGGCACGTTATCATCAAGTTGAAAAAGTGAGTTCCTATATTCCAGGATTGATGCATTCTTCATTAGGAGTTAATCAGGGGAGAGAGAATCCTCCATATAAAGTTCATATTTATCATATTTTAATTTTGCCCCAAAAGGGTCAGAAAATTCACAAGATTCCTTGATGTCATGTTACACCTGTCAGTCTTAAGGTGATCTTCCCACAAACCTTTTGCCTGTTTTGCCTCACTTTTTTACTGATCTGTTTTTTTGTTGGTTTAGGGCTTTGGGCACTTTACCACTGCTAACCAGTGCTAACGTGCATGTACACACTCCCCTAAAAAAGGTAACATTGATGTATCCATAATTGGCATATTTAATTTACTTATAAGTCCTTAGTAAAGTGCACTATATGTGCATTAAATGCTATTAGTAGGCCTGCAGCACTGATTGTGCAAAACACCTAAGTATCCCTTTAAACATGCTACTGCAGAGCCTGTATGTGCAGTTTTATTGCCATGTCGTCTTGACATTTTAAACCCCTGCGAAGCTTTAAATTCCCCTATTATTACACATAAGTAACCCCTAGTGTAGTCCCTAGGTAGCCCATAGGGCAGGATGCTGTGTAAGTAAAAGGCAGGGCACATACTTTTAGTTTACCATTTCCTGGTAGTGAAATTATCTCAAATGTGTTTTTCTGAATAAGCATAACTTCTGGTTGAGAGGGAGTAGAACTGTCATGTATGGTACCTATAAACCCTCTTTAATGGTAAAGTTGGATTTATTATTATTACAACTTTAAAAATCCCACTTTTCGAAAATTGTCATTGTTCTACTCTTAAGTTCTGTGTGCCTGCTGCCTGTCTCCTATACCCATCTGTGGTGGGTGACAGCTGGGCCTTGTGCATTCCCTCCAGTCACTCACAAAGAAGCTTAGGTGTGCCTGATGGACCATTCACATCCTGATGAGTCATCCTGGACAGTATGGGAGGGAGGAGATGACATTTACACCTAAAGGGAATGTGTCCTGCTCACACACAAAAGAACTACTTAACCCCCTGTAGGGTGTCTGGAGCCAGGACAGGAAGGGAGAACATCTGTGCACTTCAAATTCCCTCTTTTAAGTCTCTCCCACTTCAAAAGTACCCTTGGGTTTAAGGATTGGACTACTGACCCTATCAACTCACTACACTCTTGACCTGTGGATGGCAGAAAGAAGGACTTCTGTGCTGCTAAAGGACTGCCACTCTGTTGGACCTCTGCTCTGGATTTACTGCTTTTCTGCTGTGCTGACCTCCCTGCCGCCTGCTACCCTCTCTCCCTGGGAGAGAAGGACAGGACCTACACCACTTGAACACAGAGTAACTCAAAGGGCTTGTCTCCTTGCCTCCTGTGCTGAAGCCTCAGGGACATCAAAACTTCCAGCAACACTGCAACAGCACATGGACTCTGCCATCTGTGCAATTGATTTATTATTAACCGTTCGATTAGTTAAAATCATTACAGTAAAAAGCTAAAATTAGAACCCCACCATCCTAACCCACCCACCCTTAAAACCCCCCACTCGGTGCATCCTGTGAGATTAAAAACCCCGTTCCAGGAGTCAGTCTTGTGTTGCAGGGACCTTTCAGCTTTCTATCTGGGAACTTAATTTTGATGCGGCAGGGTTCCAGGCAGAGCACTTGAAGTGGCGGGCGAGGTCTTCTTTGCAAATTGGTGATTACAGAAACCATATGTTGGCGCTTTTATCAACTCTGATTTTGAGAGCTTATGGACAGTCCTTTTTTTACTCTATAGCGTCTAGAGCTTATCCAATCTGGAAAATAAATGTTGCCGCTCTTGCAAGTTGGTATGTTTTTGTTTCTGAGAAGCATCAATCTGATGCCTCCTTGCAAGTTCTGATGCCAAGGGCTCTTAAAATGGGACGAAGCAGCCTCTGTCGTTCGTTGATGAGTTTTGGACAACAACACAGTAAATGAAGCCAAGATTCCCATTGGTAGTTGCATAGGCGACATGAGACGGCTCCGTCTGTTTGTGCCCATGCTGGATTAAAGTCCCAAATTCTGAGGAACGTTAGCCTCAAAAAAAGGGTTTTCTTACGGGCCTGGGCCCCTATTGCTTGCATTAGGTATGGTTGGACTTTCGCAAGGATGTAAGATTCGTCCAGTGCCTTCATATAGGTGTTGTGTCAGAGTGCAGTTGGATCCATTTCATAAGAAATGGAGCGGACCTGCCGTCTCATGGTGTTCAACCAGTCCTTATGCGGTATTTCTGTTAGGGGCAGACTGATTCGATCTATGTTTAGGGTCTCTATTGCTTTATCCAGCTTGGTGTGCCAGGGGGAGACCTCTTCTTTGAAGATTGTTGCCAAATGATGTTTTAGGGAGTTGTGCGGTGCTTTAAGTACTCCAATATAATACTTTATTAGGTCTTCCTGGAGGGCCAGTTCCGGTCTGGCGAGCCCTAGTTCCAGCCGCAATCTCGTGTTCGTAGCATTCCTGGGTACTTGCAACACAATCTTGTGGGCTTTGACCTGCGCTGCTGCTATAACTTTGTCTAGCGCTCCTGGAAATGCCAGGTGCCCGTAGTTGATGGCTGGAATTAATTTTGCCCTGAGGACCTTTAGCATGGGTCCAGCTGTGGGGCTGGTCAGGCATTGGCTTAGTTGTCTTATTGAAAAAGTTACTCTGTTGATTTTAGCAGTTAGATGTTTTGTATGAGCTGCCGATGTTGCCCTCTCAATTAGCCAAACTCTGAAGTAGTTGTAGGCTGCGGTGGTCCCAATTTGGTGGTCTTCCATCCTCCAGACTGCTTGTTTTTTGTGCGGGTGTCTGCCAAATATCATTATCTTCGTTATACCTTGATTAACTGTCAGGTGATTTTCCTTGCTGTACTTCCCCTAACTCTTTGAGTGCTCTTTGGAGACCTACCCTTGTAAAGTCCATCACTAAGGTGTCATCTGTGTACTGTAGGATTGCCATTCTCACCCTGCCCAGTCTCGGTGGAAATAGACTTACCTCTTTCAGGGCTGCCCCTATGTCTGCTGTATAGAGGTTGAATAGTAGGGGGGCCAGGACGCAACCCTGCTTCAATCTGTTGTTGGTTTCAACTTTTGCTGATAGAGCTGTGGGGCTTATCTTGACTTGTACCCAAGTCTCCTCGTGAAGGGATATGATGGCCATCAGTAGCTTAGGAGGTACCCCCCAGGAGGACAGTTTTCTCCAAAGTTTGCCCCTATCGACTCTAACAAAAGCCGTGCTGTAGTCGATGAAACAGCAGAACAGCGGCGGGTGCCTGACTTTCACAGCACGTTTTGAGAGGTAGGCCAGGTCCATGATGTTATGTGTTGTTGTGCTATTTTTCCTGAAGTTGGTCTGGTAGAATGGGAGTATGTCGTTGTTAGTAGCCCAATCCTCTAGATCTCTCAGTAATAGTTTAGCAAAAGCTTTGGCTTCTACATCCAGCAGGGCCACTAGCCTATAGTTTGCGGGGTTGGAGTGGTCACCTTTCTTGTGAATAGGGAAGAGGATGGATCCTTTTCATGAGTGTGGAATTACTGCCGTTGCATATGAAAAGTTGTATAGGGAGGTGAGGACTGTGGCGAAAAGTGTTTGAGCTGTTTTAAAGACCATGGCTGGAATGCCGTTTGGGCCTGGCACCCCGTCATTCCTCATTTTCCATTGCCATCTGTGAGTTTTACCTTGCCAAGTTGTGCCAATCCAGTCTTGGGTTGTATACAAAAAAGAGGGAGGGTGGGGCTTTTTCCACTCACGGGGGAGTGGGAGGTCCAGCATAAACGGGGGCACCGTTACAGTATCCAAGAAGTGGAGTTATGCCGCTCCTCTAATGGCAGAGTCACAGAGTCAACAAAAGACTGGGTCCAGCTATGCCCACGTGGGGTCTACAGTTGGGAATCCATTTGTTGGATTGTAATGCCCTCACACACCCTCTCAGGTGTCATGCTTCATCATATTGGCTGCTCCTCGTTGGGTCAGAGGTGCAATACCCAACGGACTCCCTAAAAAGGGGCACTTTATCGGAGATCTTTTATCCAACAGCCGTATGGTGAAGTGCGGTGTGGGGCCAGAATCGTGTAGATGTGCAGTGGTGAGTTAAAATAGGATTGGGAGTACCTAGCACAAATTAGTTTATTCTGGGGGTCTCCTACCCTAATTAAAAACAGTGAACAAGGCACTCATCCGAGTGTAATGTCTCGTATTGGAGTGTCCTTCGTTAGAAGATGTGGGTCAACATGCTTCTCGCGTAACGTGAATGTACTAGCGATTCTTCAGGACTGAAAAAAGA
Organism: Triturus cristatus; assembly: GCF_964204655.1. NCBI lineage: Eukaryota > Metazoa > Chordata > Amphibia > Caudata > Salamandridae > Triturus > Triturus cristatus. Next base: position 863,750,926 of record NC_140588.1, on the reverse strand, counting down.
AAGAAAAAACTATCTACACCTCAAAACTACTGATAACAAAGTTTATTCATAGCAGAAATAGTGTCTACTAGCAACTGTACCTGTTGTAACCTGGATCTACCTGTAATGGGAGAAAAAAGGTATAAAGATATCATTCAGGCATATATGGTATACAACAGTTGTAGACACTGCCTTCGTGGTGACTCTGGTCTCTGTTTTTTACTTATTAGTGGTGAATGCAGATGTGTTGGAGGACAAATAAAATTCATAAAAACAGGTGGTGAACCCCCACAGTGAGCTATCGTGACTAATTGCTCCTGTGGAAATCCCGTGGCACAGCAGAAATGCGAGGTCTGGACTCACCCAATTCAGTTAAATACCCAGCCATCAACAGTACCCGGTGGTCCACACATAAGGCTTTGCTCCTATATGTGTAGGACTGGACACAAAGGGATAAATTGGTTAAAAATGCTGGTTATTGAAAAATGTAAAGTAAGGTAAAGGCTAAGTCAAATGGCGTCAAGTTCAACATGATGCAACACAACACACAACAGATACATTCTCTGTAAGTTGCAATAGTCACGGTGCATGGTAGAACACGTACAGCCAAGCTCGGAGCGTAAGATGCTTTTGCCACCCAGTGCCAGTCCTGGCATGGAGGGCATGTTGTATAGTGACAGGAGGTGTTCCATAAAGCATTCATTAGGCTATAGTGCTGCTGCAATTGTATGTGTCTAATGTTGGTTCTGCTGGTGTGTTCCAGCTCTATGTGATGAACCCAATTAAACGTATCTCGAGCGTGTATGGTGAACCTATTTTACTCCCTAGATGCTGGATGTGTTTAAAGTGCATGGTTCTGTAAATGTTCTCCCTTGTCGAGCAGCTGTGTACTTCCTAATCAGGGTATCGTTTAAATATTACATTGCCTTTAGAGTCTAGTTCATTAGGCAATTCCCGTAATTCGAGTTAAGACAAGGGGGATGATTGACGCCGCATATGGCGGCATTCCAGTAATGTTGAGAGTGCGGCGTGTATTGGGTAAATACTTATGGTTGGCTCACTTTAAAAATCAAATCTAAATAAGAGTGTCCTTAGGGCAGTGTCTATTGGCAGAGCCCGCTATTCATGATATGCGTGGTATGTTCGTAAAGGCGGCAAAGGGTGGTGACTGCCCTCCGCCCGTGTGGATGTTTATTTGAGCTGGCTAAGTGGTGAAGTCTCCCCCGCAATTTAAAGTGTATATTTGATTAGCCAATTCCCACAGTTAGAGTAAACAGGAAGATAGTTGAAGCCGTATGCAAGCTAGTGAGCAAATGGTGAGTAAATGTGGCTGCAGAGCTATCAAATTAAGTTAAAGCGTCCACTCTCCATGGGGCGGTGTCTGGTGGCGACGTCTGCTATAAAGGTTTAGCGGAGTCATGTGTGATGGCCGCGGTGGGTGAAAACTGCCCTCCGCCCGTGTAAGTGATGGAGAAGCTGGCAAAATGTTACGATCTCACCCACTGCATGTAAACGCTCATATCGATTGCTCGTAGACAAAAGTTATACGGGACTACGGTAGTTAATAAATCAATGGTGGCTGTGCCGTGCTCGCTTGACATGTTGGGGATGATGGAGCGAGCAGATGGCAACAATAGCAGTTATTGTTCAATGCCGATTACTCACAGTTAGTTGCCTATTGCTGCTTCTTTTGACCTGCCCACTCCACCGGGTCCAGGAGGTGGCGAGGTCCTGGGCAGCCATGGACTTATCCCTATGGTCTTGTCATGTGACCAAGGGCGGAGTTGGCAACCTAGGCTTGTACACAGAGCACATCTATTTAGATTTTATTTTTAAAGCGAGACAACCATAAGTATTTACCTAATACACGCCGCACTCTCAACATTACTGGAATGCCGCCATATGCGGCGTCAACCATCCCCCTTGTCTTCACTCGAATTACGGGAACTGCCTAATGAACTAGACTCTAAAGGCAATGTATTATTTAAACGATACCCTGATTAGGCAGTACACAGCTGCTCGACAAGGGAGAACATTTACAGAACCATGCACTTTAAACACATCCAGCATCTAGGGAGTATAATAGGCTCGCCATACACGCTTGAGATGCGTTTAATTGGGTTCATCACATAGAGCTGGAACACACCAGCAGAACCAACATTAGACACATGCGATTGCAGCAGCACTATAGCTTAATGAATGCTTTATGGAACACCTGCTGTCACTATTCAACATGCCCTCCATGCCAGAACTGGCACTGGGTGGCAAAAGCATCTTACGCTCCGAGCTTGGCTGTACGTGTTCTACCATGCACAGTGACTATTGCTACTTACAGAGAATGTATTTGTTGCGTGTTGTGTTGCATCATGTTGAACTTGACGCCATTTGACTTAGCCTTTACCTTACTTTACATTTTTCAATAACCAGCATTTTTAACCAATTTATCCTTTCGAGTCCAGTCCTACACACATAGGAGCAAAGCCTTATGCGTGGACCACCGGGTACTGTTGATGCCTGGGTATTTAACTGAATTGGGTGAGTCCAGACCTCGCATATCTGCTGTGCCACTGGATTTCCACAGGGGCAATTAGTCACGATAGCTCACTGTGGGGGTTCACCACCTGTTTTTATGAATTTTATTTGTCCTCCAACGCATCTGCGTACACCACTAATAAGTAAAAAACAGAGATCGAAGTCACCGCTCAGGCCGTGTCTACAACTGTTGTTTACCATATATGCCTGAATGATATCTTTATACCTTTTTTCTCCCATTACAGATAGATTCAGGTTACAACAGGTACAGTTGCTAGTAGACACTATTTCTGCTATGAATACACTTTGTTATCAGTAGAATTTAGGTGTAGATAGTTTTTTCTTTCTTTTTTCGGTCGTGAAGAATCGCTAGTACATTCACGTTACGCGAGAAACATGTTGACCCACATCTTCTAATGAAGGACACTCCAAAATGAGACATTACACTCGGATGAGTGCCTTGTTCACTTTTTTAATTAGGGTAGGAGACCCCCAGAATAAACAAATTTGTGCTAGGTACTCTCAATCCTATTTTAACTCACCACTGCACATCTACACGATTCTGGACCCACACCCACACTTCACCATATGGCTGTTGGATAAAAGATCTCCGATAAAGTGCCCCTTTTTAGGGGAGCCCGTTGGGTATTGCACCGCCGACCCAACGAGGAGCAGCCCATATGATGAAGCATGACACCTGAGAGGGTGTGTGAGGGCATTACAATCCAACAAATGGATTCCCAACTGTAGACCCCACGTGGGCATAGCTGGACCCAGTCTTTTGTTGACTCTGTGACTCTGCCATTAGAGAAACAGCATAACTCCACTCCTTGAATCCTGTCTTGGGCCCTTGGTAGTTGATTTTCTCTGCTGAACTAGCAAAATCCACACATCCTCGGTATTGTGTCGGAACCAACGCATCTACTTCGACACCTACGCATTGCTGCTTGAGGACATTTTATTGTTGGCTGTGCAGATTGATCAAAACACATCACCTTCAAGAGTTCGCCGACGACACATCTCTGACTGTGCAGGTCAGGACCGACGCATCACATACATCCAAAAGGCTCTACACTGACTCATCTCCTCCTCTGCTCCCCCCATTGGGTATATGACGCCAATGCTACCTCCATCAAAGGTACTTTACAGTGGGACAAAGTTTGTCCCTGAATCCAACCCACGCTCCATCGCTGTCACCCTGAACTTTTAGATTGACCCTGGGCAAGCGCGACCAGAGTTCCCCGGTTGGCACTTTATGCTTTTAAGCATGATATTTCAGTTTATTCTATACAAATTCATAACTCTGATTCTACTTTTTCATTCACGTGTGGTATATTTTCGTGTGGTGTTTTCACTATTTTACTGTTTTAAGTGTCACACATATACTTTACACATTGCCTCTTAAGTTAAGCCTGACTGCTCTGGGCCAAGCTACCAAAGGGTGAGCACAGGCTAATTTATGGTGTGTAACTGACTTACCCTGACTAGGATTTGGGTTCCAGCTCGACCATGGTGCACACCTCTGTCAACTAGAGACCCAATTTCTCACATGTCATTAATATAATTGACACGTGGCAAAGAAGTGGTCCTTGACCTCAATAATTTATTCAAACTGATATCTATGCAACAACCCTTTTCCCCAATGGTTTTCCTTGGAGGAGATGAAGATTTTAAATCATGTATTGAAACATTATCTCTTTTGAGAACGAGTTCCTGGGCAGAGCCACAAAGGTCTCTCCTTGTTTCCTAGGATTTCTACCCTCTAGAGATGAGAAGAAGTCCGGAATAGTTCTCCTCTTAGAGGTGGCAAGACTTCTTAAAACCTCTTGGGAGGCTACAGAAGATGCTGGCTGCCCCATAATAGGGGTTTGATATGTAATGATGGGATTCTGCTGTTCTCTAGTGCACAATGTCATTTCAAAGGTCCGAAACATAGAACCGTTGCAATCCTAGTTTCCTCACCCAAACTGATAGAAGAAAAATAAAGGATTAACACATTTAGGCAAAAGCCCATACTAATACCTGATTAACACATCATGTTGGGGGCCGTATTACATAAAGTGCACGGGGGTGCAGCAGGCATTTGTGGCTGCTTTGCTCGCCCCGGGACACTTTGGTATTACAGAAGGTGCTGCTGATGCTTGTATGGCCCTTTCTGTAAAACGGATAGTGCAGACCTACATAAAGTGCCAAAGCTATCTTCAGGGGGCATATCCTCATTTGCCTGGGGGCGTGCCCCATGCAAATGAGGGAATCCCTTTGCCTCTGCCCCCGTGCCGTATTACAGATATGGACGCAGTGGCAAAGAAGCTCTCAGGAGGCGACCCCTAATAGCAGCGCTCTGAAGTGGGGAAAGAGGGTCCTATGAACGTCCTAGGCATCCCATTGCAGGCGGGTGCAGTCACTGACTTCACCCGCCTGCAAGAGTATCTCTAATCCTCCTTCAAAGTGCAGGCAGGTTGCCTCCTGCACTGTGAAAACACGGAGCGTCTTTAAAGCAGCTTCTCCATTTTTCACTGAAATGCGCTGCCCCCAGGGCAGCGTGAGTTCTCAGCTGCCCTGGCGACAGGGCATTTATGGTAAAGTGGTGCAGTTTCATGTTTGCACAGGGCACACCTTTTAAAAAGTGCGCCCGGTGCAAACAATGGAGATGCACCTTTAGTGTAATACAACTCCTGGAGAGTTAGAGGCAGATGCAAATATCCAAAGGAAATAGCAGCGTCAACAAAGCAGTGACTCACAAACCTTCATTAACTGAGGCAACAAGACTCAGACCACCCTACAGGGGCTCAGGAACACCACCCTTCCTGACTGCCAACTCCCCCTCCTGCCACCCAATTCCTGGATTTGTCATAATGTCCTGAGGACCCCACAGAAAGGAGTTAAATTGAGAAGTGAAGAGCTCTATCAATGATGCACCTACTGCCTACAGCCTTTGCCTCACTTGGCAGCTCCAAGCCAGTGTGCTTCGAACAGTGGACTCCCTTCAAGCACTCTTAGGGCTTGAAGGAGATTAGTCTTCCTGCCGAAAAATACCAGTAAAGCCAACACTGCAGGTAGTAGCTTCACAATTTCCTTCTCCTCCTCCACCAAGGTCTCCTTGGCCCGCTTCAACAATAGGCACTCGTGGACACTAGTATTGATGGCAACGATAGCAGTAAAAGTAAAACAACAGTAAGACACAGAATCCCACGCTCACCACCAACCCGCAAGCCCACAATCCTGAGAACTACCATTATCGACAAAAGAGTGATAAAAATTCTGAAGAAGAAGAAATGCTCAGGAATAAATGTGCAAGGAAAAACCTTATTGTTGTAAAAGAACCCTCACTCATCAACTTGGTTGGTGACATGCTTCATCATCGGGTTCCCACCAGGGAGACCAAGTGCCTCCCTGGTGTGCTTCGACGCCTGGATTACAGCGGAGCAGGATTTTTTGTACGGAAGTGTCAGTGCAAGGGATAGTGCAGAATTAAAAGATGGATGGTTTTATCCAGAATTAATTTTAATGGTGGAAAAACCAACAATCATTAAAATCAAGTGAGACAGACGTGCGCTGGCTGGTTAGGTTAACCAGACCTGTCCGATTTATTAACTAAATGAAAGAATGGTCAACATGTTTCTGCTTATAAATGCGATTGTGCTAAGCTTTCATCAGGACCGATACTCCCCGGCGGTAAACGCTCACTAAGGCGTACCCTGTCCTGAGGAGTAGTATGTGTAGTAAAACTCACGGTTTTACTAAAGTGGCCTTGTGGGATTTCCAAAGGCACCTAGATTGTGAAGTATGAGGTGACTTCACGTCATGGGTCCGCGGCGGGCTTTTGTTTGCCAAAGAAAGTTTATGTATTAGCAGTGTCCCTCTCTCGACCTATTCATGATCGTCCATGTCACTCTTTTGTTCATTTGAGTATATTTACCCAGGGGAATAAGAGTGACTACTCCTCCCTTTCTCTCTTGTTGTTTGACACAACTACCATTATTGACCAGCAGCACAGCTGATTAAAGAGATGAGGAGCGACCAAACAAACTGGGAGTCTAACAACCACTCCCTCCAAGTGAGCTTACCGACTGGCGGTGCGAGTGTTGATTAACACAGAGTAGTGTGAAACAGGAAGCTTTTCTCTAAGGCCTCTATATGTGCCTCCTGCTGTGTCATGATGGCACCTTTAATTGCTTCAGGGAGGGGAGAGCTGCGCTGCAAGCCGCACGGCTCCAAAGCCTTCCGCAAGCTCAACCCTGCACAGGGATTCAAACACACCGGATACGCACTTTTGATGCAACAGATTTCTCAACGCGACCGCTCGCATTGAGAAACTGTCCGTTTGTGTTGAGAAAGCTGCCGCTCGAGTAAAAATCTACTCAGTGGCAGAAAGGAAGCAGTGCCCGCTTGCGCTGTGCATGGTGCTGTTCCTGATGAGTGCACAGTGCAAAAAAACACCTGGCATTGAAAATCACAGCAAACAGCAGTTATCTAATGCACCCCACCCAGGCTTAATCTACATCAGTTTGCCAGCCTGTTTCCAACCTGCTTCAGCAAACGAGCAAGCCGGCCGCCTGCTCTCTCGCTCTCCCACCGTCTGATCTCACTGAACGCTGACCATCGCAGAGTGTGGCTCCTTCCGTCTGTGAGGTGAGGAGTAAGAATTATTATAATGCCCAGGCCACTAAGGGGATTGTCTTTGGTGTTCAAAACACAAACAGTCAGTTTTCCATGTTGCTCCGCTTCTTAACACTGTCTCCCTAACTCTTGAAAATACTAAAATCAGCTAATGGAGCTGTGTGCGTATACATTTAATTGCTAATCATTATGTATTGAATTTTAGACTTATTTAGAAGAGTATCAAAGGAACACATCTCTAGCAGTGGGTTTATGTTTTTAGATTTATGATAACAGGTCAGCATATTGGTAGAATTATAATATCACAATCGTTTTAGTATCTCTTTAGTTAAAAATGTCATCTGTCGAATTAGTTTAAATAGTTTCTTTCTAATCGGTTAAGAATGGGCATTCAACACAATGGGCCCATTCTCAAAATTATTTTAACTCAATTGTAATTTAGGTGTGCAAAAGAGGCATTAAAGAATGCAGCATTCGAATCCTGAAAACGATATGCTGCATTCATTAGGGGAAACTATACATTTAGCAATTTTACCAAATGTCCACAGTAAAACAAAGAGAACAACAATAAGTCTGTAAGGTTTTGGGTGTTCACTAGTACTTTAAATAGGCCGGGTCTCTCCGGTACTGAGTACCAGCACTTTTTCATTTTCTCCCTATCACTACCGGAACTTCTCCTCAGACAAGGAGAGTACCGGTATTCATAGAGCCATGTCTTCAAGCAGCTGGTGCTGCTCTTATCAACACGTATCTCGTCAGCTCTTTCAGCATGCCTTGTACTCGTTCAAGCGTGCCTTTCAATCATGATGGAAGGTGAAAGTACTACAAGAGCGCATGAACAGAAGGTCTTGTCCCCAGGACAAGCCGATCTTCTGTGAAAGCATGAGGCTTTATGACAAGAGCGGCCGATTTTGAGAGTAGGGAACTAGGGGGCTTATTTACAACCCCCTTGCACTGCTACTTTTAACAGTAGCGGCTCCTTCTCTAAGGCGGAGGAGCTTCGCCCCACTGCTATTCAGCAGTGTAAGAACAAAATATAATGATAATAACTCAATGTTTTTATAATTTATTTTTTTCTTGTTGCTAGTGCAGCAGCTTTGGGAAGTGGGCAGGGCTGCTCTGGTGAAGGAGCAGGGGACGGGAGGAGTGGTTTTCACTCACTACGTGCACATAAATGTTTGGCCGGCCGTCTCGGGCCAGCCAAACATTCATGCGCACATAGCATGCTCTCCACCCAGGCTGCATTACAACTTGGGTGGAGAACATGCACAGGCCTTCATTCCCTGTCTGCGCTTCGAATCACAACACTCAGACCAATCACAACACTGCATTGCAGCATTTTGATTGGCTCATGGGAGCCTGGGTGCTTACCTATCACAATGCTGGATTGCAGCATTGTGTTTGGCTCAGGGGAACCCGGGGTGCTTCATGGGTCCTTCCAGTTCTGGCCGGAAGAAGGAGTTGAGAGACGTGACGAGGAGTACGCGGCGATGTGAACAGGAGTTATGTTTTAAATTTTGTATTTACCCCTTTGTCCCTCGCCACCCCGCTTCCCAGTCTCACTACCCGAATCAGTGCTGGCTGCCACCGACTTTCACTTTGGGAAAAAGTGATGTACCGGCGGTGCATGGGCCTTGTAAATAAGTCTTTCAGTTGGAGTCTTGGCATCTTCTGTGCTAATCACCTTATCACTGTGAGATTTAAAAAACACAGGAATATGAGTTTATGTAATGCAGCAGGTGCTCATGTTAAGCGCTCCAGCACCTTCGGCGCTTTATAAAACACAAAAATAAAAATGTTATGACGTGTGTGGCTGCAGGATGTTTCCTAAGCCCTTACACAGCGAGGTTTGAGAGGTGGCTGTAACCTAATAGGTGAGGGAGAGGTACACATTATTATGGGCAGTACAGCTGTTTAGCATGCCCATTTTTAAGTGATTAGAAATGGTCACCCATCAGCAATTTGGCAATTACACCTATTTGCTTGAAAGTAAATCCCTGCCCTCCACCAATTGCCTTATTAACCTCCAAGAAGAAAATAATAAGAGGAAAAAAAACTTTTTTTAAAAACGTTTTACTGACTAGTCTAGTGCATTGAAAACAAACCAGCAACTTCTTGTTTCACACGAAAAACTATCCCTAAATTGAATGTGATAGGAGACTATGGAAAGTGTGATACTTTCAAGCAATTCTGGATTTCAACTGGACATGCTTTGCATTTTGGGATTTGTAGTTCCCTTTCTCGTTATGGGATTTTAAAGATTCCAGCATACACAGCACTGATAGAAAAATCATGGACTGGATAAATACGTCACATAACATGAGCCACCTGGGAGCTACAAAACCCCTGTTGCCATATTTTGTGGGAGTCCTCACACATCATGCATGTACACAAATGTCAGCAATGCCCATTGTTTTTACTTTTTTTTTTTTTTTTTAAATGAATATGGAATTCTTTCAGGACACTGCTTCTTGTGTAGGCTCTATGCATTCATTTAGGCTTTTGGTGAATCCTTCTATCTTCTGGCATATGTTGATATGAGAGAGCAAGGTCTATGAACCACCTGGGGGTGCATGAGTCCTGGCAGAGTAGTACAAGAGAGTGACGAGAAGATAAAGCCAGAGAAAAAGAAAAAAGCAATTTGAAGAGATTGAAAGGAGTTAAGAGTGACATGAAAGTAGACCAAATTCAAGAAGTAGAAAGTGCCTGAATCTTTCTTCAGGCTATGAAGTTAAAAAGCAACTTGCTTCAGTAGTGTTATATCTGTTGTTTAGTATAGAGGTGCAATATAAGACCCCTCTACGCCTGTCAGTAGTGCCAATAGTGTCAGGGCTTTTCATGCGTTGGGGAAGTCACAGTAAAGGTGCGTTATGTCAATTCACAGGAAAAAGAAATGACAGATAGGTAATTGTTGATGTCAGTTTCTTTAAGAAAATATCAGCTTGGTGAACAAATGATGTGGCACATTTACGCTTGTAGATACAAATGTATTTTAAAAATGAGCACTCACTAGGCAAACACAATTTGTATTAATCGCACAAATTACACGTTTGGTGGCAGAAAGTGTGTGCAATCACAAAGAGCGAAGGATGAACATTTACATTTATTTTTAACACCTCTGTCTCAGAGAATTTGACAATTAGACAAATGTAATATTATCTCTGTTCTGGCGCAGTAATTTGGTCATAACGGAATGCATTTCAAAATATCACGTGTTACAGAGATCTTTGTGTACCCAGCATGTTCCAGGCTGCAATATCACTTTAATTATTACTAGATCTGTGTGCTTTCTAGTCAAAGGTTCAATTAACCATAACATTGCATAGATGGTGTTTGTGCCCGCTGATAAGCACACTATGCAACATACAGTACACAGATGTGTTACTTTTGTAATAGCTCAGTTGGTAACTGAGTTTGTCGCAGAGATCCTTGTCACAGGTTAAAATCCTTGTCAGACCGCTTAGTGAGTCATGGCCCCGCATCAAGGAGCTGCTTGCAAACTACCAGGCATCTGTTTAGAAACTTACCATTTCCTTCCTCACTCTTTTGTTATTCTAAGATTGTTAAAACGAGTTACTTTGGGTAGTAATGAATATATATTAGTAAGCGCTATAGAAATGGATATTAGTGCAATAACTCATAGATGGATACATATGAAATTCCTAGAATCAGGTAGATTTCTTGTATATAAAGCTTTGGAACGATCAAAAACCTAGCCTGCTTTTTGTCCCACCCTTATCCCCGCCCCTTTGCCCACCCTTACCCCCCCTTCCCCATCCTTATCTCTGCCCCTTTGCTGCACCCATATCCCTGCCCCAAACTCCAACCCCAGTCCACCGCCCGTTTTGGTGAGTACCTGCACTTATTCCCATTGAAAGCACTGATGTTCACAATTACTTAAAGATATTTGCCGCCCTTGATGAACAGAAAATATTTCTGTCAAGGGGATGTTTAAGTGCCTAGGATGCAAGTGAAGCGAGCACTCCCATTTTGAATTGGCATGTAGGAAAAGATCTAACAACAGGAAACATTGTTGCTGTCTCCTAGATGGACAATTTCAAAATATTTCCAAGTGTCAATGTTCCTTAGCATTACATTTCTCCAGTTTTTTTTAAATTATGCATAAATCATCACAAACAAGAGTGCTCCTGCGAATCTGCAGCAGTCCAAAAAGCCTAGGGTACTCCAGGGGCGGTATTACAGAAAAGGCGCATTTTTATTGTTTGCTCCAGACACACCTTTTAAAAGGTGCGCCCTGGCACACAATAGAAATGTGCTGTATCACTATGAATGCGATGCCCACAAGGCAGCCACAAACTCTTGCTGCTCCGGGCAGCGCATTCTTGTGAAAAAACAGAGCAGCTACTATAAAGCTTCTCTGTGTTTTCCCATTGCAGGCAGAAACCCGAGGGGTTACAGATCCCCTTGCAGTCAGTGACTGCACCGCCTGCAAGAGGATGTCTAGGGGGGCCCCCTCTGCCAGAGGTCTGCTCTCAGGGGGCACAGACTGACAGTGTGCCACCTTTAAGGTGTGGCACTGTCAGTGGGCCTCCTGAGGGCTTCTTTGCCTTTGTGCCTACATCTGCACTACGTATCCTTTAACATCAACATGGTTTGCACAAGTTTGCTTCCTATGTTGAGCATCCTGTTATTCTAATTAGCAGTTTAGAATAGAGGATTAAATGCTACCTTTGTTCATAATTGCGATGGACCATAGGCCCTGATTTGTTAGCTAGCTGCCTGTGTGATTAATTGTATTCTCTTGATTTTTATTGTTGGGAATGATCAGTTCTCAGTGATCATGCATTCTGGTTGATCATCTTGTCTGTCGATAGATTTCAAGCTAGAAATGTAAAATCGTACCTGTATAGCATCCTCTTTGTGCACAGCGCTCCTCGCTCTTCTCCTGCTCTGCTCATGAAAGATGGTTGAAGAAACGAGGGCAGTGTGAGCATACGTCTGATAGAGACAGAGCGTCCCTGTGCTTGCTCCGTTCATTGGTGTGACATGTTGAAGCATTACTTGTCACTATGTTTATAATGAGTGGACACTCAACTCGAAGCTCTTCTTCTCATGAGAGACCATGATCAGGGTCCGAAGATGAGCCCAGCCCGTCAGGGTGAATGCCAGTACCGGCTCCCAGGCTGAAAACTGTACGGACTGCAGGGTTTTAGGGATGAGTCGTTTAAGGGGAAACCATGCATGTTTTATTCTGATTGCTGGTGTCCTGTTTGAGATGAAGTGCACACACTGCTGCATAATAGCAGTGGTACAGATGTCACACTAGGTTTGCCCGTTGGGGTGCTCCATCACTGACCCCTTAGAGCTCCTTCTCTGCGAGTGAATGTATCATGAAGGATCTCACTTCATAATACGACACAAACTCGGGGGAATAGGTATTTTGGGCGAGCATTTTGTCTTGGACTGGATGCACAGCCTGCTGTCAGAGTGATTTATACTGCTCTTACCCCTTACTTTATTTATTGATTGCAAATCAATCAGGCCTTTCATGACAATAAAGCCTGTGCTTTTTGGTTTAGTAGGTTATATCCTTAGGGGTACAACTAATGGGATTGGAGTAATACGTAAGAATATAGTTGACAGGCATTTAATTGAGAATCCGACGTTTGTGAAACCTATTTGTCAAGGGAAGTAACCACTGGTGATATGTGTTATGATTAAGTTTAGGCGTACCCTTATCTAGGTCACATTGTGAATAAACCTCAATACTACTTATGCAACAAAACTGCAAGTTCCTGTTTGAATGCCTTTATTTACATAAATGGTAAAAATATATGTATCTACAATGGCGTGTGGTCAGGGAAGAACACAACACGTCTATCTTGAGAATGCCCAAGGCGCAACATAAGTGTTTCTTTTACTGAATACTTCGGTGACAGAAAATTGCTACTTAGACTCATAAAATGTACTATATTCATTAAGATAAATCTATACTATTTGTCAAGTGGGATTTAAGAACGATCGGTCTGAATTCTGCTCCTCTACTTTTTGAGCTGTCTCAATTGAGAGACCTTATTCCATGCGATTCAATTATCGTTTTAGTTTCTTAATGTTCATTGACAAATACATTGGTATTAATGCTAATGTTCTTTTAATGATAGAGACGACATGTGACACAATAGCTTGGATTTCTATTTAGTCGGAAAGGGTGAGGTTTTTACCACCCCCAGTAAGTACCATTAGCTTTAAATTGCAGTTCCTCCTGAGGCACAGCCGGGAGTAGGATCCTCTGTTCCTTTTTTAAAAACTGTATATTATTTGTGATTTTTCATTGTTTTAAACAAACGAGCATTGCCTTCGCTCTGCGCTCAGTGCCCTGACAGCTTACGCGGGAGGGTGACTGGAGCAAAAACGGGAACGCCATTGGCCGATTGAAGGCCACGCCCCCTGCTCAGAGACTCGCCCCTCTGCACTACAAAAGCGCGCGCTGATCACGAGCGCTGCGCTTTAAATTGCAGTTCCTCCTGAGGCACAGCCGGGAGTAGGATCCTCTGTTCCTTTTTTAAAAACTGTATATTATTTGTGATTTTTCATTGTTTTAAACAAACGAGCATTGCCTTCGCTCTGCGCTCAGCGCCCTGACAGCTGACGCGGGAGGGTGACTGGAGCAAAAACGGGAACGCCATTGGCCGATTGAAGGCCACGCCCCCTGCTCAGAGACTCGCCCCTCTGCACTACAAAAGCGCGCGCTGATCACGAGCGCTGCGCTTTAAATTGCAGTTCCTCCTGAGGCACAGCCGGGAGTAGGATCCTCTGTTCCTTTTTTAAAAACTGTATATTATTTGTGATTTTTCATTGTTTTAAACAAACGAGCATTGCCTTCGCTCTGCGCTCAGCGCCCTGACAGCTGACGCGGGAGGGTGACTGGAGCAAAAACGGGAACGCCATTGGCCGATTGAAGGCCACGCCCCCTGCTCAGAAACTCGCCCCTTCATCTATTTCCCATATAAAAGATGTGTCCCTACAGGAAGCACAGCGGACGAGCGCAGCGGGCGCGTCGAATGTGCGCCGAAGGCTCGCCAAAGGCGAGCCCGTCTGCGCCCGTCCGCGACAGGCCGGGACCAGGGGCCACAACCCCTGTCTCCCCAACTACAGGCAGACCAGGCAAACCTTCGATGGTTTACTCGCGAGGTGAGCTGCTTATGTTTAATTCTCCTTTAACAGCCCCCCTTTGTGCCAAAGTTGGGCCCTCCCACACCATGGGCCCCTTTAGCTGCCGCTATTGTAGATGGAATTGTAACCACTCGGAGCTACCCTCATCGGAAGTCACACCTACACAGGACTACACATGCATTTATGTTAATGCTAGGTCCCTCCCCAAACACTCGACTGAGATATGGGACATGTTATATGATAGCAGACCTGATTTTGCCTTCATTTCGGAGACTTGGCTCGGTGAGCACAATACCCCGGATATCACCGCTGCCCTTCCCACTGGGTACAAAATCATTAATCTAAATCGACAAATTAAGAGAGGTGGCGGAGTGGCCATGATATTTAAAGATAGTTTTTCATGTCACCAAGAAACAGTCACTCAACTAGGCAAACACGATGTGCTAACCATCTCCATCTTCATCAATACTCAGGTTATCCTCGGATGTGCAATCATCTACAATCCCCCAAACAGTACAACTGACTTTAGCACCCAACTTCTCGAACAAATCCTTCCATTCTGCCTCAACCATAAAAACATTATAGTCATTGGTGACTTCAATGTTCATTTCGATTTAGCCGATAATTTCCTAACTAAACAACTTACCACAGACATGGAAATCCTACAATTATCACAGAAAATAGCTCGCCCCACACACAGAGCGGGGCACATGTTAGATCTTATATTTACAAACATATCGAAGACCAACATTACGGATATAACCCCTTTGACATGGACAGACCACTATAGGATAGATTTTACCTTAAACCTACCTCTAAAAACCAACAGACCGCTAGCCCAGTCGGTCAACTCCACTAAATGTTGGAGCAAATTCTCTTTGGAAAAATTCAAGGAAGATTTTTCCTTTTTTTCTAGCTCTGAAATGACATGCGAAGAAAAAATTTGCCTCTTACGAGAAAACATAGAGAAAGCACTTGACCACTGTTCACGGACTCGCGCAACCAATCGATTGAAATCAAAAACCTCCGAGAAATGGTATGGCCCAGACCTAAAAATTGAAAAAAGAAAATGCACCTCACTGGAGCATAAATGGAGAATCAGTAGAAACGCCGAAGACAGAGCCATTTACAAACATCAGTTGAAAATATACCACACTGCCATACGCAAAGCAAAGAAAGACTACCTTTCTCAAAAAATTCTAGAGAATAAAAATTCGTCCAAGGAGCTTTTTAATATTGTAAAAGAACTTTGTAATCCTCCTCGTCTTACATCCAATCTGACACCATCACAAGAGAACTGCTCAAAAATTAGTGATTTCTTTTGTGATAAAATTGATAAAATATATGCCTCTTTCACAAACAACGCTCAGGCCCCTGTGGAGTATCGGATTAACCCTACTTTGCAAACCAACTGCTCTACCTTTGGCCCATTTTCAGAAGATGAGATCACTAAAGCCATGTCAGAAATTAAATCTGGCTCACCATGGGATGTTTGCCCACACTTTATTTTTTCCCAACTGACTCCCATAATTGGCCCCGCAGTCACAAAAGTTCTTAACCAGTCTCTGGAGCAAGCTGTTTTTCCAGAAGTTTGGAAAAAATCGGCAGTAATTCCATTACTAAAAAAGGCGGGCGCGGATATAAACGATCCAGCCAACTACCGCCCCATCTCACAGCTCCCCTTTTTATCGAAGGTTTTAGAAAAACTGGTAACAAAACAACTGTCAAGTTATCTAGAGATCAACAAACTTCTCGATGTTTCCCAAACAGGTTTTAGATCTATTAACAGCACAGAAACAACGCTTTTGGCCGTAATGGACGACATTCGCATGCAGGTCGATAAAGGTAAAACGGTTGCCCTGATACTTCTCGATTTATCAGCGGCATTTGATACCGTGTCCCATAAACTGTTAATTCACATACTTGCCGCAAAAGGAATCCAAGGTAAAGCCCTAGACTGGCTGGAGTCTTTTCTATCAAACAGATCCCAGTCTATTTGTTTAGGCAACTTTACCTCTACCCCCCGTAAGATTAAATATGGAGTTCCCCAAGGAGCTACATTGAGCCCAACACTGTTCAATGTATATGTCTCCTCTTTGGCATCGATTGGCAAGAAATGGGGCATTAATATCTGCTCCTACGCTGACGATACTCAGCTGATGGTTACCCTAAATGGAGATAATGACGCCAAAAGTAGACTACACAACTGCCTGTCAGAGCTATCCAATTGGATGCATGGCCATTATTTAAAACTGAACGCTGACAAATCAGAAATTCTACTTTTTGGTGGGGCCAAACAGCTCTGGGATAACACCTGGTGGCCAACTTCCTTAGGTTCTCCACCAATCCCCACATCGTCTGCTAGAAATTTAGGAATTCAGATGGACACCACTCTATCATTGAAATGCCATGTCTCCTCAATATGTGGCAAAGGATTTGCCATATTAAAAAGATTGAAAAGGGTCTTCCCCTGGATCCCACTTGAATGTAGACAGATCATAGTCCAGTCGTTACTAGTTAGCAGGCTGGATTATGGCAACTCACTATTTGTAGGAATGTCGGACTACTTATTTAGAAAATTACAACTGGTCCAGAATGCCGCAGCAAAAGCAGTCTGCAATAAGAGAAAGTACGATTCTGCCACAAGCTGTCTGAGAGCTTTACACTGGCTGCCCATGAGACAAAGAGCCATGTTCAAAATGCTATGTATTGCCTATAAAACAATTCACAATACAGGCCCTTACATTCTACGAAATAGAATTAAGTTCTATGCCCCAGCGCGAAATTCGCAAGCCTCAGCCAAAGCAGCCACTACTCGGATTAAGCTTTCCAGAATGGGCGGAAGTGCTTTTTCACACATTGCTGCGAAATGTTGGAATGAACTACCGATCAACCTCAGACTCACGGACTCCTACTCCACCTTCAAGAAAAAACTAAAAACCGCACTATTCCCTACTTCAGAATAATCAATATGTTCCCAGGTTAATGCCTTGGTTTTACTGTTATTTTTTGCAGCGCCGTGATATCCTTGTAGGATGAATGTCGCGCTTTCAAATACACCTAACAATAACAATAACAATAACAATTAACACGGGGAGAGAAAGGGTATTTACTTGGTTCTGTTAGTCTGTCTCCATCTCCCATTACAAATGGAAATGAAGTTTATTGTTCTCAATCTGTACTTCAGCATTTTATGCGCACTAAGGCCCTCAATTATGGGGATTTGGCATAGGGCAGCGCAGTAAGCCACCTTGCTGCACTGCTCTACGCCAAAGTGAAAGGGCAGGAATTCACTGTATTTATCCAATAGGGTGCATTCCTGTCTTTTCAACCTGCCTGGCACCCTTTCGACAGCCTACTGCCAACACTGGCCCTTAGGGGCATATTTATGAGTGCCTTGTGTTACGTTTGCACCACGCAAAGCGGTACATGCGTGATGCAAGACTCTGAGTCAGGTTTATGAAATCACACAAAGCCACCTTGTGTGGCTTTGAGTGGTCTCATAAATCTTGAGTAAGGCAAGACAGCACAAGTTGATGCACTGCCTTACTTTGCTTAAAGAGGGTGTTCAATGGGCATTGCTGAGAGTGTTCCCACACAACTCCCATGGATTTTGATGCATTCTCAGATTTACAAGGAATGCATCCAAATCTTACGCCTTCCCAGGTGAAAAAATATCTCTATTTCACTTGGTTCTTTCTTTCTTTGTGTTCTGCATTCTGCATAGAAAGAGGAAACTGCATCTATGGATTCCTTTTGATCAGGAAGGAGCCCCTTTCTGCACAAAAACAATCCTGCCAACAGCACGGGCACCCTTGTAGCACCCTTGTACCACGGTGCAAGAGTGCCTACGTTGGTGCTAGGCTGCAGACACTGCACCAGCACAGGCAGAAAGGACAGGACTGCATCGGATAGATAAATACGGTGCATTCATTTCCTTTAACTTTCGAATACAGTATCGTAGGAAGGGGACTTGCTGTGCTGCCCTACACCAAATCCCCATAAACGAGGGTCTCAATTCTGTCAGGGTGACATTCCGAAATGTCAATGATCACAACCAATCTTCCCTTGCTAAGAATTATAAACACCTGAAGCCTGTCTCATGCCATGTTATTAGTGTGTGTGGACAGTCAGAAAAATGATATCTACTGTACTGCACACTACTTTACTATTACTCATATGATTATGTGTATATTCCTAAAACAGCGCGTTCCGTATGTCATGTAAAGGTGAGGATTAGGTTCATTGCAGGTAAGATACACAAGTTAAGTGAGATGGTTGGGTGGCAATGTAATATTTATTAAGTATATTATTTGAGCGTGAAATCGGTGACGAGGGTAAGCTTTAAAATTCGGTCCTGAATCTCAGTGGTAGTTTTCCGTTTTCTGAAAGCTAGTGGGCGGTGTGCATGGTGTTTCTGGATATCTGGAATATTTCAGCGGTTTCATATTTGTGCGCCATCGGGGGTCTGTTGTGCCATTGCTGTGGATGTGAGTTTCACAGTTGTTGCCCTTGGGAGTGCCCTTTTTGTGTGTGATGTTGTATCAGTTTAGTTTTAGTTTAGTTTGTTTTATTGAGTCAGCTTATAAATAGAAGCCATACAATAGATAGATAATACGATTGTCATTCTAATGCATTAATACAATAAGAGTAGGTATAAATATTACATCAGTGGCATACAAAAGTATAAAAGCAACATGGGTATATTACCAAATCTTTCTGGGTTATTAAAATGTGGCAACTAAAACTAACAAAGTGCTCGTTTCAGTTAGGAGATGATTTATAAACGCTTTTAGGTGTCAGGGCTATGACAACATCGGACATTTTCTCGTCCAAGGCGAAGGCAGAACACACTGGAAAGGGTCAATCCAGCTCTTGCTCCGAACAGTCGCAAGGGCCCTTGTTTGTGAACCTCAAAGAACCATTTCTTAGTAGAACAAAGGTGGCACGAAAGGGGCATGTTCGCAACTTCATGGACAAAATCAACGGTATTTCTTGAGCCGCTGCCCTTCATGGATGATTGGAAGTATCCCACAAGGGCAACATACACCGCTAAATATGTACATTATGTGATGACATTACTCTTCCTAGGTAACAGCATTGTCTCATAAGTGGAGAGTGCATGAGTTTTAAATACATATGTGAAGGTAAAAACACTGAAGCAAGTCACAGTACTTAAAAATGCGAAATTGAAAAATACAATAGACAGCCAGAGAACATTAAACATTCTATAACCAAGGCAATTAAGTTAAAGTGTTGCCAGTGGTCTGGGGTATAGGGCTTTAGACAAGAGATTACAGGTTAGTTAAGGTACATTTTTAACTTAAAAATGCACAGTTAAAAAGTGATGTGACAACAGTGAGTTGGTAACAATTCAGTCACTTCTAGGATTTAGGCATCATGCTGTCTAGTACAAGGCCGTGTAACTTTCCATGCTGCGTTAATCTATGAAAAGTATGGGAAGGCTATGAACTTGTTCAGTTTTTTTGTTTATTGCTTATTATTGTGGCTACTGCCTTTGAGGTAGTGTAATAGGAAGCTATAGGATAGTCTATGCTGTATTATGTACATAGATGCGATATGTCCTGCATATGGCTGGGTCCAAAATCAGGTGACATGGTGTGCAAAATGATGATGGATTAGGATGCAATCCGAGTAATTGCCAGTAAATGAGTTTAATTCAAACATCCCATCCATCACTTTTTTGTATACCTAAGTGTGTCACATTGGGCGGGATGTGCATGCCCAGACATGGGTCCCATGCACACAGTGTCACTGGAACCAAGCTGTACCCGACTTATAAGCCCATAATTAGGGTGAAACCGGTCCTCAGTTGCTTCTGTTTCAGTTCAGGAAGGACCTAGCTTGGCAGGTCTCGCTTGACTGTTCCTATTGGAGCAGTGTCAAGACTGATTTGCATATGGCTGGGTCCAAACTGAGGTGTCATGGTGGACATGGTGTGCAAAATTACGATGGATTGGGATGCTACCCGAGTAATTACCAGTGGCTGAGATTAATTTGAGCATTCCATCCATCACTTTTTTGTATATTTAGTGTGTCGTCCTGGGTGGAACGGATATTCCCAGATATTGGTCTTTTGTACACTGTATCACTGTGAACAAGCTGTACTTGGCTGATGACCCAACACGTCCTTGGTTGCTTATACAGGTGTTGCTTCTCCATTATTCCAAATATGGGTCAAAAAGGCAAACACAAAGGCTTCACCTTGTCACTAATAGGATGAGTCACATCTCTAAAGTTATCAATCATGACGTAAATGTACATAATCATGTAGGCAAGATTGCAGAAGCCACACTGTATCAAATTCACCATTTAAAAAAAATCAAGCCTGTCTTGCTTTAGACTGACTTTCTCCAAGATATGGAACCTGCAGTTCCAACACACTTTGACAAAGGTATTGAAACCCTGTCTCCTTTTTCCAAGGATAAACTAGCAAATTTATGAGGGGGAGAGGAGTTGGCCTAACGGTTAGGGCGCTCAACCTCGGACCTGGGGGAACTGGGTTCGAGTCTCGATAACAATGCTAAAACATCTTGTGATTCTGGGCAAATCACTTAATCTCCCCGTGCCTAATTAAAAAAAATGAATGTGTGTCCTCATATAACTGGTGCTATGTAAAGCGCTCTGATACCTGATTGGATTCGGGTCAAGTTTGCGCTATATTTAAAACTCTGCGGAAAAAAAAAACCAATTACTCAGATAACTGTAAAATTTCATGTGAGTTTACTGTTACTGTGGGGTAATTTCACACAAGTGCCATGCAATTACAAATACATCCCCATAGTATGGGGAACTACTTTGTAGAGCCAGCTTTTCTGATTTAGAAACACACAGAATTTACCATTCATGGAATTTTATGGCATACATTCACCATTTGCTTTGAGCCGAGGCTGAATGTATGTGCAAGACTTTGGGAAGGAAGCTGGGTGTGGGAGGGAAGGAGAAGCTTTTTCTAGCAGGGAGGATCCTGCTGGAAAACAAAACATGGAAGGGTGATATTAATGGCAAGAATTATCATCTAGAAAAATTGTTGTTCTCCCACACCCATTAATGCAAGGCCTGGACCAAACTACAAACTCTGAAACAGGATGAGCGGAATTCCTTGTGGTAATTTCGCTCCACCTGAGTCAGGCTCATAGTTGTCAAACACAAGGCAACCCTTGTTTTATCAAATGAAACAATACTCACGTTTTACTGGATAAAACACCACTAGTGGCCAATCTTAATTTCAAGTTTTGATGTGCTAATGCTAGCCAGGGTTCTGTCAGTGACCTACAAACTGCCAGCAAAAACGCATGCTAGCCAGAGGAGCTTACCCTACTACTATTAAGTCATAGGTGTTGCTAGAATTCCCAAAGACAAAAATCTGAAAATAGTAAAGAATCATTGATCAACTATGCACCAGAACTATAGAACTCCTTACTCAAATGACTCATTCATTTTATGCCTCTATCTGTTGAGGAAATAGCTTCTAAGCCATTGATCTATAAGTTTTTCTATTCGTTATGCTAGTTTTTTCCCTAATATATAAATGCTTTTTAAGTAAGTAAAATAAGTATAGAGCGTGCAAATGTCCGAAGGCATCTTGGCACTACTGTCAGACAACATGCCCAAAGATTGAATCTAATGTGTGGGAGAGTGTGCGACGAGCCAGCTTTTTAGCTGTTTCCAAAATTGTAGTACATCTGATAGACCTTTAAGTTGAAAGGGTCGAGAATTCCACAGTTTACGTGAGGAGAAGGAGACGCTTCTACTCCCCAACAGACCCTGTTGAATCTGAGGACGACCAACATTTCGGCTGCAAAGGATCATAGCATGCGCTTAGGAGTGCACCATTGGAAGGTTTTTCTGAAGTGTTCAGTTCTAACATTGTGGAGGGCTTTATGTGCCATGCAAAGAACTTTAAAAATTACCCTCTTGTGAATTGGAAGCCAATGAAGGTTGATGATGGCTTGAGAGGCCGAGCTGAATTTCGGATTTTTTCATGAGCAGACAAGCTGCGGCATTCTGGCGAGTCTGGAGGTTCCTCAACAGACGTTGTTGGATACCCACGTAAAGAGCATTGCAATTGTCAATCCTAGAGATGACTGCAGCAAAAATCACCGATTTTTTGAGCTTTAGCGGAATGAAAGTATACATTTCCCTTAAGATTCTCAGCAGAAAGAAGCAGGATGAAGAGATGAGGTTTATTGGTCCAAAAAAGATGGTTTTCTGTCAAAGAGGACCTACGTTTATGGCTTTATTAGCAGGAAAGGGGAGCAGACCAAGGTTTGAGGCTACCATGAACCAGACCAAAAGTATCATTGCTGAATAAAAGTACCGCAATCATGTCTGAATTTAACTTCAGGCAGTTTTATCTCATCCAGATAACAATTTGTTCCATTCAGTTGTTAAACTGTATAGCCACCACTTCGATATCACACAAGACTGAGACTACAATCGACGTGTCATCAGCATAGGAGATCACAGAGAAATCAAATGATCAAATCAGGTTCGACATTTGAGTCACTTAGATTATAGCAAGATAATAATAAGTCAAACATTTCAATATCAAACAGGCCTTCATCAAAGAGCATAATTGAGTGCACTTCTTGCAACATCATTTTGGAAGCTTTGTTATTGTCACCAGAGGATCTAGGAGTTGGTGTAACACAGTAAGTGCAGCACACTGGGAGACAGTGGATGCACAGGCAACAAGTAAAGATGACACCTGCAATACCTATTAGGACAAGTAGAATCTCCCATCCCCATGACATTAGTAGACCTCAGAGCCATCCCGTGAGGACCAAGAATCATTATCTACATGAATCTCTGAAGCTAGCTTATGTAATATCTGAATTGCTAAATTGACAGTCGGGGCAGTGTCTGGTTTGTATACGCAGCAACTGCTTCTGATGACGCGGCATGCTCCACCCCTATCAGCTAAGATAACATCTAAAACCATTCTGTTTTGAAGTGAGACCAGTCTCGTAGCCTGGAGCTCAACTGTGATATTCATGAGTATATCTGCTGTTGTGTTACGTTATGTTATGTCAGGTGGATTAATAAAGCGCATTGCTGCCCCAACATCGGGGCGTCCCAGCGCTAGCAGATTAGGGAGGTCAGAGCAGAATGAGCAAAATGGAAGAGAAAAGCCAGGTTTTAATCAATTTCCTCAATGCCCAATGATCTTGTGTGCTCCACACAGCAAGAGGGGCGGCATTCCAAAGGGCGGGGGCCAATGCCTTAAAGGAGCATCCACCCACTCTCTGCCTGCACACTCTTGGAGTGCTAGCCAGGTGCAAATTGGCAGAGCACAGAGCCCGCCTTGGAATGTATAAAGAACAAAGCCCTTGCTGGATTTGAGGGGCTTGGCCATGTAGGATCTTATGCGTGGTGCAAAGAGTCTTGAACTGGACTCACTGTTCAATCGGCAGCCAGTGGAGACGGCGAAGGAGATGGGAAGCATAACCGTGCTTCGGTAGGGCAAAAAGGGTATGTGCTGCCGCATTCTGTGCCCGTTGGAGTCTTTTGATGACAGCTTTATTAACTCCAAGTAGGAGCCCATTACAATAGTCCAGATGGGACAGCACAATTGATTGGACAATCGTTTGACGGATAGATGCATCAAAGAATCCCAGGATGGGTTCCAAACCGCGTAGGAGGCCAAAGCAAGTCCCCGCCACTTTTTTTGTGTGGTTCTCAGAAGAAAGGGCATTGTCCATCAGGACCCCTAGATTCTCAACTGACATTTTTGGTTGGGGAGGAGTGCCTAGAGCCTTCGGCCACCATTGTTTGTCCCATTGATGGATGTCCCGACCTACCAAGAGCACCTCAGACTTGGTGGAGTTCAATTGTAGGCAGTTGTCGGCCATCCAGTCTAAGATGGCCAGAAGGTCCTCTTGGAATTTCACTTGATTCTGTTTAACATCGTTAGAAAAGGTAAACACCAGCTGGGTATCATCAGCGTATGATACCATCTTGATGTTCCGTGCTTTCGCCAAGAGGGCCAATGGATGGAAATATACGTTAAACAGCGTGGGGCTCAAGGCAGAGCCCTGCGGGACACCACAGCTGAGGGGACAGACGCTGGATTGTTAGGGAGGGGCGTGGATCTGAAAGATGCGCTCGGTTAAAAAAGATGCAAACTGAGCTAGACCCCTTCTATTACCCTTGCCAAACACCTAATGTTGCGACTATTGAACATGGGACCTCAGAATGGTGTGAGACACTTCATTATATCAGTGAAGTCTTGCAGGGATGTGTCTGTCTGATCAATATCATCTGGATTGACAACTCTCTTGACTCGGGAAACTGTAGCATGTCTGTGCTTCAGTTTGTGTGTCTTGTGATAATTGGAAGGGGCCACATATTCTAGGGGAAGGAGGTAAGAGAGATAACACCGCCCTGACAACCCCTCAGGTAACCACACATAACCACGGTCTCCACAAATAACAAAAAAAGGTTATGTGGTGGATTCGATGGTGGGCTCCTAGGCACATTCAATATAGATGTCGTGTTGCAGGTACTGTTCCCTACATCTACACTCCCTATTCCCTGGACGCAGAATGAAGACGGTACATTTACGACCTCCAAGGGCATGGGCTTATCATTAGTGACATTACATGTTTGAAAAGATTGGTAATATTCAGTCACATTGAACTGCGAGAATCTGTCTCCATCCTATTCTGTTCTATTTACCGCTCTTCCTCTATTCACTGCTCTAAGGCACAAAGTCAGGAATACCCGATCAAAACGCCCATCTCCAGGGGAAGCACCATATGGTCATCTATGCTGAGGGTACACTTTCATTGTCATTGATGAACAGGGCCTAGTGCCCCTGTGTTCTAAGGAGTCTGGTTGAGAGAAGGGACGGACCAAGCTAAGCAATGTAAACCAGCCTTCACAACTATTAATATAGGATAGAGGCATAGGCAGACATTTTTCACTCTTGTGTGTAGCCGAAGGCAGCAACCCACACACCCAACAGTTTGTCGTATTATAAACAGCATGAGTTTGATGCAATGTCTGAATAAAAAGATTATCTTTATAAGTCTTATGGTGTTCTTCTTTGTGAGGGGCTAAAGTATCAATAATATGTTCAGGGGGTGTTGGTGTTTTACTTATCCACGCGTGCACAGGATATTTTTCTTCCAGGAAAACAGTATGCCAAATGCAAAGATCAGAGGGAGCAAAATTATCACTACAAACACAATTTTAGTCTTAAGGGGCCAGGTGGACCGAACAGGACCATGGGAATAGGAGCGGGGAGCTGGAAAGAGCTGCTCCTCATCAGGGATTGTACGACCAAAGGGATGCATTGTAGAAAGTACTTAGGGAAATAGGAGCCGCTGTACAACCAGCCAGAGGTGTATTCTTCTTCCCTGTGGCCTTCAGAGCCTCACTGGCAGGCTCCTACTGTTCATCAAATGTTCTCTCTCCCACATTGGAGCTGCACAATTGCAACCCAGTAAAACAATTGCAGCTCTTGTTGAAAACAATCCTTTTCTCAGGATAGGGCATCCTCCCTCCTGGGCAAATACCCTCAACGATCCTGTCCAGTGTTCAGGGCAGTGCACCAATGTTCTTCACTCTAATCTAAGGCAGGTGCAAGAGGTGCAAAGCCTGCACCCTAAACTCAAGTCCTTCCCTAACTCCTGTGTTGCCCTGCTGTTGCACTGTCCTTCCGTGGGGGACGCAGATTGTACTTAGTGTGCCCAGGCACTTCCTCATCAACAAACAAAGGCAAAGGCTCAGAATCTGTTGGGGATCGGGACTCAGGACATGCAGTTGCGGGGGATGGAGTATCCGAGGCAGCCCATATCTCATGGGGATCGCCTCGAACAAAACCTCGTCACTCTCCTTGTCGGTCTGTGCCCCTCTCAGCCGGGCATCAGAAAAGGGAACAAAGCAGAGAACCAGCTCTCCGTCCTGGTCGGCAATCCCGTCCTTCACCCAGGAATCATACAGGAGATGGAGAGGCACCTTCTTGATATGGGAGGCGTGCACCCAGTGCTCCCGGCCATCCACCTTCACAGCTTCCGAGTGGCCAAAAGCACTTGGGTAGGGCCTCTCCACTGCGGCTCCAAACAGGATTTGCTTTGAAACTGGCATACAAGGATGAAATCTCCTGGCAGGATCCGATGTCTGGGGCCCTCTGGCAATGGTTGTAGGGTGGCAGGTATCTGTTGGTGGACAGAATGCAGATCTTTAGACAAGGCATACAAATAATCAATTAAAAGAGGGTATTCTATTTCTGAAAAACGTTTAGGTCTCGGGACGCCCCAGACATTAACAGGGCACCTGAAAATCACTTTGTAAGGTGATAATCGTGTCCTATAATGTGCAGTCACTCTCGCTGACATTAGTGCTAGGGGCAGTGCATCTGGCCATTTCAATCCTGTGCTTTTATGAATCTTGGCTAATTTCAGTTTGAGACTACCGTTATATTTCTCGACAAGGCCACCCGAATGAGGATGGTTGGCCACATGGAATTTTTGTGTGATTTGCAGGCCCTTGCACACTAGCTCAATGACTTTAGCATTGAAGTGGCTCCTATTGTCACTCCAGATCACACGTGGCAATTCGTAGAGTGGGAAATACTCCTTTAGAAGTACCTTTGCTGTTACTATGGATGTATTCTCTTTAGTTGGGTAGGCCTCTACCCACTTACTAAATCCACAAACTACCAGTAGTACGTAATTCAGATTGTTTATCCACTCCATTTCAATGAAATCCATGAAGATGACCTCGAAAGGGACGGAAGGTGGTGCAAAGATACCAGCAGGAGTAGGGGTGACCTTTCCAGGATTGTGCTTCAAACAAACTATACAGTGTCTCACCAACTGTGTTACAACCTTAGAGATATTCTCGTTCTGCCATACTGGATCTAGCAACTTACAAATGCCTTTTGCACTAATGTGTGCTGGGCCATGGGCCATAGTGACTACAGGGAAAACATAGGCATTGGGCAGCAGCCACCTCCGTTTATCTGACAAATCACCCATCCTCATCTAAGCGTCTTGTTCTCTCCTCCCACATTGTCAATTCGTCTGCTGTCACTTCTCGTTGTTTCTCCCTCACGTTTTCCACAGTGTCTTCAAATATCGCATTGTCTGGAACCCATCTAGCAGGTCCTGCTACAAACATCTTATTCATCTTTGTTCTGGCTGTCTGGTCCGCAAAGGCATTACCCCTCCCCACATCATCAACCTCTGCTTTATGGGCGCTACATTTGATGATGGCTAACTTGTCAGGAAGGGTTAGTGCTGATAATAATCTAACTATTAATGGGCCATGCTGTATCCTCTGACCATGAGATGTCAGGAACCCTATCCATTCCCAGAGGCGCCCAAAATTATGCGCTACACTGAAGGAGTACTGACTGTCGGTGTAGATATTAACAGTCAGTCCTTCACTCAGCTCGCAAGCCCTCAGGAGGGTAACTAACTTGGCAGCTTGGGCTGACTGGTATGGGACATGGGATGTCTCAACTACAGAATGTAACATTGTTATTGCACAGACTGCAGTAGTAGTGGCATCTGGCAATTTGAAACAAGAGCCATCGACATATAGTTCCCCTTGGGGGTCAGATAAGGGAACATCTGTCAGGTCTACCCGTCCCTTCGTTTCATCTTCCATTCAAAACAAGCAATCATGGACATCACAGTCCTTTTCATCCGAAGGGAGGGGTAGTAACGTGGCAGGGTGCTTTCTTAAGAATAGGAAGAATAGGGCTGTTACACACATTCGCTGCTGTCTCTTCAACTACACCACACTTAATCAAATGGTGTATTATTTGCAATAAGGACTTTTCTCCTGCCGGGGATATCTTGTACTGTGGAACTCAAGGCAACCTGGCATTATTCTTTATCTGGATGGAGACAGGTGGGATCTGAAGCAGCCCTACATCCCTGTCACCCGCCGCCCATAATGTCATCTTTGGTGAAGCATTGTTTTGCATGGACAACTTGTGGACCAACCGTCCGGGGAACAATATATTGTCGCATGTAATCTTTTTAGCAAATCCAGTCCCAGAAATTCTCCCAACAATTTGACGTCAGCAAAAATGGGGAGTCAACTGTAAAGGGACCAGGGGTTTGGAAATGGGGCTAACAACCGGCACACCTGAGAAACCCACCGAAATATTGTTTTGGCCAGACAGAGCTGCCCCGGGACCAGTGAACGGGAAACAGAGCTATTCATAGCCCCTGTATCAACTAGAAATTTCTTGGTGGAGCCTTGCAAATCTGCAGTGACATAGGGTCCGCACTGATCTACAGGCACCAGAACTGGTCCATCTCCCTGCCCTCAGCTGTCCTTGCTGTGAGACAACCCAGTCACCTCATCTAGGTCATAGTCATCATGATAGTACTGTCATCCCCAAGGGTCATCAAAATAGTTCCCGCTCTGTCTATTGTCTGCCGTATTGTCTGCCTGTGTCCCCCCTCTGCCTGCTGCTCCACGTCCTCTACCTCCAAGACTTCTTCCTCTCGGAGCCCCACCTCTCTGAATTAATTCTGGACACTCGTTCCGCCAATGTCCCTCCTTTTTACAATACACAAATTGGTTGGGTCCTATGCGTGCATTCGAAGCGCCATCCTTTCCGGTCCTGGGGCCCCGCGGACCCGAACCACATCCTCTATCCCCTCCTCTTGCAACCTGCTGCATCAACACTCTCATTTTCAAATATTTTTTCTTCTTCTCCACCCTGTCCTTGTCTTTATTCTCGCTATGCTCATAATACTGAGCCATGCTCAATATAACTGACAGGGAGGACGCCGTCCAAGTGCTCAAGTGCAGAGGTCTGCAATTGAGCAGCAATCTCATGGAGCAAATTAGTAACCTATTCACAAACAATCGGATACCACCCTCTTGTGACAAATCCTGGCCACTGAAATCTAGGAACACCCCTTCGAATCTGGTGAAGAAGTCAGACACACTCTCGTCTTTCTTCTGATGACACGCAGTAAACTTATCCCAGTCCACTCTCTTCGATGGTGTAAGGAAGTGCATGTAGTCGATGATGCGCCCTGGCAAGTCTAACAACTCTGCTTTGGGTTTCTCACCGGGCTTGCGCTCCTTATCCCATGCACTAATCTCATCCCACGGGCCCCCAATTCCGCTACATGTTCCTGTGTATGGAACTGCCTCCATTCATCTACCAGTACCAACAGACCAAAGAATAACTCTATGTCAGCCAGTGTCATGACTGCTGAGGAGGCTGCTTCTGTCACTTCTTTATAATTTGCAGTGGGATTTTTTTCTCAGGTCCGGTAGCTGACCTTTTAGGGCAAGGATCTCACTCCTTTTCCAAGGCGTATAGATCCTTTGTTCTTGAAACCGAGCATTGAGTCTTTGTCTTATTACAGTATTGGTAGAGTCGCGCATTTCCGGTATTTCAGGATGATAAATGGGATGGAGCTCCCTCATGGGGTGCTGTGTCGCTAGCAATGGAACCTATACTCAATCTTGTATGTCATAAATAATCTGCGGCGCAGTGCCCTGAAAGCATTGCTCCCAAAACTGTATCAGAGTAGCTGACATGTGCTTAAGAGCATGCTGCTATATGAAGGGCTCATAGTCTTTCATCACACTCCAGATATCCTCCACGCTATAGATTGGGTGTCGAACCCACTGAGCTGCTTGATTCGCTACCACCTGTTTCTCCTCCAGTCCCACAGCTGAATGCACTAACACCTTCTTCACATGATCCTGTGCTGCTGCCCAATTGGCGTCAGTGAATCAACGTGTAGGGGTCTTAGGGGGTAACGGTGTTTGAGCAGAGGCAGAGACAGACACCATTATATAAGAGGTCAGTGTTGGGGTTTAAGGGTTAGCGTAGTAGATGAGGAGGAACCCAGAGATTGGTCAGGAGAAGGGAGGTATAGTGCAGGGGCAGGGTCTGTACCCATTGCTGACGGGAGTACAGGAAAAGCAAGTGGGGCCGGGGCTGATGCAACAGTACTGGGAGTACTGGAGTGAGCAACCCCAGAATTCGGGGCTGAGGAGCTAGGGACTGCAGGGTATATCCCCTGAGGGTGTAGGGTAGCGGAGGATGAGAATCCAGAAGCTCCTCAACTAGTTTGTCTCCTTCTTCCTTAACCACATAACTTTTATCAGCTTGCAGCTGAAACGTCCTGTCCTCGCGCTCTAAGCGTTTCTCCACTTTATCCCTATCATAGGCTACTGCCTTCTGAGTAATTGTTTGCGTCTCTTTCCTTCTACCCACGTTCTCTTCCCTCATGCGCCGCTGCTTTGCTTCCTTTTGCCACACCCTCAAAGAATCAAACATGGACTGTCTACTCCTTTTAGCAAACAATTTATCATGCTGGAAATTAATTTTCAGTTCATCGAAAGAACCAGTAATTGGCAATTGCAGCTCAGCATGGTCCCTTGTATATTTATTCCACAATGTGCTAAACATAATTGGGCCAATACCGTGTTTGACATACATGTCAAAGTTCGGGGTACCCTCCGCAGTGGCGGGCTGGTGCTCTTCCAGCCGTGCACTCTTAGAACAGCATCGGCACCCAAAACAAGCAAACTTACTGAAACAAGGTATCTTAACATAAGACACAAACCCTGTCCCTAACGGACAGTCAACACACCCACAAATATAACACAAATAAAATAAAGGAATAAAAGCTGTTTACAAACCAGGACCCTTGCCTGGAAAGCACAGTCGCTACTCACTCAAGCAAGCATTGCACAAACACCACCACCGACGTCGGTCCACAAGCCTCGCAACTCCCAAATGCAGCAATCAACCACAAGTCAGCACAGAACAAAATGGTCAAAAGACCACACCAAGACAGATAGACAGCCTAGAGACTGTACCACATTGAAGAAGACAGGCTCTAGCCACAGACACTTTCAAAAGCAGATCAAATTTTCAGTTGGCCTGGCAGAGAACCTGTGAGCGGTCCCAGACCTTTTACAAAGCAGCCAATTTCCAGTTGGCCCAGCAGGCCACTCACAAGCGCTTTGTGTCCCTCAAGGGTCTGCAGACCAACCAAGTCCAAGACAAGACAGTCAGAGACTGTACCAGGACAAGGCCCACAGGTTCGTGTCGACCAAGAATGGCGCCATTCACCAAGAACTGAATCACTCACCTGGTGCACACAGGTCAAGGAAGTTATTCTCCACTGCCGACTCCTTGGACCAAATGGTCAGCTCTAAGGATTCACCTTCAGGACCCCAGCCAAGGGCCACTAGCCGCAGATCTGTCTGATCTGGAGGGTGTGGCAGCTGCGAGAACCAAGCTCGGTCCTGAAGGTAAGGAGCCCTGAGCCGCCCGACCGACCAGACACCACTCCAGCCCCTACGAACCCGGTTACGGTTGAGGGGTCCCTATTGTGGGGTCCCTGTTCGGGTGCCAACTGAAGGACTTGGCCCTCTAGGACCACACGGGTACATACGTCCACCTGCTATGCCTTCCCAAATGAAGAGTCAGTCAGACAGTACAGCATACAAACAAGTATTTATTACAATTACTCTGCAGAGGAGCCCATCATAACCTGCACCCTGGGATGGCTGCAGAGGGACTGACTCCCCAACCTTCACTAATACAAGATAAACCATTCAGGAGACTTTGGCCAAGTCCCTGGTGGAAAAGTACCGGCTTGAGACGGACACGAACAAAGAAGGCACAGAAAGATGAGCTAACACCTGCCAGATGGGCACACTATCAGCAGCCCAAGGTTACTGTGCAGAGTCTCATCGCCTCTTAACGTGGGAGCAGGACTAAATTTATACAGTAGAATGCAGAGCAAAATAATCATACTGTTAGCAAGTTGAGTTGCCGCCTTGAACATGAACGGAAAATATAACGAGATGCAATGTTCTGCTGAGGCAAGCAATTCTGAATATTTAGGCCTAGCATGAGCACGATACTGGCAGTCTTATAGGAATTGCGAAATATAAAATGGAGTTACACTGACTAATGGGCCTGCACACTGCGAGGAATACTGGACGGGATACTGAATGCAAGCATCAATTCATGTAATTTAGCCACACACTGCTAATCTAACACAGCACGGCAGAAGCATCATAGGAAAGGGAATTTTTTTATCTAACATGGCTAGAGCCATTGTTGGTAGAGACTGTGAACAATCAAAACAAATCTTTGTGGTCAGTACAAGTCAGGGGCAAGGTTTTCTTAAAATTCAGCTCCTGAATACTAGTAAAAACCCCATCAAGGGTGTGATTTGCCAGATGGGTTGTCGAGTTTATTATTTGAGTTACGTCAAATCTGAGCCTAATGTGTTCTGCATCTTTATTGTCTGAAATCTTTAAGTAGAAGTTAAAGTCCCCCAAAACTGTTATTAGGGAAATCCATGCATGGTTCAGTGAACTCAGTTTGTGATTAAAAGAACTTTGCTCTGGACCCGGGCGGACGGTAGAATAAAATGCCATTGAAGGTAAAGGTAGCATTATTGTTCAATTTGAAATTGAACCTAAGGGCTTCACAGTCCAGATGTGTGGCAGGCTTAAATCGCTGTGCTGAATTATTGCAAGCGCACTGCCACGTTTAACTGGCCGGTTAGGTCTGGAATTATTTTACCCCTCTGGAACGATGATTCTTAAGTCAGGATCCGATTTAGAATCAGCCCAATGCAAGAAGGTGTCCCGAAATAGCCCTGTGAGACAGAGTAGAAATGGCACTCTGCTCTGAGTTAGTGCATGCCTAAAAATGCCCCCCAAACACTATAGAAAGATGCCTCAAGTAAATATGCACTGCTAAAGTGAACATGCAGTAAGAATATGCCTCTGATAAAGTGCAAAGTGCAGGATCAGAGAGATTAAAATTTCAACTTCAGCTGGTGGTGTTTCTCAATAATTTTCTCCCACAATATTTTTAGCTTGTAACATTCAGCATGTTAAAAACAATCAGCAAATTCAAGCATTCAGCAACTTAAGAAACAGTCAGCCAATTTGGATACATAGGATTAAAAGCCATTATAAAAGTGTTGACAGTACTCAGGAGCCCTCTGCATTTCTGAGGCATGGGTCTTCTCATGTAGGTGATTGGGAGCTTGTGTTTCAAACACTAATACTCTCTCCAATCCAAGATGGCGCCCCAAAAATGGCCCCATGAGATGGAGTAGAAATAGTGATCTGCTCCGAATCAGTATGTGATTGAAAATACTATCAAATGATGCACCCAGTAAGTAATCCGTGCTAAGTGCAACGTGCAGTAAGACTATGCATTCGGTAGTGTGCAGAGTGCATGATCAGAGCAGATTTAAATTTTCCCCCAGATTAATTTGTTTTTCTTTTTTTAAAACTCTTTTTATTAACATAGCTCATAGTACCATACAGTAACGGACAGTATTCAAAAAGCATGTCAGGGAATAGCGTTGCGATATACAAGTTAAAACATTTACGCCAGATTAATTTTAGCTTGAGTTGTAATGGGTGCAGAGACAGAACATCGACATCGAAATATCAAATTCCATGAATATCGAGTCAAGAATAGTGATGGTGGAAAATATTGAGGTACGTTTTTTCGTTGTTTAACCCTTTCTGTGCGGCGGACGGACAAGAGCTGTCCGACGTCACGGTGGGCGTGTGTGTCGGACGGCTCCCGGCCGTCCTAGCACCCACTCAAGGGGGAAACGCTGGCATTCCCTCCGTGGGCCGCCCTTCAAGGTGCCCCCACCGGGGAAGCCCTTTCCCTGCCTCCATGACCGCCCTCCACGTCATCTAATGTCAGGGTGCGAGGCGCACTGTCGTCATTAGAAGATACTGGATGCACTGGAATCCATTTGCATCCAGTGCGTCCGGAGGAGAGGAGGTAAGTTTCTCCTCGGGAAAGGGTTTTCCTTTCCCCTGATGCCACTTGTGACCATTCCTGCTACATTAGATAACAGGGTTTTTAAAAAAAATTATAATTATGATTAACTGTTTGTGGGGAGCGGTCCCTTAGGCAAGGTTCGCTCCCCTTTTGGGGGCAATGTGTTTTGGCTAGTGTCTGTCCCCCTGGGGAGCAGATCTCGCCATTTAAAAAAAAAAAAACTGGCCCACTAGACCACTAGTGATTCATTTGTGGGGAGTGGCCCCTTGGGCAAGGGTCGCTCCCCTTTGGGGGCAATGTTTTTGGCTGTCTGCCCCCCTGGGGGGGCATACCTCACTATTGTTTTTAAATAGGGCCCACTAGACCATCAGGGATTTATTTGTGGGGAGTGACCCCTTGGGCAAGGGTCGCTCCCCTTTGGGGGCAATGTTTGTGGCTGTGTCTGCCCCCTAGGGGGGCAAGTCTTGCCATTTATTTTAAATTCGGGCCCACTAGACTATGAGGGATGTATTTTTGGGAAGTGGCTCCTTGGGCAAGGGTCTCTCCCCTTTGGGGGCAATGTTTCTGGCTGTGTCTGCCTCCCAGGGGGCAGATCTCACCATTTTGTTTAAATAGTGCCCACTAGACCACCAGGGATTTGTTTGTGGGGAGTGGCCCCTTAGACAAGGGTTGCCCCCCTTTGGGGAGCATTAATTTGGCCATTTCTGCCCCCTGGGGGGCAGATCAGCTGATTATTGTTTTTGTATGGCCACTAGACCACCAGGTATTATTTTTTTTTGTTTGGGCACGGCCCCTTGGACAAGGGTCGCTCCTCTTTATGGGAGTATGATTTTGGCCATTTCTGCCCTCTTTGGGTGCCAGATCAGTAGTATGTTTTTAGGCCCATCTGTCCCCAAGGGGGCAGAAGCCACTAGACACCCAGGGTTTTTTAATTTTGGTGTTGGGGAGTGGGCTTTTGGGCAAGGGTTGCTCCCCTTTTACGAGGGTGAATATTTTATATATACTTTTAGGCCCACCTACCCCTTAACTTGGCTGGTGGATTGTGTGTCGACTGGTGCACTATTTGCATATGTGATTGTAATGTTTTTTTTCTCCTTTTTATTCTAGTGCAAAGCTTTCGATTCTTGTTGGCGGTTTGGGCAGTTGCAGTTTTGTGTAGTTGCATTTATTTGGTAAGAAACACATTTTTGTTGTGTATACACCAAATGACTAATATTGTCATGCATGAATGAATTTTTTTGTAAGTGGTGTCATAATGGCAGTATATTTAGTTAGTGTTTTGAGCATGAAATTCTTTGCGATGTGTTTTGCATTGTCTTATGTGTAATTTTCTTTTCTTTCATCTTTATTAGTGGGGTATTGTTGATCCTTACTGGGTCTGTGCAGAGTAGGTAGGGTGAGTCTAGCTGCTTCTGGCAAGTGAGTGGTATAGTTTTGGAGAATATAGGTCTTTGTAATAAAGCCACATTTTGTTTATTACTTATTTTACAAAGTGTTTGTTGTTGTTGAATTGTTTGACAAGTTACCTTTATTAGTAAGGATTATGGCTAGCCGTAGAAGTACTGCTCAGCAGGTGGTTGGTAGGCTTTTTGAATGTTCCTCTGAGCAGGATTATGAGACTGACAGTGCGTCTAAGGGAGAGGAGGGAGTTCAAGATTCTGGCAGTGAGTTTTCTGTCCACAAGGAATCATCTGATGATGAAGCTACTGTCAGTGCAGATGAAGCTACTCTCAGTGCGGATGAAGAACCTGTTTTAGAGGAGGACACTGATGTGTCGATGGTGCAGCAAGAGACATCGGGATTGCAGCCTGATGCTGCAAGGCTTCCTACTGGAAGTGCCGGACTCTGGGTTGAACCAAACATGGTGCAGCCAGTGTTGCCTGCCTTTAGTGGCAGTTTTTTCAGTTGTTTATGGATGATGTATTTTTGGCTGAGATAGTTGAGCAGATTATTTTTTATGCTGAACAGTTTTTGAGGGACAACAGTGCCAGACTTAGGCCCTGCTCTTGAGCTTCCGGGTGGACTCCCACAAATCTGGATGAGTTGAAGAAGTTTTTGGGATTTACTTTTTTGATGGGCTTGATAAGGAAGCCGTCCCTGGCTTCATATTGGTCTACCAGTCCCTGGATGGCAACGGCCATATTTCCTGCAATTATGAGTCGTGATTAGTATTTACTTTTGCTTCGGATGCTGCATTTTGTTGAAAATGCTTTGGCGTTGCCACGAGATCACCCCGACTGTGACCATCTTTTTAAGATTCAACCTGTGCTTGATCACTTTGTAGCTTGTTTTTCAGAGATCTATACTCCAGGGAAAGAAATGGCTGTTGATGAGTCTTTGGTCCTGTTCAAGGGCCGTTTTAAGGCAGTACATTCCTAGCAAGAGGGCGCATTATGGAATTTAGATTTATATGTTGTCTGAGAGTTAGACAGGATATGTCTATCATTTCTGGGTGTACACTGGTAGGGATCCCAATATCGACCCCCCTGGTTGTCTGTCCACTTTTGAAGTTTCAGAGAAAATTGTGTGGGATCTTGCTAGAGCTCACCATTTATACCTTGATAACTTCTACACTGCTGTGCAATTGTTTAAGGAATTGTTCAAAGTAGTCACTTTTGCTTGCGGCTCAAGCCACTCCCAAAAGAGCTTGTTTGCAAAAAGCTTCAGAGGGGACAGTGCAGTGCCTTGCATAGTGAGGAACTGCTAGCTGTGAAATTTGTGGACAGGAGGGATGTGTACATGCTGACTACCATCCATGATGAGAGTACTTCACCTGTGACTGGGGTCAGGTTGCTGAAGTGTGCAAACCTGTGTGTATTGTAGACTACAATAAGCACATGGGTGGTGTCGATAGAGTAGATCAGAGGTTGGAACCTCACACTGCTGTTCGCAAGGCTTACATTTGGTATATAAAGTTGGCCATCCATCTCTTCAATTTAGCAACTTTTAATGCCTTTGTTGTGTTCAATGAGTGTTCTCTTGCGTCGAAGATGACTTTTGTTCAGTTTCAGGAGTCTGTGATAGGCAGCCTTGTTGTAGTGGAACAGGCAAATGTTCCTAGAGTTGGAGTGTTGGAGGTTGTGGCTAGATTGAAAGATCGCCACTTTCCTGATTTAATTCCTCCCACCCTCCAAAAAACCAATCCCTGTAAGAGATGTAGAGTCTGCTTGCGAAGAGGTATGCAGAAGGAGATTCGTATGGACTGTGCTGATTGTCCTTCTAATCCTGGGCTGTGTGTGCTTCACATGTTGAAGATTGTATCACACTCAAAATAGTTTTTTGGGGCAACCGTGAGTCTAATAGTGTACAGCCTGGTCAGTATTTTTTTTATAGTTGTTGTTCAGTTTCACGGTTGGCATTAGAATTATATCTTTAGTTACTGCTGTTGTATTGTAGTTATAGTTTTATATCCAGTTGCAATTGGTTTGTGTTTTCTTTCTTTTTAAAAAATCCATTATGAAGGTGTGCGTGGACTAGTGCTTGGCTGGCACGGTGCGCGTGGACTGGCGCTTATCTGGCGGTGTGTGTGAACTGGCTCTTGGCTGGTGGTGTGCACGGACTGGCACATGGCTGGGAGTGTGTGTGGGCTGGCACTTGGCTGGTGGTATGTGTGGGCTGGTAGTGTGCGTGGGCTGGTGCTTGGCTGTTGGTATGCATGGGCTGACAGTATGGGTGGGCTGGAGCTTGGCTGGTGGTGTGCATAGGCTGGCGCTTGGCTGGCAGTGTGTGTGGGCTGGCGGTGTGGGTGGGCTGGTGCTTGGCTGGCGGTATGCATGGGCTGGTGGGCTGGTTGGGCTGGTGCTTGGCTGGCAGTGTATGTGGGCTGGCGCTTGGCTGGCAGTGTGCGTGGGCTGGTGCTTAGCTGGAAGTGTGCTTGAGCTGGCGCTTGGCTGGCGGTGTGGGTGGGCTGGTGCTTGTCTGGCAGTATGCATGGGCTGGTGGTTTGGATGGGCTGGTGGTTGGCTGGTGCTGTGCTTGGGCTGGCACTTGGCTGGTGGTATGCGTGGGCTGGTGCTTGGCTGGCAGTGTGTGGGGGCTGGTGCTTGTCTGGCAGTGTGCATGGGCTGATGCTTGGCTGGCTGTGTGTTTGAGCTGGCGCTTAGCTGGCTGTGTGCGTGGGCTGGTGATTGGCTGGCAGTGTGTTTGAGCTGGCGCGTGTCTGGCAGTGTGCGTGGGCTGGTGCTTGGCTGGCTGTGTGTTTGAGCTGGCGCTTAGCTGGCGGTGTGGGTGGGCTGGTGCTTGGCTGGCAATATGCGTGGGCTGGAGGTTTGGATGGGCTCATGCTTGGTTGGTGGTGTGCTTGGGCTGGCACTTGGCTGGTGGTGTGCATGGGCTGGTGCTTGGCTGGCAGTGTGTGAGTAGTGACTTGCTGCTGGTCATTACACACCCTGCTAGTCAAACGCCACTGCAGACACAATGTCAATCACCAGCCGGTGTGATTGCTGTGTCAGTCATGTGGCCGTATGAAAGTGATGGGCCTTGAATGGCGCTGTCTGTTGATGTGAATGTTATAATGTGCTGGGCCCGTGACTGGCGGTGTGACTGGTCTTGTGTGTATCATATGAAAGGTGTGTGAATGGCCTGTAAAGAGGTTGGTGCCTTGCCGTGGCTTTACAGCTCACGAGCTGTGAATCATTGGTTAAGATTTGTAACCTTTTGAATATTAACAGTGAATTTCCTTTTTGTGAAATCTCTTGTTAATAGAATTGCACGTTCTGAACCTTCACTCACCCTCATGCCAAATCCAACCAGTATGTGTGAGTACTTAAGGAATTGTTAATTTTGAAGTAATATCTCTGCCAGGGTGTACATTGTCTCCATATTATCTGTAGATGTGAGTGTTGTAATGTGCTGGGGCCGCAGCTGGTGGTGTGAAAGTGTGTGTCAAGTATGAAAGGTGTGCGAATGGCCTGCAAAGAGGTTGGTGCCTTGTTGTGGCTTTACAGCTCATGAGCTATGAGTCATTGGTTCAGGTTTTTAAGGGGAGATGAGTTGGCCTAACGGCTAGGGCGGTCGACCTCAAATCTGGAGAACAGGGTTCGAGTCTCGGCAATGACACTGAACATCCTGTGATTCTGGGCAAATAACTTAATCTCCCCGTGCCTAACAAAAAAAATGAATGTGTCCTCATGTAACGCACCTGGTGCTATGTAAAGTGCTCTGATACCCGATGCCTTCGGGTCAAGTTCGCAATATATATAAAAAAAACTCTCATTGCCTCTTAACGTGGGAGCAGGACTACATGTATACAATAGAATGCAGAGCAAAATAATCATACTGTTAGCAAGTTGAGTTGCCGCCTTGAACATGAACGGAAAATATAACGAGATGCAGTGTTCTGCTGAGGCAAGCAATTCTGAATTCTAATGCCTAGCATGAGCACGACACTGGCAGTCTTATAGGAATTGCGAAATATAAAATGGAGTTACACTGGCTAATGGGCCTGCACACTGCGAGGAATACTGGACGGGATACTGAATGCAAGCATCAATTCATGTAATTTAGCCACACACTGCTAATCTAACACAGCACAGCAGAAGCATCATAGGAAAGGGAATTTTTTATCTAACATGGCTAGAGCCATCGTTGGTAGAGACTGTGAGCAATCAAAACAAATCTTTGTGGTCAGTACAAGTCAGGGTCAAGGTTTTCTTAAAATGCAGCTCCTGAATACTAGTAAAAACCCCATCAATGGTGTGATTTGCCAGATGGGTTGTTGAGTTTATTATTTGAGTTACGTCAAAACTGAGCCTAATGTGTTCTGCATCTTTATTGTCTGAAATCTTTAAGTAGAAGTTAAAGTCCCCAAAAATTTTATTAGGAAAATCCATGCATGGTTCAGTGAACTCGGTTTGTGATTAAAAGAACTTTGCTCTGGGCCCGGGGGGACGGTAGAATAAAATGCCATTGAAGGTAAAGGTAGCATTATTGTTCAATTTGAAATTGAACCTAAGGGCTTCGCAGTCCAGATGTGTGGCAGGCTTAAATCGCTGTGCTGAATTATTGCAAGCGCACTGCCTCGTTTAACTGGCCGGTCAGGTCTGGAATTATTTTACCCCTCTGGAACGATGATTCTTAAGTCAGGATCCGATTCAGTATCAGCCCAGTGCAAGAAGGTGTCCCGAAATAGCCCTGTGAGACAGAGTTGAAATGGCACTCTGCTCTGAGTTGGAGCATGCCTAAAAATGCCCCCCAAACACTATAGAAAGATGCCTCAGGTAAATATGCACTGCTAAAGTGAACATGCAGTAAGAATATGCCTCCGATAAAGTGCAAAGTGCAGGATCAGAGAGATTAAAATTTCAACTTCAGCTGGTGGTGTTTCTCAATAATTTTCTCCCACAATAATTTTAGCTTGTAACATTCAGCATGTTAAAAACAATCAACAAATTCAAGCATTCAGCAACTTAAGAAACAGTCAGCCAATTTGGATACATAGGATTAAAAGCCATTATAAAAGTGTTGACAGTACTCAGGAGCCCGCTGCATTTCTGAGGCATGGGTCTTCTTATGAAGGTGATTGGGAGCTCGTGTTTCAAACACTAATCCTCTCTCCAATCAATGATGCACGCAGTAAGTAATCCGTGCTAATTGCAACGTGCAGTAAGACTATGCCTTCGGTAGAGTGCAGAGTGCATGATCAGAGCAGATTTAATTTTCCCCCCAGATTAATTTGTTTTTCTTTTTTTTAAAACTCTTTTTATTAACATAGCTCATAGTACCATACAGTAATGGACAGTATTCAAAAAGCATGTCAGGGAATAGCATTGCGATATACAAGTTAAAACATTTACGCCAGATTAATTTTAGCTTGAGTTGTAATGGGTGCAGAGACAGAACATCGACATCAAAATATCAAATTCCATGAATATTGAGTCAAGAATAGTGATGGAAAATATCGAGGTACATTTTTTCGTTGTTTAACCCTTTCTGTGCGTCGGACGGACAAGAGCCGTCCGACGTCAAGGTGGGCGAGTGTGTCGGACGGCTCCCGGCCGTCCTAGCACCCACTCAAGGGGGAAGCGCTGGCACTACTCCCGTGGCCCGCCCTTCAAGGTGCACCCACGGGGAAGCCCTTTCCCTGCCTCCATGCCCGCCCTCCACGTCATCTAATGACGTCAGGGCGCGAGGCGCACTGTCGTCATTAGAAGATACCGGATGCACTGGAAGCCATTTGCATCCAGTGCGACCGGAGGAGAGGAGGTGAGTTTCTCCTTGGGAAAGGGTTTTCCTTTCCCCTGATGCCTCTTTTGACCATTCCTGCTGCACGATTGTGCGATTGTGCAACAGGAATGCCCATTAGATACCAGGGTTTTAAAAAAAAATTATAATTATGATTAACTGTTTGCGGGGAGCGGTCCCTTAGGCAAGGATCGCTCCCCTTTTGGGGGCAATGTTTTTTGGCTGTGTCTGCCCCCCTGGGGGGCAGATCTCACCATTTTTTTTTTAAAAACTGGCCCACTAGACCTCTAGTGATTCATTTGTGGGGAGTGGCCCCTTGGGCAAGGGTCGCTCCCCTTTGGGGGCAATGTTTTTGTCTGTCTGCCCCCAGGGGGCAGATCTCGCCATTTAAAAAAAAAAAAATCAGGCCCACTAGACTACCAGGGGATTAATTGTGGGGAGTGGCCTCTTGGGCAAGGGTCACTCTCCTTTGGGGGCAATGTTTTTGGCTGTGTCTGCCCTCTTTGGGTGGCAGATCAGTAGTATGTTGTTAGGCCCATCTGTCCCCAAGGGGGCAGAAGCCACTAGACACCAGGGTTTTTTAATTTTGGTGTTGGGGAGTGGGCTTTTGGGCAAGGGTTGCTCCCCTTTTACGAGGGTGAATATTTTATTTATACTTTTAGGCGCACCTACCCCTTAATTTGGCTGGTGGATTGTGTGTCGACTGGTGCATTATTTGCATATGTGATTGTAATGTTTTTTTTCTCCTTTTTATTCTAGTGCAAAGCTTTTGATTCTTGTTTGCGGTTTGGGCAGTGGTTGATCTGCAGTTTTGTGTAGTTGCATTTATTTGGTAAGAAACAC
The DNA here is from genome assembly GCF_964204655.1 of Triturus cristatus. Taxonomy (NCBI): domain Eukaryota; kingdom Metazoa; phylum Chordata; class Amphibia; order Caudata; family Salamandridae; genus Triturus; species Triturus cristatus. The sequence continues at coordinate 863,708,838 of NC_140588.1, read as the reverse complement.
ATTTTTGTTGTGTTTACTCCAAATGACTATTATTGTCATGCATCAATGAATTTTTTTTGTAAGTGGTGTCATAATGGCAGCATATTTAGTTAGTGTTTTGAGCGTGAAATTCTTTGCGATGTGTTTTGCATTGTCTTATGTGTAATTTTCTTTTCTTTTTTCTTTTTTGCTGGTATATTGTTGATCCTTACTGGGTCTGTGCAGAGTAGGTGGTGGTGAGTCTTGCTGCTTCTGGCAAGTGAGTGGTGTAGTTTTGGAGTATATAGGTCTTTGTAATAAAGCCACATTTTGTTTGTTACTTATTTTACAAAGTGTTTGTTGTGTTGAATTGTTTGACAAGTTGCCTTTATTAGTAAGGATTATGGCTAGCCGTAGAAGTACTGCTCAGCTGGTGGATGGTAAGCATTTTGAATCTTCCTCTGAGCAGGATTATGAGACTGACAGTGCGTCTAAGGGAGAGGAGGGAGTTCAAGAATCTGGCAGCGAGTTTTCTGTCCACGAGTAATCATCTGATGATGAAGCTACTGTCAGTGCAGATGAAGCTACTCTCAGTGCGGATGAAGTACCTGTTTTAGAGGAGGTCACTGATGTGTCGATGGTGCAGCAAGAGACATCGGGATTTTAGCCTGAGGCTGCAAGGCTTCCTACTGGAAGTGCTGGACTCTGGGTTGATCCAAACATTTTGCAGCCAGTGTTGCCTGCCTTTAGTGGCAGTTTTTTCAGTTGTTTATGGATGATGTATTTTTGGCTGAGATATTTGAGCAGATTACATTTATGCTGAACAGTGTTTGAGGGATAAGAGTGCCAGACTTAGGCCCTGCTCTTGAGCTACCCGGTGGATTTCCACAAATCTGGATGAGTTGAAGAAGTGTTTGGGACTGACTTTTTTGATGGGCTTGGTAAGGAAGCCATCTCTGGCTTCATATTGGTCTACCAGTCCCTTGATGGCAACGGCTATATTTCCTGCAACTATGAGTCGCGATTAGAATTTACTTTTGCTTCAGATGCTGCATTTTGTTGATAATACTTTGGCGTTGCCACGAGATCACCCCAACTGTGACCATCTTTTTAAGATTCAACCTGTTCTTGATCACTTTGTAGATTGATTTTCAGAGATCTATACTCCAGGGAAAGAAATGGCTGTTGATGAATCTTTGGTCCTGTTCAAGGGCCGTTTTTAGGCAATACATTCCTAGCAAGAGGGTGCATTATGGAATTAAGATGTATATGTTGTCTGAGAGTAGGACAGGATATGTCTATAATTTCTGGGTGTAAACTGGTAGGAATCCCAATATGAACCCTCCTGGTTGTCTGTCCACTTTTGAGGTTTCAGAGAAAATTGTGTGGGATCTTGCTAGAGGTCACCATTTGTACCTTGATAACTTCTACACTGCTGTGCAATTGTTTAAGGAATTGTTCAAAGTAGACACTTTTGCTTGCGGCACAATCCACTCTAACCGTAAAGGTTACCCAAAAGAGCTTGTTTTCAAAAAGCTTCAGAGGGGACAGTGCAGTGCCTTGCATAGTGAGGAACTGCTAGCTGTGAAATTTGTGGACAGGAGGGATGGGTACATGCTGACTACCATCCATGATGAGAGTACTTCACCTGTGACTGGGGTCATGTTGCTGAAGTGTGCAAACCTGTGTGTATTGTAGACTACAATAAGCACATGGGTGGTGTCGATAGATTAGATCAGAGGTTGGAACCTCACACTGCTGTTCGCAAGGCTTACATTTGGTATATAAAGTTGGCCATCCATCTCTTCAATCTAGCAACTTTTAATGCCTTTGTTGTGTTCAATGAGTGTTCTCTTGCGTCGAAGATTACTTTTGTGCAGTTTCAGGAGTCTGTGATAGGCAGCCTTGTTGTAGTGGAACAGGCAAATGTTCCTAGAGTTGGAGTGTTGGAGGATGTGGCTAGATTGAAAGATCGCCACTTTCCTGATTTAATTCCTCCCACCCCCTAAAAAACCAATCCCTGTAAGAGATGTAGAGTCTGCTTGCGAAGAGGTATGCAGAAGGAGATTCGTATGCTTTGTGCTGATTGTCCTTCTAATCCTGGGCTGTGTGTGCCCACATGTTTCAGATTGTATCACACTCAAATGAGTTTTTGGGGGCAACCATGAGTCCAATAGTGTACTGCCTGGTCTGTATTTTTTTACATAGTTGTTGTTCAGTTTCACGGTTGGCATTAGAATGATGTCTTTAGTTACTGCTGTTTTTTTTATAGTTATAGTTTTATATCCAGTTGCAATTGGTTTGTGTTTTCTTTCTTGTTAAAGAAAAAATTATGACGGTGTGTGCGGACTTGTGCTTGGCTGGCACGGTGTGCGTGGACTGGCACTTAACTGGCGGTATGCGTGAACTATCTTGACTGGTTGTGTGCATGGGCTGGTGCTTGGCTGGCAGTGTGCGTGAGCTGGCGGTGTGGGTGGGCTGGTCCTTGGCTGGCGGTATGCGTGGGCTGGTGGTGTGGGTGGGCTTGTGCTTGGCTGGTAGTGTGTTTGGGCTGGAGCTTGGCTGGCAGTGTGCGTGGGCTGGTGCTTGGCTGGCAGTGTGCTTGAGCTGGCGCTTGGCTGGCGGTGTGGGTGGGCTGGTGCTTGTCTGGCAGTATGCATGGGATGGTGGTTTGGATTGGCTGGTGGTTGGCTGGTGGTGTGCTTGGACTGGCGCTTGGCTGGTGGTGTGCGTGGGCTGGTGCTTGGCTGGTTATGTGTGTGGGCTGGCACTTGTCTGGCAGTGTGCGTGGGCTGGTGATTGGCTGGCAGTGTGTTTGAGCTGGTGCTTGGCTGGTTGTGTGCGTGTGTTTGTGCTTGGCTGGCAATGTGCTTAAGCTGGCACTTGGCTGGCAATGTGGGTGGGCTGGTGCTTGGTTGGCAGTATGCGTGGGCTGGAGGTTTGGATATGCTCATTCTTGGTTGGTGGTGTGCTTGGGCTGGCACTTGGCTGGTGGTGTGCATGGGCTGGTGCTTGGCTGGCAGTGTGGGTGGGATGGTGCTTCGCTGGCAGTGTGCATGGGCTGGCTTTTGGCTGGCAGTGTGTGAGCACTTGCTGCTGGTCATTGCACACCCTGCTAGTCAAACGCCACTGCAGACACTATGTGAACCACCAGCCGGTGTGAATGCTGTGTCAGTCATGTGGCTGTATGAAAGTGATGGCCCCTTGAATAGTGCTGTCTGTTGATGTGAATGTTATAATGTGCTGGGCCCGTGCTGTCGGTATGAATGGTCTTGTGTGTATCGTATGAAAGGTGTGTGAATGGCCTGTAAAGAGGTTGGTGCCTTGCCGTGGCTTTACAGCTCACGAGCTGTGAATAATTGGTTCAGATTTGTAACCTTTTGAATATTAACAGTGCATTTCCTTTTTGTGAAATCTCTTGTTAATAGAATTGTACGTTCTGAACCTTCACTCACCCTCATGCTAAATCCAACCAGTATGTGTGAGTACTTAAGGGATTGTTAATTTTGAGATAATATCTCTTCCAGGGTGTACATTGTCTCCACATTATCTGTGGATGTGAGTGTTGTAATGTGCTGGGGACGCACCTGGTGTGTGAAAGTGTGTGTCAAGTATGAAAGGTGTGCGAATGGACTGTAAAGAGGTTGATGTCTTGTCGTGGCTTTACAGCTCATGAGCTATGAATCACTGGTTCAGGTGTTTAAGGGGCGAGGAGTTGGCCTAACGGCTAGGGCGGTCGACCTCGAATCTGGGGAACAGGGTTCAAGTCTCGGCAATGACGCTGAACATCCTGTGATTCTGGGCAAATAACTTAATCTCCCCGTGCCTAACAAAAAAATGAATGTGTCCTCATGTAACGCACCTGGTGCTATGTAAAGCGCTCTGATACCCGATGCCTTCGGGTCAAGTTCGCACTATATAAAAAAAAAACTCCGTTAACATTTCAATTATTTACAGTTCATTTCCTTTTTGTCAAATGTCTTGTTAATAAAATATACATTTTGAACCTTTCACTCCAACCAGTTTGTGTGTGTACTTGAGAAACAGATGGATAGGCAGTCCTATTTGTCTCATCTGTCTTTCTGTGCTATGGTGTGTCTGTCTCTAGGAAAGATTTACCAACTATAGGTATTTCTGTAAAGTAAAAGAAATATGTGGTGTACTGTGTAGTGTGCCTCTTATGGATCCAAACAAGTTTTTTTACTCACAATGCCATGCAAAGCTCAAAATGTGTCTATAGTCACGCATCTTTCTTTCATTACTGTGTCATAATATGGTATCAGAAAAACCACAATTTTCCTACCACCCAGCATTCACCCCAGGTCTCCCGATAAAAATGGCAGCTCACTCATGTGGGTGGGTCAAGTACCCGCTACAGGCAAGGGCCCAAAATGTTGTGGGACCCACGCAAGCCATCCCTCGCTGGACTCCCCAGGGTGTCTAGTTTTCAGAAATGTTTGGGTTTGGTAGGTTTCCCAAGATGGCTGCCAAGCCCGGCCAAAAACCCAGGTGACCCCCCTTGCAAAACCAGGTTGTTTTGTGATAGGTCATTTTGATATCTCCTCAATATGTTTTGGGCCCTTTCCTGTCGCAGGTACCTGACCCACCCATGCAAGTGAGGTACCATTTTTATTGGGAGACCTGGGGGAACGCTGGGAAATTTCTGGATCCACCCAGATTCCAGAACTTTCCCACACAGAAATTTGAGAAAAGGGTGATTTTTTCAGCTAAATTTGAGGTTTGCAGGGGATTCTGTGTAGGAAAACGTTGGGGGACCCATGAAACGTTACCTCGCTAGACTCCCCAGGGTGTCTAGTTTTCAAATATTTCTTGGTTTGCTAGGTTTTCCTAGGTGCTGGCTGTGCTAGGGTTCAAAATCTACAGCTAGGGGCTTTGCAAAAAAAAGGGTCTGTTTTCACTGTGAAAATGTGGTGTGTCCACATTGTCTTTTGGGCCATTTCCTGTCTCGGGCACTAGGTCTACCCACACAAGTGAGGTACAATTTTACTTGGAAGACTTTGGGGAATGCGGGGTGGGTGGAATTTTGTGGATCCACGCAGATTCCAGAACTTGCCACCACAGAAATGTGAGGAAAATGTGGTTTTTTTACAAAGTTTGGGGTTTGCAAGGGATTTTGGGTAACAGAACTGGTGAAAGCCAGACAAGTTACCCCATCCTGGATTCCGATGAGTGTCTACTTTTCAAAAATGTATAGGTTTGCTAGGTTTCCCTAGGTGCTGGCAGAGCTAGGGTTCAAAATCTACAGCTAGGCCTACCCACACAAGTGAGGTACCGTGTGGGTGCCAGGGTGAGTGTATTATTGTGAGTCATCAGGTAGGGTGTGGTGTGGTAATAGCCTCCATTATGTAGCAATACGTCTAAGATCATTACCTTGGACTTGGGATTGAAGGATGATGACCGCTGTTTTACGTTCCCCCCTCCCGCGGGATAGCATTTCTACAACCCCCAGATGCACTGCAAGCAATGCATACGACATCTTCGGATATATCTTTATGCTAGGCCTCCAAGGTAGGTTGACCAACAAGGTGTGCCAAACACAGTTTGTAGAGAAAAAAGAGATGACAAGAGAAAATAAGCTAGAGAATGTAGAAAGAAAAGAGCTGAGAAACCCCAGTACGGGTGTGCACGCACCCCAAGGGGAACTATGTGACTTCTGCGGTTCCGCCCCCCTCCCGCCCCACCTCCCTACTGCAAAACCTTGTATGTCAGAGGTGTGATGGCAGGATCATCATCCCGTCTTTTGGAGAATAACTGTTGTGTAGCTTAGTTCGCTTTAAACCCAATGAGATCATATTAGCTTTAATCGTCTCTATGTTTGTAGGCCCCTCCCTTGATGTGCCCCAAAACAGCGTATTGCCAAGAGAGCATGTACCAAATTAGCTTCAATAAAGGATACGAGGCTGTGTCCCTTAGGTTGTGCGTAGGTGTCTCATGTCGTTGCACCGACGTCGCTGAGTGTCTGTTGGCCTGAGGTTGAAGCATGAGATATACATTGAGGTAAAGATATGTGGCTTAGTGAGGTAGATAGTGGTTGCAGGTCCTCTCTTGTCCTATCGAGCACAATGGGGTAGCTAGTGAGGTCGGTATGATTATTGGCTCTTTCTAAAACATAAAAAAATTAAAAGCGGATACAGGAACTTGGCACTGTAGTGAGTTGTATTCAACGAGTAACCGGTGACGCTCTCCTTTAGCTGGACCCAGCTTATGAAGTCTTCATTTCTTAAGATGTTGGTCCATCCAGGTATGCAGCCAGGTCCTTAGGGTCGTTGAAGTGGAGGTGTCTTCCTTTGTCAATTATCCTGAATTTGGCGGGGGCAACAAAAGAGAACTGTATGTTTTTACTCCTGAGTTTAACGCGTAGGGCAAGGAAACCCTTCCTGGTATCGACCGTGGGCTTAGAGTAGTCCTGCGTAAACATGATCTTATGTCCTTTCCAGGTGATCTGGTGGTTTTTACGTGCATAGTTAAAGATGGCCTCCATGTGCTGCCATCTCAGAGGTTTACAAATGATAGGCGGAGCTGCTTGCCTTGTTGTGGATTTAAAGGTGGGAACTCTGTGCACCCTGTCTAGCTCAAATTGGCGGTCAAATTTTGGATTTGTAAGTTTGGGGATCAAGTCCTCGAGAAAGGCTGAGCAAGAGCCTGCTGTGTCTTCTGAACCCTCCGGGAGCCCAAGTATTCGAATGTTCCCTGCTGAATATGATCTTCAAGCTCCGCTGTCTGTTTCTGGAGTGACGAGGTAATTTTGGTCAAAGCCTTCATCTCCTGACTTGAGCTGTGGGTAATATCTTCTACATCACTAATTCTTTGTTCTGCTGCAGCGAGTCTGTTATTAACTGTATTCAGGTCAGCTCTGACCGCTGCGCTCTCGAGCTGTATCGTGTCTGTGGTGTACTTTGTGGTTTTAGCCAAGTCGTGGATGTTAGAATCCGGGTTCTCTGGTTGGCACAGGTAGGTACCTGTGACAAGCAGGGAACCTTCCCTCTAGTCAGGGTAAGGGGTTACACTCCTAAAATAACCCCTGCTCACCCTCTAGGTAGCTTGGTGTGAGCAGACAAGGCTTATCTCAGAGCGTTATAGGTTAAGCATTTGTGAACACATACAGTAACCAAGGGACAACACTACAAATGGACACCACACAGGTTGTATATTAAAAATAAGGATTCTTTATATAGAGTTACCACAAGACCATTAAACGACAAAAATACACAATACTGTTACTTTAGATGGTAGAAGTTTGCTTAGTTCTCTTAAGTTCTTAAATGCAACACTTTAAGTCAATGTACCTTTTAGATGCTACACGCAGGGCAACAAAAGTGTTGCAATGATGTTGATGCGATGAAGTTTTTGGTGCAAAGAAATAAAGACGTGAAGATCTTCCAGATGCGTTACGCTTCTCCGATGCTGCAAGAAGACTTGACTCGATGCGTCAGCTACAGCGGCGTCACCCTTTACGCGATGCGACGACAGCGGCCTTGGCAGCGGCACTCTTCTCCGATGTTTGCGAGACGCTTCTGCTCGATGCGGTGCTGCAGCGGCGACACCCCTTTACGCGATGCGACAACAGCAGATCCGACGGCGGCATGCTTCTCCGTGGATGCGAGGCGCTTTTCTTGATGCGGTGCAATGCGACAGCTACGATAGCTGCGTTGGCGACACGCTTCTTCCTCGATGCGAGACTCTTCTCTTGATGCGGTGCGATGCGTCTGCTACGATGGCGACACGCTTCTTCGGCGTTGCGAGACACTTCATGGATGATGCGAGATGCTTCCGCTCGATGCGATGCTGCAGCGGCGACACACTTTACGAGATGCGACGACAACAGCTCCGACGGCGGCACGCTTCTCCTTCTTGAGTCGCGCTTCCAGCTCCTTGCGACACGCAGTCCCTCAGAAGGCCCAACAACAGCAGCAGGCACTTCCAAAGAACTTTGGGGAGCTGGGGGGTGAAGTCTGTTGTTCCTGAGACTTCAGCAGGAGGCAACCTCTATTCCAAGCCCTTGGAGATCTTTTGAAGCACAAGGTGAAATAAAGTCTTTGTAGTCTTTCTCCTCTCCTTCAGTAGCAAGGCAACCACTGCAGGCCAATTCCCCAGGTCAGGGACAGTACTCCTCCTTACAGCTTTCCCAGTTCCTTCTCCTCAGGCAGAGGTTCTTCTTGTCAAGCAGGATCTAATTTCTTGGGAGCAGGGTCCCAATACTTATACCCCTAATTCCTTTGTTCCTCTGGGGTAGAGGGGCCTTTGCCCAGTCCAAACCAGTTCCTGAGCACTTTGTTGACATGACTCTGACTTTCTATTCAGGGTGCAGGGCAGAGACATCAGCCGCTCCACAGGAGGTGGATCCAGCATTGTGGTGGCAGAGCACAGCCCTATTCAGAGTTCAGGTGCACTCCTCCCACCCATCTGGATGTCAATCTCTCTATTCACCACCAGGCTACCTAGCCCTGCCCCTCTGGGTTTCCCCAGCCCTGTCACTCACACAAACCAGACAGGCAGATACACATCATAGCAGAGGCGGGCTGAAATGGTTAGGCAAGCAAATACCAACTTTCTAAAAGTGGTATTTGCAAACACAGAATATTAAAATAAACTTTACTAAAAGATATATTTTATTATTCTGAGTTCAGGCATACTAAACTTGATTTTCTACCATGTTCCCTGGGTCTGTTAGGATCATAGGATGTAACAATTCTTACAGCCCATTCTGGCCTATGGGAACAGGTAGGCTTGCAATAGTGAAAAACGAAAATGCCTGTAATTCACTATTAGGACATGCCGCACACATCAGGGCTTGTCCTACCTTATGCTTACAATGCACCCTGCCCTTGGGCCTACCATAGGGGTGACTAATATGAAGTTAAGGGAAGGTTTAGGGACTGGGAAGTGGGTGCACTTGCCCAGTCAGCATGACAGTACCAGACTGCACGCAGGTTCTGCAATGGCAGACCTTAGACACATTTTACTAGGCCGCTTCTGTGGGTGGCACAACCAGTGCTGCAAGCCCACCAGCAGCATTTGTATTTACAAGCCCTGGGCCCTCCTGGTGCGCTTTACTGGGGTCTGACAGTAAATCAAATAAGCCAATCATGGAATCCAACCAACATATACATTTTAAATAGGGAGCACTTGCACTGTGGCACTATTTGGCAGTGGCACAGTGCCCTGAGCAGCTAACACCAGCACAACACATGAGGCACAGCGACAAAAAAGTGGAAGGGAGACTCACGCCAAGGTGCCAGGTCTAACAGTGGACATCTGCTAGTTTCTTTAGGATCATATCTGGGTGCTGTTGATGTCTGGCTTCTGTTTGGGCGGGGAGTCAGATATCGCTGGTTCTCCCTTGTTCTTTTTTAGCTGTTGTTGTAGCCTCGATTCTCTTTCCGCCATGATTGTAAACCGTGGGTTCTTCTGGTATTCCACTGTTTCTTGATGTGCTTGTTGCGCTTGTTGCACTTGTTGCCCCTATTTCTAATGTTCTAGCTGCTATCGTGGCCCACTTTTACTTGACTTCCTGTGGGTTCGCTTTGATGCCCCCTCAGTAGGTGCTGGTGGTCTTGCGTGTTGGAGGTGTCCCAGTACCAGTCCATAGCATCTATTCCTATCCTATTTTCAGCGGTTTATGTTTGGTACGGTGCCCTCCAGTACCTTCCAGTGCAGTTTGACAGTGTAGCGTTTTTTCACTGCGTCCTTTTCTAGGGTCTCTTGTACTTGGTGCTGGGGTTTGTGGGGTCCAGGGCGGCCTCTATGTGTGTATGGCCTCCAATGATAGCTCTACCAAATTGTCTTGCGTGACCCTCCTTCCTTGCTTGCTTGTACACTGTTGGCACGCCCTGTTGACTTACTCTTACCTCGCTACCGGTGCCTCTCTGCTGCTGGACAGCCAGATGGGGAAGAGAGCTCCTCTCTCTTGCTCTTTTGCTATTACCGGGTGTTCACTTTCTAATAATGGATTTAAAAGCATACAGAGCACTTTATGCTTGGGGGTCTGGCATGCTAAAGGTCTGGGTTATTTTCCTACCTTTGTGTGGCAGGCGCCATTTTGGGCAGTCACGGCGGTTTCACTTTCGACTTGAGTATCTTCATTCCAGCTATCCGAACTCCCGTTCCTGTAATTGTCTGCTCCTGGCCCTCACCAGCTCCCCTCGTCCGTTGATGGTGCTATAACATTCTATATCCGAGCTGCCGATCTTTCCGTTGCATGCTCTGGATAGAGACCGTGTAGGAGTTAGAGTCAGGCGGTCATCTCCGGCATCTCCAGCGTCATCGCAGCCACTATGCCAGTCTCTCCTCCTATACCTTTCGCTGTTGTGCTTGCAATTAGACCATGGCATGGGGGATACTCCTAGCCTCTGGTTGTGGAGGCGCTTGCACTGGCGCATGATGTGTGGTGCGCTGACCTCTATGTCACCATTTTTGGGAGGTCTCTCGCTGCAGTGCTCGGCAGTGGGTGGAGGTTTCGCTTTCACTTCCCTGAGAGACCCACCGTTACACAGGTGCTCTCTCTTTTCATTGCCTTAATCGCTGTCTTAGTTAAAGTCTATAGTCGGTCTCGCACTCTCGGTGATTTTACCGGTAAAAGTGCAGTCAGACCCTTAATGTCCTCGCTGTTACCATGTGCCCTTTCTTCTTGCTGGGACCGGACGAAAGGGGATGTCGCATGCCTCCAAGTGTCCGTTCCGCTTCCTCGTCTGTTGATGAAGGAAAACTGGCCAGTTTCTTGGCTTACTGATGGTTATAGGTGCTGGTTGCAGCTGTTTTTCTCCTCCATTTCAGTTTCGGTTTTGTGTTCTCCGGGTCACCATTTTGCTTGCATTTGCTGGGACTCCTCACTCCGGGCTTACCACGATTTTTCACCCCTCTCTTGCCTTGGAGGTCCTTGAGCTGGCATCAGCATTAGCAGCTATTGTTCAGATGCACAAAAATTACATTAAGTGTGTCTTTTCCGCTCATAGATCTCTCGGGATCGATGTTCTTCTTCCCCGATCCGACGGAGTGAGGTACTCAGGCAGCCATTAGCTCTGCCGTCCAAGCCACGCCCCCGTGGTATATCTTTTTTGATATGATATACATTTATGTTTCTTTATTTTTGGTAATTCTAATATTTATGTTATATTGTTTGTTTATTTATTTGTTTTTGTATTTGTAGTGAATTTGTTTTATTTTATGTTATTAAGTTTGTAATCTATTTTAGTGTATGTTAAACATGTTTGGAATATGTTTTTATTATATTATTGAAAATAGTTTTTTATGTTTAAAAATGTTATTTTCTCTATAGTTTATATTTATGTTCAATGTTTTTGTTGTGTTTAATTTTATTTAAATGTTATCGATAATTTTGTGTTCTATATTTTTGTTGTCGATTTGTTTGTAATCAAGGTTTTTTTAACAATTTTTTTTATCGATGTTTCTGTTATTTCTGTTTTGTGTGTCAATATTTTTGTATACGATATTGTTGACTCGATATTTTTGTACTGCGATGTTATGGGAGTCGATGTTGTATCTGTGATACGTTGTAATGTAGGCTACACAGCAACATTCAACACGTCAAAAACTATCAGCAATCATGATTATTATTGAGGCACCCTGGAAGTGAGCACCTGGACATCTCACTCACTAGGGAGTTGGCCAGTACCCATAAGGGATGGCACACTCCTGGGAAATAGGAAGAGAAAGTGTTTTTTTTATAGGGGAAATGGGAAGGCAATAATATTATGCTCAATGGCATACAAGGAAAAGATTCCTAAGGGAAAATATTTTTCACTAAAATGAATAATCCAACATGATTAAATGTCAAATTTTTCTCATGAGCATTTTGTGAATCTGGACTAATATGATGCACTTTCTCCCCAAAATTGTAAACCATCCTAGATCACAATCCAATCTACCTTATTCTTAGTTGGTGTGTACTTTCATTTTCTGACTGACAAAGATTGTAGGCCTAGAGTGAATGTTGGGTAAATAACAGTGTCTGAAAGGGCCTGTTCACACTCACAACAAAGTTACCAGGTCGACTGTAACATCCTTTCCATGACTGGTTTTAGTAATGCCAAAGTCAGCAATTGTTGCTGAGCTGAACTTGAGACATCCATTAAAAGCCCATGATGATCAGTATATTTTCCAATGCTTCTTCACCTACGGACTACTTGATAAAGTAGCTCATGACAGCAGCTAAACCCAGTTCTCCACGACCAGATGAACGCGATTGACAGGTTCTGCATCTAGGTGCTATATTTACTTAAAACATTGAATATCTCCAGTCTTACTAATTGGATTTTGCCATTCTGCCATCATTTTCTTCATTAAAATGTACTCTATTTTTTCAATTGGTTTTAGATTTTTCATGTACTGTGTTTTCACTTTATTACTGTTCGTTTACTGCGGAAATAAAAATAAGTCTCCAAGATAAGTGCGACTGCTTTTGTGCCAGGCGGTTAAGTAGTAGTTAATGTAATGACTCTTGTGTTTCACCTGGATAAGGATTTCTGTTGTTGCCTGAGTGGGACTTCTAGCCCCCAACCAAAAACCCAATTTCCTACAAGTACAGTAGGATTAGAATGTAATACTAAACATAAAGTTATTATTTAATACTTATCACACAAGTGAGTCAGATAGGCATTGATTATGAAAGCAATTAGTGATTTAGGATCACATCCGAGCATCATAGATGAATAAGCCTAGCTTTGAAGTAAATAAATATTATTGTTAAAAGTCCTGTCATAAAAGGAACATTGGACTTAAGTAATTTGATTATATCGATTAGGGAATGTTAAAGGTACTGTGAAATGTCAACATCCCCCTTATAAGTGAATTCTGGGACTCTGGTAACAAGTTACGAGAATCCAAAATGTGCATGAAGTCAGGTAGAGGTTTTCTAGAAGGTAAATCTATCTAGTGGATCAAATGAGCAGCAGGCTTTGTATGGTGAGATGGCATCAAAAGTAAAAAAAAATCTATTGAAGATTTGTTTACATAGGGCATAATCTAGAAGAAATCCTCCAACCAGTAGATGGCAGTATTTAGTGCTTGAATGCCAGCAGATCAAAGACTTGATTAACCTTCTACAGCCCAGAATAAAAGCTTCCTTATACTTTCAGGTGCAAGCGATTGAGATAAGTTGGCCCAGTTTCAGTCTATCCCTCCCTTATGTGGGTCCACAATTATGAGTTTCTTGAAGCATCTGTAGATCCAGTATATTAACCTTATGAACTGTATCCAATTAGGTCTCCATTAGGTTCACCTGTGGGCCTTAAATCTTGTGTTGGTGAAGCTTTGTGGAGTGGTAAAGTCCCCAAAGAGGGACACAATAGTTTTCTTGTCTCAAACGTTTTCAGTGTTTTAGGAGAAGTGCCACAGGCTCCCCTTAGATAGACATATTTCTTCCTTTTCCGAATATGTTGCATGAAGTCCTCTTGGTCTGCCAATGGAAGTTTATAATAGTTCAAAGTAGAATGCTAATGGTTTTACACACTCTGTTTTCTTTTCCTAATCATCAGGACAGGTCATCAGCTCCCTGTCGTGTAGTTCTTATAAAACCTATATAGGATCTGTGAGTTTAAACAACATAGACAGCAGGACTGGTGTCAAGACTGATTCCAGACACCCCCACCGGGTATGTTGGCCTGTATACTAGCTAGCTCACAGTGCCACTTGAAACTCCTCTTACCAAGTAGAGAATAGTTCTTGGAAACTATCGAACATGACAACCCTGATACCTCAGGACCTTCGAAACAGTGCAGTACTTTTTGCTCAGTCACTCGTGCTCACTTTGTCTCAAAGAGATACACAGAATAAACAATATGGACGTTTTTTAATAAGCATTTATTGAACATTCATCATTCCAGTGTAAAATAGGTGTGCTGAAACAACCACTAGACAGAAACAGAGACAAATGATTAGAAGCACTAAGAAGGTAAAAGGATGGTAAGTTTTTACCATCTTGATATAACCATGAATACAGGCAAGTATATAAATAAATGACAATAAAATGCGTACTCCAACAATGCCACCCTAACTAGATGGACTTAAGTGTACCTAGCATGAGTGTAGGTGTTAAGCCAAGATTCCTCTAGGAAGAAGTCAACCTCATTACCTGAAGTGAGAGACTATGGGACCCCGTCTTAGTCTCCAGTTGGACACCCCACAAGGGATGTTAGACCACTATGAGCCGGAGTATCTACATGCAGGAACCTCAGCGTCAGTGTGTCGGCATGGAAGTAGTGATCTCCTTTCTCTATCTCAGAAAGATGTGATGTTTATATACCCAAAGGTATCCCCAGGGGTTCTACCTCGTTGTGCCACTGTCAGACTTAGGATGATGTTGGGAATGAAACTTGTATATAGTTATTATACATGAGATGGTAGTCCTTCTGAGTTTCCACGAATCCACGGATCCTCATGCATAATGTATGAGGTTATTGTTCAGGGAAACACCCATGTTCTGTAAGTAGTACTGTAACTAGGTAAAGGGTCAGTCCTAGCAGACCGTTATGTATGTAATGAAGAGAAGAAATATAGGTGAAAGGTTGGGATGTTACCCGGACCTATATTGGGGTACCCTATATGGAATATAACACCCTTTAGGGCAAGCAGGACAATAGTCACCAACTACTTTCAGTACGTGACCAGTACATGACCAGCTCGGAATTCTTCAAGTCGAAAATACTTTCAGCTTCTATGTACTTCGAGGTTCAGAATGAAGACTCCAAACAAACAGCAAATAAAAGACTCAACTGAACATAAAAGTCAAATCTGGAGCACTGGTACAAGTCCTGTTCAAGTATTTTGACCTGTTGGTAAAGATAGTCTCTTCTGATTAACTGATCGTCCGTATTTACCAACAATGGGTTTTCAAGCAGATAGGAAAATATGTAATTTGTGTGTCCTCATAAATCATGGCCTGCTGTCTCTCATTCATCCCATTCCTCATTTTATGTTGGTATGAATAATCCATGTCCGGTGTAATTTAACATTGGCTTGTGGAAGTTTCGGTGAAAATCATAATGGCAGATTTCTTTGCGCCAGAGAAAACCCTCATGTAAAGAGTTATGCAATCCTGCTGTACTTCAAACATGTTCCATACTAATTTGATAAACAACATGTACAACACGTTTCCCGCATCACCCAACAGCACAGGAAGTGACATCACTGGATCTCCCATCATCCACTTGCGCACGAAGTGACATCACTGAATTTCTCATCATTCATCTGCACAGGAAGTGTCATTACTGGTTTCCTGACAAAACTGTCTTTACAAGATGAAGCCCAGTAAGCAATACTTTATTTCCCATCACCCATCATCACAGGAAATTATATCATGGCACCCTGGATTCCTCCCATCTCCCAGGACCTACTTAATGACAACTGCATCATGGACGTGCAGTGGGCGTACCGCTGGTGTGCCAAAAGCAAGCCGCCCTCCCAATGCCCACTCCTGGCCTGTGCCCAGTATCAGGAACCCTGGTCCAGTCACCACCCAGCGAAACTCTACAGTACTCCTGGGGTTTCCAGACACCATTCCCCAGGAGTTTTCACCTAGACCTACTGCCGGATTTCCAAGAGCCACCCACACCGCCAACACAAATATTAACACCCCCCTCAACACCCTCTCCGAACACACACACCACACAAGCACCAACAATGCCTACACTCCCACCCTAAACCACGTGCCATAGAAAACCTGCACGTCAACTCCAACTCGCACTCATGCTTCGCAACTCACTCAGCAAACACACAACCAAAATATGAGACCTTCTGAGCAGCAATGCACCTTTCATTCTCTTCATTGACCTAAATAAACCCCTCATTGACTTATGACATTGCTACTGTTCTCCTAGCTGGCCACAGGACCAACTTCACAAGCCAGGAGGAGGACCCCATGAAATGCACAACATCCACAGGGACCACCACCCAATTCATGGAACACCTGTACTTCAAGCTGCAAAGCTCAGAAAGTATCAGTTTGAATTGAACCCTCGCCTACTGACCACCCAGACCCAGAGCCCCTTTACTACCCTCATCACTGACTTGGCCACTCCTCTCACCATTGACCTCAGAGCCTACATTTTCCTTGTTTACCTCAAATTTCAGTTTTAAGACTAAAATGACCCCTGCTCGCCAGCACTTCTAGAAAGCTTGGGCAACATCTGACTCACCCAGAAAGTCATAGAAACAGCACATACCTACCACAGGGCACACACTGGACCTCATCTTCAACACAAGCATCAAATACAGCTCCACCACACAGTTCACATAGAGCATCCACTTCCAAATCAACAGACCTCAAGGGAACACCCCTACTCGGTTCAGCACTCTATGCCGCAGCTGAAGCAAAATCACGCAAGCAGATTGCCTCAGCAACCTCAGCACTGATCAGCCTAGCCATATAGACAACCTCGACAAGGAGATCAACAACTCCAACAACTGAATCAAGAACAGCATAGACTCCCTCGCACCCATCAAACACACCAAGCATAGTAGATTAAGAAAGCATGCCAGATGGTACACAGAAGACCTCTGAGCCACCAAACAACACTATAAACAGCTGGAAGTGAAATGGAGAGCAAACCACAACACCACCGACTGAACTGCCTACAAGAATGCACTCAGACGCCATTACCAACAGATTAGAGACACCAAGAAAAAATCACTGCATTGAAGGAAGTCCCAACAGCTGCAAGGAGATCTTGTCAATCATCAAGGATTTCACCTCACCCTCAGCCACTGTCAACAACATTTCTGCCTCCCCACAATTCTGCAACAACCCATCCAACTATTCCACTGCAAAATTTCCAACATCTCCAGTAACTCCACACACCAACCCAACCCCAGAGAACTCATCACTAACCTACCCACCAACTTGAATGCAGCCTTTTGGCCCAAGCAACAGTAAATAAAAGTCCAGTCTTCCACTTTTGCACTTGATCTTCAATGTTTATGGATCGCTTTATTCAGTGATCAACTTTAAACCAACTTAGCCAACATGTGTTTTGTCATATTTATGACTTCTTCAGGGCTACAAGTACCAAAAATAATAATACTGCATTTACTTATCCAAACTCAGGGGCATATTTACAAAATCCTATCATCACCACAAAGTCACTTTTAGTGACGTTGTGAAGGTGATAGGTGTTTTGCCTTAATTATAAGGCAAGGTTAAGCCACTTAACATGGCTTAACTCTGCCTTGTAAATAAGACCCCCCTTCATGTTACACTAAGGGCCTGATTCTGATGTGGTTAAGAAGGCCTCCTAATGGCATTTGCTCCGTCCAAATTGGATCGGGAACATATCTTTCCGACCAACTCCGAAAGGTTTCCGACCGACTGAGTACGATGCAAATTGGGCATTAGGAATATCCCAATCAGAACCTGACGGCATTTGGATTGACTGAGCCATATGTAGCATAATCGTGCCTGTCTACAGTCCACGTTTCCGAACGACTGAGTACAATGCTGGATTTGGACAGCCATTACAAATCATGCTGTCCGACTCGAATCAGCAGTCCGAATCAGATTTTGAGGGCCCATAGTGGGCCCCTCTGCACCCAGAGCTTTCCCAATCGGGCCCGAGCGGGTACCCTTGGGTCCCCCCTTACCAGCCATGCACAGTGTGGCAGGCACCAGTGGGTGCCCAAATTTCCAAAGCCACCAATTTCTTAAATGAGAGCCTATGCATTTGGTCGGAACAATGGCTTCCATTGAAGTCAATGGGAGTCCAACCAAATTCTATCTGGAAGCATCCGGAGGCATCAAACTTGGTTGGTTGGACTCTTCCGATCCGATTCGGTCGGAATACATTCCCACAACCCATTTGATCAGAGAGCTTCTCAACCACATCAGAATCGGGTCCTTAGCATGAAAGGGCCAAGCAATGGGTGTTGTGATGAGCGTAAATAGGAGGCAGCACAAAACCCTGGCAAAACGAGGAGAAAGGCTTTATTACTCCTCATTTTTGTTGTTTCCATGTGTGCTGCCTTGGGCACCATACAGCTAAACAGCAAAATACCAATGATTGTTTATGTGGAGGAGGGTTCCTACACATAATCAATCATTTTTAAAGAAATGCCATTTGGTAACTTCTATGTGTGCTGCATTAAGCAGCACACATAGAAGTTACAAAATGGCATTTAAAGATTGTTTAGGTGCAGGAAGGGGGACCTTCCTGCACACATAAACTATCTTCCCTCAATGAAGACACCCTTACACTATGGTGCAAGGGTGCCTGCATTGGCGTTAGGCAGTTAAATTTAGCACCAGCACAGGGAGAAATGCAGGGCTGCACCATACTCTAGTAAATATGGTGCAGCCCTAAGTTTCTAATGTGATGAAGTGTGCCATTAGCCTTCTTGGCTTAATGACAAGCTTCGCCATTTTATTGTAAAAATGCCCCTCAGTTTTAATGGGCATATACAATTCATAACATCATCCAGTGACTTTCAAGGTGACGTTCTGATTGTACATGCAAAACATGAATTTTAAGGTACTGGTCACTTATGCACGCAGCCCCTGATCACTATAACCAACATCACAAGGTAATTTATAGTTTGGATTATGGGAACCAGAGACCATGTGTTAAAGGAATCAGTCAATGCTTCCTTTGCCTAGCCAAAGTAAAAGTAAAAGCATGAACATAATGGATTGTATGCCTGACAGGGAAAGAAAGAGAGACAATCTAAAGAACCACTTAGTAACTTGTGATCAAGAGGGGTAACCTGACATGCAATTACCTAGATATCCATATAGGCGGCTTCATGTGAGTAAATACAAATTCCGTTAGTATGTCCACTGTCAACCTATAAGATAATTGAATAGAATAAAATGTAGAAAATTTCCTACTAGAGTGACTCACCCAAAACACTATCAATATCTCCAATTTTATTCAAAACATTTATCCTGTTCAATATATGATCCGTATGTTCAATTCATGGCTCTCCGAGTCTTAGGTTCCGAATACGGATCAAAAGTGGCTCCCACAGAGTTACCATGTATCTGTTGGATATCGCATTCAGAGCACTACAACAAATGAAGGGATAGGAAGTACACATATCACAACCAAGTCAAGAAATCATCAATATTAACTTTAATTTTATGAAGGCATACTTAAGTTGAAATAGGAGAAATCCTAACATTAGCCTTAGCTGAGAGATTATCCCATGGCGAGTACGCGACGGTATGTGCAGTTCCAAATGGGCGAACAAGCAAACACAATAAGATGTTGGACGGACCACTAAAACATTTTAGATACTTACTCCCAGTCACTATTAGATCTCGGTTGAATCCATCATTGTTTATTTGATTACTTTGCCACCCCAGTTCAGACCCAGCCATATGCAAATCAGTCTTGACCCTGTTCCTCATGGAACAGTCAAGCCCGAACTGCAAAGCCAGGTTTTCCCTGGACTGGAAACAAGTATCCTTGGACCGGTTGGGGTAACGCCTCTCATCAGCCAGGCTAGTTTGAATCCAGTGGCAAAGTGAGCAATGGGTCCAAGCCTCGGCATACTAAATGGGTGCCATGGTGGAATGATATTTGAGCAGATCTCAAGAGGCTAACGATGGACTATGGACAACCACTTCCCTTTGCCATAAGATGGAGTTCCCTCTAGCTGCCATACTTCAAGGGTGTTTGGAACTAATTTTAAAACTGGCGTGGAGCTAAAACTGAAAAAAACTCTTTTCGTGTGATGAAAAACATCATCTATAGGTGATAGAAGGAGCAAATAATATATAATTATTATTCTAATACCAGTTTAGCGATATCTGCAGAAAATGATATTGACCTTGTATTCTATGGTTAATCATAGGAAATCTCAAGTGACATCAAATCTTGGTCTGATGGTAAGCGCCATTTTAGAATGATCACACCCATATATTCTGTTATCCTTGAACATAGATCAATTCCACCAAAATATCAGTGTGCCAACATATCTTATGGTTACATTTAGGTGGCTATATAGTATTTTGCGCTGATGTGTGCCATCAAGCATCTAAGTTAGTACCATATCAACCCGTTGGTATATATCTCAAACCCCAATACTAGCAATGTCCATTATCAAACCAGTGCATCTAATACCAATAGTGTGTGCCTATATGTTCCAAGAACCGCTTGATATTCAGCCTACGCAAGAGAGATCATGGGATACCAGGATTATCCCAAATCATTAAAGTCCAATTTTATCAGACTGCAATAGCTAAAACATTGTTAACCCATGACCTTGTGACAAAAATTAGTGAAGAACAACATTATAAGACAGGGGGCCCGATTCACAGAACTAACTTAAGACAAAATCCTAAACTTACTACCATTTTGGTATTCACAGAAGGCACTTACTCATTTTGGTATTCACAGAAGGCACTTACTCATTTCAGTATTCACAGAAGTAAGGAGTCCTAACTTTAGGACTCCTAAATGCCTTCTGTGAATACCTAAAGTCTTAAAGTTAGGATTTTTCTCAGTTTAGGATTCCTAAAGTTAGGAGTCCTAACCTTACTACTCCTAAACTGAGAAAAATCCTAACTTTAAGACTTTCGGTATTCACAGAAGGCATTTGGGAGTCCTAAAGTTAGTAGTCCTAACTTTACTACTACTAAACTGGGAAAAATCCTAATTTTAAGACTTTCGGTATTCACAGAAGGCATTTAGGAGTCATAAAGTTAGGACTCCTAACTTCTGTGAATACCGAAATGAGTAAGTGCCTTCTGTGAATACCAAAATGGTAGTAAGTTTAGGATTTTGTCTTAAGTTAGTTCTGTGAATCGGGCCCAGGAAGTTTACATGTAGTGTTTTTTATGTCATATTCCTGGACATGTATATGTAATATATAATAGCCTCTTTTCATAGTTTTAAATTCATCAGAGTCATAAATGAGTAAAGATGCATATTTTTTGATCATCAGTCTCCAAAGAAATTTTGGAGTTCATGGTTGATATTCAGTCCCGTCTCCACAGCCTGTAACTTCATGATCCATGCTGCATCTTTACGTCTAAAATACAGCTCTTGGTTCCCACCTCTAGGGTTATTAGTCGCATGGTCAATGCCAAAGAACTATGCTGTGTCTGTGATTCGCATTCAGAAGCATGCACTGCTATGGGATATCTCATATCATTAGTTTTCACTGCCCTCACATGTTCACCAAACCTTTATTTTAAACTCTTGATAGTACAGCCCACGTATATGCATTCACATCTACAGACAATAACATAAACCACATATTTGGTGTTACAGTTGATATTGTATCTGATATCATATCCTTTAAAATCACCATCTTAAATTTCTTAGTCTTATCCAGTGCCCACCTACATATACCACACTGTCCACATTTGTAGAAACCCATGCAGTGTAGAGTCTTCCAAGTGTCACCCTGTTTGTATTTCAGGACTATTGGAGATACAATCATTTAGCAGTCTGTCTGTTGCTAATAGATGCCAATGTTTCTGCAGGCATTTTCGCAATTTAGGCGAGAACCAACCTTTCACTTTTTTTGATGCCGCTCTCACATGACTTTTCTTCATCAAGGTACTCTTTCTACCTGTTCACGAATCTATTAATTGCTGCCCGAACAACATGACTGCTGTAACCTCTTTTCAAGAATCTCCTCTCAGTGTCACTCAGTGCCTTATGAAAATCCAGTTAATTTCTACAGTTCCGTCTGGCCCTTGTCATTTCTCCAAATGCAATAGCATTCAGGTGATATCTGGGGTGTGCCCTTGTGTGTAATACCGAATTACAGGATGTAGGTTTTCGGTAAAGATTACTAAGAATACAACTGTATCCACACCGACACAGCCGCACGAAACCTCAGGCAATGGATCGACGACTGCGCCAACACCTTCGCCCCGTTCAAGAAACCCTCTAACAGACGCACCAACAGAAGGGCCATCTGGTTCACCACCGACCTCCAAGCATCCAAGCAGACTTGCCAAAGACTCGAGAAAAAGTGGCACCACAAACAGACGCCGGACAACCACGCAGCCCTCAAGAATGCCAGCCGCAGACAACACCAACTAATTCAAACCGCCAAAAGGACCTCCTTCAAGGAACGCTTTGACAACAATACAAACAACAGCAAAGAGCTGTTCACTATTGTGAAGGAACTCGCCAACCCCAGCTCCAGCTCTAACGACATCCCGCCGTCACAAGACCTCTGTGACTGGCTAGCCACCTTCTTCCACCGCAAGATCATAGACATCCACAACAGCTTCAACACTCTGACCCCCCCAACAGCAGCCGACACCTCAAACTCACCGCCACCCAGCCACACCGGCCTCCTGATCTCCTGGAACCACATCAACGAGAATGAGACCATCAAGACCATGAACACCATCCACTCCTGCTCACCGTCAGACCCCTGCCTCCACCACATCTTCAACAAAGCGTGCTCCATCATCGCACCCCAACTCCGGAAGATCATCAACAGCTCCTTTGAGCCTGCCACCTTCCCGGAGAGCTGGAAACACGCAGAGATCAACGCCATACTCAAAAAACCCAAGGCAAACCCAACGGACCCCAAGAACTTCTGGCCTATCTCCCTGCTCCCATTCCCGGTGAAAGTCTTCGAGAAGATCGTCAACAGACAACTGACCCGCTTCCTCAAAGAGAAGAACACCCTGGTCTAGTCCCAATCCGGATTCTGCAGTAACCACAGCACCAAAACCGCCCTCATCGCCGCCACCGACGACATCAGGACCCTGCTGGACAA
Source organism: Triturus cristatus (assembly GCF_964204655.1). Lineage (NCBI taxonomy): Eukaryota > Metazoa > Chordata > Amphibia > Caudata > Salamandridae > Triturus > Triturus cristatus. Next base: position 863,686,164 of record NC_140588.1, on the reverse strand, counting down.
TGGCAAAACCATGGCCCTCATCCTCTTAGACCACTTGGCCGCCTTCGACACCGTCTGCCACCACACCCTACACACACACCTCCACAATGCGGGGATCCACGACCAAGCCCTGGACTGGATCACCTCCTTTCTCACCAACAGAACCCAGAGAGTCTGCCTCCCTCCATTCCGATCCAAGGCCACCAAGATCACCTGCGGCGTACCCCAAGGATCATCCCTCAGCCGTTTTCAACGTCTATATGACACCGCTCGCCAATATCGTCTGATCGCACACCCTCAACATCGTCTCATACACTGACAACACCCAGCTGATCCTCTTCCTAACCAAGGACCCCACCACCGCCAAGACCAACTTCCATGAAGGAATGAAGGCCGTTGCCAAATGGATGAAGAACAGCCGCCTGAAGCTGAACTCGAACAAGAATGAGGTCCTCATACTCGGTTCCACCCCCTCGGCCTGGGACAACTCCTGGTGGCCAGCCTTTCTAGGAGCTGCACTGGCACCCACCAACCACGCACTCAACCTGGGATTCTTCCTGGGTGCATCTCTGTCAATGACCTAGCAAGTCAACGCCATATCCTCCTCCTGCTTTAACACCCTCCACATGCTTCACAAGATCTACAGATGGAGCCATACCGAAACCAGAAGTATGGTCACTCAGGCCCTCATCACCAGCAGGATAGACTACAGCAACGCCCTCTATGCGGGAATCACAGCCAAACTCCAGAAAAGACTCCAACGCATCCAGAATGCCTCTGCACGCCTCGTCCTCGACATCCCCCACCACAGCCACATCACGGCCCACCTGAGAGACCTGCCCTGGCTCCCTGTCAACAAGAAGATCACCTTCAAACTCCTCACCAATGCTCACAAAGCACTCCACGACGCCGGACCAACATACCTCAACAAACGACTCACCTTCTACACTCTTAACCGCCAGCTTTGATCCGCCGATCTCTCCCTCACCACTGTCCCATGCATCTACCGAACTACCTCCAGTGGTAGATCTTTCTCCCACCTCCCCGCCAAGACATTGAACACCCTCCCCATCCACCTGCGACAGACCCAGGACCTACTGACCTTAAGGAGACTTCTCAAGACCTGGCTCCTCGAGCAGTAGCAGTCCCTTCCCCCTTAGCGCCTTGAGACCCTCGCGGGTGAGTAGTGCGGTCTACAAATGTTTGATTGATTGATTGAACTGTCATTAATAGAAAATGTCAAATCCCCGAAAACTATTTTCTCTGCACTGTATTGGTATGTAAAACGAATATTCGAGTCATTGTCATTCAGGTATGCACGAAAGGCATCCAACTGGCGTATGCTGCCAGTTAAGATCATCAGTCAGTCGTTAATATAACACCCCGTCAACTGGACATTGGTCCGGACCAAGGTTATCCGGCCACCAGGAAGAAGACTAAAAGCATGTGTCCTTATCGAAAAGGAGTACCTCTGTTTTGTCTGAATTTAAATTGTGGGAATTTCTCAGCATCCAGATGACAATTTGTTTCATGCATTTGTTAAACAGTTTGGCCACTGCTTCAACATTACACGTGTATGCCCCCTTTGTCCTTTGCCCATGTTATAGTCGGCCATCTTTTTAAAAAAAAGACTGACCTCTTCATTGCATGATAGCACTCCCAGAAAAGCACTGCATATACTGACGTCTAGTATAAACATGTTGTCTTGAGCTGGGTACTGGTTTTCTTGCTTTGGCTGGTGGTTGGAAGCAACATAATTCCATCAGCTGCCCTCAAGTAGCCTTGTCTACAGTAAGTAGCAAATCGATTCCAGATCCTGCACCAATTAACAAACTGTGAAAAGAATCTGCAGCTCTACACCTACCCCCAAGGATGGTATTACTGTTTACAATCTGGACTCAGTTTGACAAAATATTTTGTAATACTGGGCAAGAAGCCACTATTCTGGCAATGCTACAGCTATTGGTTTCACTACTCATTTGTTGACATGGAATAAGATAAAGGACCCGTCCTCTAGCTTTGTATTTCCCTCCCTGTACTTCTGGAGATGATAATTGAAAGCATATATATATATATATATATATATATATATATATATATATATTGCATTTTTTTCAAAGAAAAGAGTGGTCCTTCTGGGAATCCCCAACCCGACGAACGTGGCGCGCTGACCGGCAGAGCAGGCCTGTAATTTAAATGAGCAAATACAAATTATATAGCGCGCACATGCATAAAGGGATTTATTAATTCATAAACCCCGCGTGACACGTTTCACTGGTAAACAAGATCGCAAATGCAGTCGAAACACGTCATGCGCTATATAATTTGTATTTGCTTATATATATATATATTCACTGAAAAAACCATAGGTTTCAGGGACGCTATAGTTACAAATTAGCATTAAAAAAACCTTTGAATTTCACTGAAAAAACCATAGGTTTCAGGGACGTTATAGTCAGTTGCACATTTCACTCATACAAAACCATAGAAATTCGGATGTTATAGTTAGTAGAGCTAACTATAACTCGCGCCCCTGCAATGCACTGCTGATGACGTCACATATTACATCACTCATGACATGGTCAGTGACATCACTGATGACATCTCAAATGACATCACTGATGATGTCACTGATGACATCATCCAGTGAATGTGTGTTTTTGTAAACTTTAAATATATTTTATATATGTTAATGCCAAGGTGTATTGAAGAATGAGTTGGTGTATAAGTGTCTGTGTGGAAGATTTAATAGGTTTGTGACTGACTATATAAGTTAGTGATTAAATGTCTCTTACTGAATGCATGGGTTAGTGACTAAACTGTGTGAATGTCTGTATCAGACTCTCAGTTGTTGTATAAGCTGCTGCATGGGTTGATGATTAGGTACATGACTGTCTATATGGCTTACTTATTGCTAGCATAAGTATCAGTATGGGTGGCTCAGTGTTTGTGTGTGGGTTTGGTGTGTAACTTTCTGCCAACATGTGTGAGTGGCTAATTTACTAGGTGTATGGGTTTCAATAGTGCATGTGGACATAGCTGTTTCGGTGAGTGTGTGTGTATCACTGTGTTGGAGAGTGAATGTATCTCACTGGTATATGTGTGAGTAACTACATATGTGAAAGGCAGTATATGTGAGTGTTAGAGTATATAAATGACTCAATGTGATAGTGAGTAATTGTGAGAGTGGCTGTATAAATGAGTGTGTGCTTGTGTCAGTGATTGTATAAGAGAGTCAGTATATGTTACTATTTGTATGAATAGGTTAGATACTGAATGTATAACTGTATAGCTGAGTAAATGGCAGTGTTATAGCTTCTTTATATGACTAGCTACGTGTGTCAATAACTCTATGGATGAGTGACGGTGTATGAGTGTTAGTATAGGTGTATGAGTACATATAATAGTGCTATATTGATGAGTGACTGCATGTATGAGTTACTGTATGGGTGAATGAATGAATGTGTGTGTATAACTAGGAAGTAGTCAGTGGGTATATAGTAACTGCTATTGATTTGTCCATGGTTTAGAAAATGGTAGTCAGTATTTTAGAGTGGGTGTATCAAAGGTTATATTAGGGTGTGAAGAGGTGCATCAAATTTACATGTGGATGATGTCATCAGTGATGTCATTTGAGATGTCATCATTGATGTCATCAGTGATGCCACTGACCATGTCATGAGTGATGTAATATGTGACGTCATAAGCAGTGCATTGTGGGGTGAGAGTTATAGTTAGCTCTACTAACTATAATGTCCACATTTCTATGGCTTTGTACAAGTGAAATATGCAACTAACTATAATGTCCCTGAAACCTATGGTTTTTTCAGTGAATTTCAAAGGATTTTTAAATGCTAATTTGTAACTATAACGTCCCTGAAACCTGTGGGTTTTCAGTGAATTATATATATATATATATATATATATATATATTAATGTCCCTGAAACCTATGGGTTTTTCAGTGATTTTCAAAGGATTTTTTAATGCTAATTTGTAACTATAATGTCCCTGAAACCTATGGTTTTTCAGTGAATTATATATATATATACTTACTCAGTCCCACGAAATGCACTGTTATTGCAATCTTGTTAAAGTTGCTTTCAAGAGAAAAAAATGGCCTCGTGAAGTAACGAGTAGCCTAAGAGTCTGTTTTCTTTGTTTATCAAAAGAATCACATGACTATTTATTGCACTTCCTGTTTTACTTTGCTTTACTCGTGATCAAGGGAGTGTGATCCCGAAACGCGTAGAGTATTGTTTGCCTATTTTGCTCTCATTAAAAAAGATCGTTTTTGAAGCTCAATTGGTGTCCGTGGTTGCTGGGGATTCGGAAAAGGAGGAATTACAGCGACTTTTGGAGCGATAAACGGTCACGCTAAGGAGCGTTAAAATTGGAAGAGCGAGCAATGGCAACAATAAGGAACAATAAACGCGCAGAAGCTGCGGACAGGATGTTCGAGAATGCTGATACTGTGGAGACAGCTGAAAATAGATCAGCAACCAACAAAGACAGACCAATATCCAATAAACGACAATTATGGGACCAATTGTGGAAGGCATTAAAAACGGAGCAGAATAAATGGTGGGAAGCCACCACCCTACAGAAATATATTGATGTAGGTAGAGTACCCAGAGGGTTACGGATCTTCATCACACCTACTTTTAGTGATCCGGACCCTGAACTAGTGAATGACTGGGCAACCAATAACCACAACTGCTCAACAAACATGCTAACATTATTGGTGAAATATGCCAAGAAGGACTGTGAGAGACTGGGAGACGTCATTGACAACTTAACGGAACAGATCAAAGCGCTCTGTGAGCAAGAAGAATTTAAGAAAGAAATGGACAAAATGGAAAGAAATCTAGAAAGAATTGAAGATGACATTAAAGTGAAAAAGCAGAGAAAGTTTCAAAGAGATTTGGTGGATTATCAAAAAGGGCAAATCCTAACTTTTGCAAAAAAATACGACCAACTTCGTAAAAATCCCCCTGTGGAAATGCCAACAACGGACAATACCATCAGAGATGCTATTCCACAAGAAGAACTTACAGACACGGAACCCCAGACTGACGGAAGTATCGCCAGTAGCAGTGAAGTTTCGAATATCTCTAACTTCGATGGGGTAAAAACAAGCATTTTAACAGAATTCAACATGATGGCCAAGGGGAGACAAACCAACAACAAACAAGGAAGTGCACGAGGTCGTGGAAGAGGAGGCAGAGGCGCAAGAAGAGGAAACAAGTCAACACGCAAAGACAATATGAGCCCAGTGGGAAGTCGTACAAGGGGCCAAAGCAAGATGAAGTAATGGATAAGAGAACGGTAATTAATTTATCTGACAGAGTGCTTAGTGATTTTGAAATAGAACTACTTGCCCTTGGACTTACTTTTTGTCCATCAAATGACTTCAACTACACGCAAAGGCGAATAGACCTTTTCCATTTCACTAGGAAATTACGCATTAAAAAATGGTTTGCAACTAAGGTGGAAACGCAAGTAGAAAGCATGAATGTTGAACCAAGCACTGTAAGTATTAATGATGCCGAGTTACTTCACACAGCCAATGTACTGGCAGGCTTAGCAACAAATAATGATAATCCTTTTATTGATTTTGAAAATGAGAATGTCATCCTTAATTTAAATGCAAAAAACCCATTTAAACCTAAGTCCATCTTTTTGCCACAAATTAAGAACGATGCAATTGAAGTATTTGAGAAAGGAGTAACTCAGGAGTTAATGAAACTTTCAAAGAGAAAATGGAATGGATGGATGAATGTTACAGTAGCACAAAGAGAGGCTATCAATAATTTGAAAAATGATAACTCTATAGTTATCAAAAAATCAGACAAAGGGGGCAACGTGGTTGTTCAATCACGAAGGAAATATCTAAACGAGGGCTTGCAACAACTAGCAGACAGTGAGAAATATCAAAGGAGCAATAGGATGGAGTACGAACATTCCATAAGACTGTTTCAAACAAGCTTAGACAAATGGAGGAAAGATGGGGTACTTGAGAAAAATGAGTTTGATTTTTTGACATGCAGATATCCCAAATTACCAGCTCTATACCTTTTACCGAAGATCCATAAGAACCCAACAGACCCCCCAGGGAGACCGATTGTTTCTTCTAGAGGTAGCTGTATGGAAAACACTTCCAAATATGTCGATTTTTTCTTGCAACCCTTTGTCACCAAGCTCCCATCGTACATCAAGGACACAGGTCATTTTTTGAAAGTAATAGAGAATTTGGAGTGGAAGAGTGAATTTTCGCTCCTATCTTTAGATGTTGCAAGTCTTTACACGTGTATACCACATGAGTTGGGACTTGCAGCATGTAAACATTATCTTAATGAGAGATCCATCTCATACCTCAGGCACACTCAGATGCTTATAGAGATGATGACTTCCTGTCTTACACAAAACTTCTTCACTTTTGACGGCAAAATTTACAAACAATCTCTCGGTACTTCAATGGGGACTTGCTTTGCTCCTTGCTTTGCTTGTCTCTATTTGGGGTACTGGGAGGAAAAGGTTGTTAAAGAACATGATGCCTTTAAAAATAAAATAGTGAAGTGGGTGAGGTACATCGACTGACATCCTATGTATCTGGAATGGCAGTGAGACCGAAGCAAATATGTTTGTAGAAAGCCTTAATGACAACATCTACAATCTTCAGTTTACAAGCCAATGGTCAAAGAGTACCATTGAGTTTCTTGATCTTTCCCTTACCATCCAAAATGATAAATTGAAAAGCTGCCTTTTTAGGAAGAAAACTGCTGGAAACAGCCTTTTGCACGCACGCAGCTGTCACCCAAAACCTCTGTTAGACAGCATTCCTTTGGGAGAACTCTTGCGAGCCAAGCGCAATTGCAGCTCCCCAGAGGATTACGCAAAGGAAGAAGGAGTTATGACTCTGAGATTTCTGGAAAGAGGGTATTCAGAGACTACTGTGGACAAAGCAAAGATAGAAGTAGCTAAAAGATCAAGGGAATCATTACTGACTGAAAAAGAAATAAAAGATGATGAGACAGAGAAAATAAGGTTTATTACTTCCTTTAATAATCAAGCCAGGGATGTGCGCAAGAGCCTCAACACTTTTTGGCCAGTGTTACACACTGACAGTGACCTTTCAAAAAGTGTGGAATTGTTTCCACAAATTACATATAGAAAGGCGAAATCATTAAAGGACACACTCTGCAGAACCATTGAACCTACACAGACCAACGTTCTAGGGGTACAAGGCTTTTACACATGCAGAAAGTGTAAGGCGTGCAAACACAGCAAAAACTGCAAGGAATGCATCCTTTCTCCAAATAACAAGCCCCACAAGATTTTAAAACATACATCATGCAACACAGATTATGTCGTCTATGCCCTGTTTTGTCCTTGTAAAAAAGCCTATATTGGCAGCACCATACATAAGGCTAAGATTAGAATTTTAGAACACTTTCGCGCCATCAAGCATGGCGATAAACAATACCCTGTTGCACGACATTTCCTGAGTCATCACAATCAAAACAGTGATTTACTGAGTTTTTGTGTCCTTGACACAATAAAGATGAATGAGAGGGGAGGAAATAGAGTACAGGACCTCAGACGATTGGAGTCAAAACTAATAATCCAGTATGGTACTTTGGCTCCGATAGGTCATAACTGTGACGAGGAGTTAGCGGTGCATTTGGGATGAATTTGAACAAGTTCATGTTGAATCTTCACAGGCCAGCATTTTTTGAAACGAGGGTCAGCAACTCGTGTATAAATGTCACTGCCAAAAATGTTTTTATGAATTTTAAATTGCATAGTTTCAGGAAGTATAGTCTTACTTTAATTCTTTCGATCAATTGTTGATTGATTTATTTGTTTTCTCTTGTAGATGCACACTCTGTCCTATTCGGGTGACATATGGAAGATTGAGTATCTCTGATAAGCCCACTGGGGCAAGAAGTGTTGACTGAAGATGCATATATGTGATCTAAATGTCAAGTATAATTAATTCTCGTTCAAACAAGTAATTTGGACTTTTGTATACAATGCCCACTTGGGCTGGAGTGGTGAATGTTTTGAAATAATCACGAGCGAATCGGAATTTGATGAAATGCATACATTTATATGGACGGGAATAGTCACTGATTAGCACATACTGCAATGAATGTTTAGATCACATCAAACGGGTTACTCAGTCCCACGAAATGCACTGTTATTGCAATCTTGTTAAAGTTGCTTTCAAGAGAAAAAAATGGCCTCGTGAAGTAACGAGTAGCCTAAGAGTCTGTTTTCTTTGTTTATCAAAAGAATCACATGACTATTTATTGCACTTCCTGTTTTACTTTGCTTTACTCGTGATCAAGGGAGTGTGATCCCGAAACGCGTAGAGTATTGTTTGCCTATTTTGCTCTCATTAAAAAAGATCGTTTTTGAAGCTCAATTGGTGTCCGTGGTTGCTGGGGATTCGGAAAAGGAGGAATTACAGCGTTGTCGGAATATATATATATATATATATATATATATATATATATATATATATATATATAATTCTTATTTGTTCAACCTAACGTGACTGTCACATTTGTTTGTGAGAGGTAGGGGTGAGGGGGGATGGTGGACAAGGAGCTCCTGCTGGGGGGTTTCAGAGCAGTATTGGGTGCCGACCTGCATGATTGTTGCTTCCATTGCATCTGTTCTCAGAGACTTACGAGCAGGCGGACTGGCTCGTAGATGAAGAGCTGCGAGCCGACTGGCAGGCGCATAGAGGGAGAACTGTGGCCCGTCAGATCGCAGAGGGAGAGCTGTGGGCCAGCTCGCAGAGGAACACCTCAGGGCCGACTGGTATAGGGAATGGTACGGGCCGTCGGCTTCCAAAGGGATAGCTCAGGAACAGTGATGTGGGGAGAGGAAGCATGAACGGGGTATCTCGCAGAGAGAGACCTGCGGTATATTTCCAGTCTTGGCTTCACAGATACAACTGCGGGCCCGAGAAGTCGCGCCCGAAGAGCTGTGAGCCGACAAGTGGTTCGCAGAGTGAGACTTGCGGGCCCAAGAATGTTGTTGGAGGTATGCTGTTGATGGGGGAAAAGGGTGTGTTACCTGCTGATGTAGGGAGACGCAGCGTGAAAGAGGTATCTCACACAGACAGAGCTCCGGTATATTAAATTGCCCCCGGGACCTTTCTTTTATATTTTCACTTGATGCGAGGCACAAGATGGCTACTAACACTTCCTGGTTTGAAGTGTTAGCAGCCAATCAGAGGCAAGCTCGTGCTCGGGAGTTAGACACCATCCTGATAAATATATATATTTTTTCCTTTAATATCTCAAAAACTACTGAACGAATTTACACCTTTTCAACAAAAGCGCGCTTTCTGGACCAAGACCTTTCTCCCTGCCAAATTTGGCGTAATTCCGTTCAGCAGTTTGACCTGTAGCCTTGTCTTAAGTTTCTTATGGAAAATTCATTGAGAAAACACTTTTTCGGACCCCCTTTTTCCTCAGCCCTCCCTTGACCAATCACCCTGTAATATGTCTTCACAGCTGGATGGCTACAGTCATGGGTGCAAATATCTAGCAATAAACTTGCTTTCATTCAACAACCAACCTTGTACGTCCTCAATACACCCCTAAACTTTCAAGATACAAGCTGATCAAAAAAGATAAAATTTCTGGAAAATGTAGTAAAGATTCGTCAAACGATGCCAACTTTATAAGCACATGGAGGGGTCCCAACATGAGTGAAGCCCCGGGTCTGCGGGGGCCCCAGCAGGCCCCCGCAGCCCCAGCGAGCCTCCACTATTATTTTTTAAGAAATGCCCCGGGACCTAGCCCACCCCGGGGTCTCATTAAAATAAAATGCGGGAACCCGCAATCCCAGCACGAATTACGACGATATATATATTTTTTTTAATGCTTTTTTTTGGCCCTGAGGTTCCTTCTGGGACCCCCTGAGCAGGCCTAGAGGATCAGGGTGTTTCTACCCTGCCCCCTTCTCTTGTTTTATACCTTTGTTTCTCTGTTTTCTGGTGACTCGCCTCTACCGAGTCACAAGATGGCTGCCAACACTTCCTGGTTTGGAGTGTTGACAGTCAATCACAGTGAAGCTCGTGCACGGGACTTAGGCTCTGTCCAGATATCAAAACTTTTATTTTTCTAAATTCTCAGCAACTATTGAACGGATTTACACCATATAAAAAAAAAAGGTCGCTTTCTGATCCAAGCACTACCTTTTTGCCAAATTTGGGGTAATTCCGTTCAGTAGTTTTGGTTCTAGCCTTGCACAAAGTTCCCTATGGGAAATTTATTGTTTGACTCTTATTATTTGAATTTCTCAAAAACTACTGAACGTATTTACACCATTTAAAAAAAAGGTTGCTTTCTGAACCAAGTTCTACCTTTCTGCAAAATTTGGGGTAATTCCGTTCAACAGTTCGGACTGTGGCTCGTCGCAGAATTTCGTATGGAAATTAACACGGGGAAAATGCGTTTTGGGACCCCCCTTTTTTCTCATCCCCCGCTTGATGAATCACCCCCAAACTTTCAGGATAGCAGCTGACCTGGATAGACTTCTTTTGGGGAGCATTTCGCAAAGATTCGTCAAACAACGCCAAAGTTATTAGCAAATCAAAAAAATCTTTTCCTATGGAAACTAGGTAATATTTATACTAACTACATCTCGTGCGCCCGCAATCCACTGCTGATGATGTCACATAGCACATCATTCATGACATGGTCAGTGACATCACTGATGACATCTCAAATGACATCACTGATGTCATCACTGATGACATCACCCAGTGAATGTGGTTTGGTTCGTTATTTAAATATGTATTATATATATAGCAATTTGCATTGAAGAATGAGTGGATATATAAATAGAAATATCTGGATGGAGGATTTAGTAGCAGTGTGATTGACTGTTTACTTGACTAATTTATAGTGTCTCACTAAATATATTGGATAGTGACTAAACTGTGTGAATATCTGTATCACTTTGTCAGTTGTTGTGTAAACTGCTGCACCAGTTGGTTACTAGCTACGTGAAAGTCTATATTATTTATTTATTAGTTAACTGAGTATTTGTATGGGAGAGTGAATGTGTGTGTGGTTCGGTGGGGGTGTGTGACTGCCCAAAGATGTGTGAATAGTTGATTCAGTAGGTATCTGAAGTTAAAACTACATGTTATAACCGTTGTTTGGGTGAGTGAATATCTTTATGGGTGTGGTGATGAGCAAATATATGTCTCAATGGTACATGTCCAACAAACTAGAAACATAAAAGCCAGTGTATGTGTCAGTTGTTGTATATAAATAAGTATGCATAAGACTCAGTGATTGTATGAGTGACTGTATGGATAACTGTATATTTGTAATAGTGTTTTTATTAGACACTAAGTTGAGTTATTATCTATATGAATAGATGAAGTGGTGTTTTTAAAAGTGTGTAGCTAAGTAAAAGTAAGTATGATCCATTGTTTGCATAAGTGAGTAGGATGACTTCATAAGTGATTAGGATGTGTGCTGGTGTGTAATGTCGATATAGGTGTATAAGTATATTTGATAGTGTTCTATTGATCATTGATGACATGTATGAGTGAATCTATAGGTAAGTGATTCGATGTGTGTATAGATCTAGGAATCACTGAGTGGGTGTTTAGAAACTTGTATTGGTGTGACAATGGTTTTAAATCTGGCACTCTGTATTTTACAGTGAGTGATGAAAGGTTATACTAGTGTATGATGAGGTGTATCTGATTGTCACCTGGATGATGTCATCAGTGATGTCATTTGAGATGTCATCAGTGATGTCACTGACCATGTAATGAATGATGGAATATGTGACATCATCAGCAGTGGATTGCGGGCGCGCGAGATGTAGTTAGTACAACTAACTATATTGGAGGAATTTCAATGGTTTTGTCCCAGTGAAATGTCCAGCTAACAATAACACCCCTAAAACCTATTGTTTTTTCAGTGAATTTCTAAGGTTTTTTAAATGCTAATTCCTAACTATATCAGGCCTGAAACCTATGGTGTTTTCAGTGAATTTCAAAGGTTTTTTAAATGCTAATTCCTAACTATATCAGGCCTGAAACCTATGGTTTTTCAGTGAATTTCAAAGGTTTTTTAAATGCTAATTCCTAACTATATCAGGCCTGAAACCTATGTTTTTTTCAGCGAATTTCAAAGGTTTTGTAAATGACAATTTTTAATGTAGTAATTGTTATACTGATTTTTTTTATACTGATTTACTACATTTTTTAAACTATTTATGTTTAGATATTTGTTTTAATTACATTATAATTACATTATACATTATAATAAAAATATACTTTCTCAGAATGAATTACTTTAGTTTAAATACTTTGCAAATAGGAAATAGATTTTTAAGTACAGTAGTTACAGTTGTTGCAATGGGCAACACAATTTCAAACACAATGCAACATTGAGCTCAATGTAAATTTCTAGTCAAATGCAATTAGTTACTTTATGGATTACTTTCTAACCACAGGACTGGATCCTAGATTCAGTCCTTGGACATCTCCTGTAAACAGTTGAGTAAAAGCGTTTTGGTTACAGTAGTGATTTTTAAGGAATATTATTGTATTTTAAAAGTTGTCACTTAGAATTTTTTTTCACATAGAATAACCAATGTTATCCTAAGGCAGAAAATTCACTTAGCAGGTAAGTAGTGTTATCATTACTTTTTCTTACTCAGTGGTCGATCCTGGATCCAGCACTGGTGAATCTCCTGTAAACAGTTGAAAGAACGTGTATAAGTCATACAGACGATTATTTAGGAATATTTTTAGTTTGTGAAAATAGACAGAAACTTTTCTGCTGAAAACCACACAATGGATTCCTATGGAAGGAAATACAAGTTACTGGTAAGTACGCTTAGAATTACTTTACAGGGTGAGTGCTGGGCTAAAAGATGCAGCCCTGGGTTCTCTCCTGATAACAGGTGAGTAAATCGGAATTCGTAGTTCGGCTGATTTTAGAGGAATATTTGTACGTTTCAAAAATGGACACAAACTTTTCTGGTCAAAACCACACAATGGATTCCTATGGAAGGAAATACAAGTTACTGGTAGGTATGCTTAGAATTACTTTTCAGGGTCAGTGCTGGGCTAAAAGATGCAGCACTGGGTTCTCTCCTGATAACAGGTGAGTAAATCGGAATTCGTAGTTCGGCTCATTTTAGAGGAATATTTGTACAATGGTGAAGGAAGGTGGCGGGGCCTGAGGTCCTGTGGCGCTTTTTAAGTTGGGGAATTAAATCCTCTTCAATCCTGCGGTCCCCTGGGGGCCAACTAGTCCACCAGGTACCTCCAGTATGCACCAGGGAGCTGCGTTGCAGAGAGGTGTACTGAGGCCGCACCCCTTTTTACAACACTCTGCAATGCAGCTCCGTGGCACTTAGTGGAGGTACCTGGTGGGCTAGTTTGCCCCTAGTGGACCTCTGGATTGAAGAGGAATGAATTTCCCAACTTAAAACGTGCCACAGGGCGTGTTTGCACACATATCACCTCAGGCCCTGCCCCCGACCTTCACCACTGTGCAAACGTGCACGTGGTGTTTTAATTTGGGGGATTAAGTCCCCTTGAATCCTGAGGTCCCCTGGCGGCCAACTAGCCCGCCAGGTACCTCCAGTAAGCGCCATGGAGCTGCGTTGCAGAGAGGTGTAAAAAGGGGTGTGTCCTCATTACACCTCTCTGCAACGCAGCCCCCTGGCACATACTGGAGGTTCCTGGTGGGCTAGTTGGCCCCCAGGGACCCCCAGTATTCAAGGGGAATTAGTTCCCCCTCTGCAAATGCACCAGGAGGGGCATTTTCAGAGTGGTGCAAGGAGGGGGCGTGGCCTCCGGCCCTATCCCGTCTTTTTTTTCCCTTTTTTTTAGAAGGGGGGCTGTGTAGCCCCCTGCTTTTTCTAATTCATTGGCCCTGGGGACACCATCCCCCAGGGCCTGCCCCCAATTTGTTTAAAAAAAATAAAAATCGGGAAGGGGGCCGTGTGGCCCCCCTCCCGTGGCCAATTCCGTGCCCTGGGGACCCCATCCCCCGGGGCATGGCCAATTTTTTTAACTATTTTTCTATTTTGGAGGGGGCTGCATAGCCCCCCTCCTCAGGCCACTTCAAGGCCCCGGGGACCCCATCCCTAGGGGCCGGCCATTTTTTAAAATAATTTTTTTTTCTGTTAATTGGGGAGGGGGGCTGCGTGGCCACTGGTAGCCCCAGGGACCCCATCCCCCGGGGCAGGCCCTCACCATTGCGGACCATGGGAGTGTCCACAATCCCCGCATGTCCCGCCGCCTCCCCGCCTCCTGCGGGAGCCGACATTGCTTTTCAACATGGGGAGCAGCTAACATGCTGCTCCCCATATGGAAAAGCAATTTGCTTTGCTTCATTGAAGCGAGAGCAGGTTTCCTTGCTCTCGCTTCAATGAAGCAAAGCAGTTTGCAATGGCAGGGTGAGAGCCGCGAGGCTCCCGCCCTGCCATTGCAAACAGCAGTGTCCTGGGAAACTGCAGGAGCCGGCCCTGTGGGGTGGTGGTCCCCAGGGCCTATACAAGGCTCCAGGAGGGGGGCCGCGTGGCCCCCTCCCACATTGTGAAGTTGCCCCGGGGTGGCGGTCCCCGGGGCTGGGGGGGCCTGAGATACCCCCACACCAAATGTATTGAAGCCCCGGGGGGTGGCGGTACACAGGGCTGGCGGGCCTGAGAGCCCCCCCACCCATTTTAAAGAAGTCTTGGAGGTGGCGGTCCCCGGGGCTGCGGGGGGCCATGTGCCCCCCGTGGATATTATGTTAGAGCCCTGGAGGGTGGCGGTCCCTAGGGCAGTGTGGGGGGGATTTGGACCCCCCACACTTTTTCAATATGCCCCTGGGATTTGGCCCCCCGGGGGCAAATTAGCATACTCAGCTCGGGCTGAAATTTTTTTTTGGGGGCCGAAATTCGTGCTGGGTGCGCGAATCTCGCCGATTTATTTTTTTTTAAAATGCTTTTTTTGGCCCTGGTGGTCCTTGTGGGACCCCTTGAGCAGGCCTAGGGGGCCAGGGTGTTTCTACCCTGCCCCCATTTTGCATTTTTCGCATTTGTTTTTTAGGTTTCTTGTGCCTCGTTTCTACCGAGGCATAAGATGGCTGCCAACACTTCCTGGTTTGGAGTGTTGACAGCCAATTAGAATACAGCTTGTGCACGGCAGGGTGCGCGCTGGGTGCACATAGGGTGCGCGGATACTCCGAGGCCATAGATATATATGTACTTTTAAATGTCATTTTCTCAGGAACTACTGAACGGATTTACACCATTTAAGCAAAAGGCACAAGTCTGAACTAAGGACTACCTCTTTGCCAAATTTGGTGTAATTCCGTTCAGAAATTCGGGCTGTAGCTGCGGCTAAAGGTCCTATGGGAAATTGCATGGGGTAAACGTGTTTTAGGACCCCCCTTTTTTCTCGGCCCTTGCTTGACGAATCACCGTGAAACTCTCAGGATAGGAGTGGACCGGTGCAGGCCAAAAGTTTGGAAACTTTCGTGAAGATTCGTCAATCGGCACCAAAGATATTCCAAATAGAATGTTGCGGATTTCCTATGGAAAATAGGTCCTAACTATATCTACCTACTGGCAACTGCCAGTAGGTTATATATATATATATATTCACTGAAAAAACCATAGGTTTCACACATGTTATAGTTAGCGGAAATTTTACTGATAAAAAACCAATGAAATTCCCCCGTTATAGTTAGTGCAGGAAACTATAACTCACGCGACCGCAATCCTCTGCTGATGCTAATACTGTATTTAGACACTTATTTGCCCATGTCTTCTTCCATAAATTTTTAGCTATACATATATTACAAATATTTTTTTTTCATAAAGACACATATGTCATCAGCAGAAGATTGCGGTCGCGTGAGTTATAGTTTCCTGCACTAACTATAACGGGGGAATTTCATTGGTTTTTTATCAGTAAAATTTCCGCTAACTATAACATGTGTGAAACCTATGGTTTTTTCAGTGAATTTGCAAGGTTTTTTAAATGCTAAATCCTAACTATAACGTGTGTGAAACCTATGGTTTTTTCAGTGAATTTGTACGGTTTTTTAAATGCTAAGTTACTTTACGCCATTCGTGGCCCACTTTACGCAGTTAGTGCCGTGCCCACGTTACGCTAGATGGGCCATGTACGCACGATGTGCTTCGCGCACCGTGCGCACATGGAGGACATATTATGCGCTTCCTTGTGATAGGTAATCTGTTGAAATTTTTTGGGGAAATGCTGTGCTCTTATATGCCATTTGCACACGGGGTGGAGAGAGTGGTTTTTTTTTTTTTTAATAATTTTTTACCGTACGCGTACGGTACGCGTACGGTAAGCGTAATCGGCGAAATTTTCAAAAAATTAAAAATTACCGTTTTTTGCCTTGGGGGATCTTTGAAGACTCAACTAACATGGTTATGTGCATGGGCGCTGTCTAAACAGCCCCTTTCTATGTTTTTGGCATTTGTTTATCAGCTCCCCCCTCAGAGTGCGAGAGAGAAAATGGCGGCCGCCGCTTCCTGGTTTCGACCGATTCGAATGTTTACTAAGATCTAAGGGCCAATCAGAATCGCGCTCGCGCACGCCACCGTACGCGTACGGTAAGCGCACCGTAAGCGCACCGTAAGCTGGCTCAGATCTATATATTGATTTAAAGGCTATTTTCTCAGAATCTACTGAACATATTTACACCAAACCTACAAAAGGCACTTCCTTGACCTGAGGACTACCTCTCTGCCAAATTTCAAGTAATTCTGTTCAGCCGTTCGGGCTGTAGCTGTGTCTAAAGGTCCTATGGAAAAATACATGGGAAAAACGCGTTTTGGGACCCCCCTTTTATCTCAGCCCCCGCTTGACGAATCCCCCCGAGACTTTCAGGGTAGGAGCGGAGCGTAGCGCCCCACCTATTTTGAAAAATTCGCAAGGATTCGTCGACCGGCGCAAAAGTTATTCAAAATAGAATGTTGCGGATTTCCTATGGAAACGTGGTCCTAACTATAACTACCTACTGGCGACTGCCAGTAGGTAATATATATATATATATATATATATTCTCTGAAAAAACCATGGGTTTCAGGCACGTTATAGTTAGGAAGTAGCATTTAAAAAACCTTAGAAATTCAATGAAAAAACCATAGGTTTCACACATGTTATAGTTAGCTGGACATTTCACTCGTAAAAAACCAATGAAATTCCCCCGTTATAGTTAGTTCAGCTAACTATAACTCGCGCGCCCGCAATGCACTACTGATGACGTCACATATTACATCACTCATGACATGGTCAGTGACATCACTCATGACATCACTGATGACATCTCAAATGACATCACTGATGTGATCATCCAGTGAATGTGTGTTTTTCTGAAAATTAAATATGTTTAATATATGTATATCTCAAGGTCGATGGAAGAATAAATGAGTATATAAGTGTCTAAATTGATGAATTCTTTTTGAAAAATTGATTGTATTACTGACTGATTAAGTGTATCTTTGTGAATACATGGCTTAGTGAGCAATGTTTAAATATGTAAATATCTGTATCAGTCTCTCACTTTGTGTATAAGTGGCTGCATGGGTTGGTGAGTAGCTACATGGGTGTCTATATAGGTTATTAGTTGGTTTTTTGAGTCTCAGTATGAGTGTCTGAGTGTCTTCATGGTGCGGTGGGGGTATTACGTAGTGCATAGATGCATGAATGAGTGACTCACTGTTTGTATGTGTTGAAGACAGCATGTGTGCAGGACTGTATGGGTAGATGAGTGTGTGCATGGGTGTGTTAGTGAGTGAATGACTGTCTCAATAGTGTCTTCATAAGTAACTACATATGTTTTAAACTAGTATATGTGACTATTGGTGTTTATAAGTGAGTATATGTGAGAGTGAGAGATTGGAAGAGCTCCTGTATGAATAAGTATGTGTTTCTATAAGTGATTGTTTAAAAGACTAAGTATGTGTAAGTTTCTGTAAAAGTAAGTGTGGTGGTGTGTGTATAACTGTATATGCAAGTAAATGGATGTTTGATTCCTTATTAGCATGAGTGACTATGTGTGAGTAACTCTATGGATGAGTGGCATTGTGTTACAGGATGTTTAGTTGTATGAGTACATATGATGTGTGAGTACATGTATGAGTGACTGTATAGGACTGTTGGTGGATGAGTGGATGTGTATGTGGATCTTAGAATTACTGAATAGGTTGTTGTAACTGGTATTAGTATGTCCATTTTTTTGAAAATGTCAGTCTCTTTTTTTGAATGTTTGTATCAAAGGTTATATTTGGGTGAGAGGAGGTCTACCACTCTGTCACAAGGATGATGTCATCAGTGATGTCATTTGAGATGTCATCAGTGATGTCATGAGTGATGTCACTGACCATGTCATGAGTGATGTAATATGTGACGTCATCAGTAGTGCATTGTGGGCGCGCGAGTTATAGTTAGCTGAACTAACTATAACGGGGGAATTTCATTGGTTTTTTACGAGTGAAATGTCCAGCTAACTATAACATGTGTGAAACCTATGGTTTTTTCATTGAATTTCTAAGGTTTTTTAAATGCTAATTCCTAACTATAACGTGTGTGAAACCCATGGTTTTTTCAGTGAATTTGCAAGGTTTTTTAAATGCTAATTCCTAACTATAACGTGAGTGAAACCCATGGTTTTTTCAGTGAATTTGCAAGGTTTTTTAAATGCTAATTTTTTTTTTTGTTCTTCTTTTTTTTTTTACATATTTTTATTTTAATTGTCTATCCTTTTTTATAGACTATGGTTTAATTTTAAAAATTCTACAATATGTTTTTATTTTACCATTTTTTATAATAAAGAAGTAAAATTTATTAGTATTACATATTTTTTTTTTTTGTTTGTTTTTTTTTTTTTACCGTGCGCGTACGGTAAGCGCACGTCTTGCTGTAATTACGTTAGATTTCTACGCTGTTTGCGTTCATTTACGCAATTTGCGTAGACGCACGTCACGCGCGCACAGCGCGTAACGCGTATGCTGCACGCGCACGTTACGCGGAAGTGAAGGGGCGTGCCTGTTATGCGCATGCGCGCGAGCACGTGTCTTTTTTACGCGCATGCGTACTTTTGCCGTAAGCGCACCGTAAGCGCACCGTAAGCGTACGGTGGGTCATGTGATCATGAAACACAACTTTTGATTGGTTCAAACTACTTTCAGTTCTAGAACTCTCCTACACCACACCCATTCCCCTCATTTCTGCTTGTGATCCCTTAGGAGAAGGAGCTGGGTTGTCTTTGTGATACGATGGCAGAACAGCAGAGCCCTTCTGAGAGTGAGGCTAGCAGCACTACCTTGAGGCAGAGAGCGAGGAAACAAAAGACCTCTTTCATATGGGAGTATTTTTCTTTTCCAGAGGGCCAGCAAAAGGTAAATGCACCCTTAGTGACTTGTAAGCTGTGTGGCCGTGTACTTTCAAGAGGGAATCCCGACAGGAAGTATTCCTTCGGGAATCACACCATGTTGAGACACCTTAAGGATGTACACAGAAGGACACATGCTCGACTTACTGAAGGTAACCCTTCAGTAAATCAACCAAGCACATCCACAGCAGCTCAGCCTGGACCATCATCTGCAGTGCCGAGTCCTTCTTCTGCAGGTCAGGTGAGCCCTTCATCTGTGGGGGGAGCATCTCCTTTTTCTTCTCCTCAGGAAATTAACCCTCGGTTTCTGAGGGTTGAAATACGGTGCGCCACTTGTCATGATCTAATTTGTTATAGGGAGACCAGTATTTCCCTAGTAAACAATAAAATAGATCAGCACACTTGTCGTACCGTCTAATATTCCCATTCTTTCTTTCCTCTGTCCCTGCATGAACACAACGGCTCTTTTAAGAGCCAACCTTACCTTTCATCTATATTTTATATATGTTTTTAAAACTTTTTTTTTTTTTTTTTTTACCGTACGCTTTTTAAAAAACACTAAAAATCAATTATCACATTACAAGGTCCTTGAGAGACTACAATGAAAAACTGAAAATGTAATTGTGGAGAAGTGGAAAAAAAGGACCATGATATTTTTGACTTACCATACCCACTCAAAAAAATATTTATTCATTTTAATTTTTTTTTAATTGCTTTAAAAATGGTTCTAGTTTTCGAAAATTTTCTATCTCAATCTGAAAAAAAAGAAAAAAGTATTAATATTTAATAAAACATTGTATAATACAGTACACGTATTTACATATTTTTCAAAAAAAAAATGTGCCTTTTTTTTGCTGTTTTCAGAATATATTGCATTTCACTATAAATTGTGAAAGCAATTGCATTCATCATTTAACAGCGGGCAAAAAAAAAATTAACAATCTCAAAGATTGTTTTAAAAAAGCCCACAATCTCTTTTTGCATAAACATAACTTTATAGAAATGCATAATATTCTTTAAAAATTTCATCTAATATCAATACTTATTTCTTTAAAATACCGTCTGATATTTTTGTTTCAGAAGTATAATCACAAAAATATATCTCACATAACTCCACAATACATCTGGTTCCATTTCCTTTAGGCCAAATAGTAATTTTAAAATTCTTTTTTGATTAAATTTCCAATGTTAATCCAATAAAAATCTAAAGTTTAAATTGTACAGATCTCACCGATTCTCTGTAACATTTTGGTTTCCGAAAGATTTATTATTAATTAAATAGGTCCACAATAGAATTGTTTACCTTTCCGCATGGCCAAATAGTAAATTAAAAAACTTTTTTGAATAAATTTCCAATGGCAATCCAATAACATTCCAAAATTTAAATTGTGCAGATGTTACCGATTTTTACAAAATTATTGGTTTTCCAAAGTTTCATTTAAAATTGAAAAAGTCCACATTAGAATTGGTTACCTTTCCATTAGGCCAAATGGTAATTTGTAAAATCATTTTTTTTTTTAAATTCCACTGGTAATCCAATAAAATGGTAAAATTGTTTTGTCCAGATGTTGCCAAATCTCTCTAAAATTTAGGTTTCAGGAAGATTAGATAGGAATTTGCTAAATCAAAAGGCAAACGTTGCTTAAAAATCAATTGGGAATCATTACACAGTGTCCAGCCTTTTTCACATTTAAGATAAACTGTGTAATGTCCAGAAGTTACAGTAGGTCCATCATGGAAAATTATTGCAACTGTTACAAAAGTTTTTCCTGAAATTGATAATTGCTGTCCTGTAAACTTCTTTATTAAAGTATCTAATTTTGAACCATCAGCTTTACAGCGTTGCATCATTAAAATTACATACTGTCCGTATTCTTTTAAAATTAACGTTGAAAACATGTCAGATTGACACTCACTGCATTCCATGCTATGATTAGCATCTTTAACTAATTTAGCAAAAGTGACTGTTTTACTTTCTGGCAATGTTAAATAAATAAACCTTTCAGAATCAACATTAGAGCCACATATATTATAACAGTTTTCACAACTATGTTCCCATTTATAAGAGAGACCAAATAAATGTTTAATGGGAACCCCTTCTTCTTCCAGTACCTGAAGAAAAAACATCAAGAATTCCTGTGCGTCTTGCTGTACATTTTGAGAAAACTGTGTTCGTCCTGAACATACATCTAAAAGTTTTCTAATTTCAGTAGCACTTTCTATTTGAGTTTTATCATTACTCAGCTTTTGAAAAAGGAGACTCAACTCAGAGCAGAATCTTTTTTCCTGATTTACTATTATCTGCTCTTGCATACTTTCCAGATAAAATGCAACATTCAGCACTACATTAGCGTAGCAGTTGACACCAGAGCTATTTTCAAAATGACATCCTACAACCTCTTCCACACTGTCCTTTTTCTTTTTGCTTGCAGTCACATCACTATCTTTTTGTTTTCTCTTCTGTACACCCTCATTACAGATATTCTCAAATCTCCTTTTACGACAAACTACACGTTTCTCCAACACAGGATACTGACCTAAATGAGTAGCATAGCTTCTTCTTAATCTATTATACTCCTTCACACAATTTGCATCAGCACTAACTTTTGAGTCATCAAAGTCTATCATGAATAAACCTGATAATGTTTTCACTCGTGACAAAGCAACATATGCCATACCTTTTTTGAACACAGTCGAACCAATGTTCACAAATGCACAATCTACAGTCAATCCTTGAGACTTGTGAATAGTTACAGCATATGCTAGAGAAAACGGAAACTGCTTCCTACGTACATATAAGTCTTTCACAAGCATGAAACGAACTGAACAACGACAAATGTCTTTAACTTCTTCTATCTGATCAAATTTTATTTTTAAACATTCAATTCCATCTTTTTTCTGATAATTAATAAAACCCACAACTCTTCCCATAGCTCCATTAACTAAACCTTTTTCAACATCCAAATTTCTCCTTAAAAATACTCTACAGTTCATGCAAACATATAGATTTTTTTCTAATCCAGCTGTTTTGGAAATGTTCTTCTCTAGTGAATCCAATTTATTTTTCAGTGTGCCTGTTAATGTGATAGTAATTCTTCCATCCTCAATTTTGTCCACTGCTTCCAATTTCCTGATATCTTCCTTTTCCAATTTTAAAAGCTCCTCATTGAATATTGAGCATTCACGTAGAGTGGGCATTAAGCAGATGACACTTTTCTTTTCTGCAATGTTCTTGTATATCTTCTCTGCAACTATTTCTTCCTTTGGAAATAAATTATGTAGCAGCCGACTCTGTAATGCTTTTTTGCCAACTTCTGTGAGTAGTCCAATCCTGATATCTTTCAGAATACTTCCATATTCTTCATCGTTTGCTTGCCTCATATTAGTAGTAAGTTCCTTGTACTCAAAGAAGGACCAAATATTTGCATTACCGATGCTTCCCAATGACTTCTTTGTGTCTTCATGTGTCACAGTATTAAACACTGGTTGTCCTTTAACTGGAGTAAGTTGCAAAAGATCTCCAAAAACTATGACGTGTTTTCCTCCAAATAACACGTCATAGTCTGTCTTCAGAATTTGCTGCATTCTTAAATGCACAAAGGCAAGCATTAAGTTTGATACCATGCTCACCTCATCAATAATGAGAACTTGCATCTTCTTCAATACTCTTGATACTTCCAAGCATGCTTCTCCAGTTAGCTTGTTGTATTGTATTTTGTTCTCATGCTCCACTGGTAACATTAGCAAACGATGTAAAGTGATTCCTTTTATGTTATATGCTGCTAACCCAGTTGGAGCAGTAACCACACAAGACAAAGTAGAATCCGTTTTTTGCTGTAGGTAGCTTCTGATGACTCTTATAAGGAAACTTTTTCCAGTTCCAGCTTGTCCGCTTACATACATCCTGATTGGATGAAATGATGTGCATGAGCACTCTTTTTTTTCATGTAGAAATCCGTGATTAATTTTGTTTCTGATCTCTTCATAAATTTGTTGCTGCTCTTCGTTCAGTTGTCTTTCCAAATTTTGTAAGTCTATAAATTCTTCTTGAGCTTGATTCATAGCTGTTTCCACTTCATTCATGGCTATTGATGCTTCATTTTCAACGATTGGTTGTCCTAGGGGATCTTGACTGAGTGTTCCTGAACTTTGGCTGTCCTGAGAACTGTCTCTAGCTTTTTCTGCTGCAATTGTAGTTTCCTGTTCAATTTCTTCATTTAACATTTGCAGATAAGTTGAGAATGTACTGCATTGTATGCTGTCTTTGCAAGCATTAAAAGAATCTTCATAGCTTTGAAATTCTCCCAGTAGTTCATCCTCTGTACGCCATGGTTTAAACAGCTGTAAAAGAGGCAAGTAGTAAAATTCCTTTTTGTCAGTAGTGTCGCAACTTAGCTTCCTGTGATTTATCAAACTTCCTTTTGTTTGCTTCACCAAACATCCTTCCTCACCAATGACTTTATATTTTCCATTGTTGATGTCTTCTGTGGCTTTCCGTGAATAAATGTAGTTCTGCAGCACTTCATAGAGACACATGTTCTCCAGATGATGACTTCTCTTGGGATAATATGTGTCCAACATGTTTGATTTCAAAATATCTGTACTTTGTGGGTCATTCTCGGCCAAATATTCAATTTCTCCAACAGATTTCAGTACCCGATTTCTCATTGCTGCAAGGCCTAAACTTGCCCAAATTATTCTTCTTGATTTCGAGTAGAGACTTGCAGAAGATAACCTATCTGAACATTCGTAGGATCCAATTTCTCGATGCGATAACATCTTCAAACTGAAACTGTACAGCTTCTTACTGACAGTCTTCTCGTGAGAAATCTCTTCCCACATTTCTTTCAATTCATTTTTTTCAGATTTAGTAATGTAAGACGTTACATATCGAGCAACAGCAATGGAATTGTCAGCTACATACTGTATATCCATGTTAGCATTCCACATGGATAAAATGACTGGGTTGTAGTCATTTATATTTTTTGATTCTTCTTTTCTTTTAAGGTTGTAGGTATTCTTAGGTGATTTTCTTGTGATAGTATGTCTCACAGATGACATAAAACTGTTTACTCTTCCATTTGAAAGAACAGGTCTAGGAAATCCAAATCGACATTTAGTGTAGTATTTATCTTTGCTCTTGTATTTCCGTCGACAGTATTTTCCACACCGATGACTTTGGAAACGTAAAACTTGCTCCTTTAACTTTTTATCTTCTGTGCTTTTTGGTATAGCACATGTTGCATATTCTTCAATGTAAGATAACACTGCTTCATCAGTATCTGTTCCAAACTTTGGGGCATCCTTGATCCACAACAGCATATGAATATGAGGAGCACCTCTTGCCTGGTACTCTTTTCTCCAAAAGAAATCCACTACTTCTCCTAGAGGTGGATTTTTTTTATTGCAGATGAACGACATCATAGCCTCAAATCTATGATTGAAATATCTGCAAACATTAACCGGATCCAATGAGCACAGTTCTCCTGCTGTCTTGTATTCGATGTTTTTAATGTTTGAATTTGCCTCTCGTAGAAAATCCAGTAAATCATCCCAAGCGTACTCAGCACAGCTTAGGGTAACGAACCATGTTGGTGTTCCTAAATTCCGTAACATGCATTTTAATTCACCATGACGTCGGTACCAATATTCATTTGTCCCACGCTGACAAGCCATCAGATTGATCAGTTGTGTTTCCAAATGATCATCTCGGTGCTGCACTTTTTCCATAAAATCCTTAGCAGACACATTTTGTAAATGTACTCCACTTTTTAAAATGTGATTTACTGCATAAGACAGTGCAGACAAGTCGCTTTCAAATAAAAGATGGAACAAATAAGGAATACTTTGTCGAAATCTGGGATCTTCAGCATATAGTCTTGTAGTCCAATACTCAGAAGCTGGAATCTGTTCTGGACGTTCATCGTATCGTCCTCATTTTCCTTTAGGAAACAGCTGGGGAAAACATCGAGCTTCCAAGCTCTCCTCCCATACACTCACGGGAGTTCCTTTTGCTTTCTTCATCTGAAACAGATCAATATTGTCTCCCATAACTTCTTTTGAATGAAGAGGATGTATGCTAAAATGTTCATAAATTTCTTCTTCCTTTGACTTGTCCACTTTTTCAATTTGTCCAGTTGGTGTTTCTGTGTCTTCTTGTAAATCTTCTTCTTCTTCTTCTTCTATATAAATTGATTCATACCATTTGTTATTCCTTTTCAAATACAAATTTGCTCTTTGTACTTTCTGTACATCTACCAGCTCCTGCCAAATCTTCTTATTCTTTGTAGGTACACCATTAACCAGAATAATTAATGGTTCAGTTTCCAAAGTATCCGCATCAATAGTTTCCATATTTTTTTTCAAATCCAAGGGCAAATACACCACTCTACCTTTTAAACCTCTCAGTAAATCTGAAGGAGGTAATTTACCAGTTTTGGGCTCCATACGTACTATGGTCTGGAACGGATGAACACATTGAATGAGTATAGACTCATATGTATTTAATTCAGAAAGTTCAGCAGGAATTGCATCCAATTCTAAATTATTATGTACAGCTCTGGTCGGCATTCTATTTTCTTCTAACTTATTATAACAGTATTTACAAATACGCTGAACTTCACCCAATTCAAAACAATTTTCAAGAAATATATATGTGGCAAAATCCTTCCACTTATAATTATCTTCATTTTCACTTTTTCTATAGAGATCAACATACCTGGTTTGTTTTCTATAATGAGTTCTGCGGCAACAAATGCAAGTAATATTTGGTCTTTCATTAGAGATTATTGCAAATTTTGTTATGTGATCATTAAATATCTTACTTACAGAGGATTCTACATTCTCTTCCACTTCTTCCTCATTTACTGTGTCCTTTTCTGCACTGTTTTGTTCAGGACCAAAGTAACAAAACTGAATTTCATCAACAACCTTCTCTACATCTGATACCGATCCACGGAACAGAGCCCTATTCAATTCATCTAACTTTATTGCTGGACTTTTAGCAAAATACAACCGTCTCACAAACTTTCTCATTTCAGTATGATGAACAGCCAGCATCCTAAAATGATGGAAAACACGAATACACACTTTTCTAGATAGACAAGCCAGAGAATGACCCTGCAAACCAGTATTCTCTCTCACTCTGCATGGATCCAGACTTTGAAGCACCTTAATCTTCAGTTTTACACTTTTTTTACTATATTCTCTTAGAAACTCACGAAATTTATCAATAGATTCCTGACGCACAGTGCAAATACTACTACAATTCCAAGTGTACACTGGGGCTTTAGGACGTCTCCCCATAGCCTCATCCGCCATCACTTGTACCTCATCTCTTGGAACCATTATCTCCTTCTCCATTATGCAACCATTTTTCACTTCGTAAGCACGACCTCTGGTGTCAACTGCATGCAGCAAACTATTACTTTGAAAATAGCTCTCTTCATTAAAAAAAGGTTCACTACTTGAACTATGCATCCATTTTCCTAAAAACACTTTACAAAAGTTTGTTCTGTTCACTACTCTTTTCCTTTTGCTTTGTGATTTCAGTACATTAACCATTTTATCTAATGTACGCATCCTATTCAAAATTAAAATGAATAGTTTCCTTTTTAATTCTAATGCCTTTGCTGCAATGGCTTCAATTTCTTTTTTTCTCTTATAAAACTTAGCCTTTTGCTTATATTTCTTCACATCCTTTATCAAATTGGACATAACTCTTCTCTGAAACATTTTTCTACGTATCTCTTTAAACACTGTTTTTCTGTTTAAGTTTATCTTTTTAGTTGCAGAAGGTATATTTGCATTAACTAAATTCTCAATTGTTTCCTCTCCTTTTCTATTGAAAACATTTTTTCCAGTACAGACATTTAGTACATTTTTCCTTTTTTTGAATATGTTCTTTAAAAAATCTTTTGTTTGCTTACCAGAAGATTTTTTCTTTTTCCCAACATGAGCATCTCCAACTAACTTAGGTCCTCCAGTTGTCTTCAAATATAGGTTTTTTTTGTGGTCTTTCTTTACTCTGGATTTTGTAGGCATCTTAAATTTTGTTCACTGCTCTTCAGCAATACCTGAAAAAAACTAAAAAAAAATTCCTTTATTTTATTTAAATATATTACTACATTTTTTATGTTCTTTAGAAATCTTAAAAAACTATAAACCCCTTTCCTATAAATGAAAATCACAATAACACCTTCACAAATTAAATTTCTAAAAATAATTCCTGTGGGCACACAAAGTCATGCTTTGAAATTAGGCAGAAAACTGCTTTTTCAGACCAGCACCATGTGTAACCTGCGTGACTGCCTACACTCCAGCAAGGGCAACCAGCCTTAGTGATGCTGAATGTATTTGCATTACTGACTGAAACCTCAAACCCCACTCGCTTGTGAATACTGTGCATGATTCCACAGGGTAAGCAGCTGGGTGTGTGCTAAGAGTCTGCTTCTGCACCAAAAAATGGCTCCCCCTTTCCATCTAATGCAACTGCGAAATCACCAGAGCAATACGCAATAAATCTCTGCCTGTAATTCCTATATGCACACAGAGTCATGTTTTCACATTAGTCACAAAACGAAATTTCTTTGCCATTTTGAAAGTACACTTACTACTCTTTTTTTTGGCAAGTGATAAACACTTTTACAGACTGGCACATTATGAATCCACTTTTCAGATTCTTAAAAAAGCACATGTCCAAACTGCTTTTTCAGACCAGCACCATGTGTAACCTGGTTGACTGCCTACACTCCAGCAAGGGCAACCAGCCTTAGTGATGCTGAATGTATTTGCATTACTGACTCAAACCTCAAACCCCACTCGCTTGTGAATACTGTGCATGATTCCACAGGGTAAGCAGCTGGGTGTGTGCTAAGAGTCTGCTTCTGCACCAAAAAATGGCTCCCCCTTTCCATCTAATGCAACTGTGAAATCACCAGAGCAATACGCAATAAATCTCTGCCTGTAATTCCTATATGCACACAGAGTCATGTTTTCACATTAGTCCCAAAACGAAATTTCTTTGCCATTTTGAAAGCACACTTACTACTCTTTTTTTTGGCAAGTGATAAACACTTTTACAGACTGACACATTATGAATCCACTTTTCAGATTCTTAAAAAAGCACATGTCCAAACTGCTTTTTCAGACCAGCACCATGTGTAACCTGGTTGACTGCCTACACTCCAGCAAGGGCAACCAGCCTTAGTGATGCTGAATGTATTTGCATTACTGACTCAAACCTCAAACCCCACTCGCTTGTGAATACTGTGCATGATTCCACAGGGTAAGCAGCTGGGTGTGTGCTAAGAGTCTGCTTCTGCACCAAAAAATGGCTCCCCCTTTCCATCTAATGCAACTGTGAAATCACCAGAGCAATACGCAATAAATCTCTGCCTGTAATTCCTATATGCACACAGAGTCATGTTTTCACATTAGTCACAAAACGAAATTTCTTTGCCATTTTGAAAGCACACTTACTACTCTTTTTTTTGGCAAGTGATAAACACTTTTACAGACTGACAGATTATGAATCCACTTTTCAGATTCTTAAAAAAGCACATGTCCAAACTGCTTTTTCAGACCAGCACCATGTGTAACCTGGTTGACTGCCTACACTCCAGCAAGGGCAACCAGCCTTAGTGATGCTGAATGTATTTGCATTACTGACTGAAACCTCAAACCCCACTCGCTTGTGAATACTGTGCATGATTCCACAGGGTAAGCAGCTGGGTGTGTGCTAAGAGTCTGCTTCTGCACCAAAAAATGGCTCCCCCTTTCCATCTAATGCAACTGTGAAATCACCAGAGCAATACGCAATAAATCTCTGCCTGTAATTCCTATATGCACACAGAGTCATGTTTTCACATTAGTCACAAAACGAAATTTCTTTGCCATTTTGAAAGCACACTTACTACTCTTTTTTTTGGCAAGTGATAAACACTTTTACAGACTGACACATTATGAATCCATTTTTCATATTCTTAAAAAAGCACATGTCCAAACTGCTTTTTCAGACCAGCACCATGTGTAACCTGGTTGACTGCCTACACTCCAGCAAGGGCAACCAGCCTTACTGATGCTGTATGTATTTGCATTACTGAGTCCAACCCTAAATCCTTAAAGTATTCTTTATTTTTACCAGTACACCTTAATTTATCGTGAAAACATAGTCCATATTATTTTACATGTTCCTCACATTTAAATTTCTCCCAAAACAGAAAATAATAAACACAACTTCAACAAAAGGAATACCATTTCTATTATTCATTTCTTAATTTACCATATACATCCCCTCTCACACTCTAAACTCACCTTTAAAATTAGTTAGCTGTGAAAGAAATGTGGCACTCAAACAGCAGATTATCAGAGCCAGGATCTCTGTTCTTTACACCTCTCTCCTCTCAGCAGAACCAGATAATGGCAAACTTTCCCTCTCTTTTTCCACACATATACATGTAAATATCAAATCTCAGTGCTTCCCCCTTTTTTTCAAATGTAATCACACATTTCTATTGGTTGAAAACCAACCCTTTTCCAAAAGTACCCTTCCCCCAACTTGACTTCTGCCTAGTACCCTTCCCCCAACTTGACTTCTGCCTGCTACCATAGCAACAGCTCATGGAACACTGCTGTGTGGAGTTAGGTCAGAAGTTCACCAAACAATGTTTCAATTCCACAGAGCAAGAGTGCTTGACTTTTCAAACCTAACAGCAAATCCATAGTACTGTTCTTTGGTAATACATTTTTCTGTACCAATACAAAACATGCTTCTATTAATTTACACATACAGCCTAGTTTTTATTGTAGAATGGTATGAAACAGCCAATCAGTTCTTTTTTTTATGAAAAAAAATATGTATGCCTCCATTTCCAAACTGTCTTTCTTTTCATATTGCCATTCTACTGAAAGACACCTCCTGAGTGCATCCAGTTCTCCTTTGAAGATGTTCACAGTGTGGATTGTAGGGCACAGCTATGTCTTCTGGAGTGAAAAGTATGCAGAGAAAACAGATATGGTGAGAGACCTTGCTTTGCCAAATGTAGACATTAAATGGATTGGTCAGAGAGGGTTAAAGTGGCACCAATTGATGCCATTGGTGAAATCCTTCATGCACATCCAACACCCTGACCTCATAATAGTGCACTGTGGTGGCAATCACCTAGGCACTTTGACTGGGTTAGGTCTGGAAATGCTTATGAAGGACACCTTTGCACAACTGTTTTCACTTTTCCCTAAAACTGCCTTTGTGTTTTCTAACATATGCCAAAGGCAAAAATGGAACTGTTCCAACCAATTTTGTCCGCAGATTGACAAAGCAAGAAAGCACGTCAACAAATCTGTTTCTGCTTTCCTCCGTGACTATGGTATGGGTTCCATTTACCACAACAACTTGCGTTACGACATGCAAGACATTTATAGAGGAGATGGTGTGCACTTCAATGGTGAAGGGAACAGAGTCTTCCTCTTGAACCTTAGACTCTGCATCGGTACTTACTTGTAGGTACCACTAAAAAATAATTTCATAAACACAACGGCTCTTTTTAGAGCCCCCTAATATCTAAACACTTAAATCTGCATTTCATTTCATTTTTTATTTTTTTTTTCTACCGTACGCGTACGGTAAGCTTACCGTACGCGTACCCCGCGATTTTTTTTAAAATCAGTAAATGTTTTCTTTGTACTTTTCTGTCCTTCTTTGAACCCCTTACAAATGTTAGGGGGTCTGTAACTCTCCTCCTTGCCCCCTTTCCAAGATATCACTCTTTTTTTTTCTGAGCGAAACACACGAAATGGCGGCCGCCGCTTCCTGGTTTCGACCGATTCGAATGTTTACTAAGATCTAAGAGCCAATCAGAATCGCGCTCGCGCACGCCACCGTACGCGTACGGTAAGCGTACCGTAAGCGCACCGTAAGCTGGCTCAGATATATATATTGATTTAAAGGCTATTTTCTCAGAATCTACTGAACAGATTTACACCAAACCTACAAAAGGCACTTCCTTGACCTGAGGAGTACCTCTCTGCCAAATTTCTAGTAATTCTGTTCAGCCGTTCGGGCTGTAGCTGTGTCTAAAGGTCCTATGGAAAAATGCATGGGAAAAACGCGTTTTGGGACCCCCCTTTTATCTCAGCCCCCGCTTGACGAATCCCCCCGAGACTTTCAGGGTAGGAGCGGAGCGTAGCGCCCCACCTATTTTTAAAAATTCGCGAGGATTCGTCGACCGGCGCAAAAGTTATTCAAAATAGAATGTTGCGGATTTCCTATGGAAACGTGGTCCTAACTATAACTAAATACTGGCGACCGCCAGTAGGTAATATATATATATATATATATTCACTGAAAAAACCATAGGTTTCACACACGTTATAGTTAGGAATTAGCCTTTAAAAAACCTTGCAAATTCACTTAAAAAACCATAGGTTTCACACATGTTATAGTTAGCTGGACATTTCACTCGTGAAAAACCATGGAAATTCCCCCGTTATAGTTAGTGCAGGCAACTATAACTCACGCGACCGCAATCCTATGCTGATGACGTCAGATATTACATCACTGTATTTAGACACCTATTTACCCATGTCTTCTTCCATTAATTTTTAGCTATACATATATTACAAATATTTTTTTTTCAGAAAGACACATATGTCATCAGTGATGTAATATCTGACGTCATCAGCAGAGGATTGCGCTCGCGTGAGTTATAGTTGCCTGCACTAACTATAACGGGGGAATTTCAATGGTTTTTCACGAGTTTCTATCAAAATCTTTAAGCATAGGATTAGCACAGTGCCATCCACGCCGAGATAGAAAAGGATAAAGTCTTTTGCCATTTGTACAGCAAAGTCTTTAAGCATAGGACTAGCACAGTGCTGTCCTTGCCGAGCTGTAAAATGACAAAAGCCAATTACCACTCCAGGCACAGTATTACAGCTTTGAGTTGGTAAAATACCAATCAAGCCAACCTGAAATGAGTAAAAGCAACCCCTGACACAGTGTTTCGCTCTAATTAGAGCTCTTCAGAGAGGTATAGCTTTGTCCAGACACAAGGGAGCACCCAGTATAAGTCAAAGAAATACCCTTTCAGGCATAGAGTGACGAATAAATTATGCAAAAAAGAAGCAGAGAACTCTGGGTAGTTCTCAAGTTTAGGTGGAAAGCAGCTCCTGTATGGAGCACTCTCACCACCAGCGACACTCTAGATCTGCTTACCTCAAATGTCTGTTTTTCTATCAAAATCTTTAAGCATAGGATTAGCACAGTGCCATCCAAGCCGAGATAGAAAAGGACAAAGTCTTTTGCCATTTGTACAGCAAAGTCTTTAAGCATAGGACTAGGACAGTGCTGTCCTTGCCGAGCTGTAAAATGACAAAAGCCAATTACCCCTCCAGGCACAGTATTACAGCTTTGAGTTGGTAAAATACCAAACAAGCCAACCTGAAATGAGTAAAAGCAACCCCTGAGACAGTGTTTCGCTCTAATTATTCGTCACATTATTCGTCACTCTATGCCTGAAAGGGTATTTCTTTGACTTATACTGGGTGCTCCTTTGTTTCTGGACAAAGCTATACCTCTCTGAAGAGCTCTAATTAGAGCGAAACACTGTGTCAGGGGTTGCTTTTACTCATTTCAGGTTGGCTTGATTGGTATTTTACCAACTCAAAGCTGTAATACTGTGCCTGGAGTGGTAATTGGCTTTTGTCATTTTACAGCTCGGCAAGGACAGCACTGTGCTAGTCCTATGCTTAAAGACTTTGCTGTACAAATGGCAAAAGACTTTGTCCTTTTCTATCTCGGCGTGGATGGCACTGTGCTAATCCTATGCTTAAAGATTTTGATAGAAAAACAGACATTTGAGGTGAGCAGATCTAGAGTGTCGCTGGTGTTGAGAGTGCTCCATACAGGAGCTGCTTTCCACCTAAACTTGAGAACTACCCAGAGTTCTCTGCTTCTTTTTTGCATAATTTATTTGTCACTCTATGCCTGAAAGGGTATTTCTTTGACTTATACTGGGTGCTCCCTTGTGTCTGGACAAAGCTATACCTCTCTGAAGAGCTCTAATTAGAGCGAAACACTTTGTCAGGGGTTGCTTTTACTCATTTCAGGTTGGCTTGATTGGTATTTTACCAACTCAAAGCTGTAATACTGTGCCTGGAGTGGTAATTGGCTTTTGTCATTTTACAGCTCGGCAAGGACAGCACTGTGCTAGTCCTATGCTTAAAGACTTTGCTGTACAAATGGCAAAAGACTTTGTCCTTTTCTATCTCGGCGTGGATTGCACTGTGCTAATCCTATGCTTTAAGATTTTGATAGAAAAACAGACATTTGAGGTGAGCAGATCTAGAGTGTCGCTGGTGTTGAGAGTGCTCCACACAGGAGCTGCTTTCCACCTAAACTTGAGAACTACCCAGAGTTCTCTGCTTCTTTTTTGCATAATTTGTTCGTCACTCTATGCCTGAAAGGGTATTTCTTTGACTTATACTGGGTGCTCCCTTGTGTCTGGACAAAGCTATACCTCTCTGAAGAGCTCTAATTAGAGCGAAACACTGTGTCAGGGGTTGCTTTTACTCATTTCAGGTTGGCTTGATTGGTATTTTACCAACGCAAAGCTGTAATACTGTGCCTGGAGTGGTAATTGGCTTTTGTCATTTTACAGCTCGGCAAGGACAGCACTGTGCCAGTCCTATGCTTAAAGACTTTGCTGTATAAATGGCAAAAGACTTTGTCCTTTTCTATCTCGGCGTGGATGGCACTGTGCTAATCCTATGCTTAAAGATTTTGATAGAAAAACAGACATTTGAGGTGAGCAGATCTAGAGTGTCGCTGGTGTTGAGAGTGCTCCATAAAGGAGCTGCTTTCCACCTAAACTTGAGAACTACCCAGAGTTCTCTGCTTCTTTTTTGCATAATTTATTCGTCACTCTATGCCTGAAAGGGTATTTCTTTGACTTATACTGGGTGCTCCCTTGTGTCTGGACAAAGCTATACCTCTCTGAAGAGCTCT
Source organism: Triturus cristatus (assembly GCF_964204655.1). Lineage (NCBI taxonomy): Eukaryota > Metazoa > Chordata > Amphibia > Caudata > Salamandridae > Triturus > Triturus cristatus. The sequence continues at coordinate 863,651,765 of NC_140588.1, read as the reverse complement.
AATTAGAGCGAAACACTGTGTCTGGGGTTGCTTTTACTCATTTCAGGTTGGCTTGATTGGTATTTTACCAACTCAAAGCTGTAATACTGTGCCTGGAGTGGTAATTGGCTTTTGTCATTTTACAGCTCGGCAAGGACAGCACTGTGCTAGTCCTATGCTTAAAGACTTTGCTGTACAAATGGCAAAAGACTTTGTCCTTTTCTATCTCGGCGTGGATGGCACTGTGCTAATCCTATGCTTAAAGATTTTGATAGAAAAACAGACATTTGAGGTGAGCAGATCTAGAGTGTCGCTGGTGTTGAGAGTGCTCCATACAGGAGCTGCTTTCAACCTAAACTTGAGAACTACCCAGAGTTCTCTGCTTCTTTTTTGCATAATTTATTCGTCACTCTATGCCTGAAAGGGTATTTCTTTGATATATATATATATTATCTACTGGCGGTCGCCAGTAGATAGTTATAGTTAGGACCGTGTTTCCATAGGAAATCCGCAATATTCTATTTGGAATAACTTTGGCGCCGGTTGCTGAATCCTCGCAAAAGTTTCAAAATAGGTGGGGCGCTCCACTCTGCTCCTACCCTGAAAGTCTCGGGGTGATTCGTCAAGCGGGGGCCGAGAAAAAAGGGGGGTCCCAAAACACGTTTTCACCATGCATTTTTCCATAGGACCTTTAGTCGAAGGTACAGCCCGAACGGCTGAACAGACTTACTTGAAATTTGGCAGAGAGGTAGTCCTCGGGTCAGGGAAGTGCCTTTTGCAGGTCTAGTGTCAATCTGTCCAGTAGTTCCTGAGAAAATCAAAAGTAAAATCATATATATATGTGGGCGGAGCCTAACCACACATCTCATCCTGAGATCTGATTGGCTCTCACCACTTCATCCAAGAAGTGTTGGCAGCCATCTTGGGACCAATATACATGATAGCACCTCATTAAAAAGCATTGCAGTTAATAGAAGGTTTTAAGACTTTAGTTACATTATAAATCATTTGTTGATGGTACCATACTCATTTTAGGAATTGTGGTATGTTCTAAGGTGATTTCACCATGTAAAAAAGCCTTCTGCTGGGATATCATGATTGAGAGAAAAATATTTTCTCATGCTTTTCCCACAGAGGTTTGGAAGGTGATCTATAAGCTAAACTGAGAGCTTATTTTCTGTAAATTCACATTATCTTTCTCAGTCATGTGAGAATGAAGTCTGACATTCTCAGTAAAACATGTACATCCAACAAGGGCAGAGACTGTCAGTTGATTCCTTTGTGTTCTACTGCAGCTTCCCAGAGTGTTCCAAAGAACAACTGGAGCGCTAACAGTCCTACTTATGATAAACGTATGGCACACCTGAAGCCATCTTGCTTGGATTAAAGTGGTAACTCTTAAAACATTTAATTTAAAAAGGAACAAAATGAGGGGGTTCATTTTTCCATAAAAAGTATGATTAGTGCTGCAGAAATAAAAATTAGGGCACATGTTGAGTGACTTCTCAAATCCTCTTCTATTTCATTAAAAAATTCTGACATGCAGACTGAAACATGCACTTTCAATACCAGCAGCAGTTTTCCCTGGTGAGCAGTAGCTTTATTACAGTGATCTAATGAGCAAAAAGAGTGCTAACATTCTGAATTTATGGCAAATGTGTGACGCATCTGAATGCCTTCTTGATGGAATCAAAGTAAAAAACTGAAAGTAATTCCTACTGAGGAGACTGCAGTAAATGAGGAAATTAGGAAACTTCATAACAAATAAGTCTCCCAAGATGGCCACCCGAGACAAAAGAGCCCAAATGTAGCCCAAATATCACCCAGATGTAGCCCAAGTATAGCCCAATGACAGAATGTCCCAGAGTGTTCTTAAAAACAACTAGAGCACTTACTGTCTTCATTATGACAAAAGTATGGCACACCTGAAGCCATCTTGATTGGAATAAACTGGTAACACTTAAAACATTTAATTTTAAAAGGAACACAATGAGGGGGTTCATTTTGCCATAGAAATTATGATTAATGCTGAAGAAAGAAAAGGAGGGCACATTTTGAGTGACTGCTCAAATCCTCTTCTATTTCATTAAAAAATTCTGACATGCAGACTGAAACATGCACTTTTAATACCAGGAGCAGACTTCCATGGTGAACAGTAGTTTTACTACAGTGATCTAATGAGCAACTAGAGTGCTAACATTCAGAATTTATGGCAAATGTGTGACATATCTGAATACCTTCATGATGGAATCAAAGTAAAAAACTGAACGCATTTCCTACTAAGGAGACTGCAGTACATGAGGAAATTAGGAAACTTCATAAGAAATAAATCTCCCAAGATGGCCACCGGAGACAAAAGAGCCCAAATGTAGCCCAAAATCACCCAGATGTAGCCCAAATTTAGCCCAATGACAGAAGTGTGCAAAACACTTATTATTTTGTGTTTTTGCAGTGTTATATATTGCAGACTTGTCAGGTATTGGAGTGCTTTACATGAGCATTGGTTACATCACACAAGAACAAATTCATTTTGGTTGCAGACATGGGGAGACTAAGTGATTTGACCAGAATCACAGAATGTTGAGCTGAAGCAGAAACTCCAACCTGGTTCCCCAGTTGCAAAGTCTGCAGTTCTGGAAGTAACACCACATCCTCTCCCCTAAGTGCAACATTTAATCAAGTGGTCAACTGGATAAAAAAACATAAAGATAACAAATAATTTAAAAGTGCTTTGTCGCTATTTGAAAACTCAGAAAATATGTCCTTATTTTAGTCTTTTAGAGCACTAACCATAATTTTGATGGCAATAAGACCCTCTCATATATGTAATTTCTAAAGGAAATGCTCTAGGCATTAAAGTTTTGATTATATCAAGATGACGTCAGGCGTTCCACACTTTTGTACTAAATATAGAATGTTAGCAATCTAGTTGTTCATTAGGATACTGTTGAGAGGCAGAGGCCAGGGGCACGGACTCTGAAAATTGAAGGCAGGTAGGAGGGTGCAAAGGCAACAATTTAACCACGCTGAGCAGGCAGGAAGGGCCGTGGCAGCACAACAGACTATGGAGGGCAGTGGAAAGGGGGACAGGGGCAACAAACCAACAATACAGGACTTGCAAGAGAGGCTGTGGCAATGTAATAGACCATTGTGTGCAGAAGGAAGAGGCAATGGTAGTACACCCATACATGCCAACAGAAACGTCCAATGTTTTTAAGCTCAAATGGGCTTTATTTGATCTGTCTCCTGTCTACAATCTCCTCTTTTTCAATGTAACTCAAAGGGGAAAATCAATACCCCAGTTTTTTTTTCAAAATCTCCCTCTTACCAAGTTCAAAATGTTCGCAAGTATGGTACATTGGATCATGGAAGGAAATGGGGTAGGGACATGGACTTTGATAACAGAGGACAGGAGGGACATGGAGAGGTGCACCAAACTGACCCTGCAGGGCAGGCATCAGGGTTTGCAGCAGCACAATACACCACACAGGGCATGCGGGACGGGAGTGCAGCACAACAATCCATAGAAAGCAAGAGGGAGGGGACAGGACCATGCACAACAGAGAACAGAGGGGCAAGAGGCAATGGTAGCTAGCTGACCATAATGGACAGACAGGAGAGAAAGCTGCAGCATAACAGACCATAAAGGCCAGGAGGGACGGATCAGGGGCATTACAATGGAACAGACAAGCCAGGAGGGAGGGAGTAGGGGTCTGCACATGTAAACAGAGGGCTGGGGGCAAGGGGGCAGGGCTGGAGCAGCAAGATAGCCATGGAGGTCAGGCAGGATGGGCACTAGAAGCAAGACACACCATGATGAGCAACAGTGAGACTGTGATGGCATACACACAGATCATGGAGGGAAGGTGGGAGGGGGTCAGGGGCAGCTAACTGACCACACAGGGAAGGTGGGAGGGGCCATGGCAGCACATAAGACCATGCATGGCAAGTGGGAGGGTTAGTGGCAGCACAATGGTCATGATGGGCAAGAAGGAGGGTGCAGGGGCATGCACAAAGGACGATGGAGGATAGAAGGGAGGGTCAGGACCTGTGCACAGACAAGAAAGTTCAGGGGAAGGGCCTCACAACAGACCGCATGGGGCAGGCAGGAGGAGCAGTTGCAGCACTACAGACCGGGGAGGGCAGAAGGGTGTGGCAGTACAATGGACCATGTAGGACAGGAGGAAGAGTTTAGGGGCATGGCATGTGGACAGGCAGGGTGGAGGTGGCAGGGACAGGTTACAGTCATCTGACAATGCTAGGCAGGTGGGAGGGGAGTGGCAGCTCAACAGAACACTCAGAGTAGATAGGAGTGGCAGGTCCATGGAACATGGTGGGCAAAAAGGATGGAGCAGGGGATGCACAAAGACATCGGAGGGCAGGGGGAAGGAGAATAGGGGCAGCAAACTAAGCACAAAGTTTAAGCAGGAGGTCAATGATGGGGCATAGAATTGGGCAATGGAGGGCAGGAGGAGTGGACTGGTACATCATACTAAATTGAGGGCAGTGGCAGCACATCAGACCATGCATGGCAGGAGGAAGGAGGCTAGTAAATGGATTCACACAACAGAGGATAGGGAGGAGGTGGATGGGGCAGCAAGCTAACTGTTCAGAGAAGGCAGGTATTAGGAACTTTATTGTTTTTAAAACGTGTGTCTGTGCGAACTACTTAAAATATGAACAAGTATGCAGCATTATCTCACTTTTATTCAGGAAGAAGAGGACGTTTGTGACTGTGACTCCGGGCTCACTTGGCAGAAACACCCCCTGACCCTCCACCCCCTATCGCAAAATGTAATGCCTGTGAAAAGGGTAGGTGAACACAGTGTTATATAGAACATAGTCCTGAGAGCACGATTGAATATGAAAACTAGATATAGTGTATGGTATAAACTATGCACCAAAAAGTGTGATATAAGATGAACCGGGCGTGAAATATAATATGCAATACATTGTGCGCAATGACAGATTCATTGGAGAGCGCGAGATAGCACAGGCACTAGCGCGTGCTATGCGATATGCGCCTTGGAGTGTAATATGCACAGGGCAGTGTTGTGTAACCTAACTAGTCTCTAAAGTTGTAATATAAAATATGTGCTGGGGAGTGTAACGTTGCATATGCACTGTGACATAGATATGGATCCCAGATTGTAATATGTATGGCATAGCACTGTGCGTTATAACATAGGCATCGAGGAAGGCACGTTAGATGGGGCAATATAACCCGTGCGAAGACAAGTGTGGCATGACATATTCACGGGGTGGTGTTACTGTGCACATGGGCTAGAGAGTGTCATAGCATATGCACTAGCTAGTGGAATACAACACAGAGGTGTGTGGCACTCAGCAGGCAATGGTGGGTGTAACACAGCATTGGGCTCTGCCCGGAGCTCGCTGTGACTCTCAAGTGATGTTCGTCCCCTTTCCAGAGAGTAAAATAAAAAGTATTACACATCCGGCAGTGGATGTGTGTTTTATTAACCGTGAGGGGGGTTTATTGCATAGTTTTGGTTGAATTTTAGTCGAATCCCCTTTGAATGGCTTGGTGTGCATGTGTATTAAATGTGCCCATCAATAGCTACCCATGTTTGTATAAATAAACGACAAGGGTGTCTACCGGGATTAGGCACGGTAGGCATCAGACATGTCAGAGCTTCACTAGTGGTGTAAATACATTCCACGTGGATTCATTGTATGCATAGTCACCTTTTAATGAATATCACGCAAATCGTCATGGTGATAGGTACGTACGGTTTGTCCAGCATGTCCTAGGTGTGTCAATAAATATATATTTTTTCAAAATAATAAAAAACAGTGGCCGGCCCTCGGGAAATGGGTCAAAAAAATATAATTAGGAGACAGGCCCTGGGGGATGGGGTCATCAGGGCCAATAAATTAGAATAAGAAGGGGAACCACACAGCCCCCCTTCTTTAAAAAATTAAAATAAATAAAAGACTGGCATTGTGCCGGAGGCCACGCCCCCTCCTTGCAGCACTCTGCAAACGCGCCCCCTGGCGAGTTGTAAGTTGGGGAATTAATTCCTCTTCAATACTGAGGGTCCCTGAGGGCCAACTAGCCCAACAGGCATCTCCAGTATGCGCCAGGGAGCTGCGCTGCAAACAGGTGTTCTGAGGCCAAGCCCCTTTTTACACCTCTCTGCAACGCAGCTCTGTGGCGCTTACTGCAGGTACCTAGTGGTCTAGTTTGACCCTAGGGACCCTTAGGATTCAAGGGGACTTAATCTCTCAACTTAGAACAGCCACAGGGCGCGTTTACACAGTGGTGAAGGGAGGGGACGGGGCCTGAGGTGACGTATGCAAACACGCACTATGGCACGTTTTAAATTGGGGATATAATTTCCCTTCAATACTGAGGGCCCCTGGGGGCTAACTAGTCCACCAAGTGCTTCCAGTAAGCGCCACTGAGCTGCATTGCAGAGAGGTGGTCTAGGCCGTCCAACTTTTTACACCTCTCTGCAACGCAGCTCTGTGGCACTTACTGGAGGTACCTAGTGGGCTAGTTGGACCCTAGGGACCCTCAGGATTCAAATGAACTTAATCTCCCAACTAAAAACGGACACAGGGCGTGTTTACACAGTGGTGAAGGGAGGGGACGGGGCCTGAGTTAACGTGTGCAAAAACGCCCTGTGGCCTGTTTTAAGAGGTAGTTTTAATCCCCCTGCCCTATTATATACTAGGGGCTTACAGAGGAGGTCATGCTAATCACAGGGGGACCCCAACGCATAATGTTCCCTAGTGTATGTAGGTGTTTTCACTGTATTCTAAGTGTCTTTTAACATAGCACTGGCTCTAGGACTGGTTAGTCAGACTCAGCTACCACCAGTATCCGTCTGAAAAAGTTGAGGGTACAGGATGATTTTGCAACAAGGCTTCTTTCTGCTCTTCTTTTTGTTCTTTCTGCACGTTATCCTTCTTCCTGCACTTTTCTTCGTCTTTGAGGACTTCTGTTGCTTCTTTCTGCACTTCTTTTTTTTTTTCTGTGCATTTTTTCTTCTTTCTTCACATGTCCTATCTCTGTAGGCATGGTTAGAAATTAGCATTTAAAAAACCTTTGAAATTCACAGAAAAAACCATAGGTTTCAGGCACGTTATAGTTAGGAATTAGCATTTAAAAAACCTCAGAAATGTACTGAAAAAAACATAGGTTTCAGGGGTGTTATAGTTAGCTGGACTTTTCACTTGTACAAAACCATTGAAATTCCCCCGTTATAGTTAGTTCAGCTAACTATAACTTGCGCGCCCGCAATGCACTGCTGATGATGTCACATATTACATCACTCATGACATGGTCAGTGACATCACTCATGACATCACTGATGACATCTCAAATGACATCACTGATGACATCATCCTTGTGATAGAGTGGCAGACCTCCTCTCACCCTAATATAACCTTTGATACACACATTCAAAAATAGAGACTAAAATTTTCAAAACAATGGACATACCAATACCAGTTACAACAACCTCTTCAGTAATTCTAAGATCCACATACACATCCACTCATTCACCAACAGTCCTATACAGTCACTCATACATGTACTCACTCATCATATGTACTCATACACCTATACATCCTGTTACACAATGCCACTCATCCATAGAGTTACTCACACACATAGTCACTCATGCTAATAAAGAATCAAACATACATTTACTTGCATATACAGTTATACACACACCACCACACTTACTTCTACGGAAACTTACACATACTTAGTATTTTAAACAATCACTTATAGAAACACATACTTATACACATACTTATTCATACAGGAACTCTTTCAATCTCTCACTCTCACATATACTCACTTATATACACCAATAGTCACATATACTAGTTTAAAACATATGTAGTTACTCATAAAGACACTATTGAGACAGTCATTCACTCACTAACACACCCATACACACACTCATCCACCCATACAGACCTGCACACATGCTGTGTTCAACACATACAAACAGTGAGTTACTCATTCATGCACCTATGCACTACGTAATACCCCCCACCGAACCATGCAGACACTCAGACTGATACTCAAAAAACCAACTAATAACCTATATAGACACCCATGTAGCTACTCACCAACCCATGCAGCCACTTGTGAGAGACTGATACAGATATTTACATATTTAAACATTACTCACTAAGCCATGTATTCACTATGATACACTTAATCAGTCAGTTACACAATCAATTTTTCAAAAACAAATCATCCATTTAGACACTTATATACCCATTTATTCTTCCATCGACCTTGAGATATACGTATATAAAACATTTAATTTTCAGAAAAACACACATTCACTGGATGATGTCATCAGTGATGTCATGAGTGATGTCATTTGAGATGTCATCAGTGATGTCATGAGTGATGTCACTGACCATGTCATGAGTGATGTAATATGTGACGTCATCAGCAGTGCATTGCGGGCGCGCGAGTTATAGTTAGCTGAATTAACTATAACGGGGGAATATCAATGGTTTTGTACAAGTAAAAAGTCCAGCTAACTATAACACCCCTGAAACCTACGGTTTTTTCAGTGAATATATATATATATATTTCCTGATGTAATGGTGCAATAAATGCTAAATAGCACATTACATCCTAACCCAGCTTACAATTGTGTTTTACTGCTGTTTGTCACACGTTAAGAATTTTATGTGACAGAATAGAATGCATTTTTAGCGGACCTGCAATTGCGATTGCGTTGCTTCTCCACGTAAAATATTGCTATTAACAACAAAAAAGGTAAATTAATGTATCTTTATGTGATCTGTAAACAATACATTGAAGACAGGTATGCATTATGAGGCTCAAGGCAAGCGTGGCAGAGGAAACTGCGTTTCAGCTGGTGATATTTCTTGATGTCTTGTCACCTTCTCTCATTAATTCAAGCTAGATATCAATTCTGCGTGTTGACAGCCTCCCTGCATATCTTTCGGTCAGTTCACCTGCTCGTTTCTCCTTGGAGGGATGGGAGATGTCCCTTCTGTCTCCTCTGTCATAAGATGGCTTCACACGCATGAGACTACATTTTGACACGAGGATGGCAGTCTATTGACCAGGTGCCTCAGAAGCGCAGATGCTGTGAACAGTATTAAAGCAGCCTCTTTATGTTCAGAAACGTATGCATGTAGGGATGGCTGTAAACTGTAAAGGATGGCACAATATTATACAGAGGTGTATCTTTATGCGGCTTTGAAGAAAATGGTGTTCAAATCATAAAGCAAAGCCTAATCATTTCAATCAAGAGAGAAAACAAATAATTTAGCAACTTCGAAATGAAATACACTGTAAAATATCAGTATGTTTCAAAATCCTTCTGCAAAACCCTCCGGGATTGGGGCAGATTTTTTTTATAATATCAGTACATACATTATTAGTCTTTCACATCATATATTAGCATGAGTTAATGTTCTTTTTAACAAAGTTTGCCCTTTTACCCAATCTTGCAACACTTTTTCCCAATCTTCAGCGACAAAGCGAGACCATGAATTTGTAATTAATATTTTAAGTGTTTACACTGACAGTTGAAGTGCTAATTGGTTTTTAATTTCTGTAGTGTGAAGTCTCACATTGTCAAATGTGTATGTATTTAGTGAACAGGTTTCCACTGAACTATTTTTGGCCCTATTTCTCGAAACTAATTAATTAATACAGATGCTTTGAAAATTTAACATGTTTTTACTAATTGACAATACAATTATTTATCCATTTAAGAAAAATAAATGCATTCTTTAGGTAGAGACTGCACGGTAAAACCGCTGCGGCACATGCAGTAGCAGTGCAGCAGTGGAAAACCCTTCATGGCAAAAGATACCATGCGTCCTGCACAGATAAAGAGTTGACACTGCAAGAGGCCTGTGGGTGGGCAGGGATCTATAAAGGGAGATTTACTAAGATTTTGCACCATGTTTGCATCACAAAAGCGATGCAAATCGGCGCAAAATCCTTTTTTCCTTATTTAGGGGCAGATTTACAAGCCCCTTGCGCCTCATTTGCGCCGCCGTTGCGTCACTTCTGTGACGCAGTAGCGCCATAAACCTTGCGCCACGTTGCGCCCTATTTACAACGTGACGCATCTAGGGAGATGCGTCACGTTGTAAAGCCCTGCGCCACATGAAACATGCGTCAGGTTTCATGTGGGCGTTACGGCGCACGGTGGGAATTCCCTCGCAGGTACGCCTCGTAAATTTAACGCAGTGAAATCTACAAGATTTCACTGAGTCACTTTTACGGCCATGCTGCATCAAAACCCTGCGCCTGCTTGAAGCAGGTGCAAGGAGTGACGCAGCATGATAGGTATAGGGCGCACCCGAGCCTTGCTGGAGCCACGTCGCGCTTTCAACGCTACTCCAGCAATGCGCCGCCTTTACGACAGAGGATGCGACACGCATCTGCCCAACCGTGCGGCACGACGCATTGTAAATGTGGCACATCAGTGGTGGCGCACGGGTGGTTTTGCCTGTCGCAAGTGTTCTGGCGCATCCCTGCTGGTTTGCAGAGATGCGCCAGACCTTGTAAATATGCCCCTTAATTTCCAGAGCTAAACTTGTTTAGTGCTGGAAAAAACTTAAAAGTAATGCGAAGCAGTGCATAGCGCTGTTACTTTGCGCCAAGGAGGCGTACCAAGGGTAGACATCGGCGTTCCAATGCAACTATCCTAGGTTTCTCAGCTAAACCCAATTTACTAAATACAGTCTAGGCACAGTATTTTGTACAGGATGGGTACCCTTCCTTTACAAAACCTATGCTAGACTCACACCGTAGTGCTATGGCGCTAAGGTGGTGTGTGGCGCATGCCAGCTGTAATTTGCGCCGGTGCAAGGGAAAGGGGAGAAGAGGCCATATCTTTGAAAATATGGCGCTCTCCTGCTCCTTCTCTGTCACACAATGCAGCGCAGCCTTGCAGGAGGCTGTGCTGCGTTGTGTGGAGATTTGGTAAATCTCCCTTCATGCAGTGCAAAGAGATAAATGCAGTGGTCTAAGTGCATTCGAAAAGTATGGAAACTGTGATGCTGTCTGCAATGGGGACGAGCTTAGTGAGTGTGGGAGGTGGGGTCAAAGCCATGGCTAAAGCAACAAAAAACTCTGTACCTTGTTTCGGTCTTTCTCCTACAGATAACTACATATAAAAGAAGGCACAGCCTAAATAAAAAATAAATGCAAGTTAAGTTAATCAGTAGGTCAGTGCATTAGAAAACCTCTATTAGTTAATGCACTACAGAGCTCTGTGTCTGTAACCAGAGAGTCACAAAATTGAATCCTGGTTGGTGAAGTGGAGAATAGTGACTTGTGTATATTTAGTGCCACAAGGTCCCAGTCTGTGACAGAAACCAGTGTGAAAATGTAAGTCATTATTTTAAACTTGCATTAAACACAATAGAAATGGGCTGCTACAAAATTCACAAAAAGGTTTAAGATAAAAAAGTGCATTAAAAATATAGATTTTAGTAATACCCAGACTGTACATAGTGCAATTTTTTCTAACCGTCCTTTAATAACACACACTTCACAGCTCACCTGGTAACTCCCTTGCAATGCCACTCAAAAGAATACATTTGTGTCATCAGGAAACTTCAAGTGATTCCATCAATCAAAGCAAATACCGGCTTCTAAGCACTCTCTACATTTGCAGATTAACCAATGTGCACATTTAAATTTCTTTCAGGCATGTAGGACCACCGGTAAGAAGGGGAGTATAGCTTACTGCCCCTCCTTCAGTTTCACTGCACAGGACACTCCCTGCCTTCCACTTTCAACTCTCAGAATTAACCACCCAGGACGATTGTCTATTCACGAAAAAGTACGGGAATGTTTTTCCTTAAATTAAAAAAGTATGGGCATGTCCTGCCCCTCATATACTATCCACATTGAGCACTGGAAGTAAGATAGATCGAGTCACAGAAGAAGATGCATTCGTGACAAAGGTACAGACCAGATATAGCTTGGCTACAGATCACAACAGAGGTGATGCTGTAGGATATAGAGCCCCCCTGTAGAAAGGTATTCAAAAGAAACACCGATTACATTCAGAAAGTTTCTGGCTCCTCCTGTCTGACTTGGGTCTCTTAAACCGACTTACACAGCCAGACATCAGTAAGTGGTCAGCTTCTAGTTAACCATGTGACAGTAGCTCACCCATTGAAAGAAGCCGGGCATAATCATTTTTCCTCAAACATCAGCTTGTCAGCTAATTAACTTGAATGCATGTTGATATAAAAATGCACCCGCTCTGATTTTAGAAAAATGAACTCAATATCCAACCGATAACTTTTCACATTTCTACAAAAATACACAATTTATGTTGTAAACCTGTGTTTCATATTTAGACGAAAAGAACATACAATTATCATTTTCATCAGATACTCAACTACTACCACACATGGTTGATATGGCTTGCATGCCCATGCATTATCATCTCACTGCAGGGATGCCAAAAATATTCCAGCCCCTTTTGCATTTGAGATGTAGGTTCTGGGAGTATTATTTTCCTGTTCACAGCATAGGAGGTAGACATAGTTCTGAAGGCCCAGGAGAGGGGGAAAGGTTCCCGATGAGCTCTTGAATGAACTTCCATTCTCATGGTTCCAAGTTTCAACCAAGGGCAGATGTTCCTTCTTTGCCTATTTCTCGCTGTGATTTCCCAAAGTGTCTTTGGGGGCGGGATGACTGGAGGCCAAAGGGTAATGAAAGTGTGCCTGAGACCCCTTGCATTTTTTTTAGTGGGTCTATGCCACTTGTTGTGCATCCTACGTTTGTGCCAGTGATGAACATCTGAGTGAAATACAAAGACTGACTCAGGGTTTGCCAGGTTACTCTGTGAATCAGATGAAGTGATGGGGGGGAGTGTTTCTTTCTGTTGACCTGTGGCAGAATTAGGACCATTGCAGGCTCAGCAGCATAGGTCACAAACCAAGGGGCATATATAATAGCATATATTTATTAACAAATCACACAGCACAGTCACCTTGCTGTGCTGTGTGATCGGGAAAAGGCAGAAATGCACCGTATTTAAAATTCTACAGTGCATTCCTGTCATTTTTCCTGTGCTAGCACAATGTGCTTCGCAGCACCAACACAGGCACGCTTCCACCATGGTACAAGGATGCTGCATTGTGAGTAGGATTGCTTTGTGCAGGGAGACTTTCCTGCACAAAAACAATCCTTAAAAGCATTTTCCTCTTTTTATGTGTGCTGCATTATGCAGCACATGTAGAAAAAGGGAACAACAAGGAGAAACAAAGATATTTTTCCTCGTTGCATCTCTGGTGGGGAGGCGTACATTTCTGAAACATTCCCATGTCTACCACTCTTGGTAAATCTGGGAACTCTTCAGAATACACAGGTAGATTTATGGGAACACAAACATTACACCAATTTAACGCCCTCACCACGCAGTGTAACGCAAGGCAGCAACAAATGTCAGGGAGTGGGAAGGTGTTTTAGTTCCTCTGTCAAGATAACCATTTGAGCTGTGCCCAGGAACTTGATTAACTTCAATGAGGCCTTCCCTGTCACACACATATGTTAGCTGACATGGCCCCTTTCGTTGTTCCCCCAGTCAGGCAGACACCGATTCCAGAGCGGTGGAAGCTGCCCCATAACTGGTTTTAAGTGACTACAGAGGAGGGGTTGCCCATGGCCATACTCCTGGGAGGGCACACAGGTTCTTCACAATAAGAGAAGGTTTTCTCCATCTTAGATGTTGGTAGAGAGGTGCAGTGTGGTATTGTTGGCAGTAGCTCATGCAAAAAATGCTGTAAATGTGTGTAGGGTTACCCCTAGGATATGTTTCCCTTTTGGTTAGGGAGGGACCAGGAGTTCTCCTACCCACAATGGAGTGCCAGGCATACCTGTGGCACCCCTAGGCACCTTCTACAAAACACTCTGGACCAGTGGAACAAGAGAAGAAGTACTGCACCTGTTGTGTGAGACCTGCAAGGAGACATAAAGGGCTGGACCTGCGCCTACTTGTCACCAGGATAAAGAAGCTGCTTCCAAAGCTCAGTTGGCTGACCTCCTCTTAAGCTAAAGGGCCTCAGCAAGCTGCAAGTAGCCTTTTCCTGAAGAGCCCAGATGCACGGTTCCAACTGAACCTGTCTTAGACCTTGCTGGTGGCTTCCACTGGAGTGGGTCTTGACCCCAAATGCTGTTCCTGGGGTCCTGAGACCCATTGCTTGGTCAAAGTGTACGCCTCATAACATCATGAAAAACCTGGGATTTAGGAATATTTTGGCTCCTTAGACCTCCAGAGGACTAGAACAAACCTGCCAAGTGGACCTGACTAAGGAGCATTGCCATTGGGAAAAGATTCAGATTTCTCCTGCTCAAAGCTTTTCCATTGCATGGTGTCTGTTCCACAGGACCTCGCAGAGAAGGTATCTGGCATCATGGAACCAGCCTGCAGTGTTTCCCTCTAGAGGTGTCTTAGCTCCAAAAAGTGACTAAGCCTGAACATAGAAAAGTTGAATGGGCGAACCTGTAAAAAGTATTCGGCCAGTAAGAGGATTTCCCTGGGGACAAATTTAGAATTTTACTGCTCTGAGCTTTTCCCACCTGAAAAAACTGCTTTACCGGGATCTCATTCAACACCTCTCTGACATCACTGAGCCCTTCTCAATACAGCTTTCTGCCTTCGTTTGCTGAAGGATTTTGACTTCTAGAAAAAATGTTTACGACCAAAGGTAAATTTAAAGACAGAGTTGAACCTTGTTGGTGTATCCGACCCACTCTCCATTACGGTTGACTTGAAATCACACCGAGGTTATGGTCTGCCATGACCAATTGGCCCCCATTTTAGCTTAACACTTTTCAGCATAGTTTTAATTTAATACATTTAAAAATTCATACCGCTGGTTCAGCTTATTGGATTTTTGTTGTTTCAATGTCAATTTGTTCATTAAAGTATTCTCTATTATTTATAAACTGGAGTGGGGTTTAAAATTGTGTTGTGTTTTTAACTTTTTAACTGTTCTGGTACTTTTACATTCTTTACACATTTTCTTAATTTTAAGCCTGTCTGTTCTGTGCCATAGCTACCAGAAGTTGAGTTCAGGTATAAATTACTGAAATCCTTTACTGAACCTAATAAAATAGTTATGTTACTACTTGCAGTGGACTCCCATCCACCCAAATTACTAATTCACTTTCTCACAGTTGCCTACAATTGGTGGTGGAAATGTGTCTAGATTCATCTACAGCTAATGTCACTTGCTGATTGGTGACGGAGATGGATGTAGGCTAATGGTAGATAATGGTTAAACAAGAACGAAGGTGAATTCCAGAATATAGAAGATTGCAGCAAACATTTATTACTCTAATGTGGCCATCAATTTTCTTTGAATATCTTTCATTTAGGAATGTTTTATTGAAGCGTTACTGTATGAGGTCACATTAAAAATGTTTAAAAAATAATATAGCCCATAAGGTAATCAAAGGAGTTGTTGAGAAACGCTGTTTCATGGAGTCCTAGTTTTTTATTAATTATTGCAATATTTATATTTTTTCATACCCTTATCATTTTAATTCAGGTATTGTCCACTTTAACAATTAACTAGCCAGTACAGTGCATTGGTCTCTTTTTCTATGCCAACCTTCCAAATACAGAGAAGCAGACGTATACTATTTCCCATCTACTCTAATACTAGCTAGTTAAATAGACCATGCCTACTACTCAAAAACGGGAGCCAGAAATTCCCTCTACTCTACACCAATGGAAGCCAATAACGCTATCTATTCCTCACCAGTAAAAACACCTCTGCACTTCAACTTTTCATTCAGAACCTAACATTCCTTGGTATTTCTTGCCCCCCCACCTCTCTCGCTCTCTTTCTCTATCTCTCTCTCACACACACGCACATTTTTTTCACAAAGCGAGAATCTCTCCCTTTGTTCATTCTCCATTTGAGTCATGCCCTGATACACTTCCCCTTCTGATCACAGACTATTCGTCATTTTTATCTCCATGGTTACTGTATTGGAAAAAAGGAAAAATGAATTGAAGGAAAATAACATAAACATTGCACACAGGTTGCCATTTAGAAGGACTCTATATAAGGCTAAATGTTGTGCAAATCTGTTTTTACTTATTTTTAAAACCTTACACTGGAAATGATATTACTAATATTCAGTTGGTTAATTTGACTTTCCATTGAACGTGGATGCAGTGAATCATTCACAAATATAGTTTACAATGCTTTTATAAAATTAGGGTCCAGAAGCCGTATTACGTATTGGCATTGTTGGCGCCCAGTGCATCTTTGAAAGGGGGCGCCAGGCGCAAACAATGCCAATCCGCCCCATTATGGTGAATGCGCTTCCCTGAGGGCAGCCCCAGAATCGCGCTGCCCTGGGGGGCAGAGCATTCATGTGAAAACACGGAGCAGCAGCTCCGTGTTTTCACAGTGCAGGCGGCACCCGCTTGTACTTTCAAAGGGGATTAGAGATCCCCTTGCAGGAGTGTGCTGTCAGCGACTGCACCCACCTACAAGAGGATGACTTGGGGGTCCATGGGACCCCCTTTACCCCTGCAGAGGGCTGCTTTCAGGTGGCACACTGACAGTGCGCCACCTTTTGAATGGCCCACTGCCAGTGCGCCTCCAGAGGTCTTTCATTGACTCTGTCCTGTGTCCGTCCATCATCCCCTTTGGTATCGCTTTGTTCGCCCTAAGTTGGCAGGGTATGCCCAGACGTGGGTCCCTTGCTCACTTTGCCACTGGATTAAAGATAGCCTGGCTGATGAGGGTTATGAACCCGAAACCGGTCCCAGGATGCTTGTCTCCGGTCCAGGGAAGACATGGCTTGGCAGTTCGGGCTGGACTGTTCCCATGAGGCACAGGGTCAGACTGATTTGCATATGGTCATGTCTGAACTGGGG
Source organism: Triturus cristatus (assembly GCF_964204655.1). NCBI lineage: Eukaryota > Metazoa > Chordata > Amphibia > Caudata > Salamandridae > Triturus > Triturus cristatus. The sequence continues at coordinate 863,634,879 of NC_140588.1, read as the reverse complement.
TGGTGGAGTGAGCTAAAGAATGATGGTGGATTAAACCCAGATCAGTTGACTGGGGGTGAATGTTTGATTTGCTCTAACGCTCTGTCCATCATCCCCTTTGGTATCGCTTTGTTCGCCCTAAGTTGGCAGCGTATGCCCAGACGTGGGTCCCTTGCTCACTTTGCCACTGGATTCAAGATAGCCTGGCTGAGGAGTGTTATGAACCCGAAACCGGCCCCAGGATGCTTGTCTCCGGTCCAGGGAAGACATGGCTTGGCAGTTCGGGCTGGACTGTTCCCATGAGGCACAGGGTCAGACTGATTTGCATATGGCAGTCTGAAATGGGGTGGAGCAGTGAGCTAAAGAATGATGATGGATTAAACCCAGATCCGTTGACTGGGGGTGAGTGTTTGATTTGCTCTAACGCTCCATCCATCATCCCCTTTGCTATCGCTTTGTTCGCCCTGTGTTGGCAGGGTATGTCCAGACGTGGGTCCCTTGCTCACTTTGCCACTGGATTCAAGATAGCCTGGCTGATGAGGGTTATGAACCCGTAACCGGTCCGAGGATGCTTGTCTCCGGTCCAGGGAAGACATGGCTTGGCAGTTCGGGCTGGACTGTTCCCATGAGGCACAGGGTCAGACTGATTTGCATATGGCCATGTCTGAACTGGGGTGGTGGAGTGAGCTAAAGAATTATGATGGATTAAACCCAGATCAGTTGACTGGGGGTGAGTGTTTGATTTGCTCTAACGCTCTGTCCATCATTCCCTTTGGTATCGCTTTGTTATATCGTGCAGGCTCTGAGTCAAAGGAATTCCCTCATTTGCATAGAGCTCGCCATCTGTTGATAGTGCTGGCACTTTATGTGCGCCAGCGCTCTCGGTATTATAGAAGGGGACGCACAAGCATCTGTTACCCCTTCTATAATCCCAAAGTGCCCCGGGGGCACACAATGCGGGCACAAATGCCTATTGCGCCCCCAGGGCACCTTATGTAATACGGCCCCTAAAGTTTAAACCTTTATAATGTGCATATTTAATATATATATATCAAAAAGGTTATAATTCAATAATGTGATTCCTCTAAAAATAAAAGTCTCCAGACAGGTCAACGTAGAGGTGTCACCTTACATGCACATGTATTCAGACTTTCGTCTTTTGGAAGTGTGAAAGGGGTAGTGCAATATCAGAGAAGCAATTAAAGCAATGCAAATGTGATAAAGAGCCATAAAGGTGCATTCTTGAAGACAATCGTAGACATGTTAGTATTCATGTCAATTGCATCCAAATGATCTAAGTGAATGTACTGCTGAAAATGCCAGTTTTTATATGGATTTGTCCCACTCTCACCCACTTTGTATATGAATTAACATGATCTTAGGAAAGTACTATTTATGAAAGAATACAATCCTATGAGCATCTGAGTGTATACATCCTATACACTGATGATTTGTCACAGAGTTAATACACAGAAATAGTTTTGCGAATGAAATGCATTTAAGGGTTTTATTATCGCACTTGTACGAATACGTGCTACTAGATATTTTTCTGAATTTGGTAAACATTTGTAAAAGTCTAAAGTCTCTAGAAGTTGCTGAATAAGCCGGTTTGTGTGATCTTTTTGTGAAGTAAGCTTTAAAATCTCCAGGAAATCCATTAAACATTTCCAAATGACCATTAGCATGCTGAGGCGAACAAGCAACACACTGATAAAATATGAGAAAATTCCCCGTGAGACTGAGTAAAGGATCAGATGGTAGGAAGGTGAAATACAAAATGAGAGTTTGGAATTAATAGGTCAAATATAGAAGGAGGGTCATCACTCTCGTTATTTCAACTCTTCTTTTAAAATAGATGTTCTAAGTTTACTAAGGACTTAAAAACACTAAAACTGGGGTCTACAAGCAAAAAGTAAATTACAAGTTACAGAAATATTGTATTGTGAAGCATCTAAATGACTGGATGTCATGCATTATTAGAACAGTAAACATCAAAGGAGGGGTTTACCGTAAAACATACATTACAGTTCTTCAGGTAAAGACTGCGTCTTATCGTGCCTGTTCTACACTAGCCTTTTTTATTGTTCTGTATTGATTTTTGTAGTCTACAAAAGAAAAACAAGAGATTATGAACAAGTTACCAAGCTTGCACTAAGCTGTCCGACTACCAGACTTTGTTCAGACCAAGATCGTGTCAGGGTGTTCAATTACTAAGTGTGTCTTGCACACACCAGGGCTCTGAATTCAATGAAACCTCCAAGATCTCACGTGCACTGGACAGAGCAAAGTAGTAAAACTTGAATAAGTGGTTCAACCTGCTGCTCTGTGAGTCACTACAGTGGAGGTGATCTGACTTTGCAGAGCAGTCAGTAACACTCCACAGATAGTTCGGCTGAACAAGGGCTAAGAGGTTGATAAAGCTTTGTGAAATGTATTTGGAAGACCTATATTTTGTGAATTATTGAATCATCATCAATTGAAGAAACCACGTTTGTGATAAATAAAGAAATTTAGAAGACAGAAGACTAGAGTTCATGGACTTTTTTGTGGTGTTCCTTCCTCACAATATTTGATGTTTATATTCAAATCTACCTCCCCTTCACCACTACTTCCACAAAAAGTATAATTTGCAAACGTGGGAAATTGTGTTCATCTCGCCGGAATACATTAGCAAACCCAAATTAAAGCTGTACCTCATTTTTAAAACCATACAGTCCATTAAAGATGACAAACTACATTTCTTCTTTGTGAAAAATCCCTAAACATATATAAAGTACTTATTTAACAACAGGTCAAACTTTATGCATATTTTATAACCAATATGAAACACCACACTTTACTAACAGTATATTATTTTGAAATAAAAAATACTTTCAAACTTAAAAATATCACCTCAAATACTAAATCACTACTAGAGAACACATAACACACCTTGTTCATTTCTACCTCATCTTTGTAGTTGGTATGCAGATTTTAAATGTCACACACGGATGCAAGTCTTTCTTTGTCACACAGTACATGGAATGCACCGCTTTCATCAAGAATGGAACCAGTAATGGCACAATTTCTCTGTCGCTCCACATATAAATACATGTAAAGAACAAATTAGAATACTTCATTCCTTCATCGACATTCCAAAACTTATCTGCATTGGTTATTTTTGAATTTTCCATCTAAAAAACGACTTAATATTCCGCGCCACATACAGGTCAGAAGTTCAACCTATTTTATCACCACACTTTCTGGAACATTCGACGACACCTGCAGGTTAAAAGTTCATGATTTTTTTAAACGTAACGTTTTTTTTTTAGCATATTCTCGAACATTTAACAGCACCTGCGGGTTAAAAGTTCACCATTGTTTTAAGTTCCAAATGTACCTTCCAAATGCAAGTAGCACGTCTAGTTGAGCTGAGCACATTTCATCCTATCGTATGGACTCCACGTTTAGACTGCTCTTTATTTTCCAATGACAAACATGCTTTTTCACGCAACTAAAATGCACCCTAGTTTTTAGTACCCAATGCTTCTTATCCTTCAATCATTTTTCCCCTTCTTTAAACATATCTCTTACTTTACGAAGGAACTGCATGAGCTACAGACATCTTTCCATACCTTCCTGCCATACCTTCAAAATGTTAGTGTGGATCGTAAGACATAGCTAGGTTTTTTGATGCAAGAGGTATGCAGAACAGATACGTATTGACTTAGACCTAGGTTTACAAAATGTGGACATTAAATGGTTTGCACAGAGAGGACTGAAGTGGCACCAATTTTTGCCTTTGGTTAAAACCTGTTTGCATCTCCAACACCCTGACCTCATGATTGTGCATTGTGGTGGAAACGACCTAGGCACATTGACTGGGGTAGGTTTGGAAAGGCTAATGATGCACACCTTTCAACAATTGATGTTGCTTTTGCCTCAAACTGTCTTTGTATATTCCAATATATGCCAAAGACAGAAGTGGAAATGGTCAAACCAATTTTGTCCTCAGATTGAAAAATCTAGGAAGAATTTCAACAAATCTGTGTCTGCATACCTCAGAGACCATAGAATGGGGTCGATCTACAACAACAACATGCGTTTTGATATGACTGATATCTACAGAAGTGATGGAGTACACTTCACTGATCAGGGAAATCTAGTTTTTCTGAATAACCTGAAGCTGTGCATCTGCACTTATATGTAGCTCCAACTAATAAACACAAGAGCTCTTTTCAGAGCTGCCTTATAACTGACAACTTACTCCCGCTATTTTACGGCCAGGTAATGGCAACTCCTGCACCCTCGCCAAAATGTATTCTCCACACAGCTGTGGCGCAGCGGCCACACCATCTGACTTTGGAGCACAGAGCTTTCGCTTTGATCACCGACTCTAGCGACAGCTCATGATAGCACCATGTGACTCTGAGCAATAGCCCACTTAATTTCCATGCCAGCCCCCATATCCTGCAGACCCGTACGAGTGAGTAGTTTGCACTTTACAAATACTGGATTGATTGGAAATGGAAGAATTGAACTTCACACTCCCTCCCTATCACCCCGCAATCACCCTACAGACGTCACACTGTTTAAAACAAACTTCCTCCTAGTACGTATTTACACATGCTGACACTACTTAGACAGGTGTGCCGCAGCGGCCAGAAAACATGAGTTCAGAGCACAGGGCTCACGGTTTAATCCCCTGCTCTGGCAGCAGCTCAGCTAAGCACCATGTGACTCTGGGCAATAACTCACTTAATAACTCACATAATTTCCACGCCGGCCTCCAGGGCCTTCAGACCCAGAGCGGTGAGTAGTTTGCGCTTTACAAATACCGTATTGATTTACCTTCGCACTCCCTGTATAACACCACCTAAGCACTATATACAAATTACCGTGTTCCAAACAAAACTTTCTCCTACTAAGTATAAAATATGACTGACACTACTTGGACAGGTGTGGTACAGCGCCCAGAGCACATGACTTCACAGCATAGGACACACAGTTTTGGCTCACGGTTTCATCCCCGAGTCCAGCAGCAGCTCAATCTAGCAGGATAACACTCTAGGCAATACCTCACTTAATTTCTGTACCCTGCACTTTCAGACAGGTAGGGGTCAGTAGTTCAGTGCCTTTATCCCCGAGTCTGGTAGAAGCTCATCTTACGCCCACAGCGCCATCAGACCCATACGAGTGAGTAGTTTGCACTTTCCAAATACCAAATTGATTTGATACGCGCAAATTTACCTTTGCTCTCACTGTATAACACCCCCTAAACACCATACACAACTTACAATATTTGAAACAAAAGTTCCTCCAAGTAGGTATAACTACATGCTGACACTACTTGCACAGATGTGGAACAGCGGCCAGAGCACATGACTTCACAGCATAGGGCACACAGTTTGGACTCACGCTTTCATCCCCGAGTCCGGCAGCAGCTCTGCTTAGCAGCATGAGACTCTAGACAATATCTCACATATTTTCCGTACCCCAGCACTTTCAGACCAGTAGGGGTCAGTAGTTTGTCCTAGTAGGTATAAACACATGCTGACACTACTTCCACAGGTGTAGTGCAACGGAGAGGGCACCTGACTTCACAACATAAGACACACAGTTTGGGCTCACGCTTTAATCCCAGAGTCCCGCAGCAGATCACCTTAGCAGCAGCAGACTCTAGGCAATACCTCACTTAATTTCGCACTTTCAGACCGATAGGAATCAGTATTTCGCTTCACACCCCCTATATAACACACCCTAAACACCCCACAGAGGTTACAGTGCTCCTACCCTCCTCTTTCCTACTTTTTTCACCCTTTTTTCCCTTTACTCGCTTTGACAGAATCACAAAATGGCTGCCAACACTTCCTAGTTCCAACTGCTCGCACCTCTCGCAGCCAATAAGCGGCAAGATCGTGCTCGTAACGCCTCAGCCAATCAGATAAAAGAATTCCCAAATATCGATATCTGTAAATTTCGATATTTATCCAAAACTACTAAACGGATTTACACCAAATAAACAAAAGCATGTTTTCTAGACCACGACCCTTCTCCCTGCCAAATTTGGGGTAATTCCATTCACCCATTTGACCTGTAGCCTTGTCTAAAGTTTCCTGTGGAAATGAACATGGAGAAAACACGTTTTGGGACCCCCCCTTTTTTCTCAGCCCCCCTTGATGAATCACCCTCAAACTTTCAACAGAGGAGCTGCTATGAACAAAGAATTAGTTTGAAAAATGTCATGATGATGCATCAAACGAAGACAAAGTTATAAGCAAAACAAAAAATGTTCTTCCTATGGAAACTTGGTCCTAACTATAACTACCTACTGGCGACTGCCAGTAGGAAATATATATATATATATCTACCAGCAAGCTTCTCCAATTCTTCAAGCACGAGCCACACCGATCCAGTTTGATCAAATTATATTTATTTTCCGGGCCCAAAAAAAAAAAAAAATAATAATATATATATATATATATATATATATATATATTCAGTCACTTCACCAGAGGATTCGTTTCCGGGATCCATATCCCATTGTCAGGTGGTGTGTTAAACTCGGCCAATCCCACCGCCGAGTTAGAGTCAATAGGGTTTTCTGCTACGATAAGCAAAACACGCACTCAGAAAGGTACAGCTAGTGGGAGTTTATTCACAAGGTAACGCTACGCGTTTCAGCACAAAAGTGCCTTGATCACACGTGATCAAGGCACTTTTGTGCTGAAACGCGTAGCGTTACCTTGTGAATAAACTCCCACTAGCTGTACCTTTCTGAGTGCGTGTTTTGCTTATCGTAGCAGAAAACCCTATATATATATATATTATCTACTGGTGGTCGCCAGTAGATAGTTATAGTTAGGACCGTGTTTCCATAGGAAATCCGCAACATTCTATTTTGAATAACTTTGGCGCCGGTTGACGAATCGTCGTGAAATTTTCAAAATAGGTGGGGCGCTCCGCTCCTACCCTTAAAGTCTCGGGGGATTCGTCATGCGGGGGCTGAGAAAAAAGGGGGGTCCCAAAACGCGTTTTCCCCATGCAATTTTCCATAGGGACCTTTAGTCCAAGGTACAACCCGAACGGCTGAACAGAATTACTTGAAATGTGGCAGAGAGTTAGTCCTCAGCTCAGGGAAGTGCCTTTTGCAGGTCTGGTGTCAATCTGTTCAGTAGTTCCTGAGAAAATCAAAAGTAAAATTATATATATATATGTGGGCGGAGCCTAACCACACATCTCATCCTGAGATCTGATTGGCTGTCAGCACTTCATCCAAGAGGTGTTGGCAGCCATCTTGGGACCAATATACATGATAGCACCTCATTAAAAAGCATTGCAGTTATTAGAAGGTTTTAAGACTTTAGTTACATTATAAATTATTTGTTGATGGTACCATACTCATTTTAGGAATTGTGGTATGTTCTAAGGTGATTTCACCATGTGAAAAAGCCTTCTGCTGGGATATCATCATTGAGAAAAAAATATTTTCTCATGCTTTTCCCACAGAGGTTTGGAAGGTGATCTATAAGCTAAACTGAGAGCTTATTTTCTGTAAATTCACATTATCTTTCTCAGTCATGTGAGAATGAAGTCTGACATTCTCAGTAAAACATGTACATCCAACAAGGGCAGAGACTGTCAGTTGATTCCTTTGTGTTCTACTGCAGCTTCCCAGAGTGTTCCAAAGAACAACTAGAGCGCTAACAGTCCAACTTAAGATAAACATATGGCACACCTGAAGCCATCTTGCTTGGATTAAAGTGGTAACTCTTAAAACATTTAATTTAAAAAGGAACAAAATGAGGGGGTTCATTTTTCCATAACACATATGATTAGTGCTGCAGAAAGAAAAACTAGGGCACATTTTGACTTCTGAAATCCTCTTTTATTTCATTAAAAAATTCTGACATGCAGACTGAAACATGCACTTTCAATACCAGCAGCAGTTTTCCCTGGTGAGCAGTAGCTTTACTACAGTGATCTAATAAGCAAAAAGAGTGCTAACATTCTGAATTTATGGCAAATGTGTGACACATCTGAATGCCTTCTTGATGGAATCAAAGTAAAAAACTGAAAGTATTTCTTACTGAGGGGACTGCAGTAAATGAGGAAATTAGGAAACTTCATAACAAATAAGTCTCCCAAGATGGCCACCAGAGACAAAAGAGCCCAAATGTAGCCCAAATATCACCCAGATGTAGCCCAAGTATAGCCCAATGACAGAATGTCCCAGAGTGTTCTTAAAAACAACTAGAGCGCTTACTGTCTTCATTATGACAAAAGTATGGCACACCTGAAGCCATCTTGATTGGAATAAACTGGTAACACTTAAATTAAAAAGGAACACAATGAGGGGGTTCATTTTGCCATAGAAATTATGATTAATGCTGAAGAAAGAAAATGAGGGCACATGTTGAGTGACTTCTCAAATCCTCTTCTATTTCATTAAAAAATTCTGACATGCAGACTGAAACATGCACTTTTAATACCAGGAGCAGACTTCCATGGTGAATAGTAGTTTTACTACAGTGATCTAATGAGCAACTAGAGAACTAACTTTCAGAATTTATGGCAAATGTGTGACATATCTGAATACCTTCATGATGGAATCAAAGTAAAAAACTGAAAGCATTTCCTACTGAGGAGACTGCAGTACATGAGGAAATTAGGAAACTTCATAACAAATAAATCTCCCAAGATGGCCACCGGAGACAAAAGAGCCCAAATGTAGCCCAAAATCACCCAGACGTAGCCCAAATATAGCCCAATGACAGAAGTGTGCAAAACACTTATTATTTTGTGTTTTTGCAGTGTTATATAGTGCAGACTTGTCAGGTATTGGAGTGCTTTACATGAGCATTGGTTACATCACACAAGAACAAATTCATTTTGGTTGTAGACATGGGGAGACTAAGTGATTTGACCAGAATCACAGAATGTCGAGCTGAAGCAGAAACTCCAACCTGGTTCCCCAGTTGCAAAGTCTGCAGTTCTGGAAGTAACACCACATCCTCTCCCCTAAGTGCAACATTTAATCAAGTGGTCAACTGGATAAAAAAACATAAAGATAACAAATAATTTTAAAATGCTTTGTCGCTATTTGAAAACTCAGAAAATATGTCCTTATTTTAGTCTTTTAGAGCAGTAACCATAATTTTGATGCCAATAAGACCCTCTCATATATGTAATTTCTAAAGGAAATGCTCTAGGTATTACAGTTTTGATTACATCAAGATGACGTCAGGCGTTCCACACTTTTGTAATAAATATAGAATGTTAGCAATCTAGTTGTTCATTAGGATACTGTTGAGAGGCAGAGGCCAGAGGCACGGACTCTGAAAATTGAAGGCAGGTAGGAGGGTGCAAAGGCAACAATTTAACCACACTGAGCAGGCAGGAAGGGCCGTGGCAGCACAGCAGACTATGGAGGGCAGTGGAAAGGGGGGCAGGGGCAACAAACCAACAAAACAGGACTTGCAAGAGAGGCTGTGGCAATGTAATAGACCATTGTGGGCAGAAGGAAGAGGCAATGGTAGTACAACCATATGTGCCAACAGACCCAAGTCAGCCAGGAAACGTCCAATGTTTTTAAGCTCAAATGGGCTTTATTTGATCTGTCTCCTGTCTACAATCTCCTCTTTTTCAATGTAACTCAAAGGGGAAAATCAATACCCCAGTTTTTTTTCAAAATCTCCCTCTTACCAAGTTCAAAATGTTCGCAAGTATGGTACATTGGATCATGGAAGGAAATGGGGTAGGGACATGGACTTGGATAACAGAGGGCAGGAGGGACATGGAGAGGTGCACCAAACTGACCCTGCAGGGCAGGCATCAGGGTTTGCAGCAGCACAATACACCACACAGGGCATGCGGGAGGGGAGTGCAGCACAACAATCCATAGAAAGCAAGAGGGAGGGGACAGGACCATGCTTATGGACAACAGAGAACAGAGGGGCAAGAGGCAATGGTAGCTAGCTGACCATAATGGACAGACAGGAGAGAAAGCTGCAGCATAACAGACCATAAAGGGCAGGAGGGACGGATCAGGGGCATTACAATGGAACAGACAAGCCAGGAGGGAGGGAGTAGGGGTCTGCACATGTAAACAGAGGGCTGGGGGCAAGGGGGTAGGGCAGGAGCAGCAAGATAGCCATGGAGGTCAGGCAGGATGGGCACTAGAAGCAAGACACACCATGAAGAGCAACAGTGAGACTGTGATGGCATACACACAGACCATGGAGGGAAGGTGGGAGGGGGTCAGGGGCAGCTAACTGACCTCACAGGGAAGGTGGGAGGGGCCATGGCAGCACAGAAGACCATGCATGGCAAGTGGGAGGGTTAGTGGCAGCACAATGGCTATGATGGGCAAGAAGGAGGGTGCAGGGGCATGCACAAAGGACGATGGAGGATAGAAGGGAGGGTCAGGACCTGTGCACAGACAAGAAAGTTCAGGGGAAGGGGCCTCACAACAGACCGCACGGGGCAGGCAGGAGGAGCAGTTGCAGCACAACAGACCAGGGAGGGCAGAAGGGTGTGGCAGTACAATGGACCATGTAGGACAGGAGGAAGAGGATAGAGGCATGGCATGTGGACAGGCATGGTGGAGGTGGCAGGGACAGGTTACAGTCATTTGACAATGCTAGGCAGGTGGGAGGGGAGTGGCAGCTCAACAGAACACTCAGAGTAGATAGGAGTGGCAGGTCCATGGAACAAGGTGGGCAAAAAGGATGGAGCAGGGGCATGCACAAAGACATCGGAGGGCAGGGGGAAGGAGAATAGGGGCAGCAAGCTAAGCACAGAGTTTAAGCAGGAGGTCAATGATGGGGCATAGAATTGGGCAATGGAGGGCAGGAGGAGGGGACTGGTACATCATACTAAATTGAGGGCAGTGGCAGCACATCAGACCATGCATGGCAGGAGGGAGGAGGCTAGTCCATGGATTCACACAACAGAGGATAGGGAGGAGGGGGATGGGGCAGCAAGCTAACTGTTCAGAGAAGGCAGGTATTAGGAACTTTATTGTTTTTAAAATGTGTGTCTGTGCGAACTACTTAAAATATGAACAAGTATGCAGCATAATCTCACTTTTATTCAGGAAGAAGAGGACGTTTGTGACTGTGACTCCGGGCTCACTTGGCAGAAACACCCCCGGACCCTCCACCCCCTATCGCAAAATGTAATGCCCGTGAAAAGGGTAGGTGAACACAGTGGTATATAGAACATAGTCCTGAGAGCACGATTGAAAATGAAAACTAGATATAGTGTATGGTATAAACTATGCACCAAAAAGTGTGATATAAGATGAACCGGGTGTGAAATATAATATGCAATACATTGTGCGCCATGACAGATTCATTGGAGAGCGCGAGATAGCACAGGAATTAGCGCGTGCTATGCGATGTGCGCCTTGGAGTGTAATATGCACAGGGCTGTGTTGTGTAACCTAACTAGTCTCTAAAGTTGTAATATAAAATATGTGCTGGGGAGTGTAACGTTGCATATGCACTGTGAGAAAGATATGGATCCCAGATTGTAATATGTATGGCATAGCACTGTGCGTTATAACATAGGCATCGAGGAAGGCACGTTAGATGGGGCAATATAACCCGTGCGAAGACAAGTGTGGCATGACATATTCACGGGGTGGTGTTACAGTGCACATGGGCTAGAGAGTGTCATAGCATATGCACTAGCTGGTGGAATACAACACAGAGGTGTGTGGCACTCGGCAGGCAATGGTGGGTGTAACACAGCATTGGGCTCTGCCAGGAGCGCGCTGTGACTCTCAAGTGATGTTCGTCCCCTTTCCAGAGAGTAAAATAAAAAGTATTACACATCCGGCAGTGGATGTGTGTTTTATTAACCGTGAGGGGGGTTTCTTACATAGTTTTGGTTGAATTTTTGTCGAATCCCCTTTGAATGGCTTGGTGTGCATGTGTATTAAATGTGCCCGTCAATAGCTACCCATGTTTGTATAAATAAACGACAAACATCATTAACTCTAAACCTGCTGAATCAGTAGTCATCATGCCTTTATTTAACATGTGTTGGACCTGAGAACTGCTACCTAAAAAGTGCATCTTTTCTAATGAACATTCGTTTATATTCACCTTCACAGTTTAGGTTTTTCACAGATGGGACAGAAGGCATCTATCTAAAATCACTGTCTTGATTTACTTCCTATCTCAGCAATGGGGCAAAAGCATTCTGGTAGTAACAATAGATATTTGGTGGATAAAGTATTTTTAAACAGTGTTTAACATATCAAGATTGATATAAATGTCTCTTTTAGCAACTTATAGGAAACTAAAATACATTTATTTTCTTTCAGGACTGAATATTTGATCCATTAGTACAGCACGCAATCTTACCAGATTTGAGATATAAAGGAGCTTAGTCTTGTTCCTCCTCAGAACTAAGGTCTGTGACCAAAGCTCCCTTTAATCAGCCAAAATAATAGATTACCTTAAAATATAAAGTATAGAAACAGATATATATATAAAGTGTACTGACTTATCAATTATATTAACAATTGGTCTTATTTTATGTTAATCCGCCATTCAAAAATGAGCAGTGCATACCGTATAGTTTTAGTCGATTAATCTGAAGCTCTCAGTGTAATTTCACCCTGTCTGGGTTTTAGAAATAGTTATATCTGAACTGTAAAAAAAAGGAAAAATATTTTGTTCAAATTAAAATATTTTTAGATTTTTTAAACGTAAAGGATAAAGGTCTCACACATAGGGTGACTGACCCAAGTTATGGTCAATAATATAAGGATGCATAAAATCAAGAAATATATATGCTGATGACATATAAGTCTCAACATAAAGATACAATTGTCTAACCCTGCGTAAAAAATGTAATGGTTCCCGCATAGTAATTACTTGCCTATGATCAAAAAACGGCACAATTTTGTGAATAAAATAGTTCTTACGCTAAGGAATCTTAGTTGCACCAATCTAAGCCAAGAGTCTTAAAAAAAAGACCCACGCAAGAAACAAAGCATTAAGGCATAAGAAATTCTCGCCTATTAATAAGACATCCAAACATCTAAAGCACACCTATCAACTTGTGCTTACTTGTATTCAGGAGCAAGGTCCCTTCATCAAGCGGTCCATACGATAATGGAACGTCAAAGTTGCTCGCTTTAAATAGCCCACGCTGTCGGTCACCTGTAGCGAGTTTAGAACCAAACTAGGTCAAGATTGATCGAATAAACAGCCGCCATCTTGTAGGGGCATTTTTAACTCTAGTATATTGCAAAAAACGAGATTCCTCACAAACGATGTACAACTATGTAACTATTTCTGGGCAGCATTTGATGTTAATAAAGAATACATGTCATTTGTAATTTATCATAGGCAGTATTTTTTAAAGAATCGATTTACGAAAATAAGCGCCATCTTGGGTCAGTATCGTAGGTAATATATAAAAAGACAAGATCACAAACAGAAGCGCCATCTTAGGTCGGTGTTGGTTACAGGAACTATTTAAGCGCCATTTTAGAGTGTCTTATTAAAATCAAGATATGCTTGTATATTATGTATATGAAGTTAACATCCGGAACATTCGACATGCTTTTGGAAATGTCACGTATGATTTTAACAATGAATGTCTTTCTGCATAATGGACTCTGGTTCTTGCAAAAACAGGGTACAGCTATGGGATCCAGGTTTGCTCCATCTTATGCAAACCTTTTTATGGGTTTGTATGAGACGGAGCATGCCTGGGGACCAGGCTCGCAAAAGTGGATCAACAATGTCATATTTTTTGGTAGGTACATCGATGACATTGTGATGATATGCAGTCTCCTGATATGTACATCTCCATATTTAGTCCAAATACCAAAATATGCTATGGGTGATTAAAAATATATATTTTTTTTCAGCTTGATGCTGCTCTTGGCTAGTGCATTGAAAACCCTACCCTTGAGATCAATTCAGGCCCTCCTGGGGACTTGAAGACCTCTGTATTACATCTTCCAATCAGGCATTACAGTAAACTATCCAAAATGCATAAATCAATGCACATTTTCAATAAAACAGCTTATTTTATTAAGGCAGGGCATGGACATCTTCCTAGCTTCACACTAAAACAAAAGAAATTGCATTTAGGGTCTGAATTGAAGGAGCCCAGTAGCTTTGTTGAAAATAATTTACAGACATTGTTAGCTTTGAGCATTACACAAGTACAGATTGAAGAGGCAGTATTGCTGCATTTACTTTTTAACTAGGTTGCTACCACTGTTACTGAAAACCACATTTTCCATTTTCAAACAGAATCAGTATGAAGAAAGATAAGCATATGACTCTAGGTAGAATTTGGTTTTGACCTTTAAAAAATGAGGAAGGAATGTGTGCTCATGATTGTTATATTATTTCATTCTTTTTTATTTGAAGTCTTCTATAGTGCCATTTTTCCGAGAAGGCATAAGTATGCTTTACAAATAACTATGAAGACACACACAATGTCAAAAAGGATACTAGCATACGAAACATGGTAGGAAGCAAAGGAGCGGAGTCCACAAGGGGTCATTGGAAGATTGGTTTTTAGAAGTTAGCTGAGGGTGAGTAAGTTAATGTTGGTTATGGTGGACAAAATAAAGAAGATCCAGAAGCTGGAAGAGTCACCACAGAATAGCTGCTTCAGTGCCAAGATCATACTCAAGACCTAACTTTGCAAGAATACAGAATTTTTGTTCCAAAGTCCTCTCTTTCTTCCAGTATTAGTATGAAGAGTTGTGAGGTAAGGAGGAGCTTTGAGACGAGTGGCGTAGTAAAGGCTATGCAGAACCAGTGGAGTTCCATCTGGACTGGTTTCATGTGATTAGATTTTGTATGCTAGTATCCATTTTGATATTGTGTGTGTCTTCATTGACTTTGGACAATTCCTTTTTAAACCATCCCATAGTACAGAGATGGCTCTGGTCTCTGCTGTTGATGATCCTCAAATGCTTTCAGACCAAAGGAAGTCACACACACCTGTCTTGTTGGTCCTGTCCAGAGCAGTGCTACGATCTCCAATCAGTGGCTTTGGATTGGCTAATAAGGGTGAGGCTACTCAGCCAGGCAGTAACCTGGATAAAGTCCTCCTACTTTTCACACAAAGCACAAACAGTGTATTGTGCCCCATTTCAGTCAGAGTTTAAACACATCTCTTTTGGAGTACCCGAGGGCTCATACTTAAACCCTATGCATTTCAATCTCTTTGTTCTTGACAGAACTTATTTGTTAGTACAGCCTAATATGTATGTGCTACACTGATAATAATAAGCAGCTTTTTTTGCTCCATCACAATTCTGTAAGTTCTATTTCCATCTTCCAGAAATTCTAAAACTCGCCCACATCTAATATAGACAAGACAAAAAGGGATATCTTAATTTTCTCTGGCCACAACTCTAACAACGTCGTCTGGATAATTTATGGCCTACTCAACTAGGACCTCTACACATACTGTTTGTGGAACTTAAGTTGCATTTTTAACTAACATCTGTCTCAGCACAATTGAACAAAGTTTCTTCTTTTTGCTATTCATTTTCCTACACAGAATTCATCCTTTTTTCCTTCCCATTCTTCTTATTGAGGTTCTGGACTTTCCTAGAGTCCAGAGGTGTCAGGGAAACAACACCCAAAAGACCCCTGAGTTCCTTCCTGCCTTGGTGCACAAATAAACAGAGACACGGGCTTCTCGGTGGTGGCGTCAGAGAGACCAAGGTTTATTTACTGCAGGGACACAGAAGTCGTAGGAACCACCAAAGGCAGAATCTAGGAAACTGTTCGAATTGTATTAAGTGGGTCGCTCCTTAAATACACCAAATGTTTCCTCAGGCAGCATTGCAAAAATATCTTTCATGCCTAGCCCGGTATCCCAAACAAACAATAAACATATACCAAACGATAATTATTTGTAAGTCTCCAGTGTTCGATCAAGTCTTCATGTCAGTTTTCCATTCTTCGACCGATCCTCCCCATCATAAAAATTGTATCCTCCCCATAGTAAAAGCCCAGAAGGAGAGGAGCGGAGCCAGGTGTGAAAGATTAATAAGTAGGATAAGAGATGCTTGTGGGTCATAAACGGGCATGGCTACTGTCTTCGGCCTCCTAATCGTGATCAGGCCAACGAACACAAGAACCAGTATAGCATGATTGGCCTCAGGCAAGGGAGGTAGCTTCTGCCTAGTCACGCAGCATCAGCTTCCTTGGACTAAAGCTTACGTGTCCTTAACAAGGTGATTCAGCCAGGGTCATTGCTTGTCCATTGACTATGTGAGGGCAAGAAACAAAATGGATGCCGTATCTAAGATGGATGCCATGAATTTACAACAGAATGCCCTATTTCTCAGTGAATCCATGCTCGTAGCACAGCAAAAACACTGTCACATACTAAATGGATCATTTACGGTTCACTGGTACCAAAATCGTGTCAGTACTACGATACCGAACACACGGGTTCGGATCGCTACAGAACCTCAGACCGTCCTTTTGCCCTTACATAGGCAATAACTTACTCTAGTCAGAATCCATCTCTAGATTCATCAGGTCACTGATATGTTGTTGGAGCATTATTCTATCCCGTGGCGTATCTCCTAAAACAGGTGGTCTTCTTACGCATGTTGCAGCACAAAGGCCACATAAGGCAGGACCACACTGAACGATGAGACAGCATGAGAATAAAAATATCAACAAAACACCAATGACTATCAGAACCTTCCATCCCCACGCAGATAACAGATTCCAGAACCATCCCATCAGTGACCAATCACCTTTGTCTACATGAATAGAGTCAGTGATCTTGTGTAACTTAGAAATGGCCTCATATACTGTTGGCGCATTATTTGGGATAAAGACACAGCAACTCGATTGGATCATCTTACATACTCCACCTTGATCTGCAAGTAATACGTCAAGGACCATACGGTTCTGCAACGTCATGAGGCGATCCGCTTGAAGCTTAGCTGTCAGGTTACTAAGGGCACCAGCAGTTTCAGTAATGGTGGATTCAACTACCCGTGTTAGTTGACGCAAGTTCCTACTATTGGCCATGGGCCCCCAGAATGGAAGGAAACCTTTGAAAAAGTCTCCTGCTTCTTGGCCAGCTGTATCTTCCTTGTCGAAGACACCTCTCACAACTCTAGTCTTGTGATAATCCGGTGCAGCAGTGTATGTCGGAGGTAATAGTCGGGCAATATAACATGAGCCTGAAAAGTCAGCAGGCAGCCATGTATATGCTCTGTCTTTGCAGACAAAATAGGTACCCTTAGCAGCTAAGAATGCAGGGGAAGACTGTGATGGAAAAACGTACGTTTCAATACAGTCACTCTTCCCTAGTCGAGCTCTCGGATTCCTCCCATTCCCTTGTAAACCGACCTGACCTTGGTGGGGTACGACCCAAATCGGAGTCGAGCTTTTACGCTTGTTTTCACCCAAACTAATGCCATACTCCGTACCATTCCAACCCATATAAACTCGTAACTCATCCTTGGGAATAAACGGAGTGTTATTGACATCTCTAACCATGTCAGTAATTCCCTTTACCAAGGCTCTATTAGCAGAGTTATACCTAGTGGAACGCGGAGGTCGCGGGGGATAGGTCTCTAGAGCATAGGCGAACATGGTCTGAAATGCCCAAAATGATCCATTATAACTAAAGGGCAGAACCAGATAGGGGATACCCTTGTTCATGGTATGTGGTATCAGACCACACACCCAGCAGTTCGTTGTATTTACTACTAGTTGGTGTTGGTGCAAGAGCTGAATGAAAGTGTTATTTATAAACTCAGAGCGTCGAGCTTGCTCGTGTGCAGGAAAAGGGTGAAAAGAATGAAGAGAAACAACAGTCGGAGAAACAGAAACATGGGGAGGCACTGTAGATGTGACAGGTGCAAAAATCAATTGGATACCAAAAACGATTCCGCCTACCAAAGTTATTAAAACAATCAGAAAGGTCAGAGCGCATTGCATCATGAAACATTTGCTATGCAAAATTTCATACAGTTTTGTCTTACGAGCATTTATGACGTTAGCTCGTCGCAGTTCAGGAAGCTCCATCTTCTACAATCGTTCGCAACGGATGGTTTGTACCTGTTGAAAAATTGACTCTGTTTACCCTGGGAGTTCCCAAAATAAACAGAAGAGACCGACTTTGTGTCTGGCCCCCTGCAAGTTAAAACAAGGCACACGTTACGACCCTACGGCAACCCAGATGGCAAGGCAAGAGAACAACAAAAACAAAAGGACAAAATATAATTATAGAGCAAACTTCCTGACTGAATGCAATGTGATAAGATCAAAACAGTTTTCACACGGAAAGGTGATTATGCAATGTTATTGGTTCATGGAATGAGAACGTAGGTTATATCTGTACTTTCCGGGTCTTGTCTGATCTTGAAACAGCTGATCTGGAGGTGCAGTAATGTTCAAATCCACAGGTGGCAAATGTTCACTTTGTACAACACTCTGTTCAGGGTTCAAAGGAACAGTTCCTGGTGCAGTATCAGAGTTCTGTGTTTCAGATCGTTTGTCCGTCATGTACTCTGCATCACTGAATGGGATAAGCCTAGGAACAGGTTCTGTCTCGGATACACCAAATCCCTGTCTAACCCAGTTGTCGTAGGGGAGTGGGAGAGGCACACGCTTCGCATGGGTAGCGTGCACCCAATTTTTCCTGCCAGCCAGGAGTACAGCAGTTCTTGTGGCCAGGAGCACCTGAAACGGACCCACGAATCTTGGCTGGAGGTTCCGGGTCCATCCAAAGTTCCGCACCACAACCAGATCACCGGGTTTCAATGTGTGACCTGGACTCTCTGGCAGCTTAGGCAAGGATTCAAATACCTGTTGGTGAATAAGACTCAATTTAGCAGTCAGGTCAAAAAGGTAATCAATCAACATTGGATATTCGATCTGTTTGAACTCCTTGGGCCTAGGGACTCCCCAGACATTAGCAGGGCGACCAAACACAATCTCATATGGGCTAAGCCCTACTCGAGAGTGTACAGTCGCTCTGGTGGACAATAAAGCCAAAGGCAGTGCGTCTGGCCAAGATAAACCAGTGGAAGCTTGGATTTTAGCAAGTTTTAGCTTCAAGGTACCATTGTACCCCTCAACCAAACCTGCTGACTGTGGGTGATTCGCACTATGGAATTTTTGCTTAATTCCCAAACCCGTACACACACTCTGCATAACTTTCCCTACGAACTCACTTCCATTGTCCGACCATACAATCCGTGGCATACCATACCTGGGGAAGTACTCTTTGAGGAGGATTTTGTCAGTGGACATAGCAGTGTTATCCTTTAATGGATACGCTTCAATCCATCTTGAAAAAGCACAGACTACCACTAGGACATATTTGAGATTATTACATCTGTCCATGTGGATAAAGTCCAACTGAATCACTTCAAAGGGACAAGAAGGGGGAGCAAAGTGACCAGCTGGGGTTGGGGTTCCCTTGCCAGGATTATGCATCAGGCATACCATGCAATTTTTCACCACTCTCTCCGCGCACTTAGTAATTCCATCGTTCTTCCATACTGGAGCTAACATCTTACAGATCCCTTTCGAACTGATGTGCGCCGCTCCATGCGCCATAGTGACTACCGCAAGTACATACGCATCAGGTAGCATCCAACGCTGATGCTCAGACAAATCAATCCAACATCCACTCGAATCCATTTTACCCGTTTTCTCCTTCCATGCATTCTTCTCATTTTCAGTTGCTTCATTCTGGATTGCCTTCACACTTTCAATCGTATTCTCACACATTCCTGATTCAGCAATCCATCTTGCAGACGTTGCAACGTACATTCGGCTCATCATGTTCTTGGCCGTCCCTTTGGCGACCTCATCAGCAAACGCATTCCCACGGCCAACATCATCCGTAATCTTCCGGTGTGCACTGCATTTCACAATCGCAACTTCATTCGGTAAGGTCAGAGATTCCAACAGGTCATTGACTAACTGTCCATGTTGGATCTTAGTCCCATGGGACGTGAGAAAACCTCTTTCTTTCCACAAGCGACCAAAACTATGTGCTACGCCGAAGGCATACTGGCTGTCAGTAAACACATTCACTCTCTTTCCCTCAGCTAAAATACACGCTCTTGTCAATGCAATTAATTCTGCAGCTTGGGCAGAATTCTGACTCACTCTTGCAGTCTCGACAACCGTACTCAAAGTCGTAACTGCATACGCAGCCGTCACATCACCAGTCTGTAGCTTGAAACACGATCCATCGACATACAAAGTACCATCTGGATCTAGTAACGGAGTATCTTTTAAATCAATCCTACCTTTTGTCTCTTCCTCAGTTCTAAAACAACAGTCATGGGGCTCTGAATCACTCGACTCCTGAGTAGTCGGCAACAGCGTTGCTGGATTCAATATGCTGCATCGCTTGATCTGAATGTGACTTGCCAAAAGTGTCAGCTCATAGCCTGATAGTCTAGCACTGGTGAGGTGCTGAGTTTTCGTTCGATTCATGAGTGTATCCACAGCATGTGGAACCATGACTACTAACATGTTGTTCATGACCAATCCAGCAGACTGTCGAATAGACACTGCAGCTGCTGCTGTAGCTCTCAAACAACTTGGCAACGCTCTGGCTACCGGATCTAATGTGGATGAGAAATACGCACAAGGTCGCTGCTTGTCACCAAATTGTTGCATCAAGACACTCAACGCACATCCCTCTCTTTCATGGACATATAGTGTAAACGGCTTACTGTAGTCAGGAGTACCTAACACAGGAGCTGAGCACAACGCATCACGCAATTCCGAGAAGCTCTGTTGACATTCATCAGACCATGGCAAACGACTCGGGACACCTTTTCCAGTCAGAGCCACCAATGGTTTTGCCATGAGAGAAAAATGTGGGATCCATTGTCTGCAATATGATGTAATACCCAAAAATGCACGCACTTCTCTCTGTGTGCTTGGTACAGTCATCTGTGAAATTGCTTTGATTCTCTCTGGGGTCAACCTTCTTCCATCCTTTGACAAAAGATGACCTAAGCAGGTCACTTCTTGGCAACAATATTGTAGTTTAGAAGGTGAAACCTTGTGATGTAAGTCTGATAAATGACGCAGCAAAGAAATTGTAGCTATTTTGCAAGTTTCCTTGTCATCAGCAGCCACTAAAAGATCATCTACATATTGGATCAGAGCAGCACCAGGTGGAAGTACAAAAGCATCTAATTGACTTTTTAATGCTTGGCTGTAAATTGAAGGGCTTTCACAATAACCTTGTGGGGCGCGCTTGAATCTGAAACTACGACCACCTAAGGAGAAACCAAAAATATCCCTACTTTCCTCGGCTATCGGAATGCTGAAAAAGGCATTCTTCAAGTCGATCACTGTAAACCATGTAGCTGAGGCAGGAATCAACGTCAATAATGCAGGGATGTCTGGGACCACAGGAAACTGTGGAACCACTATTTTATTAACCTCTCTGAGGTCAATCACAAATCTGTAGATTGGAGGTTTGGAAGGGTCAGTGCGTTTCAAAATCGGCAGAACAGGACTATTGCAGACATTTCCTCTAGTTTCTTCTATCACATCTTTCTGTATCAAATCTTGCACGATCAGTAAAAGCGCACGTTCACCTTCATTTGAAATCCGATACTGTGGGATTCGTGGGAATCTAACATTTGCCTTCAGACTCACCACATAAGGGGGAATTTCCAGAAGACCTACATCATTAGGACCAGTCACCCAAAGATTATCAGGGAGAGAACGCAGCTCCGGTGGGAGCTTATCCATCGACAAGTACATTGGAGAGATGACTCTCTTACCCAACGTCAGCTGTACTCCCGAAGGAGAACAGTACAATGTCGCATGCAGGCGTTTCAACAGATCTAAACCAAGCAGATTCTCATTACAACCGGTCATCAGAATAAGGGGTGCTTCTAGTTGACATGGCCCAACAGAAATTGACAAAGGACCAGAAACAGGGTTGTGAACAGGGGCGCCTGAGAAACCTACTGAAATGTTCGTTGAGCCAGACAAAGGTGCGCCAGGGAGTTTCGCGTGCATAATTGAACTTTTTGCTGCACCAGTATCCAACAGAAACGGTTCAATCACGCCTGATGTAGCTACTGCGACATAAGGTCCACTCTGATCAACTGGAACTGATACTACTCCCTCTCTCTGCCTGTGGCTGTCCTAGTACTCACTTTGCTGAACTTCTTCCCTACGTTCATAATAATCCTCAACATGGTATTGGGGAGATCTACCTGATTGTGTAGATTGTACATTTCACTGATCGAAATAATTAGATGGGCGATCAGCCTGTGGAGGCATAGTACCACGTCCTCTACCTCTAAGAGCTTGCATAAACCCACCACGACCTCTCTGAGCTGGGACACCACTAGTTTGTGAGTGCAGAACTGGACACTCATTCTTATAGTGACCCTCCTTTTTACAATAGGCACACTGATTCCATGCTAACTGTTGTCGGTGAAAACCATAGTCAAATCTTTGGGACATCCCTTGCTGGAATTGTGGCTGTTGCTGAAACTGGGGTCGTTGCTGTGAATCTGACTGATTCGAGCGAGGCGGATACGCCTGTTGCAAAAGAACTTTAGTTTTCAAGTCTTTTGTCTTCTTTTCTGACTTTTCCTTCTCTTATTTTTCTCTATTTTCGTAATACTGAGCAGTTGCGAGTATCTGTGCTGTCGTCGACACCGCCCATGCACTCTCAGAATCCTTCAACTTGTTACTAAGCTCAGGCAATAAATTAAACACAAACTTGTCGACAAACAACCTCTGACCTCCCTCAGTACTCATATCTTGCCCACTGTGGTCTACGAAGGTCTCTTCAAATCTAGTGAAGAAATCAGAGACGCTTTCGTCCTTTTTTTGCTTGCATGCTGATAATTTATCCCAGTTGACCCGTAACGCTGGCATCAGCGTTTTCATCAAATTGATTATTCTGCCAGGCAAAGCGGCAATCAGAGGCTCAGGTTTAGCACCACCAACTTGTTGTGCATCTGCCGCTACAATAGCTGGCCAATCACCTCCTAAAGCAACTTGGTGATTCTCATGGCGAATTTTGGCCCATATAGGCTGTGGCACTACATTGCCAAATAGCATTTCGATGTCTGCCAAATTCATGACGCATGCTTGAACTGTCTGGGTTAACTCTTTATAATACCCAGCAGGATTCTTACGCGGGTCCGGCAACGCCTGTTTTACTGCTAATACCTCGGCCCGCTTCCAAGGGATGTGTATCCACACTCTATGGAAATGTGCTGGAGCAGCTAAAATATTATTAGCCGCATCAGCTTGAACTGCATCGCGCCATATCGGCGGAACTTCCCTCATCGGATACTGACCTCGCTTCTTCCTAGTAATCGGAGAACCATCAGAGTCCCTTGGTGCTCGAAGAGGAGAATCAGACCTGTATGCTAGAATCAGTTCTATCGCTTCCTTTACTTCCGAACCTATTACCATTCCTGTAGCGAACCTTCTCTGAATATGTATCAAGTCAGCGGGAACGGAATCTAAGTCATCATCATCCCATTCCTCACGCAAAAGGGAACACATCACGTCAAAGACATAACGCTGAGTTGGTTCATTCCATTGCATAAATGTATCCAACACTCTTCATGCATCATACTTCGCAGCTTTCAACATCCACCTAAGAGCTGTCGAATCTAATATTCCTCGTTCCTGGGGACCAGGAAGCTGGCTACGTCTCTGTGTAGAGTCAGAAACGGGTGTCTTAATTAAAGACCTGTAGAGAGGAGTTAAGATATTAGTTACAGAGTCGGTTATTTTCCGACGAACAGAAAGCGGAGTCAGAATGTTTACAGAGTTCGGGGACAAGGAAGCTGGAGCAGATGAAATTGTAGGGGTAGAAGTAGTAGGTGAAGCAGTTTGCGAAACGTCAGGCAAAGGCGGAATAGGCAACCCAGGTAGAGGGGGTGCCGAAGGAACATTAACCACAGGAAGAATAGGAGCTTGAATCAAAGGAAAAGGGACAACTATTCCAGGCTGACCAGCAGCCGGTTGCACAACAGGTGGTAACTGTGGTGCTGTAATACCCTGTGCATACGGTGGAGGTGATCTCAATAGGTAAGACAACAGGGGATCCTTTTCACAGTCCTCTATTGGCTTAGCAGGACACGATGGCAAGGCAGGGTAGCACTTGTCAATCGCCAAATTATGTTCTCTATTCGCTACCTCTATTGCTTTTTCAGTTTCGTTGACATGCAACTGCCTAGCAGACTGCATTAAAGTCAACCCTTTCTCTTTCTGTTCCTTCTTCATTTTTCTAATTTCTCTCTGTCTAGCTTCTTTATGCCAAAAGCGAAAAGAATCAAACATTGCCGGCCGGGCTTTCTTTTTAAACAACTTCACTTCTAGATTGTCTAGAATTTTAGTTTCAAAGCTACCATGTGGTGGCCAACTAAGGACACCATCTTCCCTGGTGTAACGGACCCACACTCCATTATAAGTGATAGGACCCACACCATGTTTACAATAGAGCTCATGTGTAGGAGTTCCGATCGGAGGAACCGGACACGAGTCCTCCAACCGGGAATCCCTGCTGCAACTCAACCAGGACAGGAAACAATTACTACGGCTAGCCATTACAAACTAAAGACAAATTCTAACCAAAATGCGCAAAGAACTTAGGCCTACCAAATGAACCAATACCAAACCAAAGATTATCTTAACAAGAGCAACCAATGAAAATCTACAAATCCAAAACAAACGTACCCAGAGAGCAAAAGGATTATCCGAACAAGAGCAACCAGTGTTAAATCCTTACAAGAGCAACTAAGAGCAATCAAACTGGGCGCGACCCACTTAATACTTAACTGAAATGTCGAAGACGTCACCAAGGAGAACCTGCCTACGTCTCGCCGTACTAAGGTCTGCACCTCGGGTCCAAGACAGGGCGACAGTCAGGGCAGCGGTCCTCTGTAGCCGTCTGGGAGCGGGAACCCTCGTGGAAGAGATCGTCGGGCCACTTTTACGACATACAGGGATCGATGAAGCGGGGTACCCCCCTCCGGAATCTTCACACGAAGCTCCTCGGAATCTTCAGGCTTTGGACCGGTACCGGTACCAGTTGACGTCGCCCCACATTGGGCGCCAATTGAGGTTCTGGACTTTCCTAGAGTCCAGAGGTGTCAGGGAAACAACACCCAAAAGACCCCTGAGTTCCTTCCTGCCTTGGTGCACAAATAAACAGAGACACGGGCTTCTCGATGGTGGCGTCAGAGAGACCAAGGTTTATTTACTGAAGGGACACAGAAGTCGTAGGAACCACACAAAGGCAGAATCTAGGAGACTGTTCGATCGAATTGTATAAAGTGGGTCGCTCCTTAAATACACCAAATGTGTCCTCAGGCAGCATTGCAAAAATATCTTTCATGCCTAGCCCGGTATCCCAAACAAACAATAAACATATACCAAACGATAATTATTCTCCAGTGTTCGATCAAGTCTTCATGTCAGTTTTCCATTCTTCAACCGATCCTCCCCATCATAAAAATTGTATCCTCCCCATAGTAAAAGCCCAGAAGGAGAGGAGCGGAGCCAGGTGTGAAAGATTGATAAGTAGGATAAGAGATGCTTGTGGCTCATAAACGGCATGGCTACTGTCTTCGGCCTCCTAATCGTGATCAGGCCAACGAACACAAGAACCAGTATAGCATGATTGGCCTCAGGCAAGGGAGGTAGCTTCTGCCTAGTCACGCAGCATCAGCTTCCTTGGACTAAAGCTTACGTGTCCTTAACAAGGTGATTCAGCCAGGGTCATTGCTTGTCTATTGACTATGTGAGGGCAAGAAACAAAATTGGATGCCGTATCTAAGATGGATGCCATGAATTTACAACAGAATGCCCTATTTCTCAGTGAATCCATGCTCGTAGCACAGCGAAAACACTGTCACATACTAAATGGATCATTTACGGTTCACTGGTACCAAAATCGAGTCAGTACTACGATACCGAACACACGGGTTTGGATCGCTACAGAACCTCATTATCGGGTGATTATAGGAACAATTCTGAGGCACTTGGCCAATTTCAATACATTGTTCTAAGAGTGCTGCTTGTATATTCTTACAGGTGTTCAACATATCCAGAGGCTTTCATCATGTCATTCTCATTCTTCCCAACTGTTCTGCCTCTTCTAAGTCTCATAAATTCCTGCATTGCCTACCTATCCCACTACTGAATATTTTTTAATCTCCTTGCTCCAGGCTTTTCATGGTTTTTCCCATGTTATCTCCACCTCTGGTTTCATCAGTATGGTCCCACTTGCACACTTAGATCCTAGCAAGCAATATTATTAGTGGTTCCAAGGTTTTGCCAAGAACACGTTGGTGGATGCACTTTTTCCATCGCTGCAGCCAAGATATCAGCCTCCCTGTCAACTGCCCTTTGGGCTCATGATCCGTACTTACCCTTTGAAAAAGCCTTAAAAGCGCAGCTCTTTTCTAAATTCCACTCAATTCACTCAGACTCATTGTAAGAAATTAGGTTACTCATTGAGGGGGTGAAACCCTACGCAAGCAGGACCAACAATCCTTGTCAGGGTGAGGCACAAGCAAACACCAAATTAACCTGTACTCAACCCTCTGGTAGCTTGGCACAGAGAAGCTAGGCTTAAGTTAGAGGCAATGTGTAAAGTATTTATGCAGCAATTCAAACAGTAATAAAGTGAATTCACAACACAAGGAAAATCACACATCATTTTAGAAAAACAGAGTACATTTAATAAATAAATCAAGATCAAGATGACTCAAATCTAATTGGTAGCCAGGTAGGATCTAGAATGGATACTACTTTCTGGGTCTATCTGGGTATCTAAAGCTATTGAAATAGACGCCTCACTCACTTTATCGTGACATTCTTCATCATTGGTGCCTATCGACACCCTGGTAGGCTGGTACCACCAGGGCAGACTCAACCAAAAAGATGGGACTTCTTGGATACATTATTGCTGGATAAGCAGGGATTCATATGAAAATAGAGATTTTAAAAATACCTCTAGGTATATCCAAAGAATTTCTTTATTGGTAGGGTACCTGAAGTATAGTTATACTTGTTTTTTAATTACATTTGTTCAAATAATCCCAGTGTATTGAAACCAACATGTTTCGGCCCACACTGGGAGCCCGATTGGTTCTGGGGCCTTCATCAGGGCTATATATATTCTGTCTCTGCTGACCACTATATAGTGCGGGCCGGCTCCAGGGACTAAGCTTGGACCGCGGAACAAGGTACCTTAAATCCTGGTGTGCAGGCCGCGTAGCGTTGCTTTGCCGGAGAAAAAGGGGCTGTGTGTCACTTTGCATTGGTTCTGATGAGGCTGGTAACTGTGCAGCAAGACTTTGCCGGATTTCAGGTCTCTTCGGATCACTTCTCATCACTTCGTGCTAGTTCTGATGGGGACCACATCTGGGCTGGCAGAAGCACCTTCTGGCCCACTTCCAAGGCTCCAGGGCTGGAGTGGCACCGCTTAGGAGGTCAGGACTCAAAGAAGGCCGAGTCCAGGTGCTGGGCTCAGGGTGGATGGAAGCCTGCTTTGTTTCTGAGGCTTTTGATACAGAGGGCAGCGAACTAGCCCTTAAAGACAATCGAGAGTCCTAAGTTCAGAGATGCATGTCCAGTGCTCACCCAGGCAAGAGGGCAGCAGCCCATCAGAGAAGCAGTCCAAAAGAGTGGCAGTCCTTTAAGCAGCGCAACAGACCTTCTTCCTGGCAGAGTCCACAGGTCATGAACTTTACTGAAGAGTTGGTGTCTGTGGTTCAATATTTATACCCAATTCTGCCTTTGAAGTGAGGAAGATGCTTCATGACGCCTTCCTAAGAAGTGCATACGTGCCTTGTACCCCTGCCTTGGCTCCAGACTAATTACAGGGGGTATGAAGCCCTCTGTGTGGAAAAAGGACATAGCCTATTCAAATGTAAGTGAGGCTTGACCTAGCTCCTTCCTCCCATCCTCCCAGTGATGGCCTATCCAGGCACACCTAAGCTCTTTATTGTGTGTGGCTAACTTGCATGAATACACAAAGCCCAACTGTCAACTACAACCATTCATGTGACCCAGAGACAGGCTACATGTTCTAAATGGCTAAGGCAGGAAAATAGCAACTTTCTAAAAGTGGTATTTTCAAAATTATAATTTAAAATTCGACTCCAGCGTAAGTTAGGATTTTACATTTAGATTCTGAGACACAAAACATGAACTGGTTACCTATTCCCATTTGGAAATGACACTTACAAAATGTGATAAGATAACTCTACTGTTGTCCAATAGGAGAGTAGGCCTTGCAGTAGTGAAAAATGAATTTAAGAGGTTTTCACTACCAGGACAAGTAAAACATGAACATACATGTCCTACTTTTTAAATGCATTGCACGCTGCCTGCTGGCTGCCTCATACCTACCCTAGGGGTGGCTTATATGTATAAAAAAAGGAAGGCTTGGACCTGCAAACAGGTTTATTTTGCCAGCTCAACATGGCAATTTGAAACTGTACACAATAGCAGGCCTGAGATATGTTTAAAGTGCTACTTAAGTGGATGACACAATCAGTAGTGCAGGTCTACAGGCCTGCAAATAGCATTTAATTTACAGGCCCTGGGCACAGCAAATATCACTTTACTAGGGACTTACAAGTGAATCAAATCTGCCAATTGTTGATTAGCCAATGTTATCATGTTTAAAGGAATGAGCACATGTTCTTTAGCAATAATTAGTTGTGGTAAATTGCTAAAGAGTCCAAAGTCCAGCAAAAACGAGATCAGCAAAAATAAGGGGAGGAAAGCAGAAGGTTTGTGGTAAGACCTCCATAAGGCTGACAAGTCTAACACTATTGTACATAGTGTATCACTGTTGTATGATTCAAGATGGCTGACATAAAACTTCTATATTTCTAAACATTGCGAACATCTTGGAATGTATATTATGAATAACATCCTTTATTGATAGTTACCCCGTTCAGAAGTAGTGACTGCATAGGATGTGGCACGAACAAGATGAAAAGTGTGGCAAGCGAGCAGCCGCTAAACACTTGAAGAGAAAAAGGAGAAGTAAAGAAATGATAGAGGACTTTTCATAGGAGAAAATAGAAATGGAAAAAAAGACTGACACACCAGCCCTACCACTGAAGCACACTTTTTTTCTAGAAGGGTTGCACATGTTACCAGGAAAGATTCTGTTGCTCACTGGGATTTACAGTAAAGGGCTGAAGTAGTCTAGCCCATGGCCCCATGATGTATGTTGTCTGGGACAAAATGTGAATAACACTCAAACATACCAATGGTTTAGGAGGGTTGACTCAAAGGTGCCCTCTGTGTAAATGCATCTATGTGTAAGTATGTATGAATTTTTTTCAATTTTTTGTTGCACATGTGTGACAGAGATGTAAACTTATCGAGCTCTCCTACAAGAGCAGGGGTCTCCAACCTTTTCTGTGTTGAGAGCTACTTCTGCTCAAGGAAAGTCCTGCTGAGCTACTAGCATATGTTATCTCTGTAAAGTAGTGGGAACATGTGTTAACATTACACTATGACCACTCTAATCAGGATTATCAGTAGTAATCACCCAAGCATTCAAGATATGGTTACCAGCAGAAATAGCAGGAAAGCATTTCTCACTATTAAATGCCACCCCCTCACTAATGAAGTTACATTCAAATTATCAAATGCAGCACAGGGGACAGAACTAGAGCAGTAAGTCCTCCCCAACTCAGCTTGAATTAGCATTAGGCTATCGACTTTAAATGTGTTTTAGAAATAAAATATTTTGTCTTCGTCAGCATATTAGTTATTGAAAATACACATTTTGTTTTCTATCAAATACCACTTTCCATTTTGGGCAAACAAACTCAGTTTCCAGAATAAAAATCTTTTCTAAAAAACATATTTGCCATTAAAATATCAGTTTTCAATTTTAGAAAACACACAATCCACAAATATCAGTACTATCATGTAAAAATGCCTCACATAGACAGATTCTGCTTAAAGTGCCCAGGTATTACAATCATAGGTAATGGATTTTCACCATAGCACCAAGTATGCTTTTGTTATGCAAATAATGCCCACCGTTATACCAGGGCCAACGTACCAAGGCTGGGCGCCATAACATCCAAGATGCCCAATCAGTTATGGCTATTTTTATGCAAGAAACAGTCATCATTTTGTCAGGGGCGGCTAAAAGTTGGCCAGTCAATATGTCAATGATGGCAGCCGGTATTGGAAAACTGCACTAAAAAATACCCGTAATAGTCAAGGATGGCCATTATTACAGCATGGGCACTATTATGCCATGAACATAAACAATTGCACCAAAGATAAAACCCTTATGATGCAGGCCAGCATACACATTTGACGGTCCTTGACTCTAGACGTAGCTTCCGGGAAACAACACTCTTTATTAGGGAGCAACACCATGTCTGACAGACGACACATAAATAAATGCAGATGAGGCTAATATTTTTTATTTGCTTTGGATCCATACACTGCTCCTCTTAGCTCTTGGGTTCATCATGCTCCTAACAAATTTTCTCTCCTGCTCCTACAGGCCTACATTTTGGTGGGTCAGCACTGATTACTACTGTCATTCTTTGATAGTGCATTGTTCACATATGTGCTGGGACTGAAAGAGCAGGGCGTATAACATGGCCGATCTCCTTGTGATTTAGAGTTAGAGTGGATACAGACCGTCATGTGGCAGACCCGTAACCCAACTCAGTTTGTGTTTGAGTGTTATTAAAAGGGTCTGCTATTGGTTTGGTTTGCTTTCACTCTAAGTGTTTTGAGATGAGCGGTGCTGCCTTCTTTAATATGCATAGACTCTCTGAGATTGTCTATGCTTGTCTTCAACTCTGAGAGCTACTTTCAGGGTACTGGCGAGCTACCAGTAGCTCCCGAGCTACTCGTTGGAGACCCCTGTACAAGAGTCTGGCAAGGATTATCACAGTGCAAATCTTTTACCCACAGGCTTTGTCAAAGGGGTTAACCAACACCAAAATCCATTCCTAATCAGGTAGTCCGTGACATTTTTTGTAACAAAATATTTTCTTCAGAACTAAATTTGGTGTAATAGCAACCTACCTTCATAAGCAAGTTGACTTTAAAATATACTTTTCATAGGAAATAAGTCAGGATTACTGCCTTTGCATAATTGTGGCACACAATATAACTTTTGCCAATCAAACAATATAGCCTATAGCTATCAAAATGGACATGTC
This sequence comes from Triturus cristatus, assembly GCF_964204655.1. NCBI lineage: Eukaryota > Metazoa > Chordata > Amphibia > Caudata > Salamandridae > Triturus > Triturus cristatus. The sequence continues at coordinate 863,603,705 of NC_140588.1, read as the reverse complement.
ATCATACCCAACATAGACGTCCTACATTGAGTAGAGGCTTTCCACAAGGAAATTCTAGTTAGACATGTATAACAGCCATGCCAAATACCACGCTTCAGAGTTTAGACTACTTCATTTTGATGCTGGTGTCTGCATCACCACAATAAAATGCATTGGTCATCATTATAGCGCCCCCAGGACCACCCCACAAGCTACACTCAATAAGAAACTGCAATTACTCAGTGAGCATGCGTGGTGGGTGAGCACTGTGTTGCCCAAAGGAGATCGGTGTGCTCCGTCTCATAACAAGGGCCGTATCTCTCTAGTTTGCTTACTTACTTTCACTTCACTCATCATCATGAACACTGTTAGACGGGCCAGGGATTACCACTTGTTCAATCAAGTTGAGCCTCCCCACCTGGCTTTGTGAGTGAGCGTACCACGTGGTCTCTTCTGTCAGCAGAGAGAATGCTGATGATGAACAAAATCCTGGCCTGCCAGCAGATGGTGAATTGTCTTATGTGAATCAGGGGTGGCAGCGCTTTGCCAGTTAATTTTTGGCAAGGTGCCAGCCCCTTTGGGAACTTGCAGTGTCTGTCTGGCCTTCAGCCAGAGCAGAAACCGAGGCAGCAGCTTTGTTGTTCTTACATCAGAAGCCCAACTCCAACAGGCAGATATCTCTACTGCCTGCTAGGCGTTCTGCCGGATGAAAATATCACCGACTCTCCTGTATCCACGTGCATCGAGTTGGGGGCACACAGAGACTTGTGTCTCAGGCAAGGTGTCAAAAAGTCTGTGCTGACCAGCCTACTGGACTGAGTGCAGATGACGAAGGACTTAGATCTGATGGATTGGATGGTCAACAAAATGTCTTGCAGCAATGCAGCAGTGCACAGAGCCTGGCAGCCCAGTACAAGCACCCTGCAAAAAACTAACTTGGAGAATTAAAAAAGAAGCTGAAGAGTCTCTTTGGGCCAGACTCCTGCACGATATCAAAAACAACAATAGCGCACAATTCTGGCAGAAGATTAATGCTCTGTCTAACATGCAGGGCCAGGGCATTAATTCACATGTGACAGAAGTGGCATGGATAAGCTACCTCGTATTACATTTTAATAAAGAACGGATTCCCGAAGTTTTCTCATTTAACCTCACACCTACCATGGAAACTTGACTACCCCAATCAAACTTTAATGCAATACTAGTACAGGATCTCATAATCACGAATACACAAATCTGCAAAAGGATTCTGAAAGGCAGATGTGCGGGAGCTCTGGTTCAAAAGGGATCCAGCCCATACTATTTAAACAAGATCCTGAATTCTGGGCCTCAGTCCTAAAACCAATCTTTGACTCAATTTTGCAAACATCAACTGTACCATCTTCAAGGAGGGGCTCGATTATTTCTCCCATCTACAAAAAAGGCAATAGGAGTGATCCGAAGAGCTATCACCTGGTAGCTCTTCTGGACAATGAAGCCAAAAATTACGCTGGCGTACTCCTCCAAGAATTAACGACATGGGCCACAGAAATCACACCTACAACCAAACCGGTTTCTGCAGGAACATGGGCACGGCCACCAACATTTCGGCCCTTTCACTAATGATAGACGCTGCACTAGTAACAAAACAGCCCCTGTACATGTGCTTCATCGATTGCAGCTCCGCGTTTGACCATATAAATAGAAATATTTTGTGGCAAAAACTAAAAAGGCTAAGAATTCCATCACTGCTTCTAAAACAACTAATACTTTTGCATAGTAACACCTGGGTGCAAGTAAAGCTGGGGGTTGGAGACCACTTAACGAAAAAGATAAACACAACCTCAGGATTAAAACAAGGCTGCGTGCTTGCCCCAATACTTTTTAACCTTTTTATGGCCGAGCTTTCGGTCCAACTTGATGAAAGCAATTCACATGCCCCCAGGCTAGGAGGCCATAAGTTATCCAATCTCCTATATGCAGATAATCTGGTGCTTATCAGACGGATACTTATTGGTCTACAATGCTTGCTTAACATTACATCCCAATATTCGGAGACCAACAAACTAAGTATTAATCAAGAAAAAACAAAAGTCATGTGTGTAAACACCCGGAAGAAAAAAATAAAACATAATTGGTTCCTGGCAAAAGTCAAGCTGGAAGTCGTACAAGACTACAAATACTTGGGGGTTATGATTGATAACCAAGGTAACTATAAAGCATGTGAGGCAATAAAGAAGAGGGGGCTAATGACAGCAGTGACATTAAGAAACCTGAAAAACAAGACCGCTGGACCAAGCTTTCTCCCTCTGACCAGGGTGATACAGGCTAAACTAATTCCATCAATCACCTATGAAAGCGAAGCCATGAGAGGGAGAGATGCGGAAACAATGAAAGGCACCATTGCAAGAGCCTTGAGAATAATATATGGGTTGGCAGGATACACATCTTCGGCACAAATGAGGCTTGAATTCGGGATGCAAAGACAAGAGCTGGCCCACAAAGGAGCTTTCGTTAAAACCTGGTACAAAATCAAAAAAGGTCAGCCAGAAATGATAAACTCCTATTTGTGGCGGGAACTAAAAGCCTCAGAGGCCTGCCCAGCTAGACATTACTTGGACACTGCACTGGACCAGCTGGGGTTACGGCAACTCTGGGAATCATCAAGGTCCATGACATGCTTCACAAAAATAGTAAATAAGACTGTCAGAAGTGAATCCATCATACAAGACAAAGCCGTCTTGACAGAACGCGCATATGGCTGGCTCACTGTACAGTCTTATAGCAAAGTGATCCCCCAAGCATATCTCCAATCTAACTTCTCCAAAACCACAAAAGAGAAGTTCCTGAGATTTTGGTTAGGATTATTGCCATCTGCACATCACCTGCCTCCATGGCTACGCCCTCTGAAGCCGGCAACTTGTCATCTTTGTGGGGAGGGAGAGGAGGACATAGTGCACATCATAACCATATGCCGGGAACTATTGCAGGAGCGACGGTCACTATTTAGACCAATCTTCAACAAGAAACAAATACGGTCCTGCAGGCAAGCAGTGCTGGCAACCTTCTCAGGTGAAGACATCCAACTAAGCTGCTGCCTGGTAAAAATTTTAACCGCTGCCGATCTAAGACTAAATAAGGTACAACCAGATTATTTGAGAAGCGGCATGGTAGCTGGGTTGTGCAGGCTTGTTAATCCACTATGCAAAAGTCTCTGACAGCGTCTCTTATAGCAAGCACTAAGCACTCTTGTACACCCAAGCCCCGAAGAAAAACATTAACGGGCTAATCTCTGCCACTTTGCACTGAGCCATAAAAGCTGCTGCTGCACCACGTACTTAAAACTTGTACTCAATCGCCCTCCCTCATTTTGCAGCTAAGACTCTGACCAGGGGGGCTTTTCTACCCCATGAACTGCTGCTATAAAAGATGAAAAATCTGGACTTTGACCGACCAAGGCTGGGGGACTGGATTTCTTTGCAATTTTTACTGTGTTCTTAATTGCGGCTAATAGCCTTTTAAATGGAAGCTTTACAGTTTTAAAAGAGATGGTCAATTTTTGTAAAGGTTTTAACTAACTGTACAATAAATACATTACTTACTTAGTACAAGCACAATGCCAGCACAGTAACCATCTATATATTTACAAGGACAACCCTAGATTCCCATGAGACATAGGTACCCCTATATATAAATCTAAAATAAATGTCACATGGGACTCATTCCAAAAGATGGAAGGAACCCACGCCCAGGAGTTAGAAGGCTCTGTCTTATTTTAATATAACTCCAATTCAACTTGATTTTGACGCAATGTTACCTCAAAACATTAGTATAGAAAACACAGTATTGGACAAAGTACACATTTCCGTCATACATGTATTATATTCATCCGTATAAAATCTGTTGTGAAATATGTGAATATAGTGCAGACGACGCACTGCTCAGAAGTTTAGCCTATTTACAACAAATAATACAAAAAGACACTGTACAATCCCCAATGGTTGTGCAATCTCATTGGCTCAGAGAAACTGAGGGTAGTTCCAATAAATTCACTATCCCTTGTTATTATTTTTGGATGTCAACCAATTGGGGGAGGGTCGATTTGTCGACTTTTCAAACTCAAATTATTATAGGGCTCCACTCAGAACTTCGTCATCCAACTACCACGCCTAAAAACAAATAGTGGAAAAACCTAAGTACTAGCACTGTGAGAAACAACCACAACAAGTAAGCACTACCTCTGCAGTTACTCACCACTATCACATGGGTTGGATAGCAACAACCATCTATCGCCATATATTCTGCAACAGAATATAAAAAGTCAAAAATTACAGATTTCACAAACTTATATCAAGACTTCATTCACTACACCACTGTGCAGAAGGACTGAAGAAATCAGTGCTGAGGCAAAAAATCAAATAGACCTGTAACCCAAAGCCAATGTGCTATAGGGTGATCCAAAGTATGTCAGTCACTGAGAGCCACCCAGATAGCTACCCAAAGTACGGGAGCTCTTTGTGGTTGCCATTACTTCAATTGCAAAGTGAAAATAGATTCAAATTAAAAACCAATGGAACCAAAACTGGGGAAGTCAGTGTTTCAATAAGAGTGCCTATTGCCCGTTCGATCTGCGACCAGTGATCACACAAAATGTCAAAACTCACAGCTCAAGAAGCTGACATAGTCCACATTGCTGCCATAGCCTATTAAAATGCAGTGTCTGCCATTCCCTGAATAATTAAGGCCTGCAGAATCTTTAAGGGCGAGGAGAGAAAAGGGGCCCTAAACCCGTAATTACAAAGCAGGTCAAAACTCACTGCTCAAGAAGCTCACAATGCTGCCAGAACCTTTTCAAATACAATTTATGTGGCTCCGTAAATAATTGAGGCATGCACCATCACTGTGGCCAAGGAGTCAAAAGGAGCCGGTTACTACCCTAATTGTGTGTTAAAATCATCTACAGCACTGAAAGTCAGCGCCCAAAACAAATGTCTTTTACAAGCAGTAGATCTCCATACACCTCACTGCATCGCACTTTTTCACTTGCCGATACAGAAAGACGCGGTCTCATTATCTGTTTTTGACCAGGCTGAGCTTTGAAGCTCTGACATACCGGCCGCCATATTGGAGGTCCAACAGCACAGATTAATGTGCAGGAACAACATGTGGCCTAAAATGCCAGTAGTGTCTTCAAATCAAAACATAATAGCCAGCATCTGTGGTGCATGCAAAACACTTTATGTAGGCAGGCCCACACAAATACAAATAACATTCAAATGTAAACCAGGTATTAACTCAGAACTACACCATCAAATTGGCACATAAGTAATCTGGCGTACCAGGGGCAAATGGTGCCTGTGATTGAATTCAAAGTCATATACACCCACAATATTGGGAATCAAAACATATCAATTCAAGAATAGAATGTCATCTAGTGGAAATTAAAAATTCAACACCACCACTTCGAGCGGCGACACAGACAAAATCAAGAAATATTAATAATGAAATGCCAAACTGACCCAATCTACACAAGCCAGTGGAAGCATGGAAAAACCTGTGGGAGTACTCCCAGTTATATACATTGTCACCAAAGCAAAGTAATCAATTTTCATCAAAAATGACTTATCACAGGGCACATTCAATCAGGCAATATGAAGAGTGTCGAAATATCATTATGGCAGCTATATAGTAGGACACACATATCAGTTCTGTAATAGATAAACCAAGTTTAGTAAAGACACCCAGATCACAGACATACTAGGTTTCAGAAATTGCAATCGCCACTTGTCATTGATGTTATTCAAACCCTTGATAGTGCTGTCCAAAAGGGCCACCCATTTGCACTCTGGCAGGTCAAGTTGGTTCGAGATGTCCCCTCCTCTGCTTGTCAGGAACACCACTTTCACCCCCTGCCAGTAGATATCATCTGTCATATGGCCATGCTCAATGAAGTGCCCGATTAGGGGAGCACCTCCACTTTGACATCCTATACGGTTTCTGTGTTGTGAGTTTGGTTGCTTAACCATTCGTGTCGTTTGGCCCACATGCAATTTCGTACAGGAACATCTGATCTAATGTATGACATTACATGTTTCGGCGTTTGAAAATGAACGTTAAATTGAATACCCTTTCACTAGTTGTGAGACTTTTGGTGTCAGCAGTAAATGTACATACGGTGCCTCCTGCACATCTGCAGTATCACTAGTACATCAGGGTGTCCCCATAGAGGTCTAAGGTCACTTTTTCTTGTGGGCTCCTTGCATGCTCTTCATAGAAAATCGCTGATGTTTTTATTCCTCTTAAATGCAAATACGGAGACTCCCCCCAAGTATGGCTGAGCAGAGACCAACGTTTATTGATAATACCCTCAGCCTCATGGCTCACCGTTGAAAATGTGCTGACAATTACCATTCTACTGAGACGCCCATCATTTTGTTTAGGAGTGAGCAAACATTCTTTTGGGCAAAACCATACTCTCTTTAGAGAGGATTTTTTGGGGGGTATCCCCTATCAACATGTTTTAATCTCTGGGCACAGTAAGCATCAGCACTGACGCTGGCCCGCACTAGAAAACAGCCATTGAGTGTAATGCACTTCAGCACTTTCGATCGGGACAGTCAACATGCAGCTGCACTGAACCCCTGAAAAGAGGGCCTCTGCCTGCCTACTAGCAGCATTCACGCGATTTATCAGAGAGAGCAGTGCCACACATGCTGTGCTAGTACAGTGAGCATAAGGTTGCGACTTGGGCAGTTTTACACTGGCATGACTGACATTTTGGTTGCTGCTAGTTCACAAATCTGCAAAATCACCTACAACTGATATTTGTCCTCTTATCAGTACATACTTTAAAGAGAACATGTAAGAAGAACTCGATTTAAAATGTGTTCTCATGCTGCCCTAATGACCCCTGACTGATAATTGAAGTAAACAAAGGCAGAACAGCTATGTTTAAAAACACAACACAGACCATTTCATATAGATATTAATGCCTGGCATTTGCAGAATGTTAAAACATGTTCATGACAAGTATTCTTCTATGGAAAAGGAGGCAATATTAAGTGGACACCATCATTGACAGCGCAATTTGAGGACAGCAGTCATGTGTAATGTATGCTAACACTTTCTGCATGTATGGGCAGCACTGCTAGAGACCACTCTGGAAGCGTCAGCATTTCCCACTGGTAAGTGGCCAGTCTGGGAGCTGAGAAGGCTATACTCCAAAGTGGCCAGTTCAGCCCTGGTCCCAGCTTATTATGCCAGTCCAGGACTGGTCTGGAGGTTATTAATATTGTGGTGGATTGGAGTAGTCATTTTACGTGCAGAGCACTTAACTAGTTCGGTTTGTGGCCAGTCCGGCCCTGCAGCTCGTTATCATTGGGTTGGGGAGGAGGCCTTGTGTTACTTATTAGGTGACATTTGTAGCACAGGGTGGCTGAAAGATTTGTTTTTTGTTTAATATCATGGTGCCACAATGGTTTTACAGTATGATTGCATTAGATTGGGGCAACAGCTTGGTGAACGTCCTTTTCAGGTGTTTTGTAGCAGTTTCAAGATCTATTTTGAGCTTCTTATTGCTCAAAAGGGAGTTATTTCTGATATGTCTTTCTTTAAATATACTTGAGTGCTTGGTTTTCCTTTTCGAGAAAATATTACTCTATGTGTCGCACATCTACCTGTTGAATGTAACTCATAAATACACTGAAACCATGGAAATGTCACACATACACAATTTGAAAACTTGGCAGCTATGGTAAAATACGTATGCAATTACAATTTGCATAAAAAAATGTAAACCTCTTAAAAGGGGTTAACACAGAATATGGCAGTGGAAAACGTCTACCCACAGGATTTGTAATCTGTGGCATTTCATGCAACAAAATACCTGTCTACAGGTGTATGAGAACTGGAGTTATGATATCCAACTCCATATGTGACAGGCCCCTGATAAATACACTACACCCTGCCCCCTTGCAGGGGGTCCTCCCCTCAGTTCAGAGTTCTCTTGCTCGGCTATTGCTTGTAGCCTCTCGACTTCCTCATGAGCTCCGAGGGCTATCTGTAGATATATTTTCGAAGTTTTCCTGCCCACATTCAGCCCCCTCTCCTTGCAGAACTTCTTCAGCGCATTCCCAGTGTAGTATGCTAAGCAGTTGAGATCTATGGACATCCTGACAAAGTATCACAGGTGCAACAACAGAGTCCTAAACTGATAAAGGTGTAGCAGGATTCATATTTAAAAAAAATGACCAATTGAAAGAATAACGAGAATTGAAATTCCAAATGGTCTTTAGTATAGAGTAGTAGTGAACACTGAAATAATATATGGTACAAACACCCAAAAAAGTCCTATAGTCCTATCATCACACTGATCACCAATGTTAGAACTGATGTTTCTGGCCGGCAGAGGTATGCATGCTGTCAAAGCAGGAACCACAACTCTAGTCAGGGTAAGCTAGATACACACTAAAAGATAACCTGTGCTTACCCTCTGGGAGCTTTGCACAGAGCAGTCAGGCTTATCTAAAGAGGCAATGTGTAAAGTATTTGTGCAAAAATCACACACACACACACAGTAACACAATGAAAACAGCAGAAAAATACTCCACACAGGGTTAGAAAAATATATAATATTTTTATGACCAAAACAACGGATAGCCAATAAGTAGAACTGGTTTTATGATTTTTTAGAGAAGAAACCAAAAAGTAGTGCATAGAAGCAAATAGCGCTTAGGGATTACTTCGACATAGAAGACTCGATGTGTTGGTTCTGATCAGTGCAGGTGAAGAAGGCTTCTTTGACGAACCGCTTTAAAATGCAGTCACTGCTTCATCATTGAGTTGCGCTGCCTGTTATTGTTGAGCCACGCATTCTGTTGGGAGATGTTGTCGATCAGCTACTGCATCGGCGTTGAAGTTCAATGTGTTGGTTCCAATCTGTGATTTTGATTGTTCTGTACAGCAGAAGTCAACTTTCAAGGGCCCAGGACCGGATTGGCACCACTTGACAGGGCAGGACTCACAGATGACAGAGTTCAGCTGCTGTTTCAGGGTTGAAGGAACTCTTTGATGGGCCTGAGACTGCAAAACAGGGGAAAAGCCAGCAAGCACTTGGAGTCACTGAGTTCAAGTGAGATGGGTCCAGTCCTTGTCCTAAGCAGGACAGAGATCAGCAGGCAGCAAGGCAGCACCAAAACCAGGAAAGCTATTCTTCCAGAGTAGTCAAGCAGTGACAATCCTTGTAGCACTGCAGTCTTTATTTCTGGCAGAGTTCTTCACAGGTCCAGTAGTGTACTGTCTTGATAGTAGCAGAAGCACAGTACTTATACCCAGTGGAGTCTTTGAGTTACACACAGGTACTTATAAGTAAACTAAACATACCAATAGTGTGTATACCAATGTTACCATGTTTAGGGGAGAAGCACATGCATGTTATCACTGGTTAGCACTGGTAAAGTACTCAGAGTCCATACAGCCCTAACATGACAAGCAAGTAGAGAATTCGATTTGTCAGAATAATATACAACCCTTGTTAAAAAGGGCCTGACAACTATTATCAAAATACAACATGCCTATTCTAATATTTTGACTGACATGATAACAACACTAAAATTCTTTACTAAAGCAACCTGGAGAGTCATTGTAACACAATACTTGCCTACAGGCTTTAATAAAGTGTGATATCAACCCACTCTTAAAGATAATTGTCTTGTCACCATCCTCAGCTCATACCTAAATTTGTTTAGCATAACCTTCCACAAAGAAACGATAGACATTCAGTCATAAACTTGCAAATATGCAAAATATTGCAGTTATCAGACCATATACAACCCTCTCTGGTTAGTTAAAGTATGTAACCGACACCAAAATCCGTGCATACTCTGTGAAATTCTTTGTAACAAAATCTCTCTACAGGGTTTTACACAGTGTAATAACACTACACCCTTGAAATAAATTCCCTTTTCATACTAAATACGCAGGCCTAACATCCTTTCTCACAACTTTTCATAATAAGCCGATCAGGCCTTTTGCCGTGTTCATTGGTTTGTCAAAATGACCAACTCAGTGCGGCTTCATTGATCTTTCTGATAAGCAAACAGTGCGATATCAGCACTTTTTTTGAGTGGACTTGCAAAATGTTTATCCAAACAAACACTGTACTTAAGACAATTAGGGACAGATGTACGACCATTTTATTTTGAGCCTTTCAATTTGCGACTTATTGCGAGTCGCAAATTGCAAGTCACAAAATAAAATGTACAACACTGTGTTTAACACTGTTTGCGATTCCCAATGGGGTCGCAAATTGTGAGGCTCATTAATATTAATGAGCCTCATGCAATTTTCGAGCCCATTGGGAATGACAGCCCCTCCAAGGGATGGTGGGATTCTGGGCTCAGGACCCCCATGTCTGGGACTGCTTTGAAATAAAGCATTTTTTTTAAATGCAGCCAAGGAAAATGGGTTGCATTTAAAAAAAAAAAGTTTTTTGTTTCATTTTTTAAGGTCAGGTAGTGGTCCTTGGGACCACTGCTGCCCTTGAAAAATATTTTCGCATGCATTTGCAAAGGGAAAGGGGCCCCCTGGAGACCCTTTCCCATTTGTGAATGCATTACCACCTACTTGAAGTAGGTGGTACTTGCGACTGTTTTGCGACCACAATTGCGGTTGCAAAACATTTGTACATGGTTTTGAGAATCACTATTTGGAAGGGAACGGCCCTTCCAAATAGCGAGTCGCAAAACCTATTTAACGAGTCGCAAATAAATTGCTACTCGCTAAATAGGCTTTGTACATAGCCCATGATGTTTTTGCATGCGCAAATGGGTTCGTAAACCCGTTTGCGCATGCAGAAACGGGTAGTACATCTGCCCCAAACATGTAGGTTGAGTCAAATTCATTCGATAGTACTCCTCAAAGTTCTTTTGATTTTTATCCCTTGCAGTCTAGTGACAAATGCACTGTCAAGCCAGACGTAAAATCGTGTAGACTTTTAAAGGAATATTTTAGAAATGGTGTTTTGTTTAGCTGTTTACAGATACATTTTTTAAATTATTTTTACAAATACACATACCATGCACATTAAGTTAGGAGGTTGCTTCAAACGAGGTCTAATCGCTCAATGGTCCATTGAATCCAGTCCATGAATCTGTATTTGATCTCCAGATTTGAATTATTGTAGATCCACTCAACCTTTCATCCCTTCAAGCTAGATAAAATGAGTAGGGGAACCGTACACCCGCCACCTTGCTTCACGGGGAGAACTACAGCCCCCAGACTGCCCTGCTGTCTTTCTCCGCCAGGAGGCGCCACCGTCACTGCATTGCTCTCGGAGGTGAATTTAACCAGCTCACGATCCCCACTCCACGGGGACCGTACACCAGGCACCTTGCTTCACGGGTGACTACAGCCCCCAGACTGCCCTGCTGTCTTTCTGTGCCAGGAGGCGCCACCGTCACTGCATTGCGCACGGAGGTGCATTTAACCAGCTCAAGGTCCCTGCTACGCGGGAACCGTACACCTGGCACCTTGCTTCATGGGGGGACTACAGCCCCTAGACTGCCTTGCTGTTTTTCTATGCCAGGAGGCACCGGTATCACTGCATTGCGCTCGGAGGCACATTTAACCAGCTCACGATTCCCGCTCCACGGGACGCGCGCTGCCGTGGCTGGGCTAACCCCGGCCAAGGGCGGGCCCGTCTGCGCCCATGCACGGCTGGGAGAGCCTTGGCTGGACCAGATCTCTTGATCCTTGTGGCCGGGACATTGCCTCTCCAGAACACGGCTTAGTGGACTAAAGCCCGCAAGGTACTCGCATAAACTTTACTTTCTGCGGTGACTGTGTTCCATTTAGTTATAATTTTGCTACCTAACTTTTTACGTTTTGTAGCCCCCAGGCTCTAAGTTTAAGAAGTGCCTCCTGTTGTCTTTATCCTGAAGCAGAAGTGTTCAGACTTGGTACTGTGGGCTATATTAAGTCAAAGTGATTCTTGACTAGCTGGTAATGGGTAAAAGGAAATTAGCTGTTGGGGGACCCTTAGGGACAAATGCTGTAGGCCCAGTGGGACGATAGACTCCTTCTTAACTAGGGTGGCTAATGCCATAACAAAGGAGATAGCCCTAACTGAAAAAAGACTTTCCCTGGAGACTGAGAAAATAGCACTGGGTAATGCTGGGCGCAGTTTAATTCAGGAGGAAAACAGAGTCCCAACAGAAGAAATATGTTCTACCACACACCCAATGATATTGTCAGTAGGTAACGGTAGCTCAAGTACAACTGATTATATTTGTTTATATGCTTTATTAATACCGGCTGTACAGATTTTTAATGTTGTTTGTAACTGTTTTAGTGACCACAACCCTTGAACACTGGTTCTCCTCCTCTCGTCTGCCCTAAAAGGGGGGGCTGCAAACCAAATTACTAATACAAATATCAGTACCAAAGACCAAGCACAAAGGTTGAGGTGGGAAAAGATCACCCCAGAGAGTTTCTTGGAGAATTTTTATACCACCTGTGCCTCGGAGCTTCAAGTATGTATGGACCCGGCATTACATGACAGAGCTACTTTAGATGCCCTTGATACCATCATTAAACAGGCTGCTTCTAATCTATTGATTAAAACCAAAGTGAAATGCCCAAAACTAAAAAGGTGGTTTGATGATACTTGCTCAGCTGCCCATAAGGAGTTAATGAAGGCCGTCAAGCAAAAACCGAGGGACCGAATATTAACTAGGAGCTGCAGGAAGGCGTACAAATTAGCAGTTCATAAGAGGAAAAAACAATTAAGAGAGCATGCCTGGGAGGAGCTTAGTCAAGTTAGCGTCCTGTCTGATAGCTCTAGATTTTGATCTGTAGCTAACAGTCCCCTTTTTTCTGATGTGTCAAACTCTAGAAGGGATTGTATAATACCTGCAGAGAAATTGGTCCAGCACTTTGGCAATATTTATAGCAAAACCAATTTAGCAGAAGCCGTGGGACGTACAGTTCCTGGACTAGCTAGCTCCCCTCTCCATTTCAGAACAGATGATATCTATAAAGCTATTATTTCAACATCAGGCGGAAAGGCTCCTGACCCTGATGGGGTACCATTGGATCTCTATAAGGCTGACCCTAAAGTCTGGACCAAGATTTTGACACATGTTGTTAATGCTGCATGTGCTCATGGCTTCCCCTCGTCATGGGCAAAGGCAGTCATTGTCCCCATTTTTAAAAAGGGTCTCCAGGATGACCTGGCATGTTATAGACCAATTTCGCTCTTAGATTCTGCGGCTAAAATTATGGGGAAAGTAGTTCTGGATCGCCTCACAGCCTGGCTTGATCATGCTAATATCATTTCCGATCTCCAATATGTATTCAGACAGGGGAAAGGGACACTAGATCAATACCTGAACCTCCATTGGTGATCGGAAAGTATACCGTTGTCAAGGGAGGGGTCCTGCATCTGGCCTTCATGGATCTAACCTCAGCCTTTGACCTTGTTAATAGGTCTAAGCTGTGGTTGATCCTTCATGATATAGGGCTAGATGCAGAACTGATCTGCTTTCTGCATACTGCTCACGCTAACACCACGGCCGCGGTACTGTTTAATGAAGACGGCAGTCTGACAGACTCCTGGGCAGTAGGAAGGGGGGTCGGGGAGGGGTGCATTTTGGCTCCCCTGCTATTTACGCTATATGTCAACAAATTGAGGGACACTTTAATATCATGCTACAAGGACATACCTACGACAGGCACGAAAATGATCCCCGCATTCCTGTACGCTGACGATGCGGTTTTATTGTCTAGAACTGCAAGGGGCCTGCAACAACTTTTAAACTGTTTTATAGATTTTATGAATTCATTAGACTTAATCACGAATTTTAAGAAATCTCATGCCATGACTATAGGCTCTTGAAAGGCGGCCAAGGCCAGATTTTACTGTAATGGGGATGAGTTAACTAAGGTATCTGCGTTTCCATACCTAGGGGTACTTTTTGATGACCAAGATGCATGGTGTGCGCAACGAACACTTAAAAAGAATGTCCTAGCCAGAACTGCAGGGCCACTCTAGACTTTGCAAAACCCCTCCCTGCACTATTGAAGGCCTATAACACTAAATGTATTCCTATGGCTATGTATGGATGTGATATTTGGGGGGAACAACCTTTACAACGCAACTTTTACAACGCACTACCATTACAACGCATTTTTTACAACGCATAATCCATTACAACGCATGATATTACAACGCATGACACTACAACGCATTTTTAAAAACTACCTTTACAACGCATTCCATTACAACGCATACTACCATTACAACGCATACCATTACAACGCATAATATTACACTATACTATCCAACACTTACCCTACTGATGCACCCCCTGGAGTTAGAATAGTAATTTTTACCCCTATACTATCCAACACTTACCCTACTGATGCACCCCCTGGAGTTAGAATAGTAATTTTTACCCCTATACTATCCAACACTTACCCTACTGATGCACCCCCTGGAGTTAGAATAGTAATTTTTACCCCTATACTATCCAACACTTACCCTACTGATGCACCCCCTGGAGTTAGAATAGTAATTTTTACCCCTATACTATCCAACACTTACCCTACTGATGCACCCCCTGGAGTTAGAATAGTAATTTTTACCCCTATACTATCCAACACTTACCCTACTGTTGCACCCCCTGGAGTTAGAATAGTAATTTTTACCCCTATACTATCCAACACTTTCCCTACTGTTGCACCCCCTGGAGTTAGAATAGTAATTTTTACCCCTATACTATCCAACACTTACCCTACTGATGCACCCCCTGGAGTTAGAATAGTAATTTTTACCCCTATACTATCCAACACTTACCCTACTGATGCACCCCCTGGAGTTAGAATAGTAATTTTTACCCCTACACTATCCAACACTTACCCTACTGTTGCACCCCCTGGAGTTAGAATAGTAATTTTTACCCCTACACTATCCAACACTTACCCTACTGTTGCACCCCCTGGAGTTAGAATAGTAATTTTTACCCCTATACTATCTAATACTTACCTTAAATGTAATTTAATATTATGCGTTGTAATGGTATGCGTTGTAAAGGTAGTATGCGTTGTAATGGTAGTGCGTTGTAAAGGTATTTTTTAAAAATGCGTTGTAGTGTCATGCGTTGTAATGTCATGCGTTGTAATGGATTATGCGTTGTAAAAAATGCGTTGTAAGTGCATGCGTTGTAATAGTGTGCGTTGTAACGTCATACATCCGATATTTGGGGCTACAAGGATGTGAAGGGAATACAAGTGGCGGAGAATAACTTTATGCGCTAACTTCTTCAGGTCCCTGTTGCTACCCCCATCTTCAGTCTGCATGAAGAATTGGGGGTGGGCTATATCTCGTACCAGATTGTGGTTGCCCCATTGTTACGTTGGCTCAGAATCTGGGCTGAACCCTCCACAAATTTAAACCAACTCATAATCTCGGATTGCATTGCGCTAGAGGGGGCCCTACACATCCCTTGGCTGAAATACATAAAGGAGCAGACAAGATGTTTTGGTTGTCCAGAATTGTTTTTGACCCCGAGGCCCTTGGGCAAGGCCACCATCAGAGATTTAAAACAGAAGTTCATGGACAGGCGGCAAGGCCTCAGGGAGGAAGCTGATTTAGCTAAACCTTCGGTGAGAAGGTTTTTTACATTGAGCTTGGGTCCGCAGCTGCAACCATATTTATCTTATGTCAACAAACCATACCATTGTTTTGTCTTGATGAGATTTTGTCTGAATATGGTTCCCTGGTTGTCCGAGAGGATATTCAAAGCCGGATTCACTAAAACCCTGCCCCTGTGATAACTTCTCGGAACAGCATACCCTGCACCTAATGTTCCTCTGTACCTATTACGATTCCTTGTGCAGACAGCACATTCTTCCTTTACTTAGAGATTGTCAGTTTGTCCAAGTGAGGCCGGCCATGCTCTATCTACAAATGCTAGCCTCACCTATGGTTTGTTTTGGGGTCGCAAGTTTTTTAATCAGGCCATTGAAAATAGGACTAGACTATCGTTGCAATAGCAATCTTGTGTTATTAGTTGGTTCAAATATGTTTTCTTAAACAATGCTTTGCATTTTTAAATGTGATATTACGTATGGACTTGGCTTACTATTTTATATGATGTAGCTTTTAAAGTTTTTTTAACATGATTATTGTAATAGCATTGCGGGTTGATTTTATTACATAATGTATTTTGATGGAATGTGTATTTTTATAATATTGTATGCTTTTATGGCTCTTGGCTGTCGAATAAAGTACTTTTCACTAACTGACTGAGTAGGGTAACAATACGCATATGTTATCTGTTATCAGTGTCAAGAAACCTGCTGAAGGGTGAACGTTCACTCTATAAATATGATAAATATGCCAATTATGTTTATCAGGAAAATTGTAAATATATAATTTTCATGCATTTGAGTGGTAAATACCTTAGTGGCCTCTAGGTTATGAATGTCAATGTCTAAATGGCATCCGAGGTACATGGAGGGAAATAAACAGGTCTGCTGTTAGAAGCAAGAGAGTGATATTTAGGGCGTCTGTCTTCATTCAAAAGCATAAAATGCACGGTACATTATTTATTAAAATATGTTATGCTCATGTCTAAATCAGTAGGAATTGGATATGGTAAACTTCACTCATTAGTTTGTGTTGGATTAAGGAGTGGCTCATAAGAATGGTGCATGAGGACGAGGGGAAAAAAACATGACTCATTCCTCAATAGAAGTGGAAATCAGGGTGCAGAGCCAGCAGTCCCATGGTGGTTCACGAGATGTAAGTTGGGCGCAGGTTGGATTTTTAGAAGAATCCTGAGATGTATTGCTTTTTTTTTTAGCTTGTCTGTTACAGTGAAATGAGGAAAAGACAAATCAATATCGACTTCCTCTGCTTGTCTCCCCAATCTTCTGCAAATGCTGATGAACACATCTAAAGCTAAATATCTGCATCTCCACTGTTAACTGTGTTTATGGTTGCCTGTGAATTTGCCACCATAAGTCTGCTTCACATTGTCATCTACAAGAGAGTGCTTGAATTTTATGTGATCTACTTATATTTCTGTCTGCAAATAATAGTGTCTAATAACATGGAGGGAGTTAGGCATTGAATGGGAGAAGTGATATTGAAGCCTCTGGGACAATGCAGAGTTCATACCTTTGATTATGGAAGTGTCCGTCTTCCACTCTTTCGGCCTGGACCTGGTGGCTGAATAGAATATTTATACCTAAACTATCATATGCTGCCAAGAGGTGCGAGGCAATCAGTACTACTGTACTGCCCTCATTTCAAGATATGATGACACCTCTTGCTATCTCTCTGAATCTCGAATGATGGCTTATGGGTTCCATGGATCTCTGTAATTTTCTTACAACTGCCACTGCAAGATCATGGTTGCATGTGGAAAGGTGGAGTTAGAACAGTATTGCATAATCTCCTGGAGATCTGCAACAATAGTATTATTAAATAAATCATTAGAATAGAAAGGCACATTGTCAATACATTTAGGATAAATGTGATGTCCATGGTGAAAGTCGTGAGGGAGGACACTCTGCTTCTATGGTCCACTGTGGGGCGTCGCTGGAACAGTGGAGATGTGGATACTCTCCTTGCTTCCTTCAGCATTGCCTCTTCTCTGTGGATATGTCTCTATCTCACGGTCACCTGTCTGAGTTGTTAGGATCGTTGGTGCGACCTTCTGTGCACCTCTGAGCTCGTGCGCTCTGACTTCTTTGGCGCCTTTTTGTGGCACTTGGTCTGCCTGTGTTGTAGCTTGCAGTGGTGTCCGTTCACCATTCCCCCGCCTTCCTCCTGCTGCGCTGTCCAGGCGTCCCTCTCACTGCAGATTCGAGCAGCGGGTCGGATGCTCGCACCGCGGACATCTTTGGTGAGGCAGGCTTGCTAGTCGGCGGACTAGGCTTGCTGCCTCACGGGCGGGAAGTATAAAGTAAGCTTCCTCGCCGCACTCAGATCAGACCTTTGCCATTGAGACTCCCGGGGCGGCTGCCTTCGGTAGTGAGCCTCTCGTGGTAGCTCGTAGCTAACTTGCTTATTTGCACAAATTGCGCGCTGTTTTAATACCATTTTAATACCTTTTTTAACCTTTTGTATTGTGTATCTGTTTACTGTGTCAAGGCTTCTATTGCACACTGTCCCTTCTCTCCTGAGGCGAAAAGCCGGGAGATATTTTTGCTGAACTCTCTCTCTTTCTGGCTGGGGATCTCGGCTCTTACCTTTGGGGCTGTGGAGTAATCTGCTGTTGCTCTAGGGGTCTCGCCGCTGTTCCCCCGCCTTCCTCCTGCTGCGCTGTCCAGGCGTCCCTCTCACTGCAGATTCGAGCAGCGGGTCGGACGCTCGCACCGCGGCCATCTTTGGTGAGGCAGGCTTGCTAGTCGGCGGACTAGGCTTGCTGCCTCACGGGCGGGAAGTATAAAGTAAGACGGGGATGGCTCCGCGCAGCGGACGCGTTCAGCGGAAGCGCCTTTCCCGCGCCAAAGGAGCGCCTAAGGAAAGCCCGTCTGCGCCTGTCAGCGTCCCGGATGCGGACGGATGCGGTCAGGGCAGGGACTTAGAGAGCCATCGCCACGAGAAAAACATAGAATACTCCGCCCAACAGCTCCTTGCCTTCAGACAACATAGTTACAGCGGTTGCAGTGTCCTTGACCCCGCTATTCGGGTTAAACATCATTGCACTGGTTGTGGCTGGTCATTGAGGGGCAGGTCGACGGAAACAGAAGTTGCAAAGTCTAGCCAATACATAATCGCATCTACAGAGCGGGCCTCCGCAGACCGTTTCTTCAGCTGTGCACTTCTGAACACTCGGTCTATGAGCAAACATGCTCTGGACCTGTTTAACTTTCTTTCCGATTTTAAGCCCGCCTGCTTGTTCCTCACGGAAACATGGCTCGCCGAAGCATCAGGTCCTGATGTAGCAAATGCCCTGCCCGCAAACTATTTCATATTAAGGAAAGATCGGAGCATAGGCAAAGGGGGAGGAGTGGCATTGGTGATAGACAGACGCTTCGAGTGTTCCATTATACCAACTGATGACATTCGCGGGGTTGAAGCACTGGGGTTCTGTCTTACACTCTCCCCCGGTCAATCTTGCGCTGGTTTGTTGGTTTACAGACCCCCAGGCCCGGTTGGATCTTTTAACGAGGAGCTGGACGCAGTGGTCTCGGGCATGAGCGTTCAATTTAAGCATTTCATTCTTCTGGGAGATTTTAATGTTCACTTTGACAATACGGAGGCGTCAGGCACCACTAAAATCTTAGATATTACTACTCCTCTGGGCCTCTCACCCTACGTTACGTTGCCCACTCATAATAAAGGGCACACGTTGGATCAGATTTTCTCCACCTCTTCTGTGACAGTTGTGCCCCCCCTTCCGGTGTTATGGTCCGACCACCTTCTGGTGGCTTTTAATAACCAGTCTCAAACCACCACGACTAGCAGAGGTGTGGGATGTCCAGCCCTGCGGTCGCGTCCTTTCCATCTAGTAACCGTGGAAATGATTGATCAGTATCGGCTAACCCACCCCTGCTCTCTCACGGGTGATTTGGAATCGGACCTTGCTCGTTTTCAAGAGTGGCTTGTACAGTGCCTGGAGGTTTTAGTCCCGCCAAGGCAGTCGTATAAAAAATCCTCGCGAGCATCGGCCCCATGGTTCACGCATTCACTCAACTCTAGTAGAAGGCTCTGCAAAAAAGCCGAAAGAGCTTGGCGAGCAAATTACCTGGATCCTCTGAAGGAGGCCTACAGAAGTTGTTCCAAGGCCTATCATAAGGAAATTTACCTGGCCAAAAAAGCTTACTTCGCTCAACGGATTGAGGAGGCCGCTAATACCAGCAAAGAAATCTTCGCAATTGTGAAAGAATTTACATCACCAGTGGCTATCACGCCTAGGTGCTCTTTTACGGAAGCTTGGGTTCTGCAATTAGCCAGTTTTTTTGCCAATAAAATTAAGAGCATTCAGGCAACTTTTCCAGCTTTTGCAAGGGGGGGAGTGCCTCGCCCTGAAACTAAGGCCGCTGTTTCTGACTCGGTAAAGCCCAGTCTGATGAGTTTTCCACCGATTGCACCCCAAACCTCACTGGAATTTCTCGTTAAAATAGGATCTGGTTCTCCCCCTGTCCCTCAAAGTTTCTAGCTAAAATAGCTCATGCTATTAACCCACTGGTTAATCCAATTCTAAACTGCTCATTGCTAACATGGACTGTGCCGTCTGCCTGGAAACAGGCAATGGTCATTCCTCTTCTGAAGAAACCTTCGTTGGATCGGGCCACCCATGCTAATTATCGACCTATCTCTCTGCTCCCTTCCCTGGTCAATGTGGCAGAAAAGCATGTTCAGTCTGCCCTTTCACATTTTGTGGAGGCCTACGGCCTCTTGCACCACACCCAATCCGGCTTCCGTGCGAATATGAGCACGGAGACGGCTCTGTTGGAGGTGGTGGAGGCCATCAAGGAAGTTCAGGACTCTGGGGGAAAGGCACTGCTGGTGCTGCTCGATCTCTCTGCCGCGTTTGACACCGTTCCTCATGACCGCCTACTGGCGCGCTTTGCGGAGATTGGTGTTGGAGGAACGGTGTTCAAATGGTTCAAGTCCTTTCTGACCAACCGCCAACAGACAGTCTGGGCCCCTCCGTACTCTGCGACAGTGCCGCCTCTGGAAGTGGGAGTTCCTGAAGGATCTATATTAAGTCCGACCCTTTTCAATATCTATATGTCCCCTCTGGCGGTGCTGGTCGAGTCTTTTGGAGCCCAGATTGTTTCTTACGCTGATGACACCCAGCTTCTTTTCACATGTGGTAAAGATATTGATTTCAATGGAGACCGTATTAAGAGCTGTTTGGCTGCGGTCTTTACTTGGTTCCAATGTAATCAGCTTAAATGCAACTCAGATAAATCGGAGGTTCTTTTCTTCGGTTGTCCTCCGGATCCCTGTTGGAGGTCTTGGTGGCCTGCCGATATGTTTCCCCCTTCTGATGTGGCCTTGGTGGCTAAAAATCTTGGCGTTAAGATGGACATTTGTCTCACCCTGAAACCTCAGATTATGAGCCTAGCTGGTCAATGCTTTGGCATTTTAAAAATGTTAAGAAAATTTCTTCCTGTTCTTTCCATCGCCCATAGGAAAATCACGGTGCAGGCCATGATAGGTTCTAGGCTGGACTGTGCCAATGTCCTGTATCTGGGTCTTACGAAGTTCCTTCTTTCACGCCTACAGGTTGTGCAAAACTCGGCCGCTCGGGCTATCTTTGGCCTTAGCCACCGTTCCCATGCCACGGGACTGCTGCAATCTCTGCACTGGCTCCCTATTCAGAGGCGCATTGAATTCAAGGCACTTACCATGGCATTCAAGACTCTTCATGGCACCAGTCCCCTCTATATGAGGAAGAGGATCGGTTTTCATCGGCCTGCCAGAGCCTTGCGCTCTGCGTCATTGTCCCTCACCACGGTCCCGGCAATTACTTCGCGCCCGGATCGGAGGGCGATCTTTTAAACACCTAGCGCCTCAGGCCTGGAATGCCCTCCCACTGGCTCTAAGAAAGTGCGACAACTTGACGACCTTCAGAAAGAAGCTCAAAACATGGCTGTTCAGCCTATAAGTTTTCCTCCCCGCAGAAGCTTTATGGTCTCGGGTCTGTCAGCGCCGGGACACTCTGCTTGAGTAGCTGAGCGCTTAACCCCTTCCATGCCCATGACGGAACGGTTCCGTCATGAGCATCGGTTGCGCTGTGCTCATGACGGAACCGTTCCGTCATGGCCCCGCCCGCGCTCGAACCCTTCAGCACCGCGGGGGAATTCCCGCCGCGCTGAAGGGGTTAACAAAACCCATGATAACATAACATAACATAACATTAAGGGCAAGTGGTGCAATTTCTTCACAGGCAGTGGCATTAGGCAGCCACTAGGGGGTTTACGTAGTGCTCACTTTAATCCTCTGGGACTTTTCCTCTTCTCTCAGGATAATACTCAGTGAGTCTTTGCTGAGGAAGCTGATCTCTAACTGCATGCAGTCACAGCAGTGCTTGTTGGCTCTAGCTGTATGTTTTGAAGTGATTTTACTTTCTCTGGGGACCAGGGCAGCCTTGCTGACGTTATGCAGTCTGGTGCTCCTCACAGGCACTGCAACCTGTGATTCAGTAGTTCGTCACGCTTTTTTCCTCTTCTCCTTGCGAGGCACTGACTTTCCTTATGCTCTGCTACGTGGGGCTTCTTGGGGCTCTTTGCTGGGGTTTATAGTCTCTTCCCTTCAGAGTGTCAGCCAACCACCATATGAGCATGTGGCACTATCTCTTTACTTGCGGTGGCATCAAAGAGCCACTGGGGATTGCATACAGCAGTTTCCCCTTGCACCTTTCGTGGAGCATGCTTAGTGCTTTGCTATATTCGGTCCCATTACCTTTGCTGGGCCTTACTTGGCCACTTGAAACTTCTCTTGGCTGGGGCAGCTTTGAGTTTCTTGGCACTCTCTCTCTCAGCAGGGGTTCAGCCTCTCTCCTTCAACCCACTACACAGTCCACAGGAGGCGTGCCATGCTCTCTTCCGCCAGTCTTTTGCCTGTAGCTGCTTGGGGCTTGCAGTATTTGCATTTGCAGTACTCCTGACAGCTCAGTTATTGTAGAACTTTGCAGAAAAGGGCACTGCAGGCTCTTTTCTTCGGGTGATTACCCCTCTGTCACCTAACAGTCTCACATGCAGGCTGTCCTGCAGGGCTGTCTTCCCGGTTTACTCTTTTTGGGCCTAGGACAGCTGGTGTGTCATGAAGCACACCACTTCCTCAGTATGGTGGGCTAATACTTTGGAAAGAGCCCATTGTATTGTTGGTGCGGTATCTCTAAATGGCCACTAGTCGGCACTGTAGCACCTTTCACATGCCCCAGCAGTCTGTTCTTCGACTGTGGGTCTCGCCCTTTGCTGCCAATGCTGTGCTTCTGTGCCACTGGGAAGTCTGTGTGGGGGAAAGAATACAGCCCACGTGGCCTCAGTTCCCAGTTGCTCCAGTAGGGAGCAAGTAAAGCAGTTGACCCCGCTCACGCTGCCTGTGCTTCAGCAGCGAAGGCGAGGTCCTGTGGGCATTTATGGTTCTCATTGGCTGGGAAGGCGGGTGCAGAGCCTCTCTCAATGTGGCAGGGCTCCTGTCACCACTCTTCCCCACAACGTAGTGGCAGACAGCTGGCAACTACCTTTGTGCGTGGCAGCAGAGCTTTACTGGTGTTCCAATCCTCCTCTGTGCACTGGTAACAGCTTCTCCCATCTGAAAGGCTGTTGCTTCAGTAGGTAGGGAGCACTTTGGGGGACAGGATGTGTCACTCAGCATAGGGTAATGCTTTGTGGGCTGTGTTTGGTTGGCCAAAGTATCTGAGCTCATTGCACGGGCTGTGTTGCTTACTGGATACAGACACAGGCTGATCAGCTGACGTCACACCTGATGGGCTGCTCTGCGGTGTAGGAAGATGACTGGTCTCTATTTATGGCAGCGTTGGCAGCAGGGATGACATAGGGGCTGCGCTCCCCTCACCTTGCAGTAGTGGTTTTGTCTTCTTCCTGCACAACTGGTGCAGATCGGAGCTTCCGAATCCCCTCTACTTCCACGGACGGAGTGATTTCGCAGTCACACGCGCTCACACACATCACACGCTGGTGGGGCCCATAACACCAACATTCATCCTACCACTCTATCCGTGCCATGTATAAGGGGAAACACTTTTCAATACCTAACCAATCTGCATGTACCCTGAGGTCAATGGCATCAACTAGTTGCTATAGATTTGGTGAAACATCTTAACACTCTAAAATTTCAATAAACATGACAATAAAATAACCACCCGACACAGTAATTCAAACAGAATATTGTTTATCTAAAATTGTAAGAAAAGCCAATTAAATGCAAGATAATTTTCTCCATATTTACCTATTCTGGCTAAAAGTTGTTTTCTAAGTCAGAACCGGTCCTCAGCAAAATAGTTAAAGTTTTCTAGCCGTCATGTAGAGTCACCGTCCTCTCCGTCAGCATCGGGACCTCTGATCATTGGTTCGGGAAGAAGTGGCGCTAGACCTCTCTAGTCTACTAATATTTATACCAAATTTACATTCCAAATGTTGCAAACATATCTTTCAGAACAGTTGAATGGCGGAAATTATGTCGTCTTGGTACATTAGGTTACAACGATAGATTTTCTCACGTATTGATAGTCTCAAATAATGAATAGAAATTAGAAGTCCATAACTAATTTGTTACTTCTACGGATGTCTCTTTAGGATAAAATGTATCTCATCCATGGGACCATTATAAGTTCATCAGGTCGGATTTTAGATTTGCAACAAATCTTCACGTTCAGGGGCATCTGGCATCACTCCCAGATTTGTTGTCATGTTTATGGCTTTTCAGTTCAATGGGAGGACAAGGTCGCAGTCAGCGCAAAGCATCCTTTCAAATTTTCCATCTACGTGAATGCAGGCTGCGGGTGGTAGCCATTTTATAGCAGGCCACAATAGTAAACTTAAGTAAAGGAAACACAAAACATAATTACTGCATGGAAATGATTATACAGTGTTATTCCCCTGCTAATACCCTTATGTGTATGTATTTATCTAGCCATTTGCGACATCAAAAGCCATTAATGCATATTAATTATAAGCGCAAAACACAATAACATCACATAAGCAAAATCTATTCTGTCAATTTGCTCACCAACTTAGTTCACTTATTATTTTAGCCATGCAATGGCATTCCCACGTGTGATTCTTCTGTTAATAAGGTTGGTTAAACAAGACTCGACAAATCTTTAGCAATTATTAATTAATCAGTAGTACTTTTAATAATGACATACAGAAATGAAACAGATATTTGGGTTTAAAGTAAAAACCCTGCTCCATCAATCCCCCCTTTGGTGATAACTTATCACCACAAAAAATCAAAACCCAAAAATCAATTTAATTTCCCTTTTTGAAGAAATTCAAAATGTCTTCTTGTTCATTTTCAAACCCTTGTTTCCATATCATCTTCTCTTTTAGTTTCTATATACATGCTTTCCCTCAATTCTTCTATTTCTATTTCTTGTGGATCTCTTTCTGGTTTCTTTTGTCTCTTTTTAACATTTTCTCGTGTTATTTTCTTTTTATTTCTTCTGTATCTACAACACATACACCCTAATCTAAGAATTAATAATGCAACAATTACACGTGTTAATGGAAATAATATTTTACCAAAAATGGTACTACCTATTTTAGCTACACAATTCTTAATAGCAATCATCTTATTAGCCATTTTAGTCCAGATACTTTCAGTTTCCAGTGGTACTAATTCTTCATGCAAATCAGTAATATTTTTGATATAGACCTTTAGATCTTTGCTTTCGTCAGGAATGTAAGTGCAACAATGTTGAACTTTCAGCATTCCACAGACTCCACCCTCTTTTGCCAATAGAATGTCAAGGGCAAGTCGATTTTGCATCGCCATAGAGCGTAAAGCAACCATTTCAGTATTTACCAAAAGAAAGCCTCGAGCGGTGCTTGTTGACAAGTGATCCACCACTGTTGACAGCTTCCGAATGCGATATGCATTCAATGCTGCTGGTATTAAAGCTCCAAAAATATCTCCTACAATTTCTGTCCATGTTTCTCTTCTATAGCGTGTTAATGGATTAGTATGTTCAGCATTTTCTACTCTATCCATGTGAAAAATCTTTGGAAAGACCAGGCCAACATAACATGTGCCAAACCAATGGTCAGGCAAACGGTAATAAGCCTTGTTCCCACAAATATAATACACTCCCGGAAAAATTGGATCTTCTCCTCCTCTAAATCCCCATCCGGTTGCAATAAAGTATGTATCATGGCACTCACTAGTCCCTATGAAATAATAATCATACTGGGATCTCTTCCTGGTAATGCATAGTTGTCCTTTCTGTGGTGCGTCTATAGCCATAGTTGGACTGGTTCCATTTTTCAACTCTTTTTCTTTCTCAATATCCCACACTGTTTCACTCATTTTATGCCCTTCTGCTTTCTTGGGCAACCTTCTTCTCTCAACCATGTCTAGAAAAGTTTTCTCTTCTTCTTTCAAACTGCAGGTTAAATTGTTTCTAAAAACATATTCTAATGTTAATTCACTAATTTCTAAAAAACTCTCACCTAAAGTGTTAGCTTCTTTAGCAGGATTCAGTTCTTTATTCATAGGCAGTTGCCCAAGAATATTATCTACATTAGACATATTATAATCTAATTTCCCTAATTGATAAAATATACTAATCAACACACTACATGAAATTCCATACGTAGCCGGAAGGTGATGATAAGTCACTCCTTCCGAAACAGAGGCAGGTAATTGCATACAGATGTAGCAATCCCTTACATCCATTGTCTTTACATATTCATACAATAATTTTGAAAACACATTGCTAGAAAAATCATTAATAGACCTATCCTTATGTATATAACATGGCTAGTTCTAGTTGGAACTATCTTCTGTAAACTCTTCCCTATGTAAGTCCTGTTCTCAGTATGTCCTTCTAAAGTGTCTATGGTTACTCTAAAAGAGATCAGTAGAGCAAGCACGCTCCAAAGCAGCATTAATAATCCTGTACAGCAGCAGCACATCTTGCACCATCTTTTCATGAAGGTACATCTACTTTGATTATTCTCAGTGTTAGCCATCTTGTTAATTTGACCGTGTCTTTTGACTTAGCCTCTTCTACTCCACTACCGAACTTTTAGGGCAGCAAGTACCCAACAGATTATTACAATCTATTAGTTTTAATTTACTTCTTTTTACTTTCTTCTCCAAATGATTTCTTTGGATTTATTCAATTTGGATTTTCATCACTTTTCACTGTTTCCTCATCATCATCAAACTGTATTAGGTCCTGAACATCCGTTTCTTTTCCAAAGTCGGACAAGATAACTCTCAGGATTCCCACTGCTTCTTCTTCCTCAACCACTTTCAGTAAAGTCTCCTCTGGACTTCCTTGACTGTCTGCCTCTTCTCCTTGTTCAGGCAGTGCCACATACGTCCATTCTGGTGACTTATACTTCTGGTTTGGTTTTCTGATTCTTTTAGTTCCTTCAGATATCTTTGTTTCCTCTTCTTTTGTTTGGTTTTGACTTGGCACTTCGTTCACCTGTTCAGCTTTCGAGGAGTTAACTCGTGTCAGTCGATATCTCAGTCTCTTTATCTTGTTGGGCCAAAGATCTCCTTTAGCATTTCTCTTTTGTTTTCCCTTTTTATTGTTTCTCTCTCCAATCCAAGTTCTCTTTCTCAGAACTCGTCCTCCATGTATCTCATTTTCACTTTCATCAGATTCTGTCTCAGTTGCCTCTTGTTCATCAACAATTTTCTCTTCTCCAACAACTTCCTTTTCTCCAATAGTCTGTTTTTCCACCAATTTTGATTTCCCTACTTCTGTCCCTTCTCGGGTCTCCGACACGCAATCTTCTTGCTGTCTACTTGTCCCTTCACCTAGCTTGTTGTTGATGTTCCCTACACCTCCTCGGGGTTTTGTCGCAATCTGTCCCTCTCTTTCTTTTTCTGTCCCTCCTTCTTCAAGAATTATCTCAGGTGGAACTTGTCCAATTTCCTCATTTGATTCAGGTGTCACTTCTGTTGGAATGTTCTTTTCTTTCCTTTCTTTCTTTTTGTGTTTGTCACTGTTAGTTGGAACTTCAGGCACTTCTTCAGAATCTGGACTTGTCTCTGCAGTTTGCAATGTTCTTTTCAGAATTTCTTCTGGTGGGACGAAAGTTTCTCTTGACTCACTTTCCCCCCTTTCAGGATTCTTTTTCCTTTTTACTGCCTCACTGTCTGCATCATCACTGGAATCTGATTCTTCAAAGTATTCTTTTCCAGTGCCGTCACTTGGGTTTGGAACCCTCAGAGTGTGACTTGCATGTATCCAATTTTTCACTCCAGCACACTTCACAGCAGTCGTTGTGGTCAGAATGACTTGTCTTGGCCTTCCCCACCTTGTAACCAGGCAATTCCTTCTTCTGTGGACTTTTATTCTTACCCAGTCCCCTGGGCTCAGATCATGGGCTGGTTTCTTTTCAAGTGTGGTGGCGTCTTCTCCAACCTGGTGAAACACAGAATGAACTGCGTCAGACAGGCCTTTACAGTAATCCAAAATCATGTCATCAGTTATAGTCATCAGCTTGTTGACTGGTACAAATGCATGTCTCATAGCACGTCCCATGATAATTTCATGTGGACTCAAACCTGTTGTTCTGTCTGGAGTAGACCTAATTGTCATCAGGACGAGAGGCAAGACATCAGGCCATTTCATTCCTGTGGCCAGGCACATTTTGCCAATTCTGTTTTTGATGGTACCATTCATTTGTTCAACCACACCAGAAGCCTCTGGTCGGTAAGCACAATGTAGCTTCTGCTGTACACTCAATGCTTCACAGATCAAACCCATGATTTCATTATAAAAATGTCCTCCTCTGTCTGATACAATGGTCACTGGGAACCCATACCTTGGGATGAATTCTCTTAACAGTAGCTTGGCCACTGTTATCCCATCATTTCTTCTTGTTGGAAATGCCTCCACCCACCTGGAGAACAAACAGACTACCACCAGGACATACCTTAATCTATTGACTTGGGGCATTTCGATGAAGTCTATCTGCATTCTTGTGAAGGGTCCTCCCTCCCTGCCTATTGTACCTAGGCTCACCACTGTTCTCTTTCCAGGATTGAATTGCTGACATATCAGACATCTCTGACAGAGACACTCTGCTATCAGCCTGAATTTTGCATTATACCAGGTCTGCTTAAAGGCCCTTATCATAGCATCCCTCCCCAGGTGTCCTTGGCCATGATACATCCTTGCCATTGTTGACAACATGCTATTGGGCATGACTGGTCTTCCATGCCTATAGACCCACACGTGGTCTTTTTCCCTTGGTGCACAACCTGCTTTCACCCAATCTTTCATTTCCTCATCTCTTGCTTCATCCTGCAACTGCTTCACTTCCTCCCATGTTCCCACCACATTAGTAAACATTAAGGAACAAGAAGACATTTCTCTTTCTTTACTCCGAATAATGGAATGATTATTCCTTGCACAGTACTGTGCTATGTCATTGGCAAATTTATTCCCAAGGGTGACGAAATCATCACCTTGACCATGAGCAGCACATTTTACAACTGCTAGTTCTTTAGGCAGCTGTATCGCCTCAAGCAATTTTCCAACCACTTCAGCATTCTTTATGGGAGTTCCACTTGAGGTCAGGAAACCTCTTTGTAGCCATAACTGGCCAAAATCATGGACAACTCCGAAGCCATACTGGCTGTCAGTCATTACAGTCACTCTCACATTTCTTCCAATCTTGCAAGCTTTCGTAAGTGCCACCAATTCTGCCACCTGAGCGGATTTAACTCCTTCCAAAGGTGATGCTTCCACAACTCCTGAAACTGTGCACACAGCATATGCGGCACTCAGTGTTCCTTCATCCGTCCTCAAACAAGATCCATCCACAAACAACACATGATCACTCTCAGGCAGTGGCAGATCTCTTATGTCTGGTCTTGGTTTTGTACAGTAATCAAGCACATCCAGGCAATCATGATCAACTTCATCTCTCACTCCCACACTTTCAGCATCTGGCAACAGTGTTGCGGGATTCACATTCACACATGTCTCAAGACTCACATTTGTTGCACCAAGAATGACTTTCTCATATTTAGTCAGCCGACTATGGGACATGAACTGTGTCTGGCTCCTTGTTAAAAGGATTGCCACATCATGAGGTACGAATACCCGTACAGGATATCCCATTATAATTCCCTCACTTTGTTCCAGACTTCTGCATGTAGCAGGGTGAGAAGTTGGCCTGATGTATGATGTCACTAGTTATAGTGTACACCTTATATCAGTCCAAATACCCTTATGGTGATTGGTTGTAAAGTCAACCTTATAGACCAGCTATCCTAGTGGTAGCATGGACAAGAGCAGTCTTAGGCTAAACTCTGAATGGCATGTGAAGCCAGCTGTGATACCATATATAATCCCTTGAATACCAAATGAAAGGACACCACAACAGATATATATATAAAATAAAGTGTATTTATTCTAAGCAAACCCTCAGCACTCTTTATGAGATTAGAGGTAAGTACAACACAGTCTTACTTATGCATACATTAAGTCACACAGGTAAGTAATACAGTTAGGCCCTAGGGGCCACGCAAACCATATACTAAGTAAGTGGTATAAGGACCACTGTCACGGAAATAGAATAGGCCTAGGCCTAGGGAATCGCTGGGGCTACACTACACTAGCGTTAGTTAGGAAGTGGGAGGCCCACGGGATTCGTGTGCAGAGTGGAAACACTCACGCGTAATGCGTAAAAGTCAATAGCAATAGTACAGTTTAGAAAACGGTAGATTTAGGACACTTCTGGAGTAGCTAGGAAGTTGAGACTTGAAAACTAGACACTAGGATAGTCACTATCCTGATGAGCACCGGAGTACCCAAGTTACCTAGCCCACAGGCTGCGGGTGCATAGGGGTGAAGATGCGTCGTTTTCGTCGTCGACTCCTATGGATGCCTGAAGAAAGGTGCTGACAGGCAGTCAGGGAAGAGTGTCCGGTGGATCCCAAGGCTGGGATCTAGAAGAGAAGAAACCTGCAAGCAGAAGGGACAGAGTCAAGGTCACTAGCCAGTGACCACGTGGAACCAGGAAGGAACCAGGCGATGTCGTGAAGATTGCAGGTGAAGGTGAAGCTTGTCGCTGCAGCCAGGAGGACCAGGAAGCGTCGAGGACGACCAGGACCAGGAGGCGAGCTGTCCCACGAAGGCTCTTGCTGTCGGCGGCGTCGAAGTTGGACTAGGACTCACCAAGCCTTGGCAAGCGGAACCCACGAAGAACGAAGGACTTGCTTCTGGTGCAGACCAGGAAGGTCTGGGGTGCTTCTTCTTTGCAGAGAAGCGGGAGCCAGTCTGGAGGAGCCAAACCAGCGCAGAAGATTTCAGGGTGCGTCGTCACAGAGGCCACTAGCCAGCGGGCAAGCAACCGGACAGACGCGGCAAGCAGGAAAATGCTGAAGGGCCCCACGCAGGACTCGTGGAGTGTGGGGGGCTGATCTTCGGTGCAGATGGTGCTTGGGGTTGGGGCTTCTCAATCCCCGGTGCACAACTTCGAGGGTACCTCAGAAGCTGCGCTGTAAGTTACTAGCCACTTTGTCCAGGTAGCCGGTCCCACGTCGCTCGTCGCCTCCACGGATCTCAGCTCTGCTGCAGATGTGGATGAGGGTCGGAGAAGTCTGGAAGTCAAGGCTCTGGTCGGGCTCTGCAGTCGGTTCCTCGTAGAACGGTCGCAAAGCAAAGGGTAGTCTCTTGATGGTGCCTGTTTGCACAGGGTAGCCACTCCTTGGCTACAAGGGAGATTCTTCAGTCTTCTTCTTTCGTCGAATGTCGAAGGTCCAGAGTTTCTGTTCAGTTTTGCAGGTTCAGGATAATCTAAAGTCTTGAGGCCCAACTCCCACTCTTATACTAATCTGGGGGGCTGGGATACCTGCTAGGTCACGCCTTATGGGTGGGACCTGGGAGGGGGTGGTTACACCCACTTCCCTTTGTCCAGTTTCGCGCCAGAGCTGGGGCTGGAGTGCCCCAGCACCGGTTTGAACTGGACTATGCAAGGAACATCTTGTGTGCCCCAGGCATGTCTCATTCCTTTCAGCCCACCCTGCCCCAATACACTAAAGGCTGTCTGGGGAGGTGCTAGCACCTCCCCAAGCAGGAAACCTATTGTCCAGGCCTCCCTGGCTGGGATCACTCCCAGCTGCAGGAGGTCAGACTTGTGTCGTGGCAGCAGCATCCATTTTGTGATGCTGAGGCTTTGGTCAGAGGCTAACAGTTGAAGTATGATTTTAACATGTCTTTCCCTCCAGAAGGGGGGAATAATATTCTCATGTCCAGAAATGGCATGGGGGTATTATTCCACAGTGTTAGACACCTTACACGACATGTTTCGATAAAGCCAAACCATAGTTACCATAACCGTCTAAGATTATAAGGCACTTTAAGAGTATATGGTAGGCTATATCATAGAACAGCTATAAGGACAAGGTTCCGAAAGCTGCAGACAGGCTCAGCTCATGCTAGAGCACCATCTCACATGTTACCAAGCACTCTGCCTCCAGGATTGTCAAGGCCTGCCATAGGAGTGACTGATAGGTACACATGTGTCTATATGTAAGTTAGGTATAGGAATACTACACCTAAGCAAGGGGTGATTACATGACCTTGCCCCAGCTGAGTGATCAGCCAGTTGTGTCAAAATGGAAGGCCAGGCCAGGGGTGGCATAATACATGCTGCAGCCCCTGGTAGGCCTAGGGTACACCTATGCCCTGGGTTCCTAGGGTACACTGTACAGGGGCCAATAAGGTGATCCTATCCAAATGGGTTATGCACCTAAAGTACATAGTATTAATTTAGAGAGAGAACAGCAGGGCTGTGGGTCTGATTAGCAGGCCCACAGCCACATCTAAGTCAAAAACCAGTAAAGCAAAAGCAAAAAGTGGGGGTGAACATAGAAAGCAGACCCTACTCTCCTACACAACCCCCCCCCAAACTTAGGGACATTAAACTAACCTTGACCAGTTGAGTCTTCATGTTCTAAGTGGAAATATCTGGAGAGTCCATCTGCATTGGCATGGTCAGTCCCAGGTCTATGTTCCACTGTGAAGTCCATCCCCTGTAGGGAAATGGACCACCTAAGAAGTTTGGGATTTTCACCCTTCATCTGATTTAGCCACAAGAGGGGCTTATGGTCTGTTTGAATCTTGAAGTGAGTGCCAAACAAGTATGGCCTCAGCTTCTTCAGGGCCCAAACCACAGCAAAGGCCTCCCTCTCAATAGCTGACCAACGTTTCTCTCTAGGGGTCAGCCTTCTACTTATAAAAGCAATGGGCTGGTCTTGACCATCTACATTCAGTTGTGAAAGAACAGCTCCCACACCTAACTCAGAAGCATCTGTCTGGACAATGAACTCTTTGGAGTAGTCTGGACTTTTCAGAATAGGTGCACTGCACATGGCCTGCTTCAGGTCATCAAATGCTTTTTGACAGCTTACTGTCCACTGAACTTTCTTTGGCATCTTCTTGGAGGTCAAGTCATTAAGTGGTGTCACTATGGACCCATAGTTCTTAACAAACTTTCTGTAGTACCCAGTCAGGCCCAAGAAAGCTCTGACCTGAGTCTGGGTAGTTGGAGGAGCCCAGTCCTTTATGGTCTGGATCTTGCTCTCCAGTGGTTGAACCTGACCCCCACCAACTAGGTGGCCCATGTATACAACCTTGCTCTGCCCTATCTGGCACTTAGTGGCCTTGATAGTGAGGCCTGCCTTTTGCAGGGCCTCTAAAACATTCCTCAGGTGGACCAGGTGATCCTCCCAGGTGGAGCTAAAGACAGCAATATCATCAAGATAAGCTGCACAATAATCATCCAACCCAGTAAGGACTTGATTCACCAACCTTTGGAAAGTGGCAGGTGCATTCTTCAAACCAAAGGGCATTACCACAAATTGATAATGTCCTCCTGGGGTCGAGAAAGCAGTTTTGGCCTTTGCACTCTCAGCTAGTCTGATTTGCCAGTAGCCTGCTGTTAGGTCAAATGTGCTCAAAAATTTAGCAGCTGCCAGTCTGTCAATGAGCTCATCTGCCCTAGGTATTGGGTGGGCATCTGTCCTAGTGACAGCATTGAGACCTCTGTAATCCACGCAAAACCTCATCTCTCTCTTACCATCTTGGGTGTGAGGTTTTGGCACAAGAACTACAGGACTAGCCCAAGGGCTCTCTGAAGGTTCAATGACTCCCAGCTCCAACATCTTTTGTACCTCAACTTTTATGCAGTCCCTGACATGGTCAGGTTGCCTGTAGATTTTACTCTTCACAGGCAGACTGTCACCAGTGTCCACCTCATGGGTGCACCAGTTTGTCTGACTTGGGGTCAGAGAGAACATATGTCTGTAGGATTGCAGAACCTGTCTGCAGTCCTGTTGCTGATGGACAGTGAGGCTGTCAGAAAAGACCACACCATCAACTGAGCCATCATCAGGGTTCTGAGTCAACAGGTCTGGGAGAGGGTCACTCTCTTCCTCCTGCCCCTCATCTGTAGCCATGAGTAGCCCCATGTCTGCCCTGTCAACATATGCCTTCAATCTGTTGACATGAAGCACCCTGTGGGGGCTTCTGGGAGTCCCAAGGTCCACCAAGTAGGTGACTTCTCCCTTTTTCTCAACAATAGTGTGGGGTCCAGACCATTTGTCTTGGAGTGCTGCTGGGGCCACTGGCTCCAACACCGACACTTTCTGCCCTGGCTGGTAAACAGTCAGTACAGCCTTTTGGTCATGCCAAGCTTTTTGGAGTTCTTGGCTTGCCTCAAGGTTTTTAGAAGCCTTCTTCATATACTCTGCCATCCTGGAGCGGAGACCAAGTACATAATCCACTATGTCTAGTTTGGGTTGTCTGAGAGGTCTCTCCCATCCTTCCTTCACCAAACACAGGGGTCCTCTTACAGGATGCCTAAACAAAAGCTCAAAAGGGCTGTAGCCAACCCCCTTTTGTGGGACCTCTCTGTAAGCAAACAGAAGGCAGGGTAAAAGGATGTCCCATCTTCGCCTAAGCTTGTCTGGTAATCCTTTTATCATTCCCTTTAGGGTCTTGTTGAATCTCTCAACAAGCCCATTGCACTGTGGGTGATAGGGTGTGGTGAACTTATAGTTAACACCACACTCCTTCCACATTGCAGTCAAGTATCCTGACATAAAGTTAGTACCTCTGTCAGAAATGACCTCCTTTGGAAAGCCCACTCTGGAGAATACTCCAAGCAGGGCCCTTGCCACAACAGGAGCTGTTGTGGCCCTCAGGGGAATTGCTTCTGGGTACCTGGTGGCATGGTCCACTATCACCAGTATGAATCTGTGCCCAGATGCTGTTTGTGGGTCCATTGGTCCTACAATATCTATGCCCACTCTTTCAAAGGGGACCCCCACCACAGGTAGTGGTATGAGGGGGGCCTTTGTGGTGCCACCTGATTTGCCACTGGCTTGGCAGGTGACACAGGAGCGACAAAACTCCTTAGTATCTTCTGACATATGGGGCCAGTGAAAGTGAGGGACAAGCCTGTCCCAAGTCTTGTTCTGGCCTAAATGTCCTGCAAGGGGAATATCATGGGCCAAGGTTAGAAGGAAGCCTCTGAACTTCAGTGGTATGACCAACCTCCTGGATGCACCAGGCTTGGGGTCTCTAGCCTCTGAATACAGTAGCCCTTCATCCCAATACACTCTATGGGTACCTTGAGCATTCCCTGCAGCCTCAGCAGCAGCCAGCTGTCTGAGGGGTTCAAGAGAGGGGCAGTCTAATTGAGCCTGCCTCAGATCTGCCCTTGAAGGTCCCCCTGTCCCAAGAAACTCAACCTGATCAGGTTCAAGTTCTTCTAGGACAGTTCCTTCAGGGCTCTCAGAATCATCCTCCTGGGAGGGCTGATCCACCACCTGAGGCAGGGGGGAAGGCACAGCCTTAACCCTACTGCTCTTTCTCTTGGGTTGTGACTGGTCCATAGTTTCAGGATCCAGCACTTGTTCAGTGGTGCACTTTTTGGCCTGTGACCTGGTCACAGCAAGGACATGTGCATCTATCCCTAGCATTTCTGCATGGGTCCTATACTCCACTTCAGACCAAACTGAAGTTTCAAGATCATTGCCCAGTAAACACTCTACAGGAAGGTCTGAACTAACAACAACTTTCTTGAGGCCAGTTACCCCTCCCCAGGAGAAGTTAACAATAGCCACACTATGGGAGGTAGTGGCATTGCTAGCGTTGGTCACTAGGTAATTCTCACCTAGTATGATCTGTCCAGGGTCCACAAAAGCAGGTGTCACCATTGTGACACTAGCTCCAGTGTCCCTGTAGGCCTGAGCCATTCTTTGGTTGATAAAAGGTGTCTGTCTGTACTTGCCCAGGTTACTGGGGCCTACAGTAGAGGACAAAGCTAAGTCCCCATCACAGATCAGAACAGCCTGAGTAGGTACTCTGACTAGGCCAGAATCCTCCTCAGTTCCCAGGGTTAACCCTACTACACCCTTTTGCTGGGAACCACCACTTACAGCTGAACTAGGGGGTACAGTTGCCTTAGGGGCAATGGTGGCTGGGGGCTTATCCTTTTTGGTGCACTCACTAAACCAATGTGAGTTGGACTTACAATAGTTGCACCATGGTTTCTTTTGGCCATCTTTCTTTTTATCCTTTTTGGAACCACCCTCCCCCTGAGCCTTTTGGGGGCCTGGTGAAGACTTCTGGTCTTTTTGTTTCTGCTCATTACCCTTCTGGTCTGCCTTTTTCTGATCACCGCCCTGGTTCTGGTTTTTCTGCTTAACTCTAGTCCTGACCCATCTATCTGCCTTCTTTCCCAATTCTTGGGGAGAAGTCAGATCAGAATCAATCAGGTGTTGATGCAATAGCTGGTTTTGACAGTTGTTAAGTATTTGCTCTCTCATGATCAAATTATACAATCCTGTATAGTCCTTAACCTTACTTCCCATTAGCCAGCCTTCCAGAGCCTTAGTGGCACAATCTACAAAGTCAGTCCAGTCCTGAGTCTGTGTCTTCTGGGTATCCCTGAACAACAACCTGTATTGTTCAGTGGTTAGGCCAAACCCATCAATCAGAGCACTCTTCAGGACAGTGTAATTATCTGCATCCTCATCACTAACTGTGAGGAGCTTGTCTCTTCCTTTCTCAGAGAAGGAGAGCCACAAGATAGCTGCCCACTGGCTTTGGGGTACCTGCTGTACTTTGCAAGCTCTCTCCAAAGCAGTTATCCATTTGTGGATGTCATCCCCACACTTGTAGGGAGGGACAATCTTGCTCAGGTTTCTATTATCATAGTGCCTGTCTCTATCTCTAGGAATGTTGCTGCCACCAGTGGGTTCTAACCCACTTAACTTTTGTTCTCTAGCCAGAGCAAGCTTCTCTTTGGCAAGGGCAAGTTCTTCCCTCTGAATCCTCAGATTAGCCTCCCTCATTCTGGCTGCATGCTCCTTTCTCTCAGGTGAAGTCATTCCCCTGTGAGAGGAAGCATTATAGATGCTAGAGACATGGGAGTGGATGGATTCCCTTGAAGGGGATCTGTCCCTCCTGCTTCTCTGTGTAAGCCTACTTGTGGGTCTGTATGGGGGGACCCCATGCAAACTCCCATGTAAACTTAGGTTAGCCTGGCTAAGTCTTCCTACTTGGCCCTGGCTGTCTACCTCTCCATCTGAAGCCCCATCTGACTCCTCTGTGGTGGGTAGACCCTCCTCTGTGCCTAGGGCACCTGCCTGAGATGCCCTAAGAGCATCATACTCCTCTAGGAGTTGTCTTAACTGAAGGAGGGTAGGGTTTGCACCCTGTTTTATTCCTCTGGAGGTACACAAGTGTCTCATTTCCTGGAATGTTAAGGTATCATATCTAGAGGGGATCTTTTGCAGACCTGATCCTCCTGAGAGAGCATCTACTTGATCTCCTCTCAGAGACATGATCTAGTGAGGGTGTGGTGTGTGCACCTACCTACACTAGTTGTATCTACTAAACCTCTCTAGTAGTTGTAGTCAGGGTGTGTTACTCCCTTCAACCTACAACTACAAAGTCCAGTAGGACTTAAGTATTATAATCTATGTTATATGTACCTAGACAATATCTGTGTGATCTTTCAATTTAGTATCTCAAGATTACAATGGTATTACAACAGCAAGCTCAGATCTCAACCGCTGCTCACCAATGTGAGAAGTTGGCCTGATGTATGATGTCACTAGTTATAGTGTACACCTTATATCAGTCCAAATACCCTTATGGTGATTGGTTGTAAAGTCAACCTTATAGACCAGCTATCCTAGTGGTAGCATGGACAAGAGCAGTCTTAGGCTAAACTCTGAATGGCATGTGAAGCCAGCTGTGATACCATATATAATCCCTTGAATACCAAATGAAAGGACACCACAACAGATATATATATAAAATAAAGTGTATTTATTCTAAGCAAACCCTCAGCACTCTTTATGAGATTAGAGGTAAGTACAACACAGTCTTATTTATGCATACATTAAGTCACACAGGTAAGTAATACAGTTAGGCCCTAGGGGCCACGCAAACCATATACTAAGTAAGTGGTATAAGGACCACTGTCACGGAAATAGAA
This sequence comes from Triturus cristatus, assembly GCF_964204655.1. NCBI lineage: Eukaryota > Metazoa > Chordata > Amphibia > Caudata > Salamandridae > Triturus > Triturus cristatus. The sequence goes on along the minus strand of NC_140588.1, from coordinate 863,565,545 downwards.
TAGGCCTAGGCCTAGGGAATCGCTGGGGCTACACTACACTAGCGTTAGTTAGGAAGTGGGAGGCCCACGGGATTCGTGTGCAGAGTGGAAACACTCACGCGTAATGCGTAAAAGTCAATAGCAATAGTACAGTTTAGAAAACGGTAGATTTAGGACACTTCCGGAGTAGCTAGGAAGTTGAGACTTGAAAACTAGACACTAGGATAGTCACTATCCTGATGAGCACCGGAGTACCCAAGTTACCTAGCCCACAGGCTGCGGGTGCATAGGGGTGAAGATGCGTTGTTTTCGTCGTCGACTCCTATGGATGCCTGAAGAAAGGTGCTGACAGGCAGTCAGGGAAGAGTGTCCGGTGGATCCCAAGGCTGGGATCTAGAAGAGAAGAAACCTGCAAGCAGAAGGGACAGAGTCAAGGTCACTAGCCAGTGACCACGTGGAACCAGGAAGGAACCAGGCGATGTCGTGAAGATTGCAGGTGAAGGTGAAGCTTGTCGCTGCAGCCAGGAGGACCAGGAAGCGTCGAGGATGACCAGGACCAGGAGGCGAGCTGTCCCACGAAGGCTCTTGCTGTCGGCGGTGTCGAAGTTGGACTAGGACTCACCAAGCCTTGGCAAGCGGAACCCACGAAGAACGAAGGACTTGCTTCTGGTGCAGACCAGGAAGGTCTGGGGTGCTTCTTCTTTGCAGAGAAGCGGGAGCCAGTCTGGAGGAGCCAAACCAGCGCAGAAGATTTCAGGGTGCGTCGTCACAGAGGCCACTAGCCAGCGGGCAAGCAACCGGACAGACGCGGCAAGCAGGAAAATGCTGAAGGGCCCCACGCAGGACTCGTGGAGTGTGGGGGGCTGATCTTCGGTGCAGATGGTGCTTGGGGTTGGGGCTTCTCAATCCCCGGTGCACAACTTCGAGGGTACCTCAGAAGCTGCGCTGTAAGTTACTAGCCACTTTGTCCAGGTAGCCGGTCCCACGTCGCTCGTCGCCTCCACGGATCTCAGCTCTGCTGCAGATGTGGATGAGGGTCGGAGAAGTCTGGAAGTCAAGGCTCTGGTCGGGCTCTGCAGTCGGTTCCTCGTAGAACGGTCGCAAAGCAAAGGGTAGTCTCTTGATGGTGCCTGTTTGCACAGGGTAGCCACTCCTTGGCTACAAGGGAGATTCTTCAGTCTTCTTCTTTCGTCGAATGTCGAAGGTCCAGAGTTTCTGTTCAGTTTTGCAGGTTCAGGATAATCTAAAGTCTTGAGGCCCAACTCCCACTCTTATACTAATCTGGGGGGCTGGGATACCTGCTAGGTCACGCCTTATGGGTGGGACCTGGGAGGGGGTGGTTACACCCACTTCCCTTTGTCCAGTTTCGCGCCAGAGCTGGGGCTGGAGTGCCCCAGCGCCGGTTTGAACTGGACTATGCAAGGAACACCTTGTGTGCCCCAGGCATGTCTCATTCCTTTCAGCCCACCCTGCCCCAATACACTAAAGGCTGTCTGGGGAGGTGCTAGCACCTCCCCAAGCAGGAAACCTATTGTCCAGGCCTCCCTGGCTGGGATCACTCCCAGCTGCAGGAGGTCAGACTTGTGTCGTGGCAGCAGCATCCATTTTGTGATGCTGAGGCTTTGGTCAGAGGCTAACAGTTGAAGTATGATTTTAACATGTCTTTCCCTCCAGAAGGGGGGAATAATATTCTCATGTCCAGAAATGGCATGGGGGTATTATTCCACAGTGTTAGACACCTTACACGACATGTTTCGATAAAGCCAAACCATAGTTACCATAACCGTCTAAGATTATAAGGCACTTTAAGAGTATATGGTAGGCTATATCATAGAACAGCTATAAGGACAAGGTTCCGAAAGCTGCAGACAGGCTCAGCTCATGCTAGAGCACCATCTCACATGTTACCAAGCACTCTGCCTCCAGGATTGTCAAGGCCTGCCATAGGAGTGACTGATAGGTACACATGTGTCTATATGTAAGTTAGGTATAGGAATACTACACCTAAGCAAGGGGTGATTACACAACCTTGCCCCAGCTGAGTGATCAGCCAGTTGTGTCAAAATGGAAGGCCAGGCCAGGGGTGGCATAATACATGCTGCAGCCCCTGGTAGGCCTAGGGTACACCTATGCCCGGGGTACCTAGGGTACACTGTACAGGGGCCAATAAGGTGATCCTATCCAAATGGGTTATACACCTAAAGTACATAGTATTAATTTAGAGAGAGAACAGCAGGGCTGTGGGTCTGATTAGCAGGCCCACAGCCACATCTAAGTCGAAAACCAGTAAAGCAAAAGCAAAAAGTGGGGGTGAACATAGAAAGCAGACCCTACTCTCCTACAAGCAGCTACTGCTTTCAGGCAACCTGGTAAACCCACAGCTACCGGGTCAAGTGTTGATGAGAAGTATGCAATTGGCCGCCTCAGACGTCCATGTTTCTGGATTAACACTGAAAGTGCACATCCATTTCTCTCACTACAGTACAGCTCAAATTCTTTTTCGTAATCTGGCATTCCTAGGGCAGGAGCTTCACATAGCCTGTTCTTTAACTCTTTAAATGTTGCCATTTCTTCTGGGTTTAATTCCAATGGGTCTTTCACCTCACTTTTTGTCAAATTAATCAGTGGCTTGGCAATCAAGGAAAAGTTACTTATCCACTGACGACAATAACCAACCATTTCCAGGAACATTCTTCTCTTTGTGTCATTGTGGCTCTCATCCCTCTGATGATTTTAATCCTGTCAATGGTCACTTTCCTCAGGCCTTTCTCAATATTATGTCCCAGATACTGGACTTCTCTTTTGCAGAATTGTAATTTGGCTGGAGATACTTTTAATCCTCCATCTGCCAAGTGATTCAGTAAAGCAATGGTGTCTACTTCACAAGCTTCACGTGTTTTTGATGCCACAAGCAGGTCATCAATGTATTGGACCAAAACCGAATTTTCAGGCATTGTTAAACTCTCCAGAGGTTTCTTCAGCAATTGATTAAATATCGAAGGGCTCTCTGTATACCCCTGTGGAATTCGGCACCATGCCAAAATTCGCTCTCCAAATCTAAATGCAAAAATCGGCTGGCTGTCGTGATGCAACGGGATTGAAAAGAAAGCATGGCACAAATCAATTACTGTGTACCATTCTGCATCATGGGGAATCTGATACAAAATCACTGATGGATTTGGCACAATGGGACAGCATGACACAACAATCTTGTTAATTTTTCTCAAATCCTGTACTATTCTGAACTTTCCATTGGGTTTCTTCAGTCCCATTATTGGTGAATTACATGGGCTGCTCAATATTTCCCTTAACACCCCCTGCTGGATCATTTTCTCAATTATGGGTGTTATTCCTTCAATTATTTCAGGTGTCAGTCTGTATTGTGGGATGTTTGGGTAAACCACTCCATCTTTTACAGTAATTTTTACTGGATCTACATTTCTCATCAGGCCCACATCTTCTCCAGTAAAATCCCAAACTGCTGCTTTTACTGTCTGTTTTAATTCTGGGGGTAATGCATCCGGATTAAACACAGCATATGTTCCCATAGGTCATTCTGTATAGGACATCCTCATCTGGTGTCTCAAAGGTTATCCCATCTGGAGTACAGAAAATAGTGCAATTCATCTTGCACAGCAGATCCCTGCCTAGCAAGTTCACAGGACTAGTGTCACACACCACAAATCGATGCATGTCTGAGAATTTCCCTATTCTAACCCTTACTGGTTCAGTAAGATGAGTTTTGATCTGTGTGTTGGACACACCGACTACTTGGATTGCTTCATCCGAGAGAGGAAGATTCTTTATATCAGCTGACCTGACAGTTGATCTCGTAGCTCCTGTGTCAACTAGAAAAGTAACACTTTCACCATTGATTTTTCCATCTACAAAAGGTCCTGCCTGGTCTATTTCTAGAGTTGCGCCAAGTACACACTCTTCCTCCTCTCTTCGGCACCGTCAGAAGTCTCCCTCAGAATCACTTCCCTCATTCCTTAGCCAATATTGTGACACAGCGCTTGCGCGTTTTGGCTTGTTTACCTGTTCTTCATCGTAGAACCCCGAATCCTGACTGTACTTCTGGGATCCTCTTCTTTGTGGCAAGGGTGGTTTTGGCACCTGATTCTGCTGCTTAACAGCCTTCTGATGTTGCTGATGCTGACCACACCCCTCACCCTGCACCTGTGAATTCAATGATGGATTGTCATCATTAGTAGACGGTGGATTCTTACACTCGGATTTCCAGTGCCCTAATTTTCCACAGTTGTGGCAGGGAAACTTCTTCTTTGCTTCCTCAATATTGCCTTTCCCTATTCCTGGGCCAAATCTGGGTTTATTTCCTGGGTTATTTGCTTGTTCAACCAACTGAGCTTCCTGTCTTTCTGCAACTTTCACCTGTGCCCACATTGCCTTTTCTTTCAGTTTCCTTTGCTTTGCCTCAATCTCATCACTGAAGTATTTTGCATGTCTCAGGATCTCATCAATCTTTTTGCTCTGCCAGTCTACGGTATGCTGCCTTATCATTTCACTGATTTCAGGTCGCAAGCCATACACAAATCTATATACAAAATGGCTCAGATCCTTGTCACCCAGATGTTCATCTCCACTGAACTGTTTGAAAGCCAGTATTAGTCTTTCATAGTAAGCATGGACTGATTCTTTCACTTCTTGATGTGTTCGATCTATTTTAACCCAGTCTGTTTCCTTGGGGGGTACCTTATTTTTCAGGAAAGCCATAACCTGCTCATACTTTTTCATGACCTCCGGGTCTGGAGCTCCTGTCTTTGGATCTCTTGGGTATTCTTTAGTGGGCCAGTCTATGACTATCTTACATTCTGCCCACAAGTCTGCTGGTACAATTATATCAAACAGACTATTCAGGTCGATCCACAGCACTTTTGACAACTTCACAAATCTGTCAACCTGTCTATACCACTCGACGGGCTTCTCTCTTAGTCGAGGAAAATCATTTGTAAATGACAAAATATCTTGTCTGGTCCATGGGACATGTACGTACCCTCCTCCTGGAATCTCCCTCATGGGATAAGCTGTCACTGCTTTCTCCTTTTCTTTCATAGGTAATGTTGAGTAAGTTCTGTCTGCTGCATCTTCTCGTTTTCTATACCATCTATCTTTCCATCTCTCCACATCTCCCCATTTTCTCAGCAAAGCAATCATCTCCTTAATCTGCCCTGTCCGGCCTGCATTATTCAGATTCTCAATGTCCTTATCTGTAAAATCCACTCGGTAAGGCTTTTGTAAAGCTTTTACCTTCTCCATGTCGATTCCCATTTCACTGGCTATTCCTTTCAACCTGTCATGTATGTTCTTTGCTCTCCATGTGATACTTTTACACAGAAATAGTATTTCCCCCTCCTGATAACTTTTCAGCGTTTCCGTAGGGATTGTTCCTACAATCAGCTCCTCCATTTCCATACGCAGTCTAGCTACATCAATTCCCTGGGACTCCTTTTCTTTCCTCTGCAAAGCTTTCAGTCAATCATTCAAATCTTCAGCAGTTATCCCCATAGATTTTTCTGCACCCACTAGTTCTGTCACTCTTTGTGGTTCTAAGATCGATCCTCCAATCATTCTGTTCCCTTTCACACAACCGGAATTCGAACCTGAGTTAGTCTGCACATTCAACCCTCCACATATGGTATGTCTCCACTGATTTTCTCCAGATCTCCACTGATTTTCTCCCGTTCTCATTTCTGCCTGCTCTGGAGGAACAATAAATCTGTTGCCTACATATGGAACTGTCAAACCACCTTCACCAATCCTCTGCTTTTCGAACACAGGCATAACCGGACCTATTGTTACAGACACCGTAACTGCTTCAAGATTTTTGGTCAGTTCTCTGATTTTCTCTGTCAATTCAAATGTGGTTCTTGCTAGTTCTCTGGTCTTTTCGTCCTCAACTTCATTCTCCCTTTCTCTCTCTCTCTCTCTGCAAGAGAATTACTGCTTTTCAACTCAGGGGTCATGACTTCTGTCTTTATAATCCGCAGGGTGTCTCTCATTGGGGTAACTGATGTTCCTACCTCTGGTTCTCGTCTATACGGGGGTGGTCTTTTGTAGAACATGTCATCTAAGACATCATCATCAGACTCATTCGCCCCATACCTCCTTGTTTCTACATTATGTTCTTTTTCTATACACTTTTTCCCTTCTGTCTCCTCTGCAGTTCTTACAGGATATAATCCCTCAGTCATACTAGCATCTCGCCATCTTCTCATCCGGTCATGATGAGTTTCGCGATCATACTTTTGCCCGAACATATACCTGTAATTTCCTCCACTCCTCTGCTTTTCTCGCCCATGCATTTCATCTTCCCATTTAGTCAATGCCTCAAACTGCGTTGGCCTACGCCGAGGCTCTAGACTCATCATCCTCTCCCGTAAGTTTCTCAGTATGGCCAGATGAAATGAGCCATGTTCCGGGAAAGCTAAAACTCCATCCTCTTTGGTATACTTTACCCAGTTGTCTAACCAAATACAGGTATGATACCCATATTTCGCAACCATGAAGGATGCGGGGTTTCTTATCGGAGGAAGTAACTGTCCTTCCCTAGTCACAATATCCTTATCCTTGTCAAACCAGCTCTTAACCTTACTAAACAAGGATTTCTTCTTCTTTTCCTCAGCGTGGTAATACATTTTCGTATTTTTCCGCAACCCTTTTGTCTTTTCTACAACTGTACAATCTCCTGTCCAATTGCAGCGCGACTCACACTAACGCACCAATCCTGGAGCGTCTATGTCACTGACTCAGTCCACGAATCCCAGCGCGACTCACACTAACGCACCAATCCTGGAGCGTCTACGTCACCCTGTATGTCTCCCAATCCTTGCGCGGCGTACACTAGCACACCAATCACCGTGCTTCCACCGTTCTAACCCACTGTACAATCACAGCGCGGTCTTCCTGACGTCAGCAGTCGCTGCAGCAGCTTCTGCTCCTGTCTCCTGTCTCTCTCGTCTACCCCTCCTTTACAAAACTACTCAGTAGACATTGTTTCAACTTCTACGAGTCTGTTAGTTACAACATACAAACATCTCCATTGTCTGCTTCGCTAGCCACAGAACAGCAAAAGACCTTTCCCACGAGAATTCCGCCTTTCCCGAGAGCAGCGCTTACCTCTGCCCTACTACGGAATCGTTACTTCCGTTGATAAAGTAGCACATCCCTCTACTCTACCCTTCTAACAAGCACCAATTAACTGCTTTCTCTGGAATGCTCCTAAGAGTTTCACAATTAACCAGAATGCCTTCTCATTCACGCACTTTCACACCAGAAAATGTAGTACATTCACACAGAATTCTGTCTTTCCCGAGAACAGCGAACAGTCTGTCCTACTACAGAATTATAACACACGTTAACAAAGCAGCGCTTACCTCTGCTCTGTCCTTCTACCAAGCTCAGAGAATACCTATTACCTTTCTAGTGATAAGCGTTATCGGAATGCCATAAGGATCCCTGATACCTAAGACCAAAACTTCACAGATAACCTTTGCTATCATATACACTTCTCTCACACAGAAAATACATCTCTAATGGCAACACACGGCGATGCTACCTCATCGAACCCCGACAATGCGACACGCAACTTCAATTGTCACACGTTTTCTCCTGTCTACATACAGGGCCAACAATCCCGCCTTTTCCGAGAGCAGCGCTTCCCTCTGCCCTACCACGGAACTGTCACCGACTTCCTACGTCCCAGAAGCCGTACACACTACATAAAACTCAATACGACTTCAACATACAGTGTTAGTACAAATATCGATATCAATCAATAATCAATGAACTTATATACACACAAAATTCACTAGATCAAGGCAATAGTTAACCATCATTCTGCTACCAAGAAACTGGTGCAGATCGGAGCTTCCGAATCCCCTCTACTTCCACGGACTGAGTGATTTGGCAGTCACACCCGCACACACACATCACACGCTGGTGGGGCTCATAACACCAACATTCATCCTACCACTCTATCCGTGCCATGTATAACGGGAAACACTTTTCAATACCTAACCAATCTGCATGTACCCTGAGGTCAATGGCATCAACTAGTTGCTATAGATTTGGTGAAACATCTTAACACTCTAAAATTTCAAAAAACATGACAATAAAATAACCATCCGACACAGTAATTCAAACAGAATATTGTTTATCTAAAATTGTAAGACAAGCCAATTAAATGCAAGATCATTTTCTCCATATTTACCTATTCTGGCTAAAAGTCGTTTTCTAAGTCAGAACCGGTCCTCAGCAAAATAGTTAGAGTTTTCTAGCCGTCATGTAGAGTCACCGTCCTCTCCGTCAGCATCGGGACCTCTGATCATTGGTTCGGGAAGAAGTGGCGCTAGACCTCTTTAGTCAACTAATATTTATACCAAATTTACATTCCAAATGTTGCAAACATATCTTTCAGAACAGTTGAATGGCGGAAATGATGTTGTCTTGGTACATTAGGTTACAACGATAGATTTTCTCACGTATTGATAGTCTCAAATAATGAATAGAAATTAGAAGCCCATAACTTATTCGTTACTTCTACGGATGTCTCTTTAGGATAAAATGTATCTCATCCATGGGACCATTATAAGTTCATCAGGTCGGATTTTAGATTTGCAACAAATCTTCACGTTCAGGGGCATCTGGCATCACTCCCAGATTTGTTGTCATGTTTATGGCTTTTCAGTTCAATGGGAGGACAAGGTCACAGTCAGCACAAAGCCTCCTTTCAAATTTTCCATCTACTCGAATGCAGGCTGTGGGTGGTAGCCATTTTATAGCAGGCCACAATAGTCAACTTAAGTAAAGGAAACACAAAACATAATTACTGCATGGAAATGATTATACAGTGTTATTCCCCTGCTAATACCCTTATGTGTATGTATATATCTAGCCATTTGCGACATCAAAAGCCATTAATGCATATTAATTATAAGCGCAAAACACAATAACATCACATAAGCAACATCTATTCTGTCAATTTGCTCACCAACTTAGTTCACTTATTATTTTAGCCATGCAATAGCATTCCCACGTGTGATACTTCTGTTAATAAGGTTGGTTAGACAAGACTCGACAAATCTTTAGCAATTATTAATTAATCAGTAGTACTTTTAATAATGACATACAGAAATGAAACAGATATTTGGGTTTAAAGTAAAAACCCTGCTCCATCACAACCTCTTGTAGTCGTGCTGACAGTAGGTGCCTTAGACTGAGGCTACACATCCCCTCACCAGGAACTGCGAGGCAGCAACCTGCATACACGCTGGGCTGGATCCCATCCTCGTCGCTATTGTAAAGTAGTGAGAGCTAGGCCCACATACTTAGGGAAATAAGGCACGCACACAAAGTGATCATAGTACTGGATTAGGCCATGAGCACATGCACCCGGGCGCTTTTATTAGCAGGGTCACACCTGAGATGGATGGATGTGGGGTGCATATCTGTCCACTCCCATGAGGGAGTAGCTGACTAACCAAGTGTCTGCTGAGACACTAGAACGTGTCCAGCACGATACAACAGCTGCTGAGCAACGTTCACAAATCAGGTATGAGGTCTTCTTGATCTTGTGCAGGAAGCAGAACAAGATTAATAATTGAAGAAGAAAATAGGCTCTGTTAATGTTCTAGATGAAGACAAAGGTTTGTGAGTGGAAGTTGAAGGTTTGGTAGTTTTGTTGGAGCAAAAGAAGGAAAGGAGTTGTGACAGTGCTGTTAGAAAGTACATATTACATTTTTGACAGATACTCTGTCAATTCTTCAGTATTTTTCACTGATGCCTAGAACGAATCCAAGTATTTATTTCCTATTTTCCTACACTGTGAAGGAAACCCTATAATCCACCTATTATTTCTACTTTTTGTCCCATGTTTTCTGTCCAGGCCAATCTGACTTCTAGACATTTATGTTTAGGTTGGTGAGGTCTTTACTATTTGTGTCCTTAATTGCATCAGGGTTACCATGCTTGGCGATTTAGTGATATTTAGGTGTACGACATAAGCAGTCATTCAGGCATAACAAAGACAGGTCTGCACTGCAAAGAAGGTACTTAGGCAAATTGTAGGAAGTCTAATATTGAATACAAATAGAAATTTCTAATTGGTACATTTCTACAAAACATTTTTTAATTTGAATGAGTGGATAGGTAAGTTCATGGACCAGCCTAATGATTTTTTTCAAAACCTTCTGTAAGAAATTGGAGTATTAGTTAAGGGGGTTATCTACACAGCACAAGTAATAATCACAATCCTTGTGAGGGTGAGACATTACAGTCACTAAATGACCCTGAGCTCTACCTCTGGCACAGAGCAGACAGGCTTAACTTTAAAGTAGTGTGGGAAGTCTTTATGCAGTACCAAAACAGTAATAAAGTTGAAAAACAACATAAGGAACAACACAGGTAAAACCTAAAGCCAATTAAAATTGTACCCAAAAAGCTAGGCACACTTTGAGGCTAAACGTCATGGAGCATGGGTTGGCCTTAGAAAGTAGGTTTAACCAGGTCGGAAGTTGATCCTTCCAATTTAGTATCTGAAACAGAAGTCAAAAATCTTCAGTGGGGCAAGGCAGTATGCTGTGGCTTAGAAGAGCTGCATGAGGTTGGATGGCTGTCAGACGAGGTCCCGGTGACGTGGTTGAATTTTGGAGGGAAAGTTTTGAGAGGGAGAAATTTGAATTTCACTGGTGAGGAAGGTCACTCACCAGTCGGCCAGTTAATCCAGCGGGAGCAAGACAGCAGGCTGTAGCTGAAGAAAGCTCCATGAGGCTGTATGCCTTCAACTTCATTGGATCGGCTTGGCATGTTGTCAAAAACTTTTATAACTCCCAGGTTTCTCAGGATGTTAGGAGGACGCAGCCCAGGGTTCCAGGAAGAGCACTTGGGGTCCAGACTCACTCCAGCAAAAGCCAGTAGCAGAGTCGATGGCAGATTCAGTTGCAACTGGTCGGCTGGGCACTTGAAACAAAGTCATCTTGTAGCTTGTTGTGTCCCTATAGCTTGAAAAGTAGGTCCGGCTTATGACCTTTGGGGACCATTTATATGTCCTACATACAAGAGGGCGACCAGGTCCAGTCTTTCAAGGTCCTTCTTGATTCTAAAGCAGTGGGGTCAGTCCTGTTCTGATCTTCTACAGGTCCAGTAGTATTTTGCGGATGGTACAGGGAATGCCACATTTATTCCTGGCATCGGCCCCTGGGGGTGTGATGCCTGGTCCACACTAACCAATAGGTTAGAGTTCCCAGGTATGACCTTACCCACTTTTTCAGAATTTCCTGTGCATTTTACAGCAAACAATCCAACAGCGCCCCTCTCTGCCTAAATCCAAGATGGTGAAACCAATCTCCACTTGTGCAGAGCCTGTGTGCCCGTCCCAAATGTCTGGCTAGGGAAATAGGCAACCCCCTCACCATTTCTGGGACAGCTCCCTCCCCACTGGGATTAGAACTTGGCTGACTAGAAGACCAAAGAAAGGACTTTGCTAGTTTTATTCTGCTTATGACATGAGAGGCCCCTTTGGAGATAATTAATGGTCTGATTTTGACTACTTTTTGGCTGTCCATCCACCCGCATGCCTGGTGGTCTGACCGCTATATTGCAATGCGGGCAGTGAGGCTACCTTCAGACCGCCTCTAGACCATGCCTCCCCTAATAGGTGAGCTCCCACTGCAGCAGCGGTAGGGATAGCAGTGGTCAATGGTGGCAGTGCTGATATTGGCACTGCTGTCAGTATCACGACCTGCCTTTCTGCTGATGTTTTCCTAGCAGGGGCACCACCATGAAGAGGTTGGCAGAAAGGCAGGTTTTGCAAACATGTGTCCGCAGCGAGTGTGCCCTGGAAACGTGTTAACAGGTGGCAGCTGTGTGTGGCCCCATTCCATTGGCACGGTTGTGCACACTGTTTCCCATGCAGACCATGCTGCATGGAAACAGTGTGTCCGACTACCCAGAAGCATTGCAGCATGCCCAGCATTGACTGCTGGCTCTTTGTTAGAGCCACAGCATGCTGCCACCATGACTAAGCCACGGACACACTGTCAGCCCTGTAGTGATTTCATAATGCAGCGGTCGGATGCTGTCTGGTTGGGGGTGTTTTTCCGACTGCCACTACAACGGCCTGGTGGTGTGTCAACCGGGCTCATAATCAGACCATAAGTTCTTGGACACCTGCCCAAATGGTCAACCTGTTAAGGAATAGAAACAACTTATCACACCGAAGCCTTTATCTTCTGTTCAATGGCATGTTTTACACCTCATTCAGGTGCACAGTGAGTAGTACAGCTGGAGGTTAATGCAAATAAGCACCAACAGCTTTAGACAGGGAAAAAGTAAATTTTGAGAGGTACATTTTCCTTAATATTTATGAAAAATCCAACTTTTGAATGTGAATTGAGTTTTTAATAAAAATTTAAAAAAGTGTCCAGATTTCAAATTCTTTGCTGTTTCCCAGCTGTAGAGTGCATTATTAAATGTAATTCTGTTTACCAGCATTTTTCTAAGGAACAGCCAGCCTAGATACATTGAAAATACCCTTGCAATCTATTTCACTGTAAGGGCTCGTTTTTCAATAAATGTCCACATACCCAACTTTTCAATGCCATTCACTGTGCCTTATGGACTGTAATGCCTACATAGAAGTGAGTTAAATACTATATATAAGGAAGGCTGACATGTCAAAAGGGTTTATTTTGAAAGGTCGAATTGCAGTTTTGAAGCTGCTTTACTCAGGCGGCAGTGGTAATGCCTGAAGCTATCTTTTACACTGTCAAAGTAGTGGATGGCACATTGGGTGCTTTAGTCTGCTAGTGACATTTAATTTACAGACCCTGATTACACTTTGTACTATATTGTTAGAAATTAGGCTGTTGGTTGATTGGGATGTGAGTCCTGGTCAGGAAACAGGCACAGTCCCTTGCAGGGTGAACCACACAAAGTCATTAAATTAGCCTGTGCTTAAACCTGAGTAGCATGACACAAAAAGCAGTCAGGATTAACTTAGAGACAATGTGTAAAGTATTTATGCAGCACACAAACAGTAATAGCGTAAAAATACAAAAGTAGAGTACATTTTAATAAATAATTTGACACCAATATGACACAAATTCAATCAGTACAATCAGAGTTATTACTTTTTGAAGTTTTTAGTAAAAACTAGAGCCAAAAGGATCAAATTGCCAACCATGGATATCTAGTTGCATGAAACTGGATCAAAGTCGACAAATATGGGCAACAGCAATGGCGCACTGTTTGGATACAAGAAGTGGATTGGTCCTGGTCAGTGCTTACCTTTGGGGCCACCATTACAAAGTAGTAAGAAGGGGATATCCTATTCCTAATCCCTATGGCGGTGCCTGTGCAGGCACTTCCCCATTGTAGGGATTAGTAATCCGACTGCCATCCTGATGGGCTCCCGCCTTTCGCACTCAGACCCCCGGAAGCATAATCCAGCGGTCAGAAAGGTGACATGGATGTTGGTGGAACCGCCACCAATGGCTTGTTGGTGGTGGACCTACCAACATCGGAATGAGGCCCTTAGTCTCTGAAATGACATTTGAAAATCTTGTGAGGCAGAGGGCTGCAGCCCAAGATAGTTCTATGAAGGTCGGACACCCCTTTGGCGAGGCACCACTGAAATGAATTTGCTGCTGTGAAGAAGAAAGTTGCAGGAGAAGCAGCAAAGTCAATTTAATGAGTGACATACATCAGGCGAACAATTTGGTCCTGGTCACCTCCTTGTTCTCATAGCAGTTTTAGCCACAAATGTTATAAGTCCCCACTTTTGGATTTTGGCTATCTGGGCATATTTAGCACCACTTCTTAGGGTCCAAGACTGGAGGGGCTCTGCTTGGGGGGTTAGGACTCACTAAGGTTGGTATCAGGTACTGGTTCAAGATGGAGCAAACTTTTTGTGTCCCTGTGGCTCAGACCAGGAGGCCCGCAAACTTGTCGAGTGAGTCACTCTTGAGGTACTTGGACAGTTGAAGATCCAGTCCTTGTCCCTAACCAAAAGGTAGAAGCACAGAGGGACAAATAGGGCAGTAATCCAGCAGGTCAGCACTCTTGTAGAGCAGCGGTCCAGCAGCGTGGCAGTCCTTTCACAGCACATCAGTCCAGAAGTGTACTGAAGAGTTGGTGTCTACTCTTATACACTGGTGTGCTGGTACTGGAAGGTGGGTGATTTTGAAATGCATGGAATTTCCTGCCTCTCCTACCCTGGCTCCAAGCTGGCTACAGTAACACTTTTAGGTCATTAGGTTCTAGGTGTGAATTATTTTGTTGCAGGTTGGGTTGTGGTCAGCTCCCCCATTCCTGCAGATAGCCCTTTGAAGCACACCTAATCCCTCTACTGTGTGACTATCTAGGAGAAATTCACAAAATGTAACTGTCAGTTCCACCTAGTCATGTGAGCCAGGCCAGGCTACAGGCCTAAAAGTGCTAAAGGTAGAAAAATGCCAGTTTTCTAAAAGTGGCACATGAAACACACAAATGGTAATGATTGGGAGGCTGCTCGAAATAAGTCTAACCACTGGCAATAGCTCCGCCCATCATTCTTTTGCCTACCATGCCACCTCAGTTTGGATCAAGCCATATGCAAATCAGTCTTCACACTTCTCCTCGTGGGAACAGACCAGCCCAAACTGCCAAGCCAGGTCCTTCCTGAACTGTAACACAAGCAACCCAGGACCAGTTTTGCCCTAGTTGTGGGCTATTCAGCCCAGTACAGCTTGGTTCCACTGACACAGTGAGCACAGGACCCACATCTGGGCATGCCCATGCCACTTATAGTAGAACATGAAACAGTCTAAACCCTGGCAATAGCTCAGGGTAGCACTCCAACCCATCTTTCTTTTGCTTACCATGCCACCTCAGGTTGGACCCAGCCATATGCAAATTAGTCTTGACCCTGTCACTCATGGTAACAGTCCAGCCCAAACTGCCAAGCAAAGTCCTCCCTGAAAAGGAACATATTGGATTGGGATGCAGTCCAAGAGATATCCAGTTGCTGAGAATAATTTAAGTATTCCATCCATCACCTTTTTGTAGTTAACTTTCTAAAAGCGGCATTGTTTAAATTGCAGTCAAAAGCCCAACTTTACTATTAACTAGGGCTCTGCACCACAATTCCAAAAACACTAGCTATGACATAGGTACCAGCTCCCGTTTGGAAATGACAGCTTATTAAATGTAAATCCCCATTGTTATCCTATAGGAGGGGTAGGCCTCACAGTAGTGAAAAAAAAATTTAAGAGTTTTTTCTATTACCAGGGCATGTAAATCTTAAAAGAAGATGTCAAACTTTTTATTTACACAGCACCCTGTCCTATGGGCTACCTAGGTCCTACCTTGGTGGTGACATATAATAAAAGGAGAGATTATGGCTTGACAAGGTGATTTTAAAAAGATGAGTTTTATGTCAATTTGACACAGCAATTTAAAACTGTATTCAGGCTGCAGTTGCAGGCCTGGGACATATTTTAACGTGCTGTTACCATTTAATTTCCAGACCCTGGGTATATGGTATTCCACTCAGCAAGTAAATCAAATATGCCAATTGGGTATAAGTCAATAGCAGCATTTTTGAAGGGAGGGAACACAAGCACTTTAACCATGGTCAACAGTGGTAAAGTGCACAAAGTCCTAAGGTCACCAAAAATAAGTACAGCAGAAATGGAGGAGGTGAGGCAAAAGGGTTGGGGGAAGATCACCCTAAGGTTGAAAGGTGTAACACAAATACTAGGCATAAATGGGAAGTCAAATATGGCCATAAGGGGTATACCAATTTAATTTATGTTGAAAGAAGGAGCAGAGGCCAATACAGAGCCCTATAGCCATCATAAACAGTCAGATAAAAGAAAATGGGGGTACACCACACAAAAGTTGTGAATTTCATATACCTTCATAATTTATAGATCATACTGCAATATTTAACTCACTTTTTACACTATGGCCGTGTTAGAAATTGGGTTTCTGGTTGACAAGGGTATGCACCCTGTCCAAGCAGGAACCACAATCTTAGTCACGGTAAGTCAGATGCACACCATAAATTAATCTGTGCTCACCCCCTAGTCTAATAAGTAGAAGTTGAGATATGAATTTGTAAAGATTAAGGGGCAGATTTACAAGCCCCTTGCCACACTGGTACGTCTCTTTTTGTGATGCATCAGTGGGAGGTTT
Source organism: Triturus cristatus (assembly GCF_964204655.1). Taxonomy (NCBI): domain Eukaryota; kingdom Metazoa; phylum Chordata; class Amphibia; order Caudata; family Salamandridae; genus Triturus; species Triturus cristatus. The sequence goes on along the minus strand of NC_140588.1, from coordinate 863,549,372 downwards.
TTACGGCAAATTTACAATGCGACGCATCTATGGAGATGTGTCACGGAAGACAGACATGGGATGGAATGGAACTGCGCGAGAATCTGCTGCGTCATGTAGGTATTAAAATATGCAAGGTAGGCATTCCAACGTGAAATCTAACGCATTACAGACGCAGGGATATCTCAAAACATTACCCGCGGTGACACATCTTTTGGCTGCGTCACACTTCTTTGAAACTGCATCGAAAGCCTATGTCTCACAAGCCCATGCGCAAGAAATGACGCAAGTACCATATAAATAAAAGACAAGACCAGCAGAGTAGTCTTGCAGAAGATCAGACAACATGGACCTCCTAATCCTGCAGCTGGGAGGTGGACCAAGAAGACAACAACCACCAACAGGCCAAATGCCACAACCACACCCACCAACATAACCATAAAGGCAGGCCAGGAGAAGGGAGCTCATCTACCGGCAAAGAACCAGCCTCATTGGGCTCCGGGATGAACAAGTCATCAAAATGTATCACCTCAAGAGGGCGTCCATTGTGACCCTGCTGTGTCAGATCTCACCACGGCTACAGCCACCAACTGACAGGATCTTCAACATTCCACCGCAGACAAAGCTCCTGGCGGTCTTACGCATGTTGGCCTCAGGATCTTTCAAAGCAACAGCAGCAAGAGTCGCAGGTGTCTCCCAGGCATCTTTCTCAGCCTTCCTCCTTTCTGACTTGGTTGCCATTATTCAGGTCACACCATAGTACATCTATTTCCTCAACACACAACAGCAGCAGATAGACACTAAAGAAGGCTTCTATACCATCACTGGCTTCCCACATTAACTTGGTGTAATGGACTGCACGCATGTCCAACTGGTACAACCTGCAGCAACTTCACACCTATACCTCAATAGGAAGCACACACACTTCATCAATGTCCAGGCCATTGTGGACCATCAGGGACCATTCATCAATGTACTGGCAAATACCCTGGGAGTGTGCATGATTCATATATATTTAGAAACAGCATCATCAATGAACATTTCCAAAATGGAAAATATGGCAATGGGCTACTTGTAGGTAAGTAACAATCAATTAACGAACATACCAATACTCACTAACAATGGCTGCCCACCTGGCACCTTTCAGGGCCTCATTTGATAATGGCGCAGTAAGTGATTCTGAAAAGGCAAACCCACATCTACACCATAAGTACATAACATAAGTCAAAGGTGCATACACCCATGGCAGCGTAACAGAAAGTGTCCTGTCGGTGCCATGGTACCATAGTCCCCAAAGTTTGCCCACAGGGCACTTTGTGATTACAGAGGTGGGCAAATATGCATGTAACTCACCTCATGAAATGATGAATGCATATGAGCCCATACGGCAAAGGTGCTGTCTGAAGGTGAATTATTCACAATTGCATGGAGTGTATGAACACATGCAAATGATGAACTTGATATATATACTGTCTCTTATAGTCTTGAACTTAAATCTTTTGAAGTAGTTTGGATCGTTGATTCTATATAAGTACATACTGCTATCCTCTCCAAATATAAATTGATGAAAGAAGATGTTATGAGCAGGGTTTAGAAGACTGTGGAAACGCCCAGCAAAAGCTGCCCAGAAATGCATTTTAAAGTCAGAAAAGTCTAGTCCTTCCTGATTATATGGAAGCTTTAGCAAATCAATTGCTCGTCGGGCTTTTCTGTAGCCCCAAATAAAACTACCCAACATGCTCTCTAGTCTCTTAAAGAAAAAATTAGGAACTCGCACGGGAATAGATCCAAATAAATATAAGAATTTGGGTAGTATCTTCATTTTAATAATATTAGATCATCTTATAATACCTATAGGGAGTTTATGCCAGTTCTTTACCTGTTTAATTGTGTCTTTCAGTAAAGATTCATAATTTAAAGCAAATATCCAATCTATCTGTACAACGAGCCTAACCCCTAAGTAAGTAACTTTGGAGCAAACACCAGGAATTGATTTTTCAGGTTTGAAGTTGAGAAGTACTTGTGTTTTTTTAACGTTTCATTTATACCCTGAAATAGAGCCAAACTTGACTGCTTCATCCTCAATGGTATTAATCCCTCTCGCTGGTTCATTTGTAAAAAACGCTATGTCATCCGCATAAGCAGTGGCCTTAAGGGAAGCTGTACCTGACACTAATGGAGTAATTTGAGAGTTAAACTGCAGAGACTAAATAAATTGCTTGATATATAGAGCAACAGCAGAGGTGATGGGGGCAGCCATGCCTAATACCACAAAAAAATTGGAAATGTTAATGACTGTAAACCCGAATATAATAATTTCGCTTGGGGTTTATTATATAAATCTTGTATCCATTGCATGAGTTGTCCCTTAACCTCTAATGCAGCAAGTGTAGCCCACGTGAAATCCCACCCCACCCCACCGAAAGCCTTTTCGGCATCTAAAAGAACCAAGGGGAGTTGACATCTTCTCAGTCATATCAAAAGCTCCAACCGCCATATTAACATGAGCTGTAGTGTCCCTACCTTGAATAAAGCCGTGTTGATGAGGAGATGCTAACCCAGGCATATTTGGAGCAAGACGATTAGCCAAAATGTTTGCAAATATTTTGGCGTCAGTGTTTATCAGTGAGATTGGCCAGTTAGAACCGCACTCGTCAGGAGGTTTATCCTTTTTCACAAAATAGACTATCTACATCATATTCCAAGACTCTGGTATCTTTCCGCTTGAGCCTGTAAATTGTGTAATCAAAGTAAACGGTGGAATCATAATATCTTTAAAGAGCTTATATAATTTGATGGGTATGGAATCTTCCCCAGCCGCCTTCCCAGATGGCAGAGTAGATATTACCAAGCCTATTTCTTCCCTCGAGATATCATTCTCCAATAAAACAAATGCCTCATCACTCATGGCTGGGAGATAACTACCCTGATGGTACCGTTGTATGCCATCCGCTTCTGGTTCAATAGTTGGAGTAGATAGCTCTTGATAGTAGATGGAAAATTGTTCTAAAATCTCCTTTGGGTCTGAATGCAAGGTACCATTTGCCCCTTTTATAGTTCTTATTTGAGTTTTAGCTCTATCCTCTGCAACCTTATATGCCAGAATCCATCCTATTTGTTCGCCATATTTGTATTGCGTTAAGCGATATTTATTGTTTCAAACCGCAATTTTCTAACTAAATGTCTTTTTTATAGCTAATCTGGCATCTATTAGAGAGAGAAGCAGCTGACCCTGATTGTTAGTGCCCGCAAGACTGCCTCCACGTGTTGTTCTTCAACTTTACGTATTGTTCAAATGACCTCCTTGCTTGTGACTTTGCGCGCTTTGTTCTGCCAGACCATAAGCAGGGAGGCTGACCCCATTTTCTCTATTAAAAATAGTTCAAGCTGTTTCCTAATACTAGCCAAATACACACTATCTGAGAGTAGATATCTAGGAAAAGAGAAGGGTCTAAGTATCTTGCATTTGGGTGTAGACCTAAACGATAATAGTATAGGATTATGATCAGAATTAACTCGTGGGCATACTTCCATGTCTGATGACAACATTATTTGATCCGACACCCATGCCATATCTAATCTGGAATAGAGCCTATGTGGGGCAGAGTAGTACATCTAACCTGCAATAGTTGGATTTAGGTTTCTCCATACATCTCTACTAGACTGCATCCATCCCAATTCTAATATTGCAGCCCGAGTCTTACGCATTCTGTGAGTCGCTCGGAGTCTAGTTGAATTCATACTATAATCCATAACACAATTAAAATCCCCCATTACCAATCGCTCCCCGTCCTAGTTTAACATTTCAATATTCAATACATCAATAACAGTAGGATCGTCAATATTAGGACCATATAGTGAACAAAAATCATATTTCTTACCTCTAATTTCTAACTCTGCAATTGCCCATCTACCACTCTGATCAGCCAGTGTCTTATGTATCATACATGTACACGTTTGTGCTTTAATATAGCAGTACCCCTCGTTGAAGAACCTTGTATCATACACACTACTGTTTCATGCCCCAAGTGTTTGAGAAGACTGCGATCTTTATATAAGAAATGCGTCTCTGTTAACAGTACTATCTGAGAACCATACATTTTTTACTCTTTACAGAAAAGCTGCCCGTTAATTCTGCTGTTAAAACCTGCAACGTTCCAAGTGAGATACTTAATCCAATCCATGACAAAAAGTATTCCCTTCCATCTTGTTACTACTCTTCCCAATGTGCATCTTTATTCTTGTACTTATTCCATATTCACACGCTCTAGTTATAAACTTGCTTCTTAACTTCCTATATACACCATGTTGATTTTTTCCTGCCCCTCCATAATCCACCTCACACCCCCTTAACAACTCCACCCCCCTCCCTGTATCGTAAAGGAGGAATCATCCCCTTTTACCAGCTGCCGCTGATTTGGCAGCTTCTTGGCGACAATGCCCCCACGGCGACTCCCAAGCTAGCCCATACCCATTAACATTTGTCAATTTGCCATTAAAAAGAAACCAAGAGAGAGAGAAAAAGAAAAGGAAAAGGGAAAAGGAAAAAAAGGGAAAAAAAGACAAAATCCTAAACTTACTACCATTTTGGTATTCACAGAAGGCACTTACTCATTTCGGTATTCACAGAAGTTAGGAGTCCTAGCTTTAGGACTCCTACATGCCTTCTGTGAATACCGAAAGTCTTAAAGTTAGGATTTTTCACAGTTTACGAGTAGTAAAGTTAGAACTCCTAACTTTAGGACTCCTAAATGCCTTCTGTGAATACAGAAAGTCTTAAAGTTAGGATTTTTCTCAGACTTTCGGTATTCGGACTCCTAACTTTACTACTCCTAAAACTGAGACAAATCCTAACTTTAAGACTTTCGGTATTCGCAGAAGGCATTTAGAGTCCTAAAGTTAGGAGTTATAACTTTACTACTCCTAAACTGTGATAAATCCTAGCTTTAAGACTTTCGGTACTCACAAAAGGCATTTAGGAGTCCTAAAGTTAGGACTCCTAACTTTACTACTCCTAAACTGAGAAGAATCCTAACTTTAAGACTTTCGGTAGTCACAGAAGGCATTTAGGAGTCCTAAAGTTAGGAGTCCTAACTTTACTACTCCTAAACTGAGAAAAATCCTAACTTTAAGACTTTCGGTATTCACAAAAGGCATTTAGAAGTCCTAAAGTTAGGACTCCTAACTTCTGTGAATACCGCAATGAGTAAGTGCCTTCTGTGAATACCAAAATGAGTAAGTGCCTTCTGTGAATACCAAAATGGTAGTAAGTTTATAATTTTGTCTTAAGTTAGTTCTGTGAATTGGGCCCAATGTTTTTTCCGACACTCCTGTTTGTCACCTGCCAACAGCATCTTTCGCTTCCTCCTCAGTTAAGAACAAATACAATTGGCCCCTCCGCAGGACTTTCAGGCGTGCTGGTTCCTGTAAAAATACTTGTGCCGCAGTAGCTTTCAATGGCTCAATCAATTGGCGTAATTTGCAGCGTCTATCCATTGTCACTTTACAAAGATCTGACCTCACAAAGATAGTGAGAGAGTCAATTGTCACAGGGGAGCTAGGATGAGCCTTCAAAGACACAGCTTGTCGGAGTAGAACATTTCCCCCAAAAATCAAAAATGGCCTTGGATAGCAAGACCCCTGTTTATATAGTACAAGTAGGAGTCTATGAACCCTTTGCCGCTGACAGTCCCAGTCCCAATCCCCCAAGTCGGGAAAAGCCATCTGAAAAATCTGGATTACAAATGCTCTGGGGTCTGATCCCTCCTGCCCCTCCGGGACTCCAAACAGCCTTAAATTATTTCTCCGCTGGTGATTCTCAATATCCTCTATCTTCAGTTGCATAGCTGTGATGTGGGCATCATGTAGTAGTCTCCACGGTATTTGCAACCCTCTGCTGTAGGTCCAAAATATTATTAGTGAGTGTCCCAACCTTGAGTGTCACCTCCTTTAGTGACTACTGGATGCTATAGTTATCAGCCTGAGCATAATGCTCCTGCGCTTCAGATCTCTGGTCATTTAAGGCCCGGAGGATCAAGGAGAGTAATGCCTCCTCATAACCTTGAGCCTTCTCAGATTGATATGTCCCCACAGTCTATTGCAGCGCTCAGGAAGAACCATATATTAATGGCAAGCCAAGAGAATGCAAAGTAGGTGACTGGCCAGTGGTTGTCGCTAATTCTGGCTCTAATTTGACAGCCACTGTTTCCATCGCCTGCATGCCGCCACTGCCGTCTATTGGGCTAGTACCTGATAACCGTGATATTATTGTCTTAACCCCTCCCTTCGCTTGAACTCAGCGATGCAGGGGGCTGCCATCTGAAGTATCTTTAGGCCGTGGGGGGATAATATGTTGCTGGTTATCATGTAGATTGTGGATTTTCTTCCCGCCTCTCATTATTTTAGGCTTTACATTTCTCTTTTTACCAAATAGATTGGGTACTGAAAAATCATTCCTTTTTTCCATAGATTTACCCGATTCCTGTTTGGAGTCTTGTGCTTCTGAGATAGTTCCCCCATTTCCTGGCTCGCTATCCCCATCTCCAATCAGTATCTGGAGTGTAGATCGTATGTTATTGTCCATATCAGAATTCACGCTGGGAGGGGTTGAGGCAGGGGTTGTGGCAATGGAAAAATCAATGTTCCCCTGACTCTGCTCTGGCCAAGCAGGTCATTAGATGTTACGATTTCTCTCCTATGTATGCTAAATACGATGCCAGGTTCTTTAGCTTCAGTTTGTACTTTGCTATTTATCCCACCTTCCACAGAATTGACCGCAGTCAGAGGTCCCGATAATTCTGATGGTAGTGTAAACACTTCTATTGATTCGCTTAGTTGCATTTCAGCATTATCAGAATGTGGAGTCCTCTCAGGCTGTTCAAAGATATTACTTTGTGTGAGGCTAGGTATGTCCAGGCTGCAAGAAGCAATTTGAGAGCTATTATATTGCACTGGGATCGCTTCTAGAATGACATTTGCTATTTTGTTGCATGTACATTGTTCAGAGACTTCCTCTGCGGCAAACAAATCCCCCGCTTTCCCTGATTGTAAAAGTCGCAGCAGCAGTTTAACTACTTTCGATGGCACTTTAGTAGTGTTTCCTCGCTGAGCCGCCATTACTTCTTCCAACTCGTCAGCCCCCACTGTACATGCCGCACCCGTTGTGCTTTCCAGTATCCGCCCTGCCCTTGTGCCTCTGGGAGCTATCTTTGGAGGGGCCATATCCACCCTTATAACTAAGTCATAAGCAGTTGACAGTCTAAAAGGCAGTCTCAGCCAGTAGATCGCCAAGCAACGCCAAATTACCAGGCGTGCGATCCAATAGACGTGCACCAGCTGCCTGAAGCTGACCGTCACCGCTACCTGCATTCACTTCGTCTGCGCTTCACAGCGAGTTTCGTAGGTTTTATATATATATTTTTTTCCTGTAGTTTGGCAGATCTCCTTTGCGTCGTGTATGTATCTCGGAGTCTCCTTATCACAGTTTTCCTTTCCCTTTCCCTGCTTACATCGCCTTACACCAACTACACAGCCGGGTGTAGGTACTAGGGAGCCTCACCGTGAGCCTGGTCTCTCAAGCGCCATCAATCTTCCGTCTTGCTACTCCACCACAACGTTAGGTTCTGCTCTACTGGAACATGAAACATCTTTCAAAAATGTATTTTGTAAGACACATGCATACTGACATATGGACCTAATGTACGAAAGCTGATACGCATCTTAATTTAATGTTCTGCCCTCATGGCAGCATAAGTCAGTGTCAGCCATGTGTGCCGAACAATCTATGTGACATGTCACAGCTTCTATTCTTGGGGACCTGTGTACACAAGTCAAGTCTGATTCTGTAGGAGCTCCTTGCACAGCTGGTACAACACAGTGTGTTATGCATGGTGGGTGTAACCTGCTGGTCCACTATTACATGGACACATGAATTCACCATGTGTGGCTTTCCATGTGCCAGCTAATACTGTCACTTTCATGCAAGACTATGTGTGTAAGGTGTGTTACATGTTTGTTGCTGTGGGTCCATCGACAAAGTAACCATGCATCCAGAGGCACATCAGAAAGAGCAAAAAGATACAAGCTGGAAATACGACAGAATGGCCTGCAAAACCATGTCGATATATGCTCCTGTCTCACCTACTCTAATTTACCTCTTTCAATGTGTAATGCATTGCAAAGCATGTATGGAACGAGCAATTCAGTTAAATGGAACGTGTCTGTGCATTAAGGTGTCCCTTCATGTTCAAAACCCCTATTCACATGACGCAGGTATTTGTGCACCATGGTACAAGGGTGCCTGTGCAGGGCCATGTCATCCGATTGTGTGACAGTGCATGGGCAAACACATTGAATAAAACAATCAATAGCAATATGTTACATCACTGTGCCTTGAAACTGGCTCACATCTGCAGAGACAAATTATTTGCCGCACTTTCACAGTGAAATGGGCCTAGGTGTGCCATGCACAATCAGGGAAAGTGTGCATCAAACATAATAAGTACCCAGGTATCACTTACACATTGCAAGATTTCAAACATTTCAGTCAACAAATCATGCACTGCAATGCACCATCCCCTGTCATGCACATTAAGTGATAGACAACAAGTGAAGTGACATCTGTCACAAACAATGTGCAACACGACATCTAATTTCCCCAAACAGTAATCTCACTTAAAATATTTTCAAACATGATGTACACCACATGTCATGTATACTCAATTGTCACAAAAGTTAACACATTTGTCTTACTTTCCACTTACAGCTGATCAAGGATATGGCCTACAGAAGTGGTTGATGACACCATTTGGTAATCTCCAGACTGAACCTCAAAAGGCATACAACCATGCACATTGCCGAACAAGAAACATCACAGAAAGAAACTTTAGCATGCTCAAGTCCAGGTTTCGGTGCCTGGATTTATCAGGTGGAAGGCTACTATATTCACCAGAAATGGTCTGCAAGATGATCAATGTATGTGCAATACTACATAATATATGTGTCTAAGCAAATGTGACCTGGGGTGAAGAGGAACAGCCCTCTGAACAAATGGATGATGCTGATGATGAATCAGAAGCAAAAGGACAAGCCATACTCAACACTGCTACTGCAGGGATGTCTTATCCCTGCAGTCGCACTCACATTGTCACTCAATTTTTCACACGATGTAGCTATTTAACATTTGTACCAATATGCACCAATGTTACAAATAAACTCTCAAATACATAGGCTTGCCTTTGTGTCCATTTTGTGTACAGGTCATAAGATACAACAGCATAGAATTTGAATTTCTTGTATGTCATTTAATATATCATGTTATGAATCAACTAAATGATCTGTGTATATAACATGTGTGTACATATGGATTTGCCTCACACATAGAACTACATGCAAAAGAAGGTGCTGCATACGCTTGTATGTGCACCCCATTGCTACAGATAGGACATGTGCATTCATCACGCTATCAACATCTACAGATGTGGCACACAGATGGGCATATGTGAATGATAAAGCAACACTGCATGTTTCTGCAAGGACATTTGCAGAGTTAAGCTGGGTCATATATAAGGCACCGACATGCAATGTATTGGCTAAAACATGTTGTTCTCTGTGCTGTACTCTGTGCTTGCGCACAAAGTTTGGCATGCGTCGGCAGAAGCACACTTGCACCATTGTGCAAGTATGGCTGAGTGGTGTGGATAACATGCATTGCTGCAGAAAGGGGCACCTTCATGCCTAAACTAAATACATCTAGTCAGATCACCTTTTAAAATGTGTGATGCAGCACACATTTAAAGAGTGGAAATGTATTTAAAAAAAAGAATTGTCACCTCATTGTGGCTTGTGACACCAACGCCAGTGTTGTGTAGCAGTTGAATGCATATATGCATGTATGATGGCCCATTAATATGGAATAGCAATAGTGGGCATGTGTGTAGTATGGAAAAGCCACACCAACACACATATCCCACCAACATGCAAAGTGTTGCGTGAGATGCGGCAATATACACAAGCATATGTAAAGCCACGCAGGGTGCCTGGCAGCGTCATGGTACGATTGGGCCTGCCGGTTGTGCTGCTGGTGCATGATGCAAAGTGATGCACCTGTTGCACAAGTTGCCTGTAAAAGTACCACAAACATCATAAAATTGCAATGAGAAATAAAGTTTGGACACATATCCCAAGATTTACGTGAATTTCAGTACCAAAAATGAACAGCCCACAGTAAAATACATGCATTATGTTGTAATGAAACATTACCTGAGCATTACATGATGCATCACTTGCACAATACCACAAATCTCATCTTAATCATAACTAAATCATGCTTGAGTCACGTTGTCACACAAAACGGGTCGGATCTTGGTCAATATTGACGCAACCATATAAACGTGTTGCATCTCCTGTACAGATGCATGTTACTGCATGAAGCCTAACACAATACACTTTAAACCCATGCACCACAGAGAAACGTCACTCATGCAGATGTGAACGTTAAATGAAGTTGTGTATTAATCACACTGCATCATCAAAAAAATGATGTAAAATGTAAAAACGTGTAGCATGCATACAGGAAATGATGCAATGGCTCAGCTATGCTGAAAATTAGGAAGTACACAGTTACTTTCTCTTTCACTTACTAGTCCTAGGAGTGTGCTTGGTAGAAGAGGTTGTAGTTGATTGTGTTGAGAGTTTCCTGACCCCGTACTGTGTTTTGTGCATATTCTGTGTACTTCTAAACTCTATTTGTCTGTGAATTATCCTCTTAAAGTCTTTGTGTTGTCTCAAGTGTTGTCATTTGGGAGTTTGTGCTTTTTTGGGGTAGATAGGTGCAGGTTAGTTATAAGGGTTGGTATATTTTTTTTTAAGTTTCATTTTTTCACTTTATCTTACATTCAACATGTCAGGCAGGTCAAAAAAACTGTCACACGGACAGTTTGGGGGCCTAGTTTGGCTCATTTTTTATTTTCTGCCTGAATGATCAGCACATGGGGCAGAGTCAGCAGAGGTTACTACCCAAAGGAACGGTGCCAGAGGTGGGAGACGGTCCAGCACCACTTGGCACGGATTTACAATGTTGATCGAACGGTCCACCAATTGAAACACCGCTAGCAGGGTGTCGTCAACAGATAGGGAGACTTGCTGGACCATCTTGGGCTTGAAGATGGCGGGCCTATTGGTTAGACAATAGCTAATGACACACATATGTGGCTCATTTACAGGTCTACAGCAATGCCATACATTGCTCCCTCCATTATTAAGTGTGAAGCGCTATTGGCACAGAGGTTTCAGATTAAAGACCACAGGAATTCCCATGCCTTTTTGCATGTTGAAAGCCCATTGTGCCATACTTATGACACACCACATAAATAAAAATTCAAATGGCATTGTTGCTCATTTGCAAGAACCCAGTGCCTTCGGGTGATGCTCTGGCAGTGCCTTTTGCAGCACCATATTACTATTGATATTTACAGGCACCATGTGTGGCATTCAATGTCCCTGTAAATATGGCATATTTATGCCCTGCCATTTTTCCTCACAGGTGTGTTCCCTGGGTGTTGCTGTGTGTGTTCACACGCAGCACCCATGGAACATGAAACATTTCCTGATGGTGTTGAAATGCAAGAAAATGGATATACATCTCACGCCTCCCATTGTTATGTTATGTTATTTATTTATTTTAAATATATTTTTTATTGTTTCCAAACCATCGCATCTAAACATATTCAAGATACAAAGGCTAACAGGAGCCCATTAGTCAATAACAGTCTCTGATCGCAACCAAATGCTAGTTACATATTCGCAGTTAACAGGTTTGTGCGCCAATCCCAAGCTAATAGCTCCAGGTGGCAACCAAATGAATGAGGAAGGATCATCACAGCAACAATCAATGAGCGACATAAGAGCAATGCCGTAGCAACAGGGCAGAAAAACAAAAAACAAAACAATCCTAAACCCCCCACCATCTTATCCCTCCCCCCTCCCCGGCGTGTCACATTAAGCAATTGTTGCAGTAGCATCAAGATAGGGCACAAATGTTCGCAAATCAGGTAACATGGGATACATAGTAAGGAACACTGCAACTACAAAGGTAAGTACAAGTGGAGATATGAGAGGTACAGACAGCCAGGCATGGAATTCACATTGGTCGGGGCGAATTAGCCGGGTCACCAGGCACAGAATCCACAACTAGATCAGCGTCCGGGGGTTTTAGTAAGATCACCAGTGCTTCCCAGGCCCTTGCAGCTTCTAAAGCTTTGTTGCTTTTCGCTCGACTAGCTAGCTGCAATCTATCTGTGCCCTCTCACACCGCCCATTTAATGAGGTCAGCTCTCCACCTCTGGATGCTGGGGGCCCGCCTAGACTTCCAGTGTGCTGTAATATCTTTTTTGCCCAGAAGAAGACCCAGATCCAAAACGTTACTAGTGATCTTGGTCTTGGATGTGTGGGTAAACCAGTGCAGCAAGCAAGGGCCTATAGCGGGCTCTATCTCCCTTTCAGTTATGTCACACAATAGCGAAACCACCTCCTCCCAATATGATCCAAGCTGGGGGCAGTCCCACATCACATGATGGAAATCCGCTCCCTCTGTGTTGCACCGTGGGCACAGCGCTGTGTCCGTGTTGAAGTATGTATTAATTTTTGCCGGGGTGATGTCTGCCCTATGCAGTATGAAAAAGTGTACTAGCTGGAAACAAGCATGTCTAGTACTTTTCCACACCCTCTCAACCAATTCTGCCCTCACCTTCTCAGGGATTTCTTTGCCTAAATCCTCCTCCCATTTCTGCTGGAGTGTCCGCAACGGAGTCAGCGCTTCATGCGTCATACGCCTATATAGGCAAGTAACAGCTTTAATGGTCCCCGCCACCATTGCAACATACTGACAAGCCATGGAGGTCCGTGGTTTAGACAGCCCCTCCCTCCAGTGCTTTTGAATGGCAGAGACCAGAGCCGAGTGAAGCACAAAAGCTCCCCAAGAAAGGTCATACCTGCCCTGCAATGCATCGAAGGGAAGGAGGATACCATCCTCATATAAATCCCCTACCGTATACAGTCCCTTCTCCCCCAGTCAATCAGCGCGGCCCAGTGCCCCATGCGGGAGTGCAGTACACACGGCTATCGGGATCTCCGGCGCATTGGGACACACAATCTGCCCCCTTCCGTGGCTCCTATTCCAGCAAAGCATAAACGTTCGTAACTCGGTAGTTAGCGCCTGGAGCCGTAGTGGTAGCTGTAACAGAATTCAAGACAACTTCTGACCTGGAACCCGCCCTCCATCCCTCTCAGCTGGTCCCCGAAATTCCAGCGCTACTGCTTGAGTAAGCCACTGCAACTGGGCTGCCAGATAGTATGTCTCGAAGTCAGGCACCAACAGACCACCATCAGCCTTTGGCCTTATTAGAGTTTTCAGCGCCACCCGTTGCCTGCCAGTCGCCCAGAGAAAACCCGTAATCATTGATTGAAGTTGTTTAATAAACGACGCGGGAATCCAGACTGGTAGGGTTTGAAAATAATACAGTAATCGGGGGGGAGACACCATTTTAAGAAGAGGCACCCGGCCTGCTACCGAGAGAGGTAAGGTCTGCCAAAAGTCCAGGTTGCATTTAAGACTCCGGAGGGCCCCTCCCACATTGCCATCCAGTAGGTCGGCCTGAGCATCATAAATGTGGGTCCCAAGATACATCAAACAACAATACTCCCATTGCACACCAGCAGTAAATAAGAGGCCCCCTTCCGAAGGAACAGTGGGGAACTGGCATGACTTTGCCCAATTCACCTTGAGTCCCACCACAGTCTCAAGATCTTAGAGTAAGCTCTTCGCTCAGACAAGGGCGTCAGTCGTATTTGCTAAAAACATGAGCAAGTCATCGGTGTAAAGCGCAATGTAATAAGTGCAGCCATGTATGTTGAGCTCCGGGTAACGCTGCATGGTCCGGGCTTGGGCTGCGAGCGGCTCTATGGCCAGGGCAAACAGCAGGGGGGAGAGCGGACATCCCTGCCGCATCCCATGGCTCAATGCACAAGCATCCGAAATCAGGCCACCTGTCTTAACCCGAGCAGTGGAATATTTGTATAACAATGCCGTCCAAGCCACAAAAGAATCGACCAAGCCAAAACTGCACATGACCTGAAATAAGTATGGCCATTCTAGGCTGTTAAACGCTTTTTCTATGTCGACAGATAAAATGGCGGTGGTTGCCGTCGGGTAGGAATCTGCTTCCATTATATGCAATAGGCGCCTCACATTGATGGCTTAGTTCCGCATCGGGATGAACACCACCTGATCCCTGTGCACCAATTGAACCATGTGCGGGAACAAATGAGCAGCTAGGATCCGACTCAGAATCTTGTAATCAGTAGTGAGCATAGATAGCGGTCGGTAAGCGGTCCTATCTGTAGGCGACTTCCCTGGCTTCAGTTGTGGGCTTCTCGGGTAGTGACAGGTAGTGCACCAGCCCCCTTCGCCTCATTATAAAGAAACACTAGTTTAGGAGCTAACATATCGACATAGGTCAGGTAAAGCTCGATCGGCAGACCATCAGCCCCAGGGGTCTTTTTCCGTGCCACATGTTTTATTGCCCCTCCTAGCTTCACCTAATGTTATATCCTGGCCCAGGAGTTCAGCTTCCTCCCTATCCAGACGTGGAAGGTCAGCCGTGGCAAAAAACTTCATAAGGACCTCGTCAGCCAGCGTCACCTTATTCTGATAAAGATCTGTATAGTGGGCCAGGAACTGATCATTAATCCCCTGCTGGGTATAGCTAAGTTCCCCCTTCGGGCTACACAATTCCAAGATGATCGTCCCGCGTCAGGCGGGGTTGGTCAATCATGCCAACAACGCACCGGATTTATCACGTTCTGCGTGTGCACGCGCTATATACCTTTTATAGTCAAAACAGCGCAGCCCAACCTGCACAGCGACCGCCTCCCTCCCCTCCAGTAAGTCCTGCTGCCTGCTAGGTCGCCCGGCCTCTATATCTTGCAATAATGTCTTACGCACCACCGCCATGTTAGAAATACAGTGACCCCTTAGCACAGCCTTAAAGTCATCCCACTCCACAGCAGTCAAAGACGCTGTGCCCGCGCTCTTGTGGAAACATTGGGTAATACCAGCTCCCACCACCTCCCGATAGACCTAATCTTTTAGAAACTCCGGGTTTAAGCGCCAAGTTGGGATTGCGGTGCGAGCCTGGGACCACTGAAACCGGAGGAGTAGAGTATTATGATCTGACAATGTTCTAGTGAGGTATATACTATGTTTTACTACTGCATGTATGTCAGGGGAGCACTGTATCGCATCTAATCTAACATGGAGCTTGTGAAGCGCTGAAAAGAAAGAATAATCGCGCTCCCCCGGGTGGAGTGCCCGCCAGGTGTCAACCAATCCCCACCAGAGCTGCCAATCCCTTCTGGCCCTAGAGACCTTATGAATAGGGGCATCTGGGAGAGGTGGATGCGACCTATCTAAGGAAATGTCAGGCATAGAGGTGAAATCCCCACCCATAATCACTGAACCAGTCAGGTAAGATGCCAGTTTCCCGGACAGGTGCGTGAAAAAGGCCGGTTGTTCCGCGTTGTGCGCATAAATACCACTCAGCACCACATCCCTGCCATTAATGCGACCCGCAACCACCACATATCTCCCCTCTGGGTCTACTAGCAGTTGCACCGGCTGGAAAGGCACCCCCGCCCTAACCCAAATCAGCACTCCCAGCTCGAATGCAGAATACGTTGTGCAAAAAACCTGACCCTTCCATCTACGTTGCAGGGCAAAACCCTCATGGTGTGTAAAATGCATCTCCTGGAGGAAAGCGATTTGAACCCCTCTACGCACTAAGTAAGCATGTACCTTATGCCGCCGCACCGTTGTATGTATACCCCTGACATTCCATGATAAAAATTTCAGTTCAAGTAATGATCCCATGATTCATTGTATAGCACCCAGGTGGGGACATGCCAAGGCCCCCAAACATCACAAAACAAAGAAAAGGAGAACCCCCAACACCCCCACCCCAGAACAGGCACTAAAACACTAGTCCCCATCCAAACTAGCTAGATACACTATACCCTCTAGTAACTACGGAGGATTAAGGGGGGAGGCAGCTGGGAACTGGCGACAACATGCTATGAAATCACTAACAGTGCAGCGCAATGTCCCAAACAGTACAGAATGCCCCACATCCGAGGGCAAACCAACACTATCACAAGTCACTCCAACCCCCTCAACAGCCCATCAGTGCAAAAAAAAACATTGCAGTATCAGCATATCAACGAAGCGGTCAAGCCGCAGCAAAGGAGGAAGAGAAAGAGCACGGCAAACTCCAGCTGTTCCAGGGGTAACATGCAGCAATTTAACACTATTAGCATTGGACTCATCAGATTCCGAACCGTCCTTCACCTTCTCTGACCCAGTGTCCACTCCAGACGAAAGTTGGCGATCTTGCATGAGCTCCGATGCTGCCCGCAATACGGCCGACCTTATTTTCTCTGTCTGGGAAGCGCCGGGCCCCTGTAGGACAGTGCGTCGACACCAGCCCACTGCCAATTTTGTAGGTTTCAATCCATTGCCACGCCTCTTCGGGATCATCACAAAAGTGAGTTTTACCATCTAAAACTATCCGCAAGCGTGCCAGAAACATCAGGGAGTACTGCAGCCCTCTGTCGCGCAAGGCCCTCTTAACCGCCATGAAAGACATGCGGTGGCGCTGGACCTCCAGCGCATAATTAGGGAAGATTGATACTTTACAATTATCCACTGTATAGGGCCCTGAAGAGCATGCTTTCTGCAGTAGGAAATCCCTGTCCTTATAGTGAAGCAAACGGGCGACACCCGGCCGAAGAGGTCTCCCCGGCACCTGAGGATGGGCAGGCATCCTGTGGGCCCTCTCCAAAGTATAGAACTGAGTCAAACCAGTAGGTGCCACTGTGTCACGAAGCCAGCCCTCCAGGTAGTCAATCATGCTAGTACCTTCCACTCCCTCTGGTAGGCCCAGCACCCGTATATTATTTCTTCGATTTTGCCCTTCAGCATCCTCAGCTCTCTTCTTCAGCGTCTGAACCCTGTGAGAGATATCCCCCATCCGGGCAGTGAGGGATTGCTGCACCGAATCCATGCCCTCCAGGGAGGCCTCCGCTTGTTTGACCGGGTCAGTCAGCGTGATATGTTCTGCCCTGAGGAGCCCCAGCCCCACTGCCACACTAGCAATGCCATGGTGAAGGGTATTTTTAGTGTCCGCTATTGCCTGTAGAATCTGGGCCAACTGTTGCTGGACTAGCGTGTCCATCGAGGGCTCAGGGGAGTCCTGCCGCCTGCGGTCTGAGGCTGAGTTATCAGGGTCTTGAGAAATCACCATCTGCTTGCCCCTTGGTTTCCCCATGTCCCCAGGAGCGCACTCACCGAGGATCAGTAGTAGCCACCAATGTAATCCATGAGAGGAATGCGAGCGATCTCGTCACACATCAAAGTGGGAACAGCACTTCCCCGCCGGGTGTCTATGAAGTGCTATGGGTCCCAGCCCCCATGTCCCGCTGCCACTCTCAAGGCCAAGAGCCTAGTCACTATTCTCTGCGGAGACGCGTGGCCCAGTGTCCACTCGACAAAGATCTTAGCGCACCAGTATCAGGAAGACCGGAGCCTGGGTTCCAGGTATCACAGTACTTATAAAGCGTGCTACACACCTGCGAGGGTATCAAGGCGCTGAAGGGGGGGGGGGGGGTTTGCTGCTACTGCTCGAAGAGCCAGGTCTTGAGGAGCCTCCTGAAGGTGAGCAGGTCCTGGGTCTGCCGCAGGTGGGTGGGGTGGGAGTTCCAGGTCTTGGCCGTGATATAAGTGAAGGATCTGCCTCCGGCGGTGGTTCGTTGGATTCGGGGGATGGCGGCGAAGGCGAGGCTTGCAGAGCGGAGCTGGCGGGCGGGGGTGTAGAAGTTTAGTTTGCTGTTCAGGTATGTTGGTCCGGAGTTGTGGAGCGCTTTGTGTGCGTGGGTGAGGAGTTTGAAGGTGATCCTCTTGTTGACGGGGAGCCAGCGCAGGTCTCTTAGGTGGGGGGTGATGTGGCTGCGGTGAAGGAGGTTGAGGATCAGGCAGGCTGAGGCATTCTGGATGCGTTGTAGTCGCTGTAGGTGTTTGGTTGGGATTCCAGCATAGAGTGCGTTGCCGTAGTCCAGCCGGCTGCTGACGAGGGCTTGAGTCACCGTTCTTCTGGTTTCGATCGGGATCCACTTGTAGACCCTGCAAAGCATGCGGAGGGTGTTGAAGCAAGAGGAGGAGACGACGTTGACCTGCTTGGACATGGAGAGGGAGGATTCGAGGATGAATCCCAAGTTGCGTGCGTGGTCTGTGGGTGTCGGTGCTGTTCCTAGTGTAGTCGGCCACCAGGAGTCGTCCCAAAGACGGGTTAGGGCCGAGGATGAGGACTTCCTTCTTATCCGAATTCAGCTTCAGGTGGCTGTTCCTTATTCACTCGGCGACAGCCTTCATACCCTCGTGGAGGTTGGTTTTGGCGGTGTGCGGGTTCTTGGTGAGGGAGAGGATGAGCTTGGTATCATCGGCGTAGGAGATGATGTTCAGGTCGTGGTGGCAGACCACTTGTGCGAGGGGGGCCATGTAGATGTTGAATAATATCGGGCTGAGGGATGAGCCCTGGGGAACGCCGCAGATGAGGTCGGTTTTGTTGGGCTCTGTAGGGTGGGAGGCGGACTGTCTGGGTTCTACCAGCGAGGAAGGAGGAGGTCCAGTCCAGGGCTTTATCCCGAATTCCGGCTTCTTGGAGGCGTGTTCTTAGTGTGCGGTGGCAGACCGTGTCGAAGGCGGCTGACAGGTCCAGGAGGATGAGGGCAGAGGTTTCGCCGTTGTCTAGTTGGCGTCGGATGTCGTCTGTGGCTGCGATGAGGGCCGTCTCGGTGCTGTGGTTCCGTCTGAATCCGGATTGCGACGGGTCTAGGAGATTGTTGTCTTCGAGGTGGCGAGTCAGCTGTATGTTGGTGATTTTCTCAATGACTTTCGCCGGGAAGGGGAGCAGGAAGATGGGCCGGTAGTTCTTGAGGTCTTTGGGGTCTGCCTTGGGCTTCTTGAAGAGGGCGTTGATTTCGGCGTGCTTCCAGCTTTCCGGGAATGTCGCTGAGTCGAAGGAGATGTTAATGACCTTTCGAGTTGGGGTGCGATAGTAGCGTCTGCTTTGTTGAGCACGTGGTGTGGGCAGGGGTCTGCTGGCGATCCTGAGTGGATGGAGTTCATGGTCTTGCGTGTTTCGGCGTCGCTAACGTGGGCCCAGGAGGTCAGTAGGTTGGTGTTGTTCGGGATGGGGTCTGCCGTGGTCGGGCCGGGCGGTACGTTGAAACTGTCGTGGATGTTGATGATCTTGCGGTGAAAGAAGGTGGCCAGGGAGTCGCACAGTTCTTGTGAGGGCGGGATGTCGTTGGTGTTGGCGCTGGGGTTGGAGAATTCTTTCAAAATGCTAAAGAGTTTTTTGCAGTCGTGTGCGTTGTTGTCAAGGCGGGTTTTGAAGGCGGACCTTTTGGTTGTTCTGATGAGTTGGTGATATCTGCAAGTGGCATCTTTGAGGGCAGTGTGGTTGTCTGACGTGCGGTCGTTGTGCCATGCCTTTCTTAGCTTCCGGCATGTGTGTTTGGAGGCCCGGAGTTCCTGGGTGATCGGGGGTTTCTTGAGCGGGGCAAGAGTGTTGGCGCAGTCATCGATCCATTGTCTGAGGTTCCGGGCGGCAACGTCTGGGTCGGTGGGGTCGCTAGGTGGGTCCAGGGAGAGGGCTGAGGTCAGCTGATCCTCGGTGACTTTGCCCCAGCAGCGACGGGGCAGCTGTTGGGTGCGGTGGTGCGTGGTTGCCTTCTTGAATGTGAAGTGGATGCAACGGTGGTCGGTCCAGTGGAGTTCGGTGGTGTGGTTGAAGGCGATGTTGGTGCTTGTGGAGAAGATGGGGTCGAGCGTGTGGCCGGCGGCATGGGTAGGTTCGGTGACGAGCTGTCAGAATCCGAGGTTGGCGAGGTTGTCGATCAGGGTGGTGGAGTTGGTGTCGTTGTTGTTCTCCAGATGGTAGTTTAGGTCCCCGAGGAGGATGTAGTCCGTGGAGGGGAGTGCGTGGGTGCTGGCTAGGTCGGCGATGGCGTCGCTGAACGGGGCCCTGGGTCCTGGAGGTCTGTAGACGAGTGTTCCTCTGAGGGTGGTGTTGGGGTCGGTGTGGATCCGGAAGTGGAGGTGTTCGGCGGAGTTGAGAGGGTCGTCTGCGAGGGTGTGGATTTGTGGACGATGGCTATTAGTCCTCCGATTCCGTGGGTTCGGTCTTTGCGGGATATCTTGTATCTGTCTGGGATGGCTATGGCGATGTCCGGTGCCGAGGAGTCGTTCCACCAGGTCTCGGTCAGGAAGGCTACGTCTGGAGCCGTAGTGTCGAGGAGGTCCCAGAGCTCGACGGCGTGTTTGCGTGCGGAGCGAGTGTTGAGGAGTATGCAGTGGCGATGGTTGGGTCTGCTCCTTAGAGGCTTGGTGGTTCTGTCACAGGAGAAGCTGCATGAGCAGCAGGAGAAGGGTCCGTGGGTGCGTTTCGGGGCAGCCTGGAAGCAGAGGTAGTCCCGGCCTGTGTTGAGAGCGTGGAGGGTGTTGGCGTCGTATCGGAGTCTGACGTTGCGGGAGGTGCGGGGTCCAGGGGTTCTGGCGCAGGACGCGGTCCAGGCGCAGACGGGCAGCGCGTCCGCTGCGCTTCCACGCAGCGTCCTCCATAAAAGGCTAAGTGGGAGGGAGGAGCAGCTGGGAGGCGGGAGCGGGGCGGCCAATGGGTGGGAACAGAAGGCAAAAGGGAGCGGGCCACAGGGGGGTAGCGGTGAGGCGGGAAACAAAAGGCAAATGTGGGCGGGCCGCAGGGGGGCAGCGGCGGGAAGCGGGGAGCAGGGGAGGCAAGGAGCGAAGGGCACAGAGAAAAGCTGGAGCACTAAGGAGCGCAATGTGGATCTGAAAACAATCACCAGTTAGGACAATAAGGAGAAAATAAACGAACAATCAGAAAATTAATACTAATTTTATCAGGCAATCACAGTGCAGGTAGGCAGCACATGGGGTACACCAGAGGCGAACCTACTACGGCGGCGGCAGCGGGAGGAAACTCACAGTGCTCTGCCACACAGTCCAGCAGCAAACAGAATCCAGCCACTCTACTCTTCAGATCACGGGGTCCCAGGGTGGGAAGCTCCGCAATCGGGGCCTCCAGCGACCGGTCAGGGCACTGGCCCCAGGGCAAGCAATCCTCGGTGCAGGGCCCTCACCTCCAGCAGGCACAGCAGTACTCACTCGACTCAGGGCACTCCGCTTCTCTACCCCTCCAGACTATGTCTGCCAGCGGGTGCCCCCGCCACAACTCCACCGGGATGAGGCCAGAGGTTTCAGCAGTGCCCCTTCAGTGGTCTGCCTCCCAGCAGCAGCAGCTGGATAATGGCTGCGATCCCAATGCCGGCAGGTCCAACTGGCTGTTAGTTCCCTACGGGCCGTAAGTCGATGTGAGGGCCCCCTCCAATGTCTCGCAAAGCTGCAAGGCCCCGGCGCCAGCACCGGCAACCACCCCAATCCAGCCTCCAGGGACACTGGAATGTGCCAGGGGGCCTCGCCGCAGCACTTGAATCCCCACACCGGTATCGTCACAGCGGGCTGGGCCTCTCCCAGCCACCCCTGCAAGCAACGTCCTGCCAGCAGAGCCTCTTCAAGCACTCTCGAGGCCAGGCCAACAGGTATCAAGCGCAGCTGGTCTCACTCACTCTGCGGTCGGAGCGGTAGTCACTTCAGAGCAGTGATCGGCACCATTTTGAGGATATTAGGCCGGCACTTTCTCATCCGCCTCACGCAGTCAGCGCGGCTCTCCAGATACCTGGATCGGTCTAAAAACTGGTCCAGGCTCCCCCAATCTCGGTGAGGTCAAGTACAAACACCTGGATCCAAGGCAGCCATTTTCGAAATAGGATACTTGAGCTGGGCCGGCGTGAAGCTCCGAGCTCACGCGTCCATCGCCATCGGCTGGTGGGGTTAAAGAAACCTAACAACGGCTTAAGCCCACATAGAAGCCCAAAGCAGGTCCCGGCTACCGCTTTGGTTTGGGCCTGAAAAGTTAAGGCGGAATCAACCTAGACTCCCAGATTTTTCACTGTATGCTTAGGGACAGGTGGACAGCCCAGAGTAGATGGCCAGTCTGCTATAGCTGTAAAATCCTCCCTGAATTTGAGCCCGACCTGCGAGGGGTCGTTGATAGAGCCGCCACTAACTGTGTGTCATCTGCTTACGAGACCACAGTTAATCCTCTACTCCTGGCTACCTCAGCTAAGGTGTGGATGTAAAGGTTAAATAGGGTAGGGCTAAGAGCTGATCCCTGTGGAACCCCTTGATGGATGGCATGTACCTTAGAGCAGAAAGGAGGCATCAATACTTAAAAGGTTCTCTTTGATAGAAAGGACAAAAACCAGCCCAAGGCCGGACCCCCAATGCCAGCCTCCTTCAGCAGCAGGATCTGGTGGGACACTGTATCGAATACAGCACTCAGATCTAACAGTATCAAAGCTGATGTTCGCCTGCATCCAGTGCACCCCTTAGATGTTCAATTACAGCCAGGAGAGCCGTCTCCGTGCTGTGTTGAGGGCGCAACCCATTCTGTGAAGGGTCAAGCAGATTATTGTTTTCAATGAACCATGTGAGGATGGAATTAATATAGGTTTTGGCAATTTTGGATACAAAATGTACGAGAGAGATGGAGTAGAAGTTCTCTGGATTAGAAACATCTAATGTGGTTTTTTTGAATGGAGGGACCAATTTAGTCAATTTCCAGGCCCTGGGGACAACCGCCGTGGACATGTACATATTAATCAACTTGCAGAACGGGGAAAGGAGCCCAGGCAGGGATTTAATAAATTGGTCAGGTTTAAAGGGCTCCGCAGGGGAACTTGATTGAATTTTCTTGCAGATCGTAAGCATTTCTTCTTCAGAGAGACACAGCGGTGAGGAATGTACTCATTCATCTAATTTATGCACATCTTACAATGTGTGCCGCATCATGCAGCAGAAATAGCGTTAGTGAAACAACTGTGGTGATTTATCATGTGCAAGAAGTTGTCCATTCAAACACATACACAATCATCTTCGTGATGCAGACATCCTTGCACCACTGGGCAAGTGTGCCTGTGTAAGGGCATGACAGATGATTCTGCCCCAGCACAGGCTAAATCACAGGGATGCAACACATCATTTTGAAAAACTCAGACGCTTGTGCTCTGAAGTGTCACAGCATTGTTACAGTCAAAGGGTCAGTGGTGTCACATTTCAGGAAATGTTTGTACATGAGTTTCATGGTTGTTAGACCTGGCACCTTGGCGTGAGTCTCCCTTCCACTTTTTGTCGCTGTGCCACATGTGTTTTGCTGGTGTTAGCTGCTCAGAGCACTGTGCCACTGCAAACCAGTGCCACAGTGCAAGTGCTCCCTATTTAAACTGTATATGTTGGTTGGATTCCATGATTGGCTTATTTGGTTTACTGTCAGACCCCAGTAAAGTGCACCAGGAGTGCCAGGGCTTGTAAATACAAATGCTGCTGGTGGGCTTGCAGCACTGGTTGTGCCACCCACAGAAGCGGCCTAGTAAAATGTATCTAAGGTCTGCCATTGCAGAACCTGCGTGCAGTCTGGTACTGTCATGCTGACTGGGCAAGTGCACACACTTGCCAGTCTCTAAACCTTCCCTTAACTTCATATCGGTCACCCCTATGGTAGGGTGCATTGTAAGCATAAGGTAGGACAATCCCTGATGTGTGTGGCATGTCCTAATAGTGAATTACAGCCATTTTCGTTTTTCACTATTGTAAGGCTACCTGTTCTCCATAGACCAGAATGGGCTGTTAGAATTGTTACATTCTATGATCCTAACAGACCCAGGGAACATGGTAGGAATTCGAGTTTAGTATGTCTGAACTCAGAATAATAAAATACATCTTTTAGTAAAGTTTATTTTAATATTCTGTGTTTGCAAATACCACTTTTAGAAAGTTGGTATTTGCTTGCCTGACCATTTCAGCCTGCCTCTGCTATGATGTGTATCTGTGCCTGTCTGGTTGTGTGAGTGACAGGACTGGGGAAACCCAGAGGGGCAGGGCTAGGTAGCCTGGTGGTGAATAGGAAGATTGGCAGTCAGATGGGTGGGAGGAGTACACCTGGGCTCTGAATAGGGTTGTGCTCTGCTACCACAATGCTGGCTCCACCTCCTGCGGAGCGGCTGATGGCTCTGCCCTGCTCCCTGAATAGAAAGGCAGAGTCATGTCAACAGAGTGCTCAAGAACTGGTTTAGACTGGGCAAATGCCCCTCAACCCCAGAGTAACAAAGGAATTAAAGGTATAAGTATTGGGACCCTGCTCCCAAGGAATTAGATCCTGCTGAAACAAGAAGAACCTCTGCCGGAGGAGTAGGAACTGGGAAAGCTGTAGGAGGAGTACTGTCCCTGACCTGGGGGATTGGCCTGCAGTGGTTGCCTTGCTGCTGAAGGAGAGGAGAAAGACTACTAAAGACTTTGCTTCAACTTGTGCTTTAAAAAGATCTCCAAGGGCTTGAACTGAGCTTGCCCCCTGAACGAAGTCCCAGGACCAGTGGACTTCACCCCCAGCTCCCCAGAGTCTTTTGGAAGTGCCTACTTCTGAGGGACTGCGTGTCGTAAGGAGCTGGAACGCGACGCAAGGAAGAGAAGCGTGCCGCCGTCGGAGCTGTTGCTGTCGCATCTCGCAGAGAGTGTCGCCGCTGCAGCACCGCATCGAACGGAAGCGTCTCGCATCATTCCGGAAGTGTCTCGCCACGCCGAAGAAGCGTGTCGCCATCGCAGCCATCGTAGTTGTCGCATTGCACCGCATCCAGAAAAGCGCCTCGCATCCACGGAGAAGCGTGCCGCCGTCAAAGCCTCTGTCGTCGCATCTCGCAGAAGGGGTGTCGCCTCTGCAGCATCGCATCGAGCGGAAGCACCTCGCAACGTCGGAGAAGAGTGCCGCTGCCAAGGCCGCTGTCGTCGCATCTCGTCAAGGGTGACGCCGCTGTAGCTGACGCATCGAGTCGAGCCTTCTCGCAACATTGGAGAAGCGTAACGCATCTGGAAGATCCTGTCTTTATTTCTTTTGCACCAAGAACTTCAACGCATCTGCATCGCTGCAACACTTTTGTTGCCCTGCGTGTCGCATCTAAGGTACATTGCCTTAAAGTGTCGCATTTAAGAACTTAAGAGAAACTAAGCAATCTTCTACCAACTAAGCAACCGTATTGTGTATTTTTAATCGTTTAATGGTCTTGTGATAATCCTATATAAAGAATCCTTATTTTTAATATTAATACCTGTGTGGTGTCCATTTGTAGTGTTGTCACTTGGTTACTGTATGTGTTCACAAATGCTTAACCTATAACGCTCTGAGATAAGCCTTGTCTGCTCGCGCCAAGCTACCTAGAGGGTGAGCAGGGGTTGTTTTAGTAGTGTAACCCCTTTCCCTGACTAGAGGAAAGGTTCCCTGCTTGTCACAAGTACCTACCTGTGCCAACCAGAGAACCCGGATTCTAACATTGGTGGTCCGCGGTGAGGATTCTGGACTTGCATTTGTGACTCATGTACAGTGATTGGTGAACACTACTTAGTGAGTGCAGACCTTAAACGCAACCAATTATTGTTGGTAGATTTCTTTTTGGGACTTTCTATTTTTGAGTACTGCCAAACTTAATCATGGTGGAGAAAGCAGCATCCATAGTCTCTGTGAATACTGAGTTGGAATGGGAAGAAGAGAAATTGGAAAACTACACTGCCAAGCAGCTGAAATCCTTTTGCAAAAAGTTTAAAGTTTCTACAACTGGATGTAAAAACAAGGCAGAGTTCTACAAGGCGCTGAGGGCCTGGGTAGAAGCAAGGAATGCCATTTATGATGATAATGCAGAGGAACAGTTAGATGGGCCAGGAGGTCTAGGTGGAAGGAGAACCCCTTCCCCTGCTGGTACCAGTGTTTCTAACCACAGTCTATCTCCAGAGGAGCTGGCAGATAGAAAAGAGTGTAGGATGCATGAATTAGAGCTGGCCAAGCTCAAGTTAAGTGGGCAGTTAGAATTGGAAATGCAGAGTAGAAAGTTAGCCCTGGAAGAAAAGAAGCTGCAATATGAACATGAAAAAGTTTTGAGAGAGATGAAGCTGAAAGCCCAGAATTTAGAAAAAGCTCCCTCTGGTGGCAGCACACCGTCAGTGCAGGTGGAGTCAAGGGTGTACATACCCAAGGATGTAGTAAAGGAATTTAAAAAAAATTATGACATAGAGCAGTGGTTTAAGGCCTATGAGGTAGCCATGTCTTCCTTCTGGGTCCCTGAGAAAGATTGGGGAGCGGGGTTGTGGGGACGGTTCCTTAGTGAGGGGCGGGATACACTGATGGATTTGCCTTCAGATGATTATAATTCCTATCCCCATATGAAGGCTGCTTTGATGTCTAGGTATGGGTTGACCCCTGAGTTGTATAGGCAAAGGTTCAGGGGTTGCACCAAGATTCCAAACAGTACATATGTTGAGTATGTGACTTTTTTTGCAGAGCACTGGATGGTTGGGCGAAGGGTAGCAAAGTTAATGATTTTCAAGGGCTGCTTGATTTAATGGCATGGGAGCACTTGTCTAGTAATTGTTTTCCTGAGCTACGCCAGCACCTGATTGATAGTAGGCTGACTAACCCTAGGAAGCTTGCTGAGGAGGCGGACCGCTGGGTCAGTACCAGGGTCCACAAGGGTCAAGTGGGAGATTCCGCCAAAGGTGGGCAGGGTCCCCAGCAGAAGAGTGGGGGGGACAAGGGTAAACAGAGGGAGTTCCAGAAGAGGCCACAAAGTAATCCCCAAGGGAACCAAGGGAAAGGTTCTCAGCCTCCCCCACCACAGAAACCGACCGGGGCCCCGACAGGTACACCTGTTCAGAAGGGGCCCATCAGATGTTACAAGTGTGGTAACATGGGGCATTTTGCCTCTGATGTGAAGTGTCCATTGTTTGGTAAACCAGCACCCACTGGTGCTCCTTCCCGGCAGGTGACTAGTGTAGCCCTGGGGGAGGAGATGGGTGTCCAAGGTGGGTGGGGTCCC
The DNA here is from genome assembly GCF_964204655.1 of Triturus cristatus. NCBI lineage: Eukaryota > Metazoa > Chordata > Amphibia > Caudata > Salamandridae > Triturus > Triturus cristatus. The sequence goes on along the minus strand of NC_140588.1, from coordinate 863,522,288 downwards.
ACAGAGATGTCCCTTGCCTCATTAGGAGACTGTGAAGTGGTCCCCCAAACCCAGCTGCCTGAGAACACTAAAAAATACAGGCAGTGGGTGACCATAAATGGCCATAGGGTTGAAGCTCTCAGAGACACAGGAGCCAGTGTGACGGCTGTCAAGCGCCACCTGGTGTCTCAGGAGCAGGTTGTCCCAGGAGCATTCTATCCGGTTGTTGCCGCCGACAACACCGAGAGTCACTGCCCAGTGGCTCAGGTTCCCTTTCAGTGGGGGGGGGTCTCTGGTACTATTCTGGTAGCTGTGAGGCCCGCCATGCCTGTAGACTGTCTGTTAGGGAACGATCTGGAGAGCTCACCTTGGGCTAAGGTGGAGCGAAGTGCTCACCTGGAGATGTTGGGTATGCTGGATTGGGCATGTGTCACCACACGGTCCATGGCAGCCAGTAGAGGTGCTCAAGAGGTCCTGGAGCCTGAGAGGGAGGCCCAGGGACCGGCCTTAGAGAGAAGGAGCAGGGGGCGTGGGAAACCGGCTCCTGAAGTTCCCATGGTACAGGAGGAAGCAGACCTTGAGGGGGATGCCCTGGAACCTACAGGGGAACAGATAGCTGAACTGGGGGACCTGCCTGAGCAGACCCGTTGGCAGCAAGAAGGAGGACCCTCCAGGGAAGAGTTCTGCAGGGAGCAGAAAGAATGCCCTTCTCTTGTGGGTATGCGGCAGCAGGCTGCAGACCAGGCCAATGGTGATCAGTCCGGAACACATTTCATTTACTGGGAGAACGACCTCCTGTATTCTGAGCCTAAGGTTGCGGAGCCTGGGTCAGCCCGTGTGCTGGTGGTACCCCAGCGCTTTAGAGCCTTCCTACTGGGGCTGGCTCACGATGTACCCTTAGCAGGACATTTGGGGCAGGACAAGACCTTTGAAAGGCTTGTCACCCACTTCTTTTGGCCCCAAATGTGCAGTAGTTCAGATACTCACTGCAGAACATGCCAAACTTGCCAGGCAAGTGGGAAGAGTGGAAGGAAGCAGAAGGCTCCACTCCAACCATTCCCTGTGGTCGGTACCCCATTCCAGCGAGTGGGTATTGACATTGTAGGGCCATTGGACCCCAGGACAGCAATGGGCAATAGGTTCATCCTGGTACTGGTAGACCATGCCACCCGGTACCCAGAAGCTATCCCTCTGAGGACAGTGACGGCCCCCGTGGTGGGACGTGCGCTGATGGGAATTTTCTCCTGATTGTGATTCCCTCTAGAGGTGGTGTCTGACCGAGGTACCAATTTCATATCTAAATATATGAAATCCCTTTGGCAAGAGTGTGGTGTAACCTACAAATTCACCACACCTTACCACCCCCAAGGAAATGGGTTGGTTGAGAGATTCAACCGAACCCTCAAAGGCATGATAATGGGCCTGGAAGGACCCATGAAGCGTAAGTGGGACGTCCTCTTACCATGCCTCCTCTTTGCTTACAGAGAGGTGCCACAGAAGTCTCTAGGGTTCAGTCCCTTTGAGCTTCTGTACGGACACCCAGTGAGAGGACCTCTAAGTCTGGTCAAGGAAGGCTGGGAGCAATCTCCCAGGAAACCTCCCCAGAATGTATATAACTACATGCTGGCCTTCAGGAACCAGACTAGGTGTTTCAGGGAACTTGCTGAGGCAAACCTGGAAGCCAGCCAGGAGGAGATGAAGAGGTGGTACGACCGGAATGCCACTCTGGTAGAGCTTCAGCCTGGACAGAAGGTATGGGTCTTGGCCCCCGTGGAGCCCTGTGCACTCCAGGATAAGTGGACCGGTCCCTTTGAGGTGGTGGAGCGCAAGAGTCCGGTTACCTATTTGGTGGACTTGCGGTCTCCAAGGAACCCCTTAAGGGTCCTTCATGTCAACCGCCTCAAGCCCCACTTGGAGAGGTCCCAAGTGGGCATGCTCTTAGCGACAGATGCTGGGATGGAGGAGGAGACCGAGCCTCTTCCTGACCTCCTGTCGGCCAAGGAGCAAGATGGGTCAGTGGATGGTGTCATCCTCTCTTCCACCCTGACCCCTGAGCAACAGAATGATTGTCGCCAGCTGCTGGGACAATTTTCTGATCTGTTTTCCCTGGTTCCCGGTGTCACTGATTGGTGCGTCCATGATGTGGACACTGGGGATTGTACACCTGTGAGGCACAAGGCCTACAGGGTGACTGACAGAGTAAGGGCCTGCATCAAGGAGGAGGTCTCCAAGATGTTTGCCCTTGGGGTAATTGAGTCCTCAAGCAGTCCTTGGGCCAGCCCAGTGGTCTTGGTCCGAAAGGCTGCTGCGCCGGGAGCCACACCCGAACTCCGGTTCTGTGTGGACTACAGAGGACTCAATTCGGTCACCAGGACTGACGCACACCCCATCCCCAGAGCTGATGAGCTCATAGATTGGCTAGGGGCTGCCAACTATCTCAGCACATTTGATTTAACGTCTGGGTACTGGCAGATCTCCTTGACCGATGGGGCCAAAGAGAGGTCAGCATTTTCCACCCCTGTTGGGCATTACCAGTTCCGGGTTATGCCCTTTGGGATGAAAAATGCCCCTGCCACCTTCCTGAGGTTGGTCAACCAGGTGTTGGTTGGGCTGGATTCATTCAGTGCAGCATACCTGGATGACATCGCAGTGTTCAGCTCCACGTGGGAGGAACACCTGCGCCACCTCTGGGAAGTGTTGATGGCGCTGCGGAGGGCAGGCCTCACGATCAAGGTGAGTAAGTGCCAGATCGGGCAGGGTTCAGTGGTGTACTTGGGGCACCAAGTTGGGAGTTGCCAGGTGGCACCCCTTCAACCCAAGATAGAAACCATCCTGAATTGGGAGTCGCCCAAAACCCAGACAGAGGTGAGAGCCTTCCTAGGTCTCACTGGGTACTACAGGAGGTTTGTCAAAGGGTATGGCAACATTGTTGCCCCCTTGACAGTGCTGACTTCAAGGAAGCTGCCCAGGAAGGTGATCTGGACTGACACCTGTCAGAAATCTTTTGAGGCCCTGAAAGCTGCTATGTGCACGGCACCCGTGCTTTTGGCTCCCAACTTCTCCAAAGAGTTTATCGTTCAGATAGACGCTTCAGAGCATGGTGTGGGGGCTGTTCTTTCACAGATTAATGAAGAGGGCCTAGATCAACCTGTAGCCTTTATTAGCAGGAGGTTACTTCCACGGGAACAGAGATGGAGTGCTATTGAGCGTGAGGCATTTGCTGTGGTCTGGGCGCTGAAGAAGCTAAGACCCTACCTGTTTGGGTCTCACTTCCGGGTTCAGACAGACCACAGGCCCCTCAGATGGTTGATGCATATGAGGGGTGAGAATCCAAAGCTGTTGAGGTGGTCCATTTCCCTACAGGGTATGTTTTTCACGGTGGAACATCGCCCTGGTACAGATCACGCCAATGCTCACGGTCTGTCCGGATTTTTTCGCTTTAGTGATGATGAACTTCCTGGGGTAGGGTAGTTCCCCCCACTTTTCAGCTGGAGAGGACTCGTGTTAGACCTGGCACCTTGGCGTGAGTCTCCCTTCCACTTTTTTTCGCTGTGCCTCATGTGTTATGCTGGTGTTAGCTGCTCAGAGCACTGTGCCACTGCCAACCAGTGCCACAGTGCAAGTGCTCCCTATTTAAACTGTATATGTTGGTTGGATTCCATGATTGGCCTATTTGGTTTACTGTCAGACCCCAGTAAAGTGCACCAGGAGTGCCAGGGTTTGTAAATACAAATGCTGCTGGTGGGCTTGCAGCACTGGTTGTGCCACCCACAGAAGCGGCCTGGTAAAATGTATCTAAGGTCTGCCATTGCAGAACCTGCGTGCAGTCTGGTACTGTCATGCTGACTGGGCAAGTGCACACACTTGCCAGTCTCTAAACCTTCCCTTAACTTCATATCGGTCACCCCTATGGTAGGCCCAAGGGCAGGGTGCATTGTAAGCATAAGGTAGGACAAGCCCTGATGTGTGTGGCATGTCCTAATAGTGAATTACAGCCATTTTCGTTGTTCAATATTGTAAGGCTACCTGTTCTCCATAGGCCAGAATGGGCTGTTAGAATTGTTACATTCTATGATCCTAACAGACCCAGGGAACATGGTAGAAATTCGAGTTTAGTATGCTTGAACTCAGAATAATAAAATACATCTTTTAGTAAAGTTTATTTTAATATTCTGTGTTTGCAAATACCACTTTTAGAAAGTTGGTATTTGCTTGCCTGACTATTTCAGCCCGCCTCTGCTATGATGTGTATCTGCCTGTCTGGTTGTGTGAGTGACAGGACTGGGGAAACCCAGAGGGGCAGGGCTAGGTAGCCTGGTGGTGAATAGGAAGATTGGCAGTCAGATGGGTGGGAGGAGTACACCTGGGCTCTGAATAGGGTTGTGCTCTGCTACCACAATGCTGGCTCCACCTCCTGCGGAGCGGCTGATGGCTCTGCCCTGCACCCTGAATAGAAAGGCAGAGTCATGTCAACAGAGTGCTCATGAACTGGTTTAGACTGGGCAAATGCCCCTCAACCCAAGAGGAACAAAGGAATTAGGGGTATAAATATTGGGACCCTGCTCCCAAGGAATTAGATCCTGCTGAAACAAGAAGAACCTCTGCCAGAGGAGAAGGAACTGGGAAAGCTGTAGGAGCAGTAATGTCCCTGACCTGGGGGATTGGCCTGCAGTGGTTGCCTTGCTGCTGAAGGAGAGGAGAAAGACTACTAAAGACTTTGCTTCAACTTGTGGTTTAAAAAGATCTCCAAGGGCTTGAACTGAGCTTGCCCCCTGAACGAAGTCCCAGGACCAGTGGACTTCACCCCCAGCTCCCCAGAGTCTTTTGGAAGTGCCTGCTGCTGTTGTTGGGCTTCTGAGGGACTGCGTGTCGCAAGGAGCTGGAAGCGCGACGCAAGGAAGAGAAGCGTGCCACCGTCGGAGCTGTTGCCGTCACATCTCGCAGAGAGTGTCGCCGCTGCAGCACCGCATTGAGCAGAAGCGTCTCGCATCATTCCGGAAGTGTCTCGCCGTGCCGAAGAAGCATGTCGCCATCGCAGCCATCGTAGTTGTCGCATTGCACCGCATCCAGAAAAGCGCCTCGCATCCACGGAGAAGCGTGCCGCCGTCGGAGCCGCTGTCGTCGCATCTCGCAGAAGGGGTGTCGCCGCTGCAGCATCGCATCGAGCGGAAGCATCTCGCAACGTCGGAGAAGAGTGCCGCTGCCAAGACCGCTGTCGTCGCATCTCGTCAAGGGTCACGCCGCTGTAGCTGACTGTTCTGCTTGGGTTTTCGGATCAGATAGAACCCGCTCATCAGAGCCTCACTAACCCAGCCAGAACGTTACCCTCTCCCTAGAACCTATTTACAATAATGCAACCACATATATCTACCACCTAAGGACAGGGGATTCCTACTATGCATACCAAGACCTCTTATAATCGGCGGCCTCGCGATCCCATACGGATCCAGACCTCTCTGCCCATACGACAGTATCACAAGTGGCGGCCTCGCGGTCCCATACGAACCCAGACCTCTCTACCCAGACGGCAGTCTCAGCACAATCGGCGGCCTCGCGATCCCATACGGATCCAGACCTCTCTGCCCATACGACACTATCACAAGTGGCGGCCTCGCGGTCCCATACGAACCCAGACCTCTCTACCCAGACGGCAGTCTCAGCACAATCGGCGGCCTCGCGATCCCATACGGATCCAGACCTCTCTGCCCATACGACAGTATCACAAGTGGCGGCCTCGCGGTCCCATACGAACCCAGACCTCTCTACCCAGACGGCAGTCTCAGCACAATCGGCGGCCTCGCGATCCCCTACGAATCCAGACCTCTCTGCCCATACGACAGTATCACAAGTGGCGGCCTCGCGATCCTATACGAATCCAGACCTCTCTACCTAGACGGCAGTCTCATACGACAGTTCATCCTATGATCACCATAACATACAAAAAGGGAATCAGTCTCACTATTCATCAGATCACACAAGGATTGCCAGTTCGAGCATAGCCTGTTCTCAGGTTCGAGGGGCTCCTCTTTCCCTTATTCAGTTACCACTTACCTGATCAGGGTTAACATCTGTTCATGTAGCCGCAGCTGACTAGAAGAATAGGCTACCCTCTTATACAAGAACACGCAGCACATGTTGGTTCACTACAAACTGGATACTTTATTACTCATTACATACACAATCACATAACATTACGATATAACACATAACCTGCAAAGAAAAGTGAAAGATTAAGTTGTACACTCTAATAAGAAAGGGTCGACATCACCTTAGTAGTATGTAGCCTGCACTCAGTGGTCATCTAGGTTCCCTTCTCGTCTGTGTCTCGGCTCGCCTGGAATCACCCTTCTCCGAGTCACTGGGACCTCTTCCTTATCGGCTACTCTCTCCTCTCTGGCTATTCTGCTAGGAAAGCATCTGTCTCTCGGTTCTTCTCCGCCTTCAAGATGGCGTCTGTCTTCCCTGGAATAAGTAGTAGCTTTACTGCTAACGGCTAGATGCCGCCTACGGACTGAACATGTAACTGCCTCAGACTTTCACTAATATAGAGGTGCGTTTCCTCATGGAAAATTCCGGCCCGTAACCTGCCGCCCACCAAATTCTTGTACCTCCCCGTACCAAGGACACGTTCCCAGCCGGCCGGCCTGATGTAGTGTCTTCGGCATGAAGAAAAATACAATCCTTCGATAAGGGCCGGCCTGAACCGGTTCTCTCCAAGTGAATAACACCTCATAACTAAAACATTAAGTTTGACCTAGAAGCATCCCAAGCTGCCGGAGCAGAAAGAAAGATGGAGTCTCTCCCGTTTGAGGCCTACCAGGCCTGAATTCAGCACAGCTCCGTGAAATACCCTCACTACAGGACAGGTTATCCCTAATACTAACGAATCTATCCCCTAGGCTATGTGTGCAAGCCCTGATCTATGGGGAAGAGCACAGAATCATGTCGAAGTGCCTAGTAAATAGGCTCCATTCACTACTCTAACCCTTAGACTTGAATGGTAAGAGACTGAAGTCACATTTAATCATCTTTTCCTCACAAGAAGGCCGGGAAAATCGAGCAGAACATTTCACCCTTGACTTTAGTCTATTATACATTCATTAAACGGAACTAATATCTGTGGAAGAATAATATGAAACAAGACTAACTGATCTATGTCTAGTACCAGGTGTGCAGAATTGAAGTAGTGAAGGAATACACTGAATAAAGCAACAGATAGAAATCAAAATGCCGATAGTAATCAGAATACCTCCTAATATTTGACGTAACATATGCAAATTAGGTAACCAATTAAAGAGCCAGTCAAACCAGCACAGGTCAATGGGTTTTCTAACTTCTTCTGTCAAGTCATGTAATTTATCAATGTGAGCTTGAATGGATTTTGTATGATCCGACAAGTTAAAACAACAAAGACCCTCAAAATCAGAACAATCGTGTCCATGTTTAAGCAAAAGATAATCAATGGCCGCTCGATTTTGCAAGATAGCCCTTCGTTCACCCTGGGCGTCTAATAGCATGTCAGACAGGACTGTAGAAGTATGATTGATGGATTTTACCATCCAGCAGGCCATTTTCCCAATAGATTTGGCATTATAAACTGCCAAAGCAGGAACACCAACAATTGAAATAGCCAGGCTAAGGTATTCAGACTTGGAATATAAATGCAAAGATGAGTCACAATCCTCCTGTAACCTCACTGTATCTCGAATCACACGAGAGTTGGCATTCGGATGTGATGAAAACATTAGTAAGCTCAGTCTAGTAATGGCACAAGGGCCTCCAGAAATATTTGCGGGGATATATGGCCAGGAAGTATTACCACATGAGAAAAGCCATCCGGCAGGTAGTAACATCGTGCGATAGTGACTGGGGGTAACTACCATACTCTTGCAAGTCATGTTATTCTGAACAGAAGTACATGTTTTCGGTGTCCTTTGAAGGCACAAAGTTCGTTCATGAGCGGTGAATGAAGTGGCACCTTTCAATTTTAAACGCATACATTCAGAAATTGCACTAGGATCACAAGTAAGGAAAAAACATAAATCACCCTGTGTGATATTATAGGTAACTATTTGGGACTGGATGGGGGGTATCGGGTCTGACAGTACAGTACACAAGGGGCAATACTCATGGGCAGCGAAATCGCCCAGAAGAACATTGGGGCGAGCATTTGATATATTAAAAATATGAGTCAAAGTCTCCAATGAAGCAGGGACAGCAACTAAACAAGTTGCCAGAATGTCCGTCACCGATCTCATCGGTGTCAAGCAGAAATGAGGGGCTTTAGTCACTTGCTTGGCCAATGTAATCCAAAAGTTCGGCGACGAATCCCACGCAGCGAAGGAACGCGACACTCGGGTTCTCAACTCAGCCCGGGTTGATGGGATCCCTCCTCTCTCGTCGTACCAGCCCAAAAGGAGTCCAACGCCGACACATCCTGCAGCAACAGTCCAAAGAATGATCTGAAAGAGAATCAAATACAGGCATTATTCATTCTCGTAAGTAACATTTGTCAGCCGGGACTGCTTCCCAGCTATCTTTCCCTGGTCTCATAACTAAAATGGTGTTGTCTTGACCGGTTGCAATGACTTCTGCTTGTTCAGGGGGATTCTTAGGCGACTGCACCCAAACTCTGGCCCCAGGATTATCTGTGGAGCCAAAACCTTTCTGGCCTCGTACAGTTAGCAAAGTTGGGGCAGTGCCTTTTGTCATCTCACCACTGAAAACAGGCATTATTAGCAATTGAGCCACTCGGTCAGTTTGATGTATCAGTAAGTCAACCTCACTGCTATTCAGCAGGAGCACCTTAATCTCTCCCTGATAATCACTATCAATGATTCCTCCAAGCACCTGAATGCCTTTTACAGCCATCCCCGATCTAGGGGCGATTCATCCGAAATTTCCAGTTGGTATATGAACACCAACACCGGTTTCAATGATGACTCGATCCTTACTTTTTATAACGGTGTCATTCATGGCATGCAAGTCTAAACCTGCCGACCCTGGGGTCGCTCTACATGGAGCCAAAGCTCCGGGAGTAATCTCCCAGTACATCACGGTCTCTCTGATTTCATTGGGCTTAGCATCAACATTCGGAGGAAACAAACGCATAAGAGGGGATTCAGCATTTAGAAAAGGACGGTTATTCAAAATCAATAGCGCTTGAGGCAAAAAGTCTCGCCAATTCTTATACTTGTCATCTGTTAATTTACGCAATTGATCTTTTAGCAAGCCATTCAACCTCTCCACAAGACCCGAGGCCTGTGGATAATATGGTATATGAAACACCCATTCAATATTGTTTTCCACACAGAATTCCTGTACCAATCTTCCACGAAAATGGGATGCATTATCAGATTGAATTTGGAATGGCACACCATAATACATCATAATCAATTCCAATGTTTTAATAGTATTCAATTGGGTAGCTTGCTTACAGGGAAGGGCCACCAACAGGCCACTGTATGTATCAACAATGGTGCAAACATATTGACAATTCCTACTCATAGGAAGTGGACCAATGTAATCAATCTGCCAAATTTGAGCGGGCAATTTCCCGCGATGTAAATGACCTTTAACAATTTGGGGCACTTTGCGCTGCCTGATATGCTGACAAATGGGACAATGTAGAATAACATTTTTGATTAAATCTAGGGGAATATAAATTCCTCGATCAGCAGCCCACCTGCTAGTGGCTTTCTCTCCAAAGTGTCCTGCTTTCTGGTGGGCCCATTTCGCCAATCCCGCAATATCAGAATCTTGCGTGTCCACCACTGCCTCAGCAATTTTAGATTTCTCATCTGCAATATTATGAAAGAATTTGTCAAGAGAGTCTATCGGGGTATGAGCATCCACATGGAAGATTGTAACAGTACTCTGTGGGAGCATTTCCCAAATCTCCTGCCATAATTCTTTTCCCCACAGTTCTTTTGAATGGATTTTCCAACTATGGGAATGCCAAGTCGGTAACCAAACTGCCAGTCCATTGGCAGTAGACCAAGAATCGGTAAAAATATGACATGTGCCAGGTAACTCTTGTTTCAGAACTTGATAAACAGCATAGAGTTCAGCAAATTGACTGCTCTTACCCTCACCAGTTGTACTCAGCAATTTTTGTGAGATCGGATTATAGGACACTGCCTTCCAATGCCGTTTCGTCCCTATGAACCTTGCTGAACCATCCGTAAACCAGACATGATTTCTGTCCTCTGCGGACAAATCATCAAAAGGTTTACCCCACTTAACAGGAGACTCCTGTACTAAAGGTACGGAACATTCACTCTCAGTCTCAGTTGATGGCGCCCGTGCCACCTGCTCATGCAAAGATACAACTCCTTTTTGTCCCACACGTGCCCTGTCTTGTATATACCATTTCCATTTAATCACACTCGCCTCTTGAGCGTGTCCAATTCGGTGAGTTTTCGGCGAACTCATAACCCATTGCATGATAGGAATTTCAGGTCGCAAAACTATATCATGTCCCAAAGTCAATTGCTCGGTATCCACCAGAGCCCAATAACATGCAAGTAACTGTTTCTCAAAAGGTGTATAACGCTCACCAGCATCAGGTAACTTTTTAGTCCAGAAACCTAACGGTACTCTACTCTTGCCTTGTTTCTGCCACAAACTCCAATTCGCATAAAGGCCTTGTACAGACACATTCAAATCCACATCACCATCACATACAGGCCATAGATCCAGAGCATGCTGAATTGCTTCTTTTGCCAGACTAAACGCATCTTGCTGTGGTTTACCCCATTCAAATGCATTCTTTTTACGAGTGACCTGGTACAAAGGGGCCAATATTTGACTCAAATGAGGAATATGCTGGCGCCAAAAACCAAACAAGCCAATGAAGCTTTGGGCTTCTTTCCTATTCCTCGGAACTGCAAAATCAAGAATTTTCTGTTTAACCTGAGGGATCACTTCTCGGTGCCCCTCATGCCAATTAATGCCCAAAAATTTCACAGCCTGGGACGGACCTTGTAATTTATCCGGGTTGATTTCCCAACCTTTCTCACGCAAGCACTCAATGACTCTATCTAATTGGGTCTGAACTTCCTCTTGTGATTCGCCTTGGATCAAAATATCATCAATATAGTGACATATCTGAATTTGTGGATGAACCGGTACCTCAGCCAGATGCTCTGCCACCAGCCGGTGACATATCGTAGGACTATGCACATAGCCCTGGGGAAGACTTCTAAACGTCATCTGACGCCCGTTCCACGTAAAACTGAATTGTTCCTGACACTCAGGGGCAATCGGAATCGAAAAGAAAGCATTAGCAATATCAATGGACGCATACCATGTACCTGGATGTTTTTGGATTCTTTCAATTAGGGTAATAACATCCGGTACTGCAACAGTCAAAGAGGGTGTGTGTCTATTCAATTCTCGATAATCAACAGTCATGCGCCAAGAATTATCACTCTTACGTACAGGCCAAACAGGATTATTCCAAGCAGAAGTAACTGGGGTTATAACTCCTGCATCCACCAACTCCTGAATAGTGGTACTAATCTCTTCATGACCACCTGGAATACGATACTGCTTCTGACGAACCACTTTTGTCGCCTGGGGAACTTTTATGGGGGGCATTCTTAAACGACCAACCCGTACAGGCCTGGACGATATATAATGTTTAGTTCCAAATTGGTAACATCCATCATCTAAGTGCAAAGTCATTCCTTTAAAAATATCAATTCCAATTATGAATTCTAAGAGTGGCACCACTAATACAGAGTATTCTTTTCTAGGAATTCTACCTATTCTCATTTCAAGTAAGGTTTGAACTGCGGGAGTTTCCTTTCCACCTAATCCGGTAATTGTAAAAGGCTGACCTTTAAACTTCTTTGATTTTCCATGAATAAGAGTGGCCTCCGCTCCTGTATCTACCAATGCTCGGGCCCTTTGGATATTACGATGTCTCCAATAAATATCAATATCTACATAGGGTCTATTATCTCTGTGAGCCCATCTGTGTACTGGAGCTTGACCTATTTCCTAGTCCTTTTTACTGTGTTCTGTGTACCAGGATAAATCAAGATAAAGACTCTCACGTTTCCCAGGTATCGATACCTCCTGTTCATATCCATCTCCATTACGAAATGGATTACTGTTCTCTGCATTGTACTGCGGGTTTCGATCGGCCAATATGTGTCGATCCTCTCTCCTTCTCAACTCAGGGGATTGATCCCTATCATCTCTACGTCTGCTGTTAACATAATCATCTCTCCCCCTCTCTCTTTCCCCCTCTCTCTCCCTGTCTCTCACACGACGGGGGGACAAATCACGTACATAACGTCGATCATCACGACGATCAGAGCGCCCACGGCGGTCGTCATCACCGCTACCGTCAGAAAAACCACGATCACACTCAGTTGTCCGAACACGCCGGGCACCCTCCTTTCGATCCAAGCCACGTTTGCGAAACATTTCCCACAAACGAGCAGTAGTCTCACCATCAATGTCCTCCTTCCGCACACCATCGGCCATAAGACCAAAAAACATATCACGTCTAGTAAGTTTATTGTCACCAGGAGTACGAGTGTCAGGCCGGGACTGCCGTTCAGGTTTAAACCACTCACCCAACTCACCGAGTTGGCGTACCGATTCCAGCACCACAGATAACATGTTACCAGTCTGATTAATCAATAAAGTCATCATGACCTGCTTATAAGCAACAGGGGAAGAACGAATAATACGATTCCGCACAGAAGATGTCAAGAAACCATCAAGCAACCTGTCAGCAGTATTCAGAAAAATTGCCGTTTTCATCACCTCCTCTTTGAGACGTTGTGCAGCATCGCGCAAAGTATACCACGGTTTGTCATTCACAGGCCAGTCAGACTCAGTAGGATATTTGTGATTACAACCCTCAGTCGCCAATTGAAGCAAAGAAATTTGACCACCAGCATTAAAGTTACGAAAATGATCCTGTACAGTAGAATCCGAACTCAAGGAACAAAACTTCAAACAATCGCCAGCATCCAACATAATGCCAGCAGCGCCCAGTTCATAAAGGCGCACCATCCATGTGAGTAAGGTCTCACCAGCTCGCTGCCGAAATCGCTGCAAAATATCACTAATTTCTTGTTGAGTAAAATCCTCCAAAGAGTCTAAAGCAATACCATTCGGAGCACCGGGAGCCTGCTGCACCTTCCGCCGAAAAACTGGACCGCGGGACGAGCATCACAAGGAGCTCGACCAGGACACGTAGAGGAACAATCAGTGTAAGAAGCATCTACTCCGCTCGAAGGACGAGCGCAATCACGGGGTGCACCATCAGAGGCGCAAGAAGCAGACTTACAATCACGGCCGGAGCGAGAGGACTCGCGCTTGGCAGACTCCTCACCCGAGGAAGGAGAATCACTCGAGTTCAAGGTATTACCATCCCATTCATCAGGATTCCAATCCAGTCCGGCTTTCGCCACGACCAGACGCACCTTTCGCGACGAAACCCGACCACGACGATTCTTGTATTTATAACGAGCAATTCGCACAGCCGCCCTCTCGGCAATAGTTTGGTACGTATCAAGTTTATCAGCGAGCAACTTATTTTGACACCGCAACAAAGTATGAGCATTCTGAATCTCAACAAAGTTCGCTTCCAAATCCTTATGCAAGTTCTGTAACTTCAACAACCTCTCATGCAGAGTTCTGTACGCAGACAGAACAATCCAACCTCTGCGCCCCAAAACGGGAAGCTCATCACCCTTAGATACCGGCGCCTTCTGTAAACAAGTAATCACATTAGCCGGCTCCGCCAGCTCCAAAAAAGAATTCCAATTCTCACTCAAACCAGTAGAATCAGCCCACTCACGGGCTAAGGCTTCATAAGGCGTTGAATCCCAGCCGGGAATATCAACGGGCAACTTAAAAGTAGATTTCGACTTTCTAGAAAACATCTCGGAAAAGAAAGAAAAAGAGAAAAAGAAAAAGAAGAAAGAGAAAAGAAAACTACACGCAGGTATATACAAATAATATACAAACAAAACCACGGACGCGCCGAAGGCAAACACGATACAACCACAACGCACACAGGTTTCGTAAACGGTTTGTGACGCCAAATGTTCTGCTTGGGTTTTCGGATCAGATAGAACCCGCTCATCAGAGCCTCACTAACCCAGCCAGAACGTTACCCTCTCCCTAGAACCTATTTACAATAATGCAACCACATATATCTACCACCTAAGGACAGGGGATTCCTACTATGCATACCAAGACCTCTTATAATCGGCGGCCTCGCGATCCCATACGGATCCAGACCTCTCTGCCCATACGACAGTATCACAAGTGGCGGCCTCGCGGTCCCATACGAACCCAGACCTCTCTACCCAGACGGCAGTCTCAGCACAATCGGCGGCCTCGCGATCCCATACGGATCCAGACCTCTCTGCCCATACAACAGTATCACAAGTGGCGGCCTCGCGGTCCCATACGAACCCAGACCTCTCTACCCAGACGGCAGTCTCAGCACAATCGGCGGCCTCGCGATCCCATACGGATCCAGACCTCTCTGCCCATACGACAGTATCACAAGTGGCGGCCTCGCGGTCCCATACGAACCCAGACCTCTCTACCCAGACGGCAGTCTCAGCACAATCGGCGGCCTCGCGATCCCCTACGAATCCAGACCTCTCTGCCCATACGACAGTATCACAAGTGGCGGCCTCGCGGTCCCATACGAACCCAGACCTCTCTACCCAGACGGCAGTCTCAGCACAATCGGCGGCCTCGCGATCCCCTACGAATCCAGACCTCTCTGCCCATACGACAGTATCACAAGTGGCGGCCTCGCGATCCTATACGAATCCAGACCTCTCTACCTAGACGGCAGTCTCATACGACAGTTCATCCTATGATCACCATAACATACAAAAAGGGAATCAGTCTCACTATTCATCAGATCACACAAGGATTGCCAGTTCGAGCATAGCCTGTTCTCAGGTTCGAGGGGCTCCTCTTTCCCTTATTCAGTTACCACTTACCTGATCAGGGTTAACATCTGTTCATGTAGCCGCAGCTGACTAGAAGAATAGGCTACCCTCTTATACAAGAACACGCAGCACATGTTGGTTCACTACAAACTGGATACTTTATTACTCATTACATACACAATCACATAACATTACGATATAACACATAACCTGCAAAGAAAAGTGAAAGATTAAGTTGTACACTCTAATAAGAAAGGGTCGACATCACCTTAGTAGTATGTAGCCTGCACTCAGTGGTCATCTAGGTTCCCTTCTCGTCTGTGTCTCGGCTCGCCTGGAATCACCCTTCTCCGAGTCACTGGGACCTCTTCCTTATCGGCTACTCTCTCCTCTCTGGCTATTCTGCTAGGAAAGCATCTGTCTCTCGGTTCTTCTCCGCCTTCAAGATGGCATCTGTCTTCCCTGGAATAAGTAGTAGCTTTACTGCTAACGGCTAGATGCCGCCTACGGACTGAACATGTAACTGCCTCAGACTTTCACTAATATAGAGGTGCGTTTCCTCATGGACAATTCCGGCCCGTAACCTGCCGCCCACCAAATTCTTGTACCTCCCTGTACCAAGGACACGTTCCCAGCCGGCCGGCCTGATGTAGTGACTTCGGAATGAAGAAAAATACAATCCTTCGATAAGGGCCGGCCTGAACCGGTTCTCTCCAAGCGAATAACACCTCATAACTAAAACATTACGTTTGACATAGAAGCATCCCAAGCTGCCGGAGCAGAAAGAAAGATGGAGTCTCTCCCGTTTGAGGCCTACCAGGCCTGAATTCAGCACAGCTCCGTGAAATACCCTCACTACAGGACAGGTTATCCCTAATACTAACGAATCTATCCCCTAGGCTATGTGTGCAAGCCCTGATCTATGGGGAAGAGCACAGAATCATGTCGAAGTGCCTAGTAAATAGGCTCCATTCACTACTCTAACCCTTAGACTTGAATGGTAAGAGACTGAAGTCACATTTAATCATCTTTTCCTCACAAGAAGGCCGGGAAAATCGAGCAGAACACTGACGCATCGAGTCGAGCCTTCTCGCAACATCGGAGAAGCGTAACGCATCTGGAAGATCCCGTCTTTATTTCTTTTGCACCAAGAACTTCAACGCATCTGCATCGCTGCAACACTTTCATTGCCCTGCGTGTCGCATCTAAGGTACATTGACTTAAAGTGTCGCATTTAAGAACTTAAGAGAAACTAAGCAATCATCTACCAACTAAGCAACCGTATTGCGTATTTTTAATCGTTTAATGGTCTTGTGATAATCCTATATAAAGAATCCTTATTTTTAATATAAATACCTGTGTGGTGTCCATTTGTAGTGTTGTCACTTGGTTACTGTATGTGTTCACAAATGCTTAACCTATAACGCTCTGAGATACGCTTTGTCTGCTCGCGCCAAGCTACCTAGAGGGTGAGCAGGGGTTGTTTTAGTAGTGTAACCCCTTACAGCATTTTCCACCCCTGTTGGGCATTACCAGTTCCGGGTTATGCCCTTTGGGATGGAAAATGCCCCTGCCACCTTCCAGAGGTTGGTCAACCAGGTGTTGGTTGGGCTGGATTCATTCAGTGCAGCATACCTGGATGACATCGCAGTGTTCAGCTCCACGTGGAAGGAACACCTGCGCCACCTCTGGGAAGTGCTGATGGCGCTGCGGAGGGCAGGCCTCACGATCAAGGTGAGTAAGTGCCAGATCGGGCAGGGTTCAGTGGTGTACTTGGGGCACCAAGTTGGGAGTGGCCAGGTGGCACCCCTTCAACCCAAGATAGAAACCATCCTGAATTGGGAGTCGCCCAAAACCCAGACGGAGGTGAGAGCCTTCCTAGGTCTCACCGGGTACTACAGGAGGTTTGTCAAGGGGTATGGCAACATTGTTGCCCCCTTGACAGCGCTGACTTCAAGGAAGCAGCCCAGGAAGGTGATCTGGACTGACACCTGTCAGAAATCTTTTGAGGCCCTGAAAGCTGCTATGTGCACGGCGCCCGTGCTTTTGGCTCCCAACTTCTCCAAAGAGTTTATCGTTCAGACAGACGCTTCAGAGCATGGTGTGGGGGCTGTTCTTTCACAGATTAATGAAGAGGGCCTAGATCAACCTGTAGCCTTTATTAGCAGGAGGTTACTTCCACGGGAACAGAGATGGGATGTTATGTTATGTTATGTTATGCAGGTTTTTGTATAGCGTACAGCTACTCCAAAGAGTGTCCCGACGCTTTAGAAAGCACACTCATCTTGGAACACAACGACGGAAATAAACAGAAAGAAAATAGAGAAGAAGAAACCTAGTAGAACCAGAAACTAAGAAGTAAAGAGCCAGGTTTTAAGCCCCTTCCTGAAAGCCAGCAAATTTGGAGTGCTACGCAGGGCCACAGGCAATTTGTTCCACAGCTGAGGCGCTAAACATTTGAAGGAGCGGCCGCCAATGCGAGCTCTCTTCGCGCGGGGCACTACAGCAAAAAACAAGGCTTCTGACCTTAACGATCTGGCCGGACGGTAAAAAGACAACCTGTCCTGGAGATATTTTGCTCCAGATCTGTACAAGGCTTTGTGTGCCAGGGTGAGAGATTTAAAAACTATCCGCTTCCGGACAGGAAGCCAATGGAGAGATTCCAAAAGGCCCGAAGCTCTGGCACAACGAGGTAGTCCAAAAATAGCACGTGCTGCTGAATTCTGAACGACCTGTAGTCGTTGAAGCAGGTATTCAGGCAGGCCGAGATAGAGAACGTTGGCATAATCTATTCTCGAGCCTATCATCGCCTGCACCGTGATCTTCCTATGTTCCTCCGATAGCAGAGGGAGGAACTTGCGAAGCATCCGGAGTACGCCAAAGCAGGTCCCTGTGAGGCCGATTACCTGCGAACGTAGTGTGAGGCCATTGTCGATCTTAATCCCAAGGTTTTTTGCTACCTGGGAGGAACTAGCTGGTGGAAACATGTTCTCAGGCCACCACACTTTCCAGTCCGGGTCCGAGCTGCACCCAAAGAAAAGGACCTCAGATTTATCCGAGTTGCACTTGAGGCTGTTTAGATGGAACCACTGAAACACAGCCTCAAGGCAACCCTGGATCCTGCCTCCATCGAAGTCCGCACCCCTCTCACAGGTGAAGAGGAGCTGGGTGTCATCAGCATAAGAGACGATCTGGGCCCCGAAAGACTCCGCCAGGGCCGCCAGAGGGGTCATAAAGATATTAAAAAGAGTCGGGCTCAGGACAGAGCCCTGAGGAACTCCGACACCCAATGGCGACATATCGGCGGCGCAATCAGAAGCCCAGACCGATTGTCGACGACCTGCCAGAAAAGATCGAAACCACTGGAGCACCGTCCCACAAAGACCAATCTCTGAGAGTCTAGCAAGCAGACCCTCGTGGGGGACGGTGTCAAAGGCCGCCGACAAGTCTAACAACACCAGCATCGCTCTCCCACCCGAATCCAACACCTCCTTTACCGCCTCCGAGACTTCCAAGAGGGCTGTTTCGGTGCTAAGATTGGCGCGAAAACCCGACTGGGTAGGGTGCAATAGATCGTGGGCCTCCAGGTAATCGGCAACCGCCCTATGCACGTGCTTTTCAATGACCTTCGCCAGAGCCGGCAGGAGCGAAATAGGTCTATAATTCGCTAAAACCTCTCCATCCAGACCAGGCTTTTTAAGCAGGGGAATAATCATAGCCTGCTTCCAGGACTGGGGAACCACACCCTGTGCAAGAGAACAGTTCAACAGGGGGTTCACAAGAGGATTAATGACAGCTGCCATTTTAGCCAGAAATTTTGCGGGGCAGGCATCCCGAGGGGAACCTGACTTTAGTCCTCCCATCAGGTCAAGAGAAGCTGACAGCGAAAGAGGGGGGAAAGCCGCCAAAGCCACACCGGCACTCAGTCGGGTAGCAGCGGCGTTCTCCACCCAACCTGGTACCTCAGGATCCAGTACACTAAAGGAATCCTGAATCCGCTGGATCTTAGCGGTGAAAAAGTCCGCAATCGCCCTGACCCAAGGCGCAGGAGGGGGGGTCTGGGCAGGCGCTGTGCGAGAGGCTGTAAACTCTCGCACAATGGCGAAAAGCTCCTTACAGGAGTTGGAAGCGGCTTCAATTCTTCTAGCAAAGTAAGCCTTCTTCTCCGCGAGGATGTTTCGATGGTACGCTCTCGCCAGAGACCTGTAAGTGAGTTTCGCCGTCGCGTCGTATTTCACGCGCCAGGCTCTTTCCGCAACCTTGCATTGCCGACGCGAGGCCGCCAATGCTTCCGTGAACCAAGGGGCAGAAGCACCTTTTCCGGGTTTGCGGGGGGGGATGCTATTGAGCGTGAGGCATTTGCTGTGGTCTGGGCGCTGAAGAAGCTAAGACCCTACCTGTTTGGGTCTCACTTCCGGGTTCAGACAGACCACAGGCCCCTCCGATGGTTGATGCATATGAGGGGTGAGAATCCAAAGCTGTTGAGGTGGTCCATTTCCCTACAGGGTATGGATTTCATGGTGGAACATCGCCCTGGTACAGATCACGCCAATGCTGACCGTCTGTCCAGATTTTTCCGCCTTATTGATGATGAACTCTCTGGGGTAGGGTAGGTCCCCCCACTTTTCAGCTGGAGAGGACACGTGTTAGACCTGGCACCTTGGCGTGAGTCTCCCTTCCACTTTTTTTCACTGTGCCTCATGTGTTTTGCTGGTGTTAGCTGCTCAGAGCACTGTGCCACTGCCAACCAGTGCCACAGTGCAAGTGCTCCCTATTTAAACTGTATATGTTGGTTGGATTCCATGATTGGCTTATTTGGTTTACTGTCAGACCCCAGTAAAGTGCACCAGGAGTGCCATGGCTTGTAAATACAAATGCTGCTGGTGGGCTTGCAGCACTGGTTGTGCCACCCACAGAAGTGGCCTGGTAAAATGTATCTAAGGTCTGCCATTGCAGAACCTGCGTGCAGTCTGGTACTGTCATGCTGACTGGGCAAGTGCACACACTTTCCAGTCTCTAAACCTTCCCTTAACTTCATATCAGTCACCCCTATGGTAGGCCCAAGGGCAGGGTGCATTGTAAGCATAAGGTAGGACAAGCCCTGATGTGTGTGGCATGTCCTAATAGTGAATTACAGCCATTTTCGTTTTTCACTATTGTAAGGCTACCTGTTCTCCATAGGCCAGAATGGGCTGTTACAATTGTTACATTCTATGATCCTAACAGACCCAGGGAACATGGTAGAAATTCGAGTTTAGTATGTCTGAACTCAGAATAATAAAATACATCTTTTAGTAAAGTTTATTTTAATATTCTGTGTTTGCAAATACCACTTTTAGAAAGTTGGTATTTGCTTGCCTGACAATTTCAGCCCATCTCTGCTATGATGTGTATCTGCCTGTCTGGTTGTGTGAGTGATAGGACTGGGGAAACCCATAGAGGCAGGGCTAGGTAGCCTGGTGGTGAATAGGAGGACTGGCAGTCAGATGGGTGGGAGGAGTACACCTGGGCTCTGAATAGGGTTGTGCTCTGCTACCACAATGCTGGCTCCACCTCCTGCGAAGCGGCTGATGGCTCTGCCCTGCAACCTGAATAGAAAGGCAGAGTCATGTCAACAGAGTGCTCAAGAACTGGTTTGGACTGGGCAAAGGCCCCTCAACCCCAGAGGAACAAAGGAATTAGGGGTATAAGTATTGGGACCCTGCTGCCAAGGAATTAGATCCTGCTGAAACAAGAAGAACCTCTGCCAGAGGAGAAGGAACTGGGAAAGCTGTAGGAGGAGTACTGTCCCTGACCTGGGTGATTGGCCTGCAGTGGTTGCCTTGCTGCTGAAGGAGAGGAGAAAGACTACTAAAGACTTTGCTTCAACTTGTGCTTTAAAAAGATCTCCAAGGCCTTGAACTGAGCTTGCCCCTGAACGAAGTCCCAGGACCAGTGGGACCCCCACCCCCAGCTCCCCAGATTCTTTTGGAAGTGCCTGCTGCTGTTGTTGGGCCTTCTGAGGGACTGCGTGTCACAAGGAGCTGGAAGCGCGACGCTAGGAAGAGAAGCGTGCCGCCGCCGGAGCTGTTGCTGTCGCATCTCGCAGAGAGTGTCGCCGCTGCAGCACCACATCGAGCGGAAGCGTCTCGCATCATTCCGGAAGTGTCTCGCCACGCCGAAGAAGCGTGTCGCCATCGCAGCCATCATAGTTGTCCCATTGCACCGCATCCAGAAAAGCGCCTCGCAGCCGCCGTCGGAGCCGCTGTCGTCGCATCTCGCAGAAGGGGTTTCGCCGCTGCAGCATCGCATCGAGCGGACGCGTCTCGCAATGTCGGAGAAGAGTGCCGCTGCCAAGGCCGCTTTCGTCGCATCTCGTCAAGGGTGACGCCGCTGTAGCTGACGCATCGGGTTGAGCCTTCTCGCAACATTGGAGAAGCGTAACGCATCTGGAAGATCCCGTCTTTATTTCTTTTGCACCAAGAACTTAAACACATCTGCATCGCTGCAACACTTTTGTTGCCCTGCGTGTCGCATCTAAGGTACATTGACTTAAAGTGTCGCATTTAAAAACTTAAGAGAAACTAAGCAATCTTCTACCAACTAAGCAACCGTATTGTGTATTTTTAATCGTTTAATGGTCTTATGATAATCCTATATAAAGAATCCTTATTTTTAATATAAATACCTGTGTGGTGTCCATTTGTAGTATTGTCACTTGGTTACTGTATGTGTTCACAAATGCTTAACCTATAACGCTCTGAGATAAGCCTTGTCTGCTCGCTCCAAGCTACCTAGAGGGTGAGCAGGGGTTGTTTTAGTAGTGTAACCCCTTACCCTGACTAGAGGAAAGGTTCCCTGCTTGTCACAAGTACCTACCTGTGCCAACCAGAGAACCCGGATTTTAACAATGGTCAATAAATTACATGCATATGTACTGACAATGTCTTGTGCTCAATGCACAAAATGTACACAAGTCCAGCATCCACTGGTTAATGTACATCTGTTCATGTCGCCTAGGTGGACCACAACCATACACAAAAGGGAAGGTGGACTCGTTTGAGGACCCCAACGCTACCAGTGAGTATCATTTCTCAATGATTGTGATGATGATGGCCAAGTCGGACAAATTGTATTTGTCTGTACCTTCCTGAAAATTTGTTTTCCAGATCGAGATCCTGCTGCTATCTCCACTCAGCCTATGCTACTCAAGTTCTACTAACATGAGGCATGGCATTGTGTACTGCGTGAAGACATGCCTGACCCTATGAAATACCATGATAGTGTCAGACATGCCTTCACACAGTCCGCAATGTGCAATGCAGTGCCTATTGTCAATTTTACTGGAGTAGCGGAAGCCAAGTGAAGACAATAGCATGAGCAGAATATCATTTTGGGAGGAAGGAAGGTCTACCAGCAGGGAGGGGGCTGTGGGTACTGGGGTTTAACAGGAGTTTTGCAGTTACTCCATTTAATTCCGCGGCAATACAACACGCAAGCTCCGCACAGGCTTAGTGTGCATCCAAGACCTCTATAGTACAAAACTTTAGCAACAACACGTGTGCAAGTTCACATTTTTAACAATAAGATGTGTTACATCCATCAAATCTCTAATCTTTTGGTGATGTGACATTGTAACAAACATTCACTTTCAATGTCCGAAATTAGACTAGCACAGATAATACACAACAGATGACTAAGTTTGCCAGTCTGCCTTGTGGCATCTCGTGATGTGATTATTCTGTATTGTTAATGACATGATTTTTACGTTGAATTACACCATCAATGAACATCTTGTAGTCCAGCACTGCCTTCTGAGTTCTAACTGTGTTTGTATGGAATTGTCTATCACAAGTGTTTTGATGGGAGAATCAGCATGAGGCCTAATTTGCTTACACCAAAAAAGTGTTTTCACAGAGGATTAGTGTATGTACACGATGCATTACTCATGATTGTTGTACACATGTGATGTATTGAAGAGGGAATAATGACCCAATACACAAGGGTATTATGTCCCTACATCATCAATACATAGGTAGTTTCTCCTGCTATTACTTCCTGGCATGCTGCATGTCTTTCGACATTGGGAGTGGCATTCAAGAGATTTGGCATCATTGTTGTACCACAGAGCATGCTGGTGCTTATTTCCAAGCCACTTGCGCCACCGGTGCATCACTTAAAATGGGGAAAAGTGACTTATGGGGGATGCAAGGTGCTTGTAAATAAGGCTGTTTTTTTGGCACCATGCTGTGGGACCTTCAGTACATGTTTCCTGTCAGGGATCCCATGACTAGTTGATTGTATCATGGTAGATCATAATATGTACATTTTGTGAAAACTGTTTGGATAACATGATGTTTGTTTGCTAGTTTATTATGGCTTTGAGTGGTTTTATCAATTGTCCTCTATTTCATCATTTATCCTTCACAAAATTATGAGGTTCAGCTCATAGCACAGTAAATGAAGCAAAACCTTGCTGTTGTGTTTCACACAAGGTAATCAGATGTTTGGCACAACTTTCATAGTCAGCATCTCCAATGTACTCATGCATTGATAGCTTTGAATGTCAGCTATGAACACATTGACTGACACATGTGTCCTTATTGTCCAACAGACAAAATGCCTGCTGAGGAGGAACGGGCTTTCAGAAACAAGAAGACATGCTATTAACACAACTGTGAGGTACCAAAGGGGTTACGTGGGATGGCTCTTCTTTATGACAAACAAAAGGCACCAAAAACATGGGTCTCATCAAGGACATGGACGATGGGGATGGACATGCTTTGCAGGCTGGACCGTCAACCGATCCAACACCAGCACCCGGACAGGCTGAACACTCAAGTGTTGGTCAATGTGGTGGTCAGGGTATGGCTGCACAAGATGTTGACTTTTTAAAGTAGAAGATACTGGTTTGGAACAGCAAATGGCAGCTATGTTGAAGAAAATGGACCATCTGCAGAAGTCTGTGGACACAATACTGGTGCAACTGTAGTGGCCATTTGGTTTAACTTTGTTATGTCCCTTTAGATCATACTTTAGAATAGTTATAGTGTAGGTGTTGGGTAGATTGGATTGGGTAGTCTTAGGTATTGTAGTTTTAAATACATGTTAATAGGTTTATGTTACTTTTTCCATTCTCCATTTTAGATAGAGCTGTATATTTTGCGATTAGCTAGGATAAGGGTTTTAGATAGTTTCATAAATACTTTAAAGTAATGTTTTTATTGTTCTTAAAAAGAGAAAATTGGCATTTATACTCTTATTCATTCATGGTCAGCATTTCAATTTACATATTTTTTGATGTAAGTGATTAGGCACATGCAATGTAATCTGGACTGTGTGTTTGTGTGATTAGGCATAGCTAAATTTATGATGGTGAAGCTTCATTTTCCTGTTGTTGAACATGTGATTTCAACACTTGAGACTCAACAGTTTGGGGTAGACACTCTTGGGAGTTGACATACATGGGACTATCATCTTTCACTTGGCAATGCAGTGAACATGTGCATGTCTATGCAACAAGATTTCATGACATCAATCTTGAGTTATATTATATTTATATAAATAGGTGTTATTTCTTACACAGATGGACAGCACATACACACTACACATTGTCAGGATAGGTGTTGTTTGACCTATTTCATGATAATGCTCAACAAGTTAGTGTATTACAAGTGGTCAATTCACACCACTGCTCATTACAATGGACTTCTTCAGGGCATATATGGAGTCATATTATAAGAGGCGCCGCTGTATCTGAGACAAATTGTAAGTTGTCAGCGAGATCATGTGACTGAAAGCCGAACAAGTGAGTCACTATAAAGTAGTTGTAACCAGCTTTTTCTTAATCACAACTGCAATTATTGTACGGGACATCTATAGTTATAAACACGCAGGGTCCCACACAATTGAGGGCGGCCTAAAGCAGACAGTCCCATCCACTCAGCACCGTAATACGTGCTGAACTTGTGTTTACAACGTGATCCTCCTAGTCCGTATTCAAAATAAAGAACACTCTTGATTTGGATACGGACTACAGACTCACTTGTTCGGCTTTCAGTCACATGATGTTTATGACAACTTACAATTTGTCTCAGATAGAGCAGCGCCTCTTATAATATGACTCCACATATGCCCTGAAGAAGTCCAATGTAATGGATGAAATGCGTTGGCTGATCCACTCTACATGTTGCATGTCACACTAACACCAATTATTATTTAAAATAAAAAGGAAGAATTGAAGAATACGACTCTGAATAGAGATCTTGTACTTTGTATAGTTGTCATGTACTGGTGCACCGATTGCTTGTTATGTTTAACATTGTATAGTCCAGTTGAAGACCACAACTTGACAGTGGGTGCTTAGATCATGTGCACACAAATTTTGGGATATTTCCCTCTATTTATTGCTTTTGAGGATAGCAGGTTAGGTGCTAGCTGCTACAGGGTTTGACTGTCAAATTGTTTTACCACCTACACTGTCCACAGCCACATGCACCTCTTTCAGATGGTCACATTGTAGCCCAACAGCTGTTTTTTTTAAATTGAAGCTGTGTATCCTCCGAGTCAGGGAGTGGCTGTGTACTGACAGATGCAGTGGTAGTGCTCGTTTGGGGTTCGTCTTGAGCTGCGACATCATTGGTGCCACTCTCAGGAGGCGGAGAAGGTGACAGTATGGTGTACAGAATTTGATCAAGCGTATTATGATCTATGGTGGGTAGATTTTCCTTCATCTCTTGGAAATCAGGTGTGTCATCAAGCTGGTCTGATGTTGTAGGTGCATCTGCCTCAAAGAGATGGAAATGGGTTACTAATGTTGACCTAGGACCAAGACTTATACTCCCTTGCATCATCATTGCCCCACTTTTTGTGACACCAGTGGTGCAGTGTGGCGGGACATATTTTCTAGACACGTGAAGCCACACTGGCTTGACAATGTTTATCTTGATGGTATGTACCCTTTGCATGCAACAGTATGAAGGCACATTTATTTTTGAGTGGTATTGCAAGGCATTAGCCTAATTTGCAGCACACCATACTGCACCCCTTCTGATATTTCGGCCTACATCATCTTAACAACATTATAGTGCATAAAAGATTTTCACCCTGCACAGACACTGAGGAGGTTTTTAGAAGCACCTTGCACCGCCAGAGCATAACTTTTCCCCATTTTTAAAGTGACACACTGGTGGTGCAAGGGGCTTGTAAATAAACACCTAAATTGGTAGGAATGGTGCCATAGCAGGCACCCTTGAAGTCTTAGTGCACAATTCCCAACAATTGGCAAATGTCAGACCAAGTTCTCAATAGTAATTGCTTTTTTGTTTGGCAAGCTTTTCATATATGTGTCAGCGTCAACCCTCACTAGGTGTTGAAATTGTACACCCACATGAACACCCATTGCCTGCACCTTTCACGCCTTTCACAATGAGTAAGGCGTCAATGGGTGACATATCTACAAAACTGCGTAAAGCATCATGAAGTGGCAGAACACTACTTAGTGACTGAGCCAAGGTCCATATTGCCAGAGGTATTACCTATTAGGTTACAGGAGTTTGGGATTTGGCTTGTAAGAATGCCCCTTTGTGTGAATGGTCCATGCCATGTGTTTTCACATGCAACATTTGACAACTAATTGGACAAGATTTTTGAGAATTTCTTAAGCTGGGTATGCATCATTGGCCTAAGGCTACACAAGGTAAGCATATGGATGCACACTAAAGGGTTTTTCATGAATTTGCTGTGATATTCCAACTTTCAATGCTTGCAGATTTTCAGCAACACACATGGAGTGCGGGAGACTGCTATTGTGAGCTATTGCGTGCAGCGAGGGTCACGTGCCTGCACTAAATGAATCAGTCACACAGCACAGGCACCCTTGCACCATGGTGTGAGATTTCCCGTTTTGTGGGGAGATTGTTTTTGTGCAGGAAGGGGCACCTTCCTGTACATGATCAATCAATTGAGGTGAATTCCTCTTCCAATATGTTCTGTGGAATGCAGTAGACATGTGAAGAGAATAAAAAGCAGGGAGCATATTACCATTTCTCCTCGTTGCACCTCACTAGGTCACCCCTAGGGTGGCATAGCATTCTGAGGCATTTGCAGATTTAAGATTTCTCATTAATCTGAACATGCATCAGTGGACATTAGTGTTGCATGGGAATACCCACAACAACACCCATGTCACACCACTGACACACAAAGTGTTGCATTGAGAGGGCGATATTTACAAGCACGAGTAAAGCCACACAGGGTGGCTTAAACCTCTCCTTGTAAATATCACGCAGCAGTTTGCACCACTAGTGCCTCACGCAACGTGATGCTTGGGCGGCACAAGGGGCTTGTAAGTCAGTGAGGGACATGGCAGGGCTGTTATGGCATGTGCAAAGTGTGATTGGCATATGTGATTTACTTCCATTATGGATAGGTGGGACTAGGGACAGGTTCCAATACATCAAGACTGTGGCACAGGTATATAGCTTGCTGAGATCACCACCATGACCCATTACTCACATATTCAAGCGTCTTGTGACTTACCCATTAACTGCAGTTGATTTTCATATGCTGCACTGTCTTGTCCCAAGATTCCAGTGACCAACTCCTCGAAGATTACAGCTGCCTTCCCGCTCCTCAAGGGCATCCAATACCTCCTGTTCTGCTGGACTTCCTCCTCCTGTCTGCAATGCTGCCTTGTGATTTGCTGCTAGTTTTTCCTTTGTTCTGCACTTGCAGTCATGCCAGTGTTTTTTGCAGTCAGCAGCTTTCCTTTTTGCTTGTTCAACTCTGTTTATATTCTGAACTATGGTCTGCCATATTGCCTCCTTTTTGGAAAGTGGCAACTTAGAACTCACAAACAGCTAGTGCTGATAATTGGTCACCTCTGTGACCAGTATCTCATTCTCCTCTTGAGTGAAATTAGATTTCTGCTTCCTCTTTGCAGGTGTCTCTGCATGTGCATCAGGACTTTTGCTGAGGTTGGTTGCTTGAGGGTTCTGACTACTCCAGTGTCCTTCCTAGTCCATTGCAGACTCCTCTAAGGTTCCCAAATAGAGAAACGCATTTGTTTTGGGGTGATTTTTTGCCGCTTCACGCAATGGTGAGTGTCGCAGACTGCTCAGACTGGCGTTGCGTGATGCAATTCTGCCTTATGACACTTTTTCAGCAGTTGCGTCAGGCTGACTTGCAGCAGTTTTGCAGCACCTACGCCAGTTCTTCTACCGCAGGATACAGCATTGCAGCACGGTCCGCCAAGATATAAGTAATGCGATATGTGTTTCCGCAGTGGCAGCGCATTGTTTTTGACGCTGCTTTGCGACAGCGATGTGTCACTACTTGTAAATCTGCCCCTAAATGTGAAGATAGTCCTCAGAAGCAATAAGTGCTGATGGAGTTATCTGGTTGCACAGACCAAGTCATACTCACGAGTTCAGGCTGACGGCAATAGAGTGCATGCCAGATTAGGTGCCACGCATGGCCAGCTGAACGGAAGTAGCTTGATCCTTGTCGAAACAGTGAGACGCGGGGTGAAGCCGAGTGATGTGTCGGTGTCGATCCCATGTGTCAAATTTCTCCATGCAACAATGGCAATGCTCCGGTTGCGAAGATGAGACACCAGGTCTGAGATGCATTGGTTCTGAAGCTGATGCACTGGGTTTCTCCATGCAGCTAAGGGGATACATCAATTGTCTCTCACTGCAGTGGTGGCAATGCGGTTGGCTCCACTGGTGATGCGCTGATTCTAATGTCAATGAGCCGGTTCTGTTTCCGCACCAGTGGTGATGCATTGATTCTGCTCATGCAGCAGAGGATGTGTTGGCTCCTCTGGAGCAAGCACCTGGATCCACTTCCAATGGACCATAAGCAGGAGCAGCGAGTAAGACTTTGATATTCCTGAATCTTAGAACAGGAGGCAAGCCAGCATGCCCTTTGAGATCACTCTGGGTTGAAGCAAGTTAGTCCAGTTCATCCTCAGCAGGGCAGAGGGTAGCAGTCCAGCAGTGTGGCAGTCCTTGTGGCAGCACAGTAATTATTCCTCCTGGCAGAGGTCTTCACAGGTCTAGTAGTATCTGAATTGGTGGGATAAGATACCCAGTACATAAACCCAGGTGTGCCTTTGATGTGAAGGGGACAGAGGTCCTCCCTTCTAACTCTGGATCCAGACTCACTACAGGGGTTGTACAGCCCTTTGTGTGGGGAAAGGACACTGCCTATTCAGGTGTAAATGTCAGGTCCTCCCTCCAGTCCTGCACAGGAGGACCCATCAGGATATAGATGGCCACTCAGTCACACCTAACCTTCCTTCCTTGTGTGTGGCTGTCTAGGGGGAATGCACAGCGTCTAACTGTCACCCACCCCACAAACATGTAATGGAGTCAGGCTGCAGGCACATAGAGCCAAGACCAGAGAAAGCACATTTTCTGAAACTGGCATTTCTCAAATAGTAATGATAAATTCAATTTTTCCAGCAAAGAGGATTTATCATTACCATTCCAATGATAGGAAATATGACGGAGCTCCTCCTTCTCAATCAGGAATCAAAGCTTATAAGTGTATTAAGGAATTCCCAATGTTAACCTCTGAGAGGGGTAGGCCTCACAGTAGTTCGGCATTTTTCACTACCAGAACTTGCAAAACTTAGCAGTACATGTCCTACTGTTTAACTACATAGCACCCTGCTCTATTGGCTACCTAAGGCCTACTTTAAGGGGTGACATATGTAATAAAAAGAGAGTTTAAGTGTTGGAAAGGCATTTTAACTGCCAAGTCGGCTTGTTAGTGTCCGTGTAAACTGCACACACAGGCTCTGCAGTGGCAGTCCCAAGACATGTTCAAAGTGCAACTTATGTAGGTGTCAGAAGTGCTGCAGTCTCATTAGTAGCATTTAATTGACAGGCACTGGGCATATGTAGTGCATTCTTCTTGGTACTTATAGTTAATTTAAATATGCCAGTTATGCATAAATCAATCAAAGCATGTGTTAGGGGAGAGGCACATTCAATTCAGCACTGGCTGGCAGTGGTAAAGTACTTGGAATCCTATGACCAACAAAAAAGAGTACAGCAAAAAGGTGAGACAGACAGGTAAAATGTTTGGGGAAGACCACCCTAAGGCTGTCAGGTTTAACAGGCCTTCTTTGAGACAGAAATTAACAGCAATCCAGATTCCAGATTCTGCAGTAAAAGTGCATTCTTAATGTCCCCCTCCAGACATTTTAACAGGTAAAACCTTGTGAGCCATCTCGGTGGGAACACAGGATTAAAAAGGGCAATTACCATCGGAATCAAGTGCGATAATACACATTCTAGTGGTAATTTTCAAATTTTTGGGGGGCCACACAATGTGTTCCTTCGAATATTATGCTCTTCATGCCCCTCAGAATTACCAATTTCCAGTGTTTCAGTAATTCTAAGTTCAGTAATGTTGCATCAGTTTGAATAGAGGCTGTGAAAAAAGCAAACCTGCTAACAGGCTTTGAAAGCTTGAATGTGTTTGTTCAAGTACCAATCCACTGTTTTGAGGCGGAAGTAACACAAGCAGCTTCTTTCACAAACAGCAGACAATGTTAGAGACATTTTTAGTGCCTTACTACTTCTACTGGAGGAATTCATGTATTGAGACAGACGAAAAAATGAAGATCTTTTTATCTGAAACTGAAAACGAGATGAATTGACCAGTGTAATGTGCACCTAGGAAAAACCGAATCTAGCAGTGGTGGCTGGATTTGTTTTGAGAATATAAAACATAAAATAAACACATTTAGGATTCGCCTAGACTAGGACATGTTATTGAAAACAAAATCTGCATTTTACCCACTCAATGAAGCATAGAGCCACACATAAATAAAGAAATTGGTTAAGTGTGGTCTAGGTATCGGAAGAAGCTTTAGGATATTACACCACCGATATTTCAATACAATCTAAAAACATAGCTTTGATTTAATGTTTCTTTGCCGAAGTTGAATGCATTATTTATTAAACATTAACTCTGGAATTTGATTCTACTTGATTGACACTACCAGTATAGAAATGAATTCCTTTTAGATTACTAACAGAAGTCTCCTTAAGATTTGTAAAAGAATACCACCTGTCATCCTGAAAGCATTCTGTAAGCAAGATTGTAATGGAGGCTGAAAGGTACTCAAGACTTCATGAATGTTTTAAAACCTAATCTCATAAAAATATTTATGTTGACAAGCAGTCAATCTTGTTGTCAATTTCTGATTTAAATGTATTCTACTCTAATTGCAATTACTCTATATTGTTTTTCTACATCAATTGACTGTATTCATACGTGTAATACAATTGCATATGTTATGCAA
Organism: Triturus cristatus; assembly: GCF_964204655.1. Taxonomy (NCBI): domain Eukaryota; kingdom Metazoa; phylum Chordata; class Amphibia; order Caudata; family Salamandridae; genus Triturus; species Triturus cristatus. The sequence goes on along the minus strand of NC_140588.1, from coordinate 863,491,067 downwards.
AAGGATGAACAAGCAAATATGCCTTTTGACAGCAATGTTTGAATTTTAGGGTGCTGGAAACTTGCTTTCACTATTTGTGGCTTATCTCTTACTTTTGTGATTTTAGATTGCTGCATTTGTTTGCGATTGTCAGAGGATCTTTTTCAAATATGTGTATTACTTTTTAGTGGTTCTTGCTCTAGCAAAATGTGGATTTCAAGCACAAAAGCTGCAGTTCATTTTGTCTCACTTTCACGGCTATAAATTACTGAATATGTCTAAATGATCAAGTTATTTTTTTACTGTCCTCATACTGCAAATTCAGGATATATTATGTATCGGGACCGGCCATCAACCTGCAGCACTTGTGTTGGCGCTAGCACCCTTCGATTCGCTAAAAGCCCATACCCATGTTAGTGCTTGGATGTAATCATAGGAACACACATCTTCCTCTAACTGATATGCCACTCCACTTTATATAATCAGCCCATACTGTATCCACCCTATCTAAAGTGCTTCCTATGTCCAACCCACAGGTCCAGTGTATTGCTTCTAACCAACTCTCCAATGAGGGAGGAAGTGGGTCCAGCCAATGTATACAGATCTCCCTTCTAGCTAACAGTACTAAATAGAATGACAAACACTGCTGGAGTCTACTGAGAAGACTTCTTGTTGTGATATTAACCCCTAACAGAACCAAAACAGAGGTCATCATGATATTTGCCCCCAACATTTCCTATATGGTGTTGCTCACAATCTCCTAAAACCTTCCAATCATTGGGCAAGTCACAAATACATGTTCATTATTTGCTTTAAGACAATCATATCTTCTACACTTGGGGATTTCTTCTTAGGTTAGCAGGTTTGATCGTAGAGTATAGAAATGTTAAGGATCTATGCCACAAATACAACAGTTCAGGCCTTGCAATCATTTCCTCCCATTTCTTCTGTGGTGCCACCAAACTCCTATCTTCACCACCTCAAAGCTTTCAGTACCATGTAGTCACTTCTTTGCTCTAAGGCCTTACATCCTGTATAAGTGATTCATCTTACCAAGTAGTATTCAACTCTATATTACAGCCTGCATACCAGGAATAGAGCTGCATATATTTAATTCTTGATAGGGCACCCCCTGTCCTAACCTTAAGTATTCCCCAAGGTATTAGACCTTGTGCTGTAAGTATCTCTTCCCAAGAAGACCCTGTCCTCCTCAAGGGGAGACTTAATACATCCAACAGGCATTCTGGTGTACTAGGGGAGTCCCAAATTGTCAAAAAGCCTGAGTAGTAGCCTTTGCCTAAAATATTCCTAACTCTGACCCTAAGCAGCCCTTAAAACGTTTAACCCCTTCGGTGCTCATGACGGAATGGTTCCGTCATGACCCACGGTTGAGCTGTGCTCATGACGGAACCATTCCGTCATGACCACGCCCGCTCAAGATTCCGTCAGCACAGCGGCGGAATCTGCGCAGCATCGAAGGGGTTAAGCATACTTTTTAAAAAAACAACTTTCGGTGCATCCAAATTATAAGGAAACCCAGTAGCTCCCCATTCTACAGTAATTTCTGCCAACATCTTCCCCTCAAGAAGAGCTATTGGGAGTCCCCAGAAGCATTCTGCAATTTTTAAATTGAAAGGCCATACAATACAAATTCAGATCTGGAAGTGCCAGGCCACCTTTCTTTAACCTTCGCCTCAGTTTCTTCCACGAAAACCTGGCACCACCAGAACTCCAAATACAACTTGTGATCTTCCCCTGTATTGTAACTAGAGCCAGTCTAGGAAACATGAGCGGAATACAATTAAAAAGATATGTCAGCTTAGAGAGTATTGACATTTTAATCAAATTCACTTGCCCATATATTGTAATGGCAAGTTCCTCCATCGAAAAAGCATGGAATCAACCTCCTTTGCCACCCTCCCTAGATTAACTTCCAGAAGGGGCCTCCAGGCAATAGACTAAAGGAATGCCTAAGTATTTAATCTTCAACTTAACCTCCACATCCCAATTCATGATATTCCAGCACATAAGCTCTGACTTTGATGTATTCACAGAGTATCCTGATAAAGCCACAAACACCTTTGCCAACTTCTCTACTCTAGGGCTGGTCTGTGCATCATCCGAAGTATACATTACGAGGTCATCGACAAACAATGCTATTTTATTTTTGTAGCGCTGCCAGGAAAAAGGAGTTACTTGTTGATTCCTGCCAAGCAGTTAGGTAGATGGCTCAATATATATCGAAAAGGAGAGAGGCCAGGGGACATCCCTGCCTCATGCCCCTACCAATTTCAATACTCTTTGTCAATGAACCGTTGAATAGAATTTGGGCGGACGTGTTTGTATATAATCTCTGAAGAGTTGAGATGAAACAAGAGCTAAAACCAAATATCCCTAATGCCTCCCAGAGATAAGTCCAGCACACGCTATCAAACTCCTAAGCCTCATTGATTGTAGCATCTGCCAAAGGAATAGAATATGCCGTGGATAGATGCTATTATTTATTGAGTGACTTCATGAATATTTCACTTTGGAATAAAGCCCTTTTGATCTGGGTGGATTAGTTGCGGGGCTACTTTGGCCGATTTACTGGTCAATATAGTTGTAAAGACCTTATAATCGGCATTTAATAATAAGGTTGGTCAATATGGATCTGACTTTCTAGGGTCTGTGGTGGGTTTTAAAATCAATACTAATGTGGCTTTCAATGTAGATGGAGTTGAACAATTTCCCCCAAATTGACACAATCTATTCCCCCAAAAGCCGATACAGCTCTGTTAGAATGGCATCTGGACCTGCCGCCTTCCCAACCTTGACATTATTTAAATGACCAGAATGTCTGCCTCTCAACCGGTGCCTCTAGACACTCTCTTCCTACTTCCATTAGCTCAAAAAGATCCCTTTCATTCAACCAGTACCTGAGTCTATTGAGATCTGGATAAACCTCCTCTGTATATAATGCTGAAAAATGGGAGACCAAATGCTCCTGCATTTCTCCTGCCTTTTTAGATATATCCCCCGGTGATTAATAAATAGTTCCTTGATGTTGTTCCTGGTCTGTTCTGTCCTCGCCTTTCATTCAATAAGTGATCCAGGTCATTCCCCATATTCAAAAATCTTCTGAAACCTAACCTGCCATCTTTCCCTGCTCTATGTCACAAGATTAATTTTAAAATTCAGCTGCACCTCTTACATACGTATCAGTATTTTCTCTTTATCCTGAACTACCGTTGTCTGCAAATTAGACACAAAAAATGCATTTCTTGCGTCAGGGAGGTAAGCTCCATTCTTTCCATTTTATTCCTAAAATTAGCTTGATTTCTCAAGACACCCCTAAAAAAAACCTTAAAGTGTCTCACACTATAGCGAGGGGACAGATCCCATATTATTAATAAAGAATTCATCACTAGCTCTTTTTAGAGCCACTGCGATATCTGTGTCCATTGATGTCTCCAGGCCCCAACCCATCCAAAGTCCTGTGTCTTTCTTCTTAAATTAAGTCTGGACTTGGGTGTGTGTATACACTCCCTTTTGGTAGATCTATCCAGATTAACATCCAAAAAGGTATTACAATCCCCCCAAGAACGAACAGGAGTTTGGACTCTGTCAGAATCTATGCCAAAGTTGACAAAAGGAGGGATTGTCCAAGTTTGGGCCGTAAATCCTGCACATGTAACTTCAAATTCCACACACCTTAAATCTGCCAAAAACCATCTACCGGAGTTGGATGTTTTTAGGTAAAATTCTCAACTCCTACTCCTTTCCTCAGAAGGATAGCAATCCCCCCTTACATAACTCTTGATCCACCTCTACTTAGAATAAAAGATTCTATTCTCAGTTGCTATCAGATGGTGTAAGAAATGGAGGTCTCTAGTTGGCAAGGGTTTGCACCTTTGTCAAAATAGGAACCCTTCTTCCTAGTTACGATAAGGGAGTTCCACTCCTAAAATAACCCCTGCCCGCCATCTTGGTAGCTTGGCATGAGCAAAGAGGGTCTGTGCCCAGCCAGAACCAGTTCTGCCCTCTCTGGTGTGGCTTCCTGGCAGGAGGTGGAGACACCATTGTCAGAGGCAGAGCAGTCCCATTTGGGTGAAAGGAAATCTTCTCCCCCTACTCTAAACGCAGCCCAGGTCTATTCAGCCCTTTACTTACCCACCTAGGCTATCTGGAGCCACTGCTCCTCCCCAGCCCCAGTCATCCAAAACCCAGACAGTCAATCCACAACCCCAGCAGAGGCCTACTGGATAGCTGAGCAAGAAAATACCTAAAAGTGGTATTTTCAAACACAGAATGTAAAAATCACCTTCACTAAAAGATGCAGCTTTAGATTCGGAGTTCAGGCATACTAAACTTTATTTTTCTACACAGTTCCTAGGGCCAGTTATGTTTATACGACGTTATAAAAAACTCCCCATTCTGTCCAATAGGAACAGGTAGCCTTGCAATAGTGAAAAATAAAATTGGCAGTAATTCACTATCAGGACATGCCACACACACAAGGGCATGTCCTACCTTTCAAATACACTGCACCCTGCCCACAGGGGTACCTTGGGCCTACCTTAGGGGTGAATGACATGTAAGAAAAGGGAATGTTAGGGTCCAAGTCAACATGGCAGTCCCAGAGTGCACACAGGCTACACAATAAGGTATGGGGCACTGAAATCCTCCAGTCCAGCCAATACCTGGTTGACCAACCTCTGAAAGGTGGAAGGGGCATTCTTCAACCCAAAGGGTATCACTCGGAACTGGTAATGTCCTTCTGGGGTTGAGAATGCAGACCTCTCCTTGGCCCCATCGGTTAAGGCAATCTGCCAGTACCCAGAAGTTTAATCAAACGTGCTGAGGAATTAGGCAGCTCCCAATTGATCAATGAGCTCATCAGCTCTGGGGATGGGGTGCGTTACAGTTCTGGTGATGGCATTGAGCTCATGGTAGTCCACACAAAACCGCAGTTCTGGAGTGGCACTGGGTGCAGCAGCCTTTGGGACCAACACCACTGGGCTGGCCCAAGGACTGTTGGAGGGCTCGATCACCCTTAATGCCAATACCTTAGAGACCTCCTCTTTGGTGCTGGCCCTGACCCACTCAGTCGACCTATAAATCTTGTGTTTCACAGGAGGGCTGTCACCAGTGTCCATGTCATGAGTACACCAGTGAGTAACACCTGGGGTCAGTGGGGCAAACTGTCACAACAACTGGTGACAGTAGCTCTGCTGCTCTGGGGTCGGTGTAGGGGAGAGGATAAGACCTTCCACCGACCCATCATGCTCCTTGGTAGACAGGAGGTCAGGAAGAGGTTCACTCTCCTCTCCCACCTCATCATATGTCACCAAGAGCATGCTCACTTCAGACCTATCAAAGTGGGGCTTGAGGTGGTTCACCTGCAGGACCCTCAAAGGGTCCTTGGAGTCTGCAAATCCACAAGGTAGGTGACATCACTTTTGCGCTCCACCACCTCAAACGGCCCAGTTCACTTGTCCTGCAAGGCACAAGGTTCCACCAGGGCCATGAACCACAATTTTTGCCCAGTTTGAAATTTGACCAGAGTGGCATTCTGGTTATACCACTTCTTTATTTCTTCCTGGCTTGCTTCTAGGTTCTCCTGAGTGAGTTTCCTGAAGCAGGCAGTTTGGTTTATGAAGGCCAGCATGTAACTAACCACATTCTGGAGAGTTGTCCTGGGAGCTGCCTCCCTACGTCCTTCACCAAACTCAGAGGTCCTCTCACAGGGTGACCATACAGAAGCTCAAAGGGACTGAACCCAAGAGACTTCTGTGGCACCTCCTGAATGCAAAGAGAAGGCATGGCAAGAGGACATCCCACTTACGCCTCATGGGTTCTGTTAGACCCTTAATCATGCCCTTCAAGGTCTGGTTGAATCTCTCCACCAGACCATTACCATGGGGGTGGTAAGGAGTGGTAAACTTGTAGGTTACACCACACTCCTTCCACAGGGATGTCATATACTTGAATATGAAATTGGTTCCCCTGTCAGAAACCACGTCTCTGGGGAACCCCATGTGGGAAAAGATCCCCATTAATGCCCTGCCTACCACTGGCACCGTCATTGTCCTGAGAGGGATTGCCTCTAGGAACCGGGTGGCATGGTCCACCAAGACCAGGATGTACCTGTTACCCATGGGTGTCTTGGTATCCAGTGGCCCCACAATGTCCATCCCTACCCTTTCAAAGGATGTTCCAACAACTGGAAAAGGTTGGAGAGGAGCTTTGACCTTCGTTCCACTCTTACCACTTGCCTGGCAAGTTTAGCAAGACCTACAATGTCCATCCGACTGCTTCGCATTTAGGGCCAGAAGAAGTGGGTGACAAGCCTGTCAAAGTCTTGTCCCACCCCAAATGCCCTGCCAAAGGCACGTCATGACCCAGACCTAGTAGGTAGGTCCTGAAGTGTTGGGGTACCACCAGCACACGGGCTGGACCAGGCTTAGGGACCTTAGGCTCACTGTACAGGACACCATTCTCCCAGTAGATCCAATAGATCACCAGCTGCCTGGTCTGCAACCTGCCACTGCAGACCCTCCAGATAAGGGCATTCTTTTTGCTCCCTGCATAATTCTTCCCTAGTGGGACCCCTTTCTTGCTGCCAATGGGTCAGCTCAGAGATGTCACCCAGTTCAGCTACTTGTTCCCCTGTATGCACCGGGGCTTCACCCTCAAGATCCTCCTCCTCCCGGTCCGTGGGAACTTCAGGGGCCGGTTTCCCAAGCAATTTTCCCTTTTACTTGGCAGGGACCTGTGCTACTCTTTCAGGCTCCAAGTTCTTCTGATCACCTTTTCTGTCCACCATTGACACGCATGCCCACTCTGGCAACCCAAGCATCTCCAAGTGAGACCTGAGTTCAACATCCTTCCACAAGGACTGCTCCAGGTCGTTACCTAACAGACAATCTACAGGCATAGTAGGGCTCACAACCAGCCTCAAGGGACCTGGGACCCCCATTCAAAGGGAACCTGCACCACCACACACAGGTGCTCTGAGTTGTCAACAGTAACTACTTGGTGGAATGCCCCTGGGACTACCTGCTCTTCAGAGACCAGGTGACACTGGACTGAGGTCACACTGGCTCCAGTATCTCTGAGATCCTCTACCCTTTTCCCATTGATGGTCACCCAGGTGCTGTATTTCTTTGTGTTAGGGGGCATCTGGTTTCCTGGGACCGTCTCACTGTCCCCTAGAGAGACAAGGGTCATTTCTGCTGATCCCCACCCTCCTGTGGGCACCCCTCCTCCCCAAGCGCTACACTAGCCAACATCTTTGACTGCCAACCGGTGGGGGGCTGGGTCCTCTTGGGACACTTGGGGTCTCCCTTTAAGTGACTCACCTGATTACATGCAAAACATTTGCGGGGGCCTGTCTCAGCAGACTTTCCTGAAGAGACCACTGCTTTCTTACCTCCTGGAGGATGGGAACCTTTACCCTGGGTGTTAGTTTGGGCTCTTTAGAGAACTCCTGTGCTTTACCCTTGTCCCCCCAATTTTCTGCTGGGGACCCTGCCCACCTTTAGCTAAGTCTCCCCTAAACGCTTTCTTGTGGACCCGGGTACTCAACTAGCGGTCTGCCTCCATAACAAGCTTCCTGGAGTGAGTTAGCTTACTATCAACCTAGTGCTGGCGCAGATCTGCAAAACATAGACTATACAATTGCTCCCATGTAATCAAATTATAGAGCCCCTGAAAATCTGTTACGTTACGGCCCTTTACCCAGCCATCTAGTGACCTGCAGAACGAATCTGCACATTCCAATGAAGTGTTCATCAGACTTTTTACTGGACCTAAATTCATCCCTGTACTTTTCAGGAGTGATGCATACTTAGTGAGGAGAGTGTCCTTCATGTCAGAGTAGGTGAAGTTCTGCCCCTTACCCAAAGCTATCAGGTTACCCCTTGCTTCCTCTGGAAAGAGAGGCCATAACCCTGCCCCTCAATTCTTTTCAGGGACCCCATTCATGTGAATGGACGACTTGTACCCTTTAAACGACCTCATTATGTTAACCCCCTTCTTGTACTCTTTACCTACATTCTTGGGGATGTGCACAATCCTATCTGCCTGCACTGAAAAGTTGCTGCCACCACTCGTGCTGGATTTGCTCCGTAAATTCTAGCTCCTTGAGCCCACGCTCATGGTCTAATTCCATCCTTTGTGACTCCATTTTGAGCCTCTCAAGCTCCATCTCATGTCTCCTAGCTTCCCTTCTGTCCTCCCGCTCCTCTGGGGACAAACCACTGCTACCTGGCCTGGAGGGAAGGGACCCCCCAACACCACATCTTCCCTTGGCGTGGGCTCCTCCACCCCTCCACTAAGATCTCCAGACTGCTCGCTGGCATGTTTGGCTGCTAACCAGGCCCTAAGCGCATTTTGTAGCTCCTCCTTCCTGGTGAGGCCTCAAACTTGGACCATTAGGTTTTTACAAATAGCCTTCAACTCCTTGATGCTGTAGGCTTCCAACCTGTCCTCCTCAAAGGCCACCTCCATGGATGTAAGTGATGATGCTGCTGTGTCGGGGATAATGCAGTAGGAAGTTAAAGTTCCAAAATGATGGTATCACAAAAATAGACCAAAAACAGTATGTGGCACGTTATGGTCTGCGATATGGTAGTAGTGCACACCAATCACTGTAAGTCAAGTGCAAACATAAGTCCTATCAACATAAGTCCTATCCTCACCGCTGACAACCAATGTTAGAAATGGGGATCTCTAGTTGGCAAGGGTTTGCACCTTTGTCCAAAATAGGGACCCTTCTTCCTAGTCAGGATAAGGGAGTTACACTTCTAAAATAACCCCAGCGACCCCCTTGGTAGCTTGGCATGAGCAGTCAGGCTTATCTTAGAGGCAGTGTGTAAAGCATTTACTTCAGTTATCAAAATAACCTTGATAAACAGCTCCTTGAAGTCGATTGCTCCCTCTGGGGCTATCACATCGATGTGAACAAACAAATCCAAACAGTTCTGCCTGACAGCGATGTCGCGGACCAGCTACGATGTCGGGAACATGTGCAAAACAGTACCTTTAGAAATGCAGGGTGTCAGCGACCTCTTGTTGAGCTTGTTGACGGTGTCAGGTTACTTTTTCTTCTCTTGCATCACAAAACACACAGTTCCCAGTGCTGAGGGCAGAAGAACTTGAAGTCTTTGCTGTTGCTGAGACTTCTTGAACAGGGGGCAAGCTCTACCTCAAGCCCTTGGAGAAACTCACAAGAATAGATTGCAGAAAGTCCAGTCCAGGCCTTTCACTGCCCAAGACAGAAGCAGCCACTGTAGGCCAACACAGCAAAGCACTCAGCAAAGTGGTAGTTCCTCATAACAGCTTCTCCAGCTCTTTTTTTTGGCAGTCCCCTTTGTCCAAAAGAGTTCTAAAGTTCAGGGCTTTGGGCCCCACTTTTTATTGCCCCAAATCATTTTTCCTCTCAGGCAGAGAATGTCTGTGCCCAACCAGAACCAGTTCTGCCCTCTCTGGTGTGGCTTCCTGGCAGGAGGTGGAGATGGCATATTCAGAGGTAGACCAGGCCCATTCAGGTGAAAGGAAATCTCCTCCCCCTACTCTAAATGCAGCCCAGTTCTATCCAGCCCTTTTCTGACCCACCTAGACTATCTGGAGCCACTGCTCCTACCCAGCTCCTGTCATCCAAAACCCAGACAGTAAATCCACAACCCCAGCAGAGGCCTAGTAGATGGCTGAGCAAGAAAATTCCTACTTTCTAAAAGTGGTATTTGCAAACACAGAATGTAAAAATCACCTTCACTAAAAGTAGACATGACAGTCCCAGACTGCACACAGGCTCTGCAATGGCAGGCCAGAGTTACATTTACAGGCTGTTTGTGTAGGCGGCATACTCCAGTGCTGCAGCCCACTAACTCTTTTTGATTAAAGACAAGGGAAACCCAGAAGGTAACCAAGGACCTAGGGTATACATTTTTGAGGAAGACAGTGGTCCTTGTTGGAGATAATTCAAGAAACAAGAAATGATTATAGAATTAAATCAATTCTATATATTCGCTATCCAGCCGGATAGTACAGTTTAATAATAATTATTGTCAAAAGACGAACGTAATGAACAGTGGGATATAGTCCTGTATCCAAAAATCACATAAATACACAGAAGGTGACAAATTAACAATTTACAAAAAACAAAGCAAACAGGCGAAACAGAAAGAGTTGCTTGTACTCCAATGTAAAAGATAAGACAAGCACGATACGTAGCAACAACCGTTACACATAATCACAGGATTGTTTGTGTGCCACCGCGCTCCGCATCCGTCCATCTATTTCCCTGGACTTCCTGCCCTCCGGCATCGAAACCACCTTCTATACTAGTGATTGACCATTAGCGAGAAATTTCTGGTTCCGGTTGCTGCTACTGCTGTTGCGAGCGCTGTTGTGAGCGCTGTGAGCATCCTGCGAGGCCCTAGCCTGCCTCGTTCAGCACCCCGATCCTGCCGCCGCCATCCCCGTACTCCCGTCATGGGTGGCCGGGCTCGTGGAAATATGAAAAAAGCCCACTGAAGCCCAGAAAAAAAAGCTTGAACTTGCCGCGCCTGCTTGGGGCTGGCGGCATCCCTTCTCTGCCTGGCCGGAGGTTCCGCCTTGGCTTTTGATAGGTCGGCAAGTCAACAGGCCGGCTGGCTGGCTGCTGCTCTTCTGCTCCTCCGCTCTCCCGCTCCCGCTGTTGAAAAGAGCGGTGCCGGCTAGGATCTGGCAAGGTGTTGTTGCTGCCGCTGACTTTCACCACTTACAGTGTTACCCTCATCATCGCTTCTCACCGTTTACAGCGCCTCACCCGCACTCAGCCCTGCCCTGCTGTTGGTATCACCCCCTCCTGCCTCCACTCCTACCGTCCTGTAGAGGAGAACAGAACGGAACAGAACAAAATTGTATATCTACCTAAGAGGTTCCAAGAGCTCCAGAGTACATCTACAGCGCACTTAGGAACAACGGAGCAACGGAGCAACGGTTTTGTGGGAGACCATTGGGTAGTGGCTACGGCGAGTGTGTGGAGCAGGGCGCAGAGCAGGTGAGAGCAGCGAGCAGCGGGGTGAGATCTGTAAGCGGGGGGTTATGGGGGCTCGCAGTGAGTCATCTATCATCATCATCGGGCATCTGATCAAAGACCTTAGGCTGAACCCCTCCCCTGCGTCCCCCTGCGTCCTCATGGGAGACCTCCCATCATGAGCTTATACGAGCTGTAACGAGTTCTGATCCAAGTGACTTAAGTTGGGCCCAGCTTCCCCCCGTTCCGTCCTTGCCTCCTCCTCATCCTCACCGCCCACAGATGGCTTGTGCCAAGTGAGTTATCAAGTGACCAACTTAAATCCAACAGCAACGAGACAGAATTTAGTTACATCACAACAACGAAGAAAAACTGACGTCGGTCAGATACTAAGGTTACTTGGGGATAAAACAAGTAAACAATACCAGTAAAATAAACTAGCATATTAACTGGGGAAACATGAGGTCCGGTAGAGTAAGAAAGACCCTAACTACCCCTAAATTAAAGCAAAAAGCAATAAAATCAATAAAAAGGAAAAAATTGTTCGACAATGGGAGCAAGGTCGATGACCCCCTTGGCTCTGATTCAGACTCCCAAAAAGCCAAATGTGGGAAGCTTGAGGACAATAGCGACTTATCACCACTTGAAGAGAGTTGTAGCTCCTCAATAACTCCCCAAATGACAGTTTAGTACACTCCAGCCCTCGCAGAATTTCCCACAAATCCTCTTCAAACCAGTTCAGGACACCATCTAAAGAAACGCCTAAAGACACTAAGTCAAACCTAGTGGCCAACGTAAGGCCGAGTTCGGCAATACAAAATTTAATTATAATAGAGGGCTCCTCCCAACGGACGCCTCCACATTACCTCCAGCCCAAGATTTACACTAAATTTGCATTTCTGAAAGATCCAGGCACAGTAATATTTTCAAAAACTAGCGGTATTAAAGGTTTGCAAACTCCTCTGCAACCAAGCAACTTCAATTTGCTCCCTCTGTCCGACACAAAACTAAATCTAAAACAAACAGTAGTACAAATCCATGCGATGGACCCACAAAAACTACAACAAAAACAACAACTAGAATCTAATGGAACAATCAACAGCAGGTCCACTAAAGACCAAGAACTAAATGACAAACTAGAAGAGAAAAGAGACCTAGACCTAGACCTAGAAAATGTAGCGGAACCTGGGACCACTATTCATAAAACAGAACCAGGGGATTCCGCCAAATATATTGATAACATACAGACACAATACTCAACACTATTATACTCACAGGCAGGTACAGGGTCCATTAGGTCCCCCTCCAACAAAACTGCCGAAGTCCCCCAGTTAACGGCAATAAGACAACCTGAGATAGCCACAGTAACATCACGCCAGCAAGAAGCGCCAGAAAAAGGCATAACTACTAAATCCAAACAGCATCTTCTAAAGACAGAGGAATTCTACCCTCCGGTTAACCCTCAAAATTCGGAACAATAGGACCAATTGCTAAAGCACACTTAAGTGCCTACCAGGCAAGTTCAAATAACATAGTAGATCAAAAACCCAAGGCACTTAGCGCGCAAATTACCAGCGACTCTCCTCAACACTGGTCAATTACTCAAGAGAACGAAGCAATAACAATTGAAGAAAACATCCCGCTGGGGTATAGTCAGGTGACCCCCCATAACATCCACTATAACTCCAATTGCAACATGTCCTTTCTAGCTTCTGAAGAGTGGGAGGAGCTAGTTGCTTCATATACCAATGACTCAAAAACTAAAACAAACAGTGTAAAGATAGAACCTAGTGACAAAAGCAAATCGACCGAAGACACATTTTGGTAAACAGTACTAAGCACGATGCAACATTCAACTGCAGCATTACAATATCAATCCCGTAAAATGGACTTACAACTGACAGTGCTTCAAACCTTAGCAGATTTCACTTCTGTAATTGATAGGAAGCTGGCTGACCTAAATGGATTGATAAAGAGAGGGCAAGAAGCAGCCCTCAACGACAAATTACTTCAGCAAGAATGTACCTGTGCCCCAATTGTAGACAAACTATCCATGTTACCAACATTACTGAGCGATTTACTATCTATTGCAGTAACAACTGTAACTCAAACAGCGGAAAGCCCGGACTTACCTACAAAGGGGGAAATAAAAACTGAACCCCAACATACTGAGAAGTTAATTTTAAACAGGACTGACAAAACAGGAGAGAGCTGGGTCTCGCAATCTCCTAACATAGCCACTCCAGAAAAAGTAATAATAGAATCACCTGAATCAACTAATAAAATTACACCAACGAATATCCGTCGTAGGAATAAAAGGAAGGGGAGGACAAAGAAAACTACTGCTCCGGCCCAACATCTGATCAATTGGTTACCACAGCGACCAGTAGTCACGAATATCAAAGTTACAAACAATCAACGCTCCCCAGTTTTACTATTGGAAGAAGGCACAAAAGACGACTCTATACAACTGCAAAAAACACCGCTAGGGGATTCGCACTCTTTACCAAAAACGAAGCAATTAGAGGCTTGTGCTCAAGTAAGGAAAAAAAACAATCCCAGCAGTCATTTAGAAACACCCATAAATCCCAATGTTCAGGAGCTTACACATACAATAAAAGCTCCAAGCAAGTCTCCCCAGGTCTGCAACCTACAAACGGTAGATGAGAGACAAATAACACCAGAGCCCACGAACAGAGAGTCACGTCACTCACTAACGAAAAACCCACAGCTAACTAGAGACTCAGAAGAAAAAATTTGGGATCGCCAAAGCCAATTACCAACTATTGTTGACAGCATCTATAATAAAACTAATATCCCTGACATCTTTAGCTCACATCAGTTTAAAACCGTTACTAGTTCCCACCCCGAGCCCTCGACCCAGGAATCTGTTCAAGAGGAGGAGCCCGACACGATCATCTTTGCCCCCAATACAAGTCGCGAGGCCGTGCAGACATCTTAAATAGAGGGAACATGCTACGGCTCCTGCAAGCCATCCCAAAGTTAGCCAAAATTCACACTTCCGATTTATTGTGCGTTGAGTTTTTACCAAAGAACGGCCTGCCAAACTCCGAATCCTCCAAAACTAGATGGAAAACACCGGAGATAGCTAGTAGAATTATCCAAGAAAGTAAAAGATTTCAAAGCTGGGGGATTTCCCTAAAATTAGTACCTAAACCACAATACCCAACTCCGTTTTTAACCACAGACTGTCAATTCAGACCTTCGACTTCAGTTCTAGGGGGAGCAAGGGGCCGTTCCCCAACAGACGGCCAATCCCGTGCAAAGGAACTTTTGTCAATGAACGGAAGGCAGGGACTACAACGTACAATCCTTTTAGCGCAACCAAATTGACATAGGACGCCCCCTCAATCACACCTTCGACTGGGCAACAATGAAGTTAAAATCTGTACCTGGAATATCAACGGCTTAAACTCCAAATTAAGCGACCACGACTTTTTGAACTATCTTAAATTCGACATCATTTTACTCCAGGAGACCTGGGAAGATAAACCCTTCGACTTACAGGGCTACACTTCCAGCTTTACCGCGTCTACCAAGGGATCCATTTTTGGACGCCGTTCGGGGGGTCTACTCCTCCTCTCTTCCATAACAAAAATTGGAGAAATGTACCCCATAAAAACTTACATCTCCCCTCCAAGTTGTATTCAGGCCTCAATGGTTAAGTTGATTCTTAACCAGACAGCACAGAAGGTAATATTGATAAACATCTACCTACATCCCAAACACAAACTACAATCATCGAAGGAACTGATTAAAGAAGTTACAAGAGTAATGGGAGAAGCGGACGTAGACAATGTTATTTTGGCAGGAGATTTTAATATGCACCTTTTAGGGAACAGCCAGGAAGACGAGCTCGCGCAAGACCTGACTGGTATATGGGGAATCCCGATTCAAGGCCCCTCGAAGGAAATCAAACCAGCGAAGAGTTCAAACTACCTTCTCTCAGAATTAGAACGCCTAAACTTGAGGGCAGTAAATGGCCGTTTCAAGGGGGATAATCACCCGGCGCCTACATACCATTCAGTCAAAACATCTTCTTACCTTGACTTTACATTCACTACGTTATCCATGTTTGACAGGATAGCCTCATTCCAAATAGGCAAAAACACACTTAGTGATCACATGCCACAAGAAATGATACTTCAAGCAACCTCAACATTATTCTTGGAGGCTGATAAATCTATCATTTCGGTAGGAACAACAAACCTCAAACGTATAAGGTGCAACTCAACAAATATAGAAACAGCAGCAGCTACAGCTAAATAAGTGCTTAAGCAAGTACAGGAAAACCTAAGTCATCCGTTGGAAAGTTGGGAAAAATTCATTTGTACTCTTGGCGACAAATTTCCTACCAAAACAGGCCCAAAACAAAAGAACGTAAACGTTCCACCAATGACGATAGTAAAGAGCCCAGTCTCTAAGAAACTGAAACTAACAATAAAACAATTATTACGACAACTCCGGCGAACACCGGGAAATCAGAGCCTGCAGCAGTCTCTACGTGATTCAAAGGCCCTTTTTAAGAGAAGAAGATGGATCAGGAAAATGACCATGAATAATGAACTTTGGGCCAGACTTCTTCACGACGCAAAACAGAAAAACAGCGCCAAATTTTGGCAATCTTTAAATAAATTACATCGGCCAAATCACCACGGAATCAACTCTCACATCACTGAAGAGGCCTGGATAGAATTTCTCTCTAACCATTTCAATGACATAGAACAAACAGCTACATACCCCAAATGCCTAGGATCTGAGAGTTCCAGCAGGATTGCAAAAGAGCCAACACTACATTGCCCACCTTCTTCTGAGGATAGCGAAAGAACAGTGCCACACCAACAACAATGGGTAACAACTAGGCCTGGGCGGTAAATTCCGTTCCGTTCGCGGAATTTGCGGAATTTGGGTAATTTCGCGTTCCGCGGAGAATGCGAAATTGCCCAAAATTCCACTTTCCGCGACTTCGCGAAATTTTTGCTTGTTCGCGTTCTCAAAATGCGTGTTCGCGAGATATTTCTCCCCGAGCACGCAAACATCGATTGTGAACAGGAAAAAAGCATCGCGAACAAGCAATTCCGCGTGTTCGCGGAATTTCTGCGTGTTCGCGGAGATTTTTTACCGTTTCGCGAAGATTTGAGTAACGCGATTACGCAAATTCCGCCCACTTTAATCTCTGCACAAAAAAAATACACGGAGACTAGTGGAGGAGTATACCATCCAACAGATAAAGAAACAAATAGCAAGGGGCCGACATGCCACAGCCCCCCGCCCCAATGGCATTCCACCAATGCTGTTCAAAAATGACCCGGACTACTGGAGCAATGCACTTGAACCTGTCTTTAAGTACGCAGTCAGAAACTCTATAATTCCTGAGTCATGGAGAGGCTCAATTATAAGCTCAATTTATAAACAAGGAGCAAGGTCTGTGCTGAAAAATTACCGCCTGAGAACCCTGATTGACATCGACGCCAAATACTTCTCAGGGCTCCTCCTAAACGACCTAACTATCTGGGCCGAAGAGAATCATATAATACCGCCAACACAAACAGGATTCCGGAAAAGGCAAGGTACAATAACCAACATAATGGCCCTGACCTTGCTCATGGACGCAGCTACACAGGGAAAATACCCGCTTTTTCTTTGTTTTATAGATTTTGTTGCAGCATTAGACCTTGTCGATCAAACAAAACTTTGGCAAAAACTGGATGGCTGGGGGATCCCTCCAACTCTTTTACACCAACTAAGGAACCTCCACACCAACACATAGGTCAGGATAAAGCTCGGCGAAGGATTACATATATAAAAAAAAATCCTCACCACAAAAGGGCTTAAACAAGGGTGCGTTCTAGCCCCCCTGTTATTCAATCTTTTTTTAGCAGACCTTCCGGGCGAGCTGAACAGCTGTGTAGCCCTCCTCCCAAAACTAGGGAATTCCACTTTGTCAAACCTGTTATACGCGGATTACCTAGTCTTGATAAGTAGGACCCCAATTGGACTCCAGCATCTACTGAACGTAACTTACAAATTTTCGCAAGAAAATGCACTAAAATAAATTTCAACAAGACAAAAATGATGACAGTTAATTATCACAAGAAGAAACATCTCAACTGGTTTCTCGACGGGCATCGTTTGGAACAAGCAGTAAGCTACAAATATCTAGGGATAATATTGGATCAAAATCATTCATCAAAACCGCAAATAGAATCGCTGCGGAGAAAGGGGGTAATGACCTGCCTAGCCATAAAGCCCCTAAAGAAGCTTTTACCGGATCTGGCGTTTGACCCTCTGTTAAGGGTCTTACAAGCTAAACTCCAGCCACAATAACTTACGGAAGCGAAGCACTGAAGGGAAAAGATGCAACAACTCTTGACAACATAATATCCAATTCATACCGAGCGATCTTTCAACTCCCCAGAAGGGTTTCCCCGGACCAAATACGTTTGGAATTTGGGCTTCAGAAACAGTCACTGGAACGCATGGGAGCATATGTGAAATGTTGGTATAAAATCAAAGGCGACGGAAAAGGAACCCTGAACGACCAACTTTGGACAGAACTTTCCCACCCAGGAAAATCACCAGCAAGCTGATACCTTCAGGAATCTATTATGCATCTAGGTTTAACAGACTTGGGGGACGTCCCGGCGAATCATTTCACATTTAAAAAATCCGTAACAAAGGTAATCCGCTTATTATCTGCAATAGAGGACAAAAAAACATTAGCCAAATGATCGCATGGCTGGATGGTCCTAAACACATGTAACATGCTAAAACCCCAGCTCTACCTGAAAATTGGAATAAAAAATAACACCAAGGAAAAATTCCTAAAACTCTGGCTGGGGGTTGGCCCCTTTAATCAATTTATGCCACCTTGGGAGAGAAAGGGAGGAGTCCAGCCTTGTTGTTTATGCGGCGGCGGTGTTGAAGACGCAATTCACGTCATATGCACCTGCAATAAGCTAAAAGATATAAGGATCACCCTGCTAAAGCCAGCGTTCAAACAGTAAGGAGTCAGATTGTGCATACAAGCGGTAATGTTGTGTTTCAACCCTGAGCTGGTCCAGCTAAACTGCCAGCTAATTAAATATCTTGACATAACTGCAAAAAGACTGAAACACAGGACCGAGCAGCCCAATGATTACTTATTACAAAAACTGACATAATCATCACCAGATCGGACACAGTCGAAATAATACTTACAGTCAATATGACTAACGTGCAGAATGTTTTAATAATTTCTGCACTTTTTTCAAACGTGTCGTAAACTTTTGCAAATCACTCTAATTATCGTTGCTAACAAAAAGTTGGGAATTTTTTATAATTATTTTATCAAAAACTGTAAGATATTTTATTTTTTTGTGTATGCAATGGTTTCAATTAATCAAGCATAATAAATAAACAAACAAACCTTCTATACTACGATTAATTTCAGGTCCTCGCTCCAAGTGTCCCACAATTATTAACAAAATCGGGGCCAGGAATTCAAGCGCCGCTGACACTGCTCCAATTAATCATAATTAAGTGCCCGCTTCAACATGACCCGTGTGTCTTTCGATAACTCCGGATATACACTTCCAGACATTCATCAAGTTTTCTAATTGTTCAGGCCAACAGTATTACTGTCCTGATGATGATCCCAATGATTCTTTAATAGGGATCGAAACGTCGTCGACATTTTTTAAAAACACCGTGCATACAAACAATCCTGTGATTATGTGTAACGGTTGTTGCTACGTATCATGCTTGGCTTATCTTTTACATTGGAGTACAAGCAACTCTTTCTGTTTCGCTGTGTTTGCTTTGTTTTTTGTAAATTGTTCATTTGTCACCTTCTGTGTATATATGTGATTTTTGGATACAGGACTGTATCCCACTGTTCATTACGTTCGTCCTTTGGCAATAATTAATAATTCTTATTAAACTGTACTATCCGGCTGGATAGTGAATATATAGAATTGATTTCGTTTTATATTCATTTCTTGTTTCTTGAATTATCTCCAACAAGGACCACTGTCTTCCTCAAAAATTGCAGCCCACTAACAGCATTTGATTTACAGGCCATGCCACACTCAATGCACTTTACTACGGACTGACAAGTAAATCAAATATGCTAATCATGGAAACACCAATCCATAACACAATTTACAACAGGAACACCTGCACTTTAACTCTGATCAGCAGTGAGAAAGTGCGCTGAGATACTAAACCAGCAAATCAGAGTAAAACCCGGGGGATCAGAAAGCAAAAACTCAGGGGAGACACGCCAAAAGATGCCAAGTCTAACAGATGGGTTTCCTGTAAAATCATAATATGAGCATTATTCCCCTCAAGGTACAAAAGCACCAGTCTCTCCCTTCCCCTTCGCCGCCCCCTTGTCATGAGGTAATTGACATTCCAAGTCATAAACCGTATCTCTTTGCCTATCTCCATGTATTCTCTGACCATCTCCACCTAGAATTCCCTTTGCCACAGTTGATGCCAACAGTTATAAATACCACAGTTTGGTGAGCTTGGGGACTCTTTTTTTTTTCTTTTTTTTATCTCACTGCGCCCCACCCGGTGACCCTTCCCAACCCCCATCATGAGGGACCCTCCCAGTACTGATTGGCATAGTACATGCCCTAGAGACATGCTAGGAGTGAGAAAAGAAAGTAAAAGAATGACAAAATAAAATTAAAAAGAAACTCACTTAATCACAGTTACCCCCCCGCCTTCGCCTCTTCTGTACATTATACAAAACATCACTTCAAATATTGGTTGCCCCTTTGCTAGAATCGATCAATGTATCCACATCTTCCAAAGACTGGTAATTATACATTTTATTATTCCATACAATGCGTAACATTGCCAGAAATTGTATTTGCACCTTAACCCCCAATTTATGAAGCTTGTCCATTCTCCTACTGAGCTCCCACTGCTGCTGATCAGTTGTCTTACACGCATCGGGCCTTATTGTGAAAGAGAAGTCTTTAGCTGTAAAGGGATCGTTTTTTAAGGATATACCCAGGACAACCTCCTTTGTTGTATAGGATAGGAAATTTACCAAGATCTGCCATGGTTTTTGGCATTGTAGATTTCTTCTGAAGGGATCCCTATGTACTCTCTGTATTTCCTGTTCGAAAATTGATGTCAGGCCTGTCCTTGAGAACCATATCTTGGAGTAATGCTACTGCAAACATTCATGTCTTCACCTTCCGCTACCTCTGGGACATTCAAAATTCTCTGATTATTACTCTGAGAATGGTTTTCAATCCTATCAAGGTCCTCTTTCAGCCCTCGATTCTGTTTAGTAAGCAGCCTTAATCTGGTTCCATTCTTCTGTGCATCTTGTTTGACCAATACAACCTCTTCCTCTAATACCCTTCTTCTTATGGCTACCTCAGTTAACTTCCGAGTTAGGGCTAAACAAGTGGCTTGGATCCCTGTTTGATTGATCCCAGACACCTCAAATCTACTCTTAATTTGTTTTAAGGCCCTGGAGAATAGCAGTGAGCGACTCCTCAGTCCGTGCCCCTACTATCTCCTGGTCCTTTGGCTGACTGGGTTCTGCTGATTGAGGGTTTCCCCTCTGTTGATCTCCCTGGCTAGACTCAGCCATCTGCTCCTGCTGATATAGGCAAGAAGGGCTTCATATCAGTTCTCAATGTTGATTTGTGGGGCATACTGAGTTAGACCCACTAACCCAGGTTCTGTGGCAGGTTTGTCCTCGCTGGATAAACTAGACATGCTGGTCGACCCTGTAAGAACTTCTGTAAAAACCAAAAGAAACTCCTTGTTCTGGGCCTGTGCCTGATCAATCCCCCCCCCCCCCCTTTTGGTAATCCCTTCATTACACTGGTGTAGTGTTGGGAAAGCCATTACTTTAAAATAAGAATTAAAGGACCATGGGGCATATTATCAAGGACGGCGTTAAAATTATCACCGGTTTAGCGGCTGAAAACTGCCGCTAAAGCGGTGATAATGGGCTTGATAATATGCCCTGGAGAATTCCAATAGAAGCCCAGGTTCACACCAGAACATGAGCTTCTATTGGAATTCTCTGCGGCATATTATCAAGCCCATTATCGTCGCTTTAGCTGCAGTTTTCTGCTGCTAAACCGGCAATAAGTTTTAACGCTGTCCTTGATAATATGCCCCGGTGTTATTTTAATCGAGGGGGCAGGAGCTTTTTTATTCCTTCTCACCTTATAGTTTGAATCCCAGGGGGGGCACCCATAGTACTTTTTTGCAGCTATATACTGACTGCAGTGACTACTGAGGAAAGATCCACCTCAGGACTTACTATGGCATTGGCAACAGCTTGATTACAGAGTGTATACCTTGTTATTTTACTCGATCCCCTCTTATTCATACAGGCAGGTTTATTAGTCTTCTGTAATGCCTCCACTGTGGCCTGTCTCCTCTGCCTCTGCCTAGTTAGACCCTCCACCAGCATTCTCCATCATGTACCTTTCCCTAGAGCTTGGCTCTCCTTCCTAGCCCAGCCATCGGGGCTTGTAGTGACACTGCCTCTGGGAACCCTGGCGAACGCTGTCCTTCCCAGTAGTTCCTTCACAGCTACCCTCCACCGCGGTTGCCATGCACTGGGCGTCTCATCGAAAGATAGCTCCTTAGGCATGTGGGCCCATAAAAACTCCAAAATTAAACCGGTACAAGTAGTCGGGAATCCTTAAAATACTCACAACATCACAGTAAGTAGATCCCCCCTCCCGGGAGCTCGCAAACATCTAGTGTGCGGCCACCAAGTTACCCGCCTTTCGTCCCCCTGCAAAAACAAAACTAAATGCACAAGTTCAAGTGCATTATGGTTGGAGTGCATTTTAAGCACACATCCATGGTCAAAATCTGTTATATGGAAAACAAATATCTTAAAAGGAATAGGCACATAATCAAAATTTGATTTTAGTTGAGCTGCATGAATGCATGTCAGATAACATGTTGAACCTTTGCAGTTATTGTTCTTGCCCGCCTTATTTCTTACCTGCATTCTTTCCTTCTTTCTTTCCTTCTTTTTCTTTCTTTGTTTCTTTCTTTTTGCAGCTAATGCAAGACTGGTATATTTTCTTATGTCTGTGGTTTAATTTTAGCAAAATTATGTGCATAAGATAGGGCCATGTGTATGATGCATTTTTGTGGTCCCAAACAGCCCAATCGGGCCATTTGTGGCTGCAAAAATGCATTTTGGTATGTATGAATTCCAATTTGGAATTGCGAACACATGCTGATTTGGTATTAGGAAAGGGCGTGTTCAGGGCGTCACTTCCTAATACTGAATCGCAGTAGTATGTAGGAATGTGATTTTTGCGTTTCCTAATGGGTCTCAAATTATTACCTACCTCATGGATATTAATGAGGTATGACGATTTGCGACCCATTAGTAAACGCTAAATGAAACTCATGGAGTTTCATACATTCAAATAACAATTACATAATTGTGATTTGCAGAGAATGTCAATTAGGTGATTGGCATGCCTAATAATGATATATATGCCACATAGTTACTTATATGGCTGAAACCCAGACTTTATCTATTAGTCTGTGGTTGGTGCCATTCAAATTTTTCGTCAACCCACTGCAGCATGCATTAAGGGGCATTGTAACAGACCACTTCAGCTATTGTCTGACTTCATTACGGGTTAAAGCATCTAACTCTTTCAGAAGAAAGACGTACACACACACAAAGTAGTTCCCTTCAGTGCCAGAAATTAATACTAAAACTATTTTTGGGGTCCATAAGCAAAATGAGTGCAAACTCAAACATTTAATGTATTATCCATTTATATTTTTGTATTTATTTTTCTCTTGTTAAAGAGTTTTGACATTGCTAAGCTCAATAATTTGTTTATTTTGAAAACGTCCAAGACGGTTAGGTCTCACGAACGTGCCTCCGCAACAAAAACTGTTTGCTACAAAGTGAGGGTGGATGGTACAGGCTCGTCTCTACCGGCTTCGACACTAAGCCCCATAAGAAATTACAGGACAAAACCCTCCTGTCCTGTCTTCAATACTGAAACCCTAACATTTCTGGGGGTCTTAAAGCAAAATGAGTGCAAACTCAATAATTTAATATATTATCCACTTATAATTTTTATTTTGTTTTCTTTCAATCAAGAGATACGTTTGCTAGGCCAACACATATTTCACGACAACATGTCACTTCATTAGGGCCACAAGATATATTTGATGTACAAATGCCAATTTGGACAATTTGGCACAATGTTTTAAAGATATAGGGATCAATGATGTGCTCTTAATATGTATCATAAATGCTGTTTTTAAAGTGTGCTCTGTATACTGACATTCTAGTGCTCTTCCAAATAGTTGTATTCACACAGAATTATAAGTACGATGGCCGATAGTCAGAGCGGATGATAATTCATAATCTGATAGTTTCAATACCATATTTAATTCTTGGTCCTGTCCTGCTTCGATTGTTGTCTTGTCCTGACACATTTGCTGTTTCTTTCTCCTTCTGCTCCTTTGGTTTCTTCGGACGGTGGTTTCCTGTCAATGTCCTTTCTCGCTAGAGATGCTGCTGTTCGTTCTGCTTTCTGCCTTCTGTGTAATTCCTGTGTAAAAAAGGACATCGAGGTAGAAGAAGAGAAGAGCTGGTGGAGGGTTCACTATCAGTAGTAAAGCTGGCTGAAAAGCTCAAAAATAAATTCAGAACTACATTTCTCCTTCATATGACGCGAGTCTTTCTTTTTGTATGAATCTCCATCATATTTTTAAATTCCTGAATTGCAATCTTGAAAGTCTCATTCTAACTTTGTTAATTTCTTATTTTTCATCTCATCTTGATATTCATCAAGTATACTACCTAATATCTCATAGTTTTTTATTGTTAGATCCTCACATTTCAAGTCCTCTATTTCTTTATTCATTCTGGTGATGTCACTTTGTAGTCTGATTATGGTGAGTTCTGCTTGTTTAATGAGCACGACGGTAATCAGGTCAAAAGAAGCATTTTGTAACTTTAAATGCCATTTTTCGCCCATTTCATCCATCATATCTTCTGTTGAAGGAAAAAGATTTATACCTAACCCTCTCAGTATTAATTTTCTCTCCCAATATTGCCTTAGGGAGAAATACAGTAAAAGGTGTTTTTGAGACCTCAAAATATATTTTGCATTTAGCGATTTTTTTTTTTTTTTTTTTAGATTGATGAGGGCCCAGCATATATTCAATCAGTAACATTTTTCAAAACCATGACAAAACACAGCAAACACTGCCAGAATGGTGGTGGCCATCGCCAGACCCATTGGCTTTGCCACTGCTTGTTAAGATTTTAATGGCATTCATCTTAAATAGAAAGGACATATTTAATACTAAGTGATAAAACACGAGTGTTTCAACGTTTTTGGGTCATACAAGGTGAAAACGTGCCCTGGTATATGCTGACCCTACCAACATGTTTTGCAGTGAAAATTCAGGCTTGTGATTGAAATACTAGTGGTGTATTTTAAGTACTTGTACAGTTAATAGGAAAACAAACAATTAGTTTAATGTATTAATGAACAAGAAATATTAGGTTGGCTGCCTCATTTTACGCACCCCTGTGCCACTGAAAAGAGTGTCATTAACTGAAATATTCAAAGTAGCAGTCAGAAAAAAGGAAAGCATGCATAGGTCAACAAGTTTAAAAAACTAGCAACAGTTTATTTGGTCTTTGAACATGCATCAACAGCTGCTGGGAAAAAAGCATATCAAGGGGATATTCATCACATTTTGTGCATCACCACTCTTTCAAGTTTGCATAAGTGTGCAATAGCACACTCCTCATCTCTACTTCCAGCGACACTGAGACTCTGGGGGAAATTCTCAAGGACCAGCGATACCTACTGCAAGCGCCAGTTAGCAGCAGTTTTTCTATCGTCGCCTAGCCCTGAAAACTATCGCCATGTTAGCGATGTATTACCAAGCCGTCACTACATGGCGAAAGTATCAGGGAACGGCGGTGAAAACTGCCGCTAACATCAGCGCGATGGCGATCGGAAATCGGGCGTTAGCAAGCGATAACTAAGGTTGGGCCCATTAGCGGCAAACAAACTCATGCTAGTCAGCCCAACATGAGTTTTTTTTGTCTGTAATGCAAAAAATAGTCAACCTCCATTGTAAAATAGGCAGACAAACCAATAAACTGCAGAATGGAACAGCCAGGGCCTAGTGCACCACACATCAACAACCCCTGCATGCCAGCCAACATCCAGAATGACCAGTATGAGAACCTTGTTGCCTCGTTGGACCTGCGCCTGGAGCCTGGATACCTCCTGGACCTGCGCCTGGAGCCTGGATGCCTCGCTGGACCTGCACCTGGAGCCTGGATGCCTCGCTGGACCTGCGTGCGGAGCCTGGCTGCCTTGATAAACCTGTGTCTGGAGCCTGGAATGGGATGAAGAGGAGCTGTGGAGTCGATGAGCCATGGTGGTAGACATTGAGGCGCGACGATCGCCCGTACCTGGTGGTGAAGTGTGGAAGGTCGCATGGAGACATGTTGCTGACCTGTGTGAGAAGACCGCCTTGCGCATCTTAGAGCTGTCAATAGTAAAGGCGCTCCTGCTCCCCAACGTAGGGAGGTCTGAATCGCATACTATGATCCACCACTACACCGGGGTGTACGGAGGGGATTACCAACGGTGGGTTCCGCCTCTCTGCATCACAGGCCGGATGATGTTGGGCTGGCCGGAGGCTGTAGAGGTTGAGGTCCCTGAGCTGCGCCAAATTTGTGTGCTGTGAGCACTGCAACTTCACGCCTAAGGGGGCCCTGCTGCATCAACTGCATCGGGAGGTTCACCAGCAGACCGGGCGCCGACTGCTGTACCCAGGCTTGTGAAATCCCTCCTGGCTGAGGCTTCTGCTGGCTGAGTCACAGATTTGGAGAGAGTGCAGCAGATTGCGCCATTGTGTCAATGTCCAGGTAAGGAGAAGGACGCGTAGCACAGGACGCCTTGGGGTCGAGTCCCCCAGGCCTGGCACACGTAGATGATGCACCCCCAGTGTCGGCTCATTCACTATGGCGGAAGAGCATCGCCCCACTGCTTTTAAGCAGTGCAGTGGAGGAACAATCATCACTTGATGATAACTTACTGATGTAACTGTGCTAATTTTTCCTTGCATGTGGGAGGGTGGGTAGGACTACTCCACGCACCGGGCAAGGCATGGGCAGAGTGGCATGCCCACTGAAGCGCACAATGACTGTTTGGTCGGCCGACTCAGGCCGCCCAAAGTAGTCATGCGTACTTCCCTGTTCGGAATGCAGGCTGCATTACAACCTGCATGGAGAACATGCCCACCCCTCCAGCCCCTGGCTGCATGCCTTGTCCCGTTGCCAATTAGCAATCCCACTCCCACATTGCAGCATTGTGATCAGCTCAGGGGAGGGAGCCTGGCTGCCTACTTCCTGTTCCTGGAAGCAGACGCAGGATAGTAGGAGCAAGGAAGACACAGGACCTGGCTTCGAGGTAAGACTTCCCTTATTAAACATTTTACAACACCCGATCACACACGCTTCTCATGTCCACGCCCCATCCAGTGTTCTTTTCAGCGTATGCCACCTCACAGCTGTTCAGCCCCCCAGCACTCCATTCCCATGCATACTAATACTAGGCATATTGCAACAGTAGAATAGTTGTTGCATAGCGGAGACATCAATATCACTATTCCCACATCAGTGAGTGCAACCCGAAACTTACCTTTGCACCCCAAACCCAATCGTGGACCCTGGAATTCCTTTTTGAGCCCCCATAACACAACCAAAAATCAAATTTGACCCAAATGCACACCCCAATTTTCATATTATACCCCAAAACACCCCCCAAATTCCAACTTTGAATTACCCCATTACTGACCTCACAATGTGTTGTAATCAAGTGCAATGTAAAGGCACCTGTGTTGTCGGAGTTGCGTTGTTGACGATGTACTGCCTGCATTGTAATGGTCGTCTTCCATGCCAAAGGCAACCCACAGTCTACGCTGTTTGTGTCCGTCTGCTCCTGGACGCGCTCTGCACCAAGGAGCCTTCCTATTGGACACTCCACCGGTACGACGCCAGCACCCTCCTCGCCACCAACCCTGAACGCCACCTCGTCTTCCAGGACCAGCCTCTGCTCAGGACTGGACATATCCATCACCATCACTGATGTCTACAGTATTGCCCACAAGGAGAACCTCAACCATCAAGGAGGAGGCATTGCCATCACCTACCGAAGCACACTTCGACTGACCATGCACTCTAATGACCCAAGGGCGACCATGGACCACCTCAACTCCCAGATCTGGACCAAGCACATCCTATGCAGCACCCTCATGTGCAGGCCCCCCGAGCCATGGCCCCTCATTCTCCAATACCATTGTAGACCTCATT
The DNA here is from genome assembly GCF_964204655.1 of Triturus cristatus. NCBI lineage: Eukaryota > Metazoa > Chordata > Amphibia > Caudata > Salamandridae > Triturus > Triturus cristatus. Next base: position 863,463,699 of record NC_140588.1, on the reverse strand, counting down.
GCACCCAGGGTCTCCCATCCACCGACAACATCCTACTCGGTGAACTCAAGTTCCACCTGGACAACCCTAGTGGCCAGGACACCACCCCCTCCTGGGGAAGGTCCCCTACATTAGACACAAGCAGCACGTCACCTCAAAAAGCCACATAGCAGGACACATGGTCGAGCACGTCACCTCCGCCAGCAGGAAATTCAACTACAACCACAACACCTGAGTTTCCTGGTTGGACCATCATTGTTAACATCACGTTTCCACCTTGCCCACCGGACGCCACCGTCATCATCGCACCCCCTCGCAGCTGGATCAAGGCCACTGAAGAAAGTCTCGACCACTCCCTCCGCAACAACACTCCACCAATGCTTCCAAACGATGACACCGCAGCGCGCAACCACCACCGATGGATCTCCAACATAGCCGACATTTTGGCACCATGGATAAACAGCACTGCGTCAGTACCTTCTACCTGCCTGATGGCAGGCCTGAGGGTGACACAGTGCCACAGGGATAGGCTGGGCCCATGCATTGCTGGAGTTGCGTCATGGTTGTGACACAACTAAAGAAATGTGTGACTTTAGCGCAGACAGATACGTCAGGATTCCTGATGTATCTGTCATTACTTGCGTCATGGAGCGCTGTCCAGTGAATACAGAACATCCATGCTGTCGCAAGCTGGGCATAGTGAGAAGTGTTGCAACGCTGTCTTGTTGCAGCGCTGCAACACTTTTAATTACTGGGGCCCAGGAATGCGCAGTATCTTATTGATGGTGCCTATTCCTGCACTGTAGTTTTGTCGCAGGGCAGCGCTGCAAGTTTGCCTGCAGCGCTGTCCAGCACCAGATCATGCTGAGATGTGGCCCCATTTTTAAGACCAGCTATTTTCTGGTCTTAAGTACGTGGCTCTAACTGCAGTTGGACCCAGTTTTTTTGATCTTCAGAAGTACAAGGATCCCGTTGTGAATATGGAGTAGTGTTGTTTGCAGCCGGTTTTGCACAGGAACACCTCTCCTGCATATAATTATCGCTAACAGAAGTAGCAATCTTTATAACAGATGTTTTCGCCTAAAAACTGTTGCTAACGGCTGTTAGCGACAGCTTGGTAATACGGCAATAAATTTACTGCCGCATTAGCAGCAGAAAAGTGACGGTAACGCGGCGATAAGTCCTTGTGAATATGCCCCTGTGTGCCTTAAAAGGTACTGTGCTACTTTCCAAGGTTTGCAGCTTTTATTGTATTTGCAAACCATTGACATATCTCAGCGGACAATGGGGGATGGTACTTTCACACTATCTCCTATTTGTGATTTGGAATGAGTTGTTAAACCCATTTTGCAATTTGGAAAATGTGTTACCTAATTACAAAATTGCCTTAATATGTGGCAGGACCGAAATCTATCAATCAAATACATATATACATAAACAATCTACTAATTCACTTTAACTTGTGGAGAGAGATGCAAGTAGGGATTGTTCAAGTGCCACTCCAGCACACTGCAAAGAGTCAAGTACTGTACATACAAAAAGAAAATCTAACAGCAATGTGAAGATATCTATGTGAAATGGAACATCAACTTTGGAGGTGATAATAAACAGCAAGGTGAGGAACTTCGATTTTCGATCACGATCGAATCGACCCGCCATTTTGTGACCCGCCGCCATTTTGTGTTGCCATCACTCAGGCAGCACAGCGAACGAAGTCTATTCTGCTTTTTCTGTAGCCCGGTGTCAAAATACGTCCTCTGCCTTTATTTGCGAAGCTGGTGTTAGAACTAGCCGAGTACACTAATCTTTGTCTGGCTTTCCTAATCCCTGTTTCAACTATCTGTTGGCTCACACTATTCTTTCCTGATCATATCTTATCGATTGGCCTTCTCCTGCTAGCATTCTCTCGTGTCACGACTGTCCTCCAATACACCCAATCGTATCTCACCACCTACAAGTTAGTTATAATCTGTTAATGAATTAGTTCGAGGTTGGAGAGACAAACACAGTTGGAGGAGAGGTCTCTTTGAGTCATCTGATATTTCTGTTTTCGAACCTTTCTTATTGGTTCCGCTTTGTTTTCCAACCTTTCCTATTGGCTCTTTCCTTATATGCTTTGGGAGTGTATCTCGTTAATAATTATGTATTGTATAGTATTTAATCTGATGCGCCACAGAGTGAAGTGGCAGTCTCCTGAGAACCTACTTTGTGTACTTCTAGGATAACTGTACTAGCTGCAGCTAAATAAATCCAATCTTCTAACGCCGACAGAGTGTCCCGTGTATCTGTGTAGCGAAGCAGGTGAACTCCGGAGACAGAGGGCGTACCCTGCGCCGCCAGGTCCAAAAGGTTCTGGTTCTTCAATTGGCGCCCAACGTTGGGCGGCTTCAGTGGTACCGGTTCTGCTCGAAGGTTGTGAGGAACCCCGCAAGAAAATTCCGGAGGGTTCGCGAGCCACACTAAGCGACCCCTGTATGTCGAAAGTGGTCCGAAGGTCTTTTGCAGCGCGGTTACTCCTTCCTGACGGCTACTGACGACCGCTGCCCTGACTGCTGCCCTGCTTTGGCCCATTCCTTTGATGATGTATGGTAAGGCGAGACGATAGACGGGCCTCTGTTGGTGGAAGAAGACGTCCTTAGTTAAGTATTTTCGTGGGTCGAGCCCACAATTTGGTTCTTTGTTTGATGTCCTTAGGTTTCTTAGATTTATCGTTTGCAAAGGCTAAAGCCGAGGGTAAGTGCATTTGTGCTGCATAAACTGAGTTTTACTCCCTTGAAGTTTGTGAACAGTCTGGAGACATCTCGAGATGCCTGGTCTGACTAAGTTTGGAAGAATGTGTTGTCTTGGTTGTAATAGGGATTCCCGACTTGAGGACTCTTGTACGATTCCTTCGGTTGGAACTCCCACATATGAGCTCTATTCGAAACATGGTATCGGGCCCATTGCCTTTAATGAGACATGGACTCGATACACGAAGAAAGATGGTGTTCTAAAATGGCCAGAAAATGGTAGTTTTGACCCTGATGTGTTAGACAATTTGGAAGCAGTTTTGTTCAAAAGAAAAGCCCGGCTGGCAATGTTTGACTCTTTCCGCCTTTGGCGTAAGGAAGCCAAACAGAAAGAAGTTAAACAAGCAAAACGAGATAGGAAAGCACGGGGTATGACAATTATATAAGCTGCCCAACAGTTCAAAAATGATAAAATTGACAATGCGACTGAAATTTCAGAAAGACAACATCGTATGGCGATAGATAAATGCTATCCGGTGTTGCCTGTTTTTCCTTCTGATAATAAGAAAGATATAGAAGAGGATCCCCTAATGTCTCATTTATTAAGGTTGCCTCCACCCTATGCGCAAAATGCCAATGTACCTCAGCCGTTACAGCCTGCTTAGCTGCTAGTGGTACCTCCGCCGGTTCCGGCTCTTCAGCATTTGCCTCCTCCAGTATTACCGCCCTTGCCGGTTTTACCATTAGTCTCAAATTCTTTGCCTTCATCTCCTGATCTTATCTCTCCTTTGCCTTCTGCTCCTCCTGCAATTACCAGTTCTTCTCCTGTCAGTTCTCCTAATACTCTGTCTTCAGTCCTAATGTCTAATTCACCGTCTGTGCGCAAGCGTCTCACAGATTCTGTCACTAGTATTCTATCTCCTTTCTTTGGAGCTTTTAATGTGTCTCCGGCTTTTGCTCGAAGACAATCTCATAGTCAGTTCCCAGATTTTGAGGAACGAGAGAAGCTAGACTCTCTTGCACGAAGATGGATCAAGAAGGGTCCACAATATAGTGTGCTTGATATTATGCCTACCTTTTTGCAATGGAATGCGCCTACACAGAGATATGTTTTTAATGTAATGTGCGACATTCTCATTAAAGAATGGGAAGATGTGAGTTTGAGTCCGATCTCACAAGATCTGTTAGATGTTCAAGCTGATTTTGAAAAAGGACTTATTGTAGGTTCCAAAGTTGAGGAAGCTGTAAGGACACTTATCTCTTATAGATCCTTATTGTTTTCTCAGATTTTTCTTGGTTCCGATCCGTCGGTTAAACTGACGTCGAAAAATTACCCTATGAGAGAGGTTCCTCCAGTTTGGAAGGAGGCAGTTGCGGCTGTAGGCGCTAATGCAGCTATTCCTGCTCATTTTCAACGTATATGGGTACCAGATCCTCGTAAGAACCCTGCAGGTTATTACAAAGAATTATCACAGACAATCGATGCTTGCATTATGAATCTAGTAGATATTGATATGCTGATGGGTAATGTAGTCCCACAGACAATATGGGCTAAGATTCGTAGAGAGGATCACGCACAGGAACTAGGAGCTACTTGGGATGTTATAGCTAATACAGATAGAGACCAAGTGGGTGGCGCAAAGCCTGACGCGTTGATCTCGGAACTTCCTGGTAGAATCATCACGTTAATGAAAACTATGATGCCTACACTGAGAGTAAATTGGGATAAGCTGGCAGCATGCAAAAAAAAGAAAGATGAAAGTGTCTCTGACTTCTTTACTCATTTTGAGGAGACATTTATCGACCACAGTGGTCAGAACATGGCTACCGAGGGTGGACACCGATTATTCGTGGATCGATTTGTATTAAATTTGCTTCCCGAGCTGTCACACATATTAAAAGATTCAGAAAGTTCTTGGGCTGTTTCTTCTTCTGCTCAGATATTGGCTACTGCACAATATTATGAGAATAGGGCTAAAGAAGAAAAAGAAAAGCAAGAGAAAAAGACGAAAGATTTTAAAAAGAAGGTTCTCTTGCAGCAAGCCTATCCGCCACGTTATGTTCAGCCTCAGACTCAGCAGCCACCGCAGTTTCAGAGGTTGTATCAAAAACCTGAGCCATACATTCCGCGACCTTTGTTAGGTCCTAATCAATGTGCCTATTGTAGAGAGGAAGGTCATTTTAAGAGTAGTTGTCCGGTTTTATTGCAGCGCAATGGAGCGTTATCTGCTCCATGAGGTCGTGCTGGCCTCCAGTCAGCAAACAGAGGTAGAGGTCGAGGTGTGTTAACTCAAGAACAACGTGCCCTTCCTTCCCCCAATTCCATGAACTACTTTGATCAGCAGAATGTGAGATCTACACAGTATTACAATGAAGACCATTATGTTGAAGGCGAGAATGAAAGTCTTCATGCCAACTAGGACAGCCATGGACAAAGTAGGGGAGTTGTGCCAATCCCAGTAGATCAAAATGGTCCTTATGTTAACGTCACTACAATGGGTGTATCAGAGCCATTTCTTCTAGATACTGGAGCAATGAGAAGTTCTATCATTCATTCTAAACTCCCTGGGGCACCTTTGTCTGGCTTAACGAATGTTTCTGTAGGATTCTCTGGCGCCCCTGTTCGCAATCCGGTTTCTTGCCCTTTGCCTATTTCAGTTGGTCCTTATGATTTGGAAGCTCCACTTCTGTTAACAAATGGTTGCGGTGAGAATCTGTTGGGTCTAGACCTATTGAAAAGAATGCATGCTACAATATATTGTTCTCCTTCTGGCGTACATCTCACTCTAGGTCAGAAGTTGATCTCCCCAATGTATTTGTCCAAAGATCAGTTTCCTCCTGAGTTACTTTCTCTTCCAACAGCACTTTGGGCCACGGGTCCGAACGATGTGGGTTGTCTTGAGATTCCGCCTTATGTTGTTACCCTCAAGCCCAATGTTGAATTACCGCGTATCCCACAATATAGAGTTTCTGCTGAAGGTGAAAAAGCGCTTTTGGAAATCATTCATGACTTAATTCGGAAGGATGTGGTTGAAGAATCGAGAGGTAACACATGCAATAGTCCTATTCTTCCTGTTCTTAAACGTACTGATCCTTCTCAGCCTCCTGTGTACCGGTTTGTAATTGATCTGCGAGAAGTAAACAAAATTGTGATTCCACAATTTCCTGTTGATCCAGATATCACTGCTTTGTTGACCATGATACCTTGAACAGCGACTTGGTTTTCTGTTATCGATCTAAAGAATGCCTTCTTCAGTATTCGCATTGCAGAAGAGAGTAGGGACATTTTTGGTTTCTCTCTTGGAGGCCGAAGCTTCCAATTTAAGCGCGCACCCCAAGGCTATTGTGAAAGTCCCTCCACTTATCGCCAAGCTTTGAAATGTCATCTTGATACTTTTTACTTGCCGATTGGTGCTGCTCTTATTCAATACATGGACGACTTGTTAGTCGCCGCTGATACAAAAGATATCTGCAAAGATGTCACTGTTGCACTATTACGCCACTTGTTTAAACTGAATCACAAGGTTTCACCTTCCAAACTGCAATATGTTTGTCAAGAGGTTACCTACTTGGGTCATCTCCTATCAAAGGAGGGACGATGATTGACACCAGAACGAATTAAGGCGATTGCACGAATGTCTGTACCATCCACACAAAGGGAAGTACGTGCCTTTCTGGGTATTACTTCTTATTGTAGACAGTGGATCCCTAACTTCTCTTTGATCGCCAAACCTATGTTGGCACTCACTTTAAAAGATACACCTCAGCCCCTTTCTTGGACTGATGAGTGCCAAAAGAGTTTCACTGATTTACGCACTGCTCTCTGTTCTGCTCTTGTACTAGGCACCCCAGATTACACTAAGCCTTTTACGCTGTATGTTCACGAGAGAGAATGTTGTGCATTGTCAGTCTTGACACAGCAATTTGGAGCCAGACAGCGGCCATGTGCCTATTTTTCGGCTACATTAGATCCCGTAGCTAAGGCATTGCCCAGTTGTCTCAAAGCAACATCAGCAGCAGCAATTTCTATCCGACAGTCTGCTGGAATGGTGTTGGATAACACTCTCATTGTCATGGTGCCACATGCAGTGGATACTTTGCTAAACAGAACAAAAACACAGCATCTTACAAGTGCACGTTTAACTGGTTACGAGCTGACGCTTTTGGGTAGCCACGTACACATCAAACGATGTAATACCATGAATCCAGCTACTTTGTTGCCCCTTCCAAATGAGGAGAGTGTTGAGGATCAGCATGATTGTATCTTCCGTACTGAGGAAGAGACAAAAGGAAGAATTGACCTGGGAGACACACCACTAGAGAATCCGGATGGAACTCTATGGGTAGATGGTTCTTGCTTTAAAATGCCTAATGGAGATACGGTTTCAGCCTATTCTGTAACTACTTTACATACGATTGTGGAAACTGCACGCATTAGACACAATTCAGCGCAAGCAGCAGAGTTGATAGCACTGACGAGAGCTTGTGTATTATCGAAAGGGAAAAGAGTGAACGTGTACACTGACAGCCAATATGCTTTTGGTGTAGCGTTCAGTTTTGGGTGTCTCTGGAAGGAAAGCGGATTCCTAACTTCACATGGCAACAAAATACAGCATGGTCAGTTAGTGACTGATCTCCTTGAGTCACTTGCTTTACCCATCCAAATAGCGATAGTGAAGTGTAGTGCACACAAGAAGATTACGGATGATGTTGGACAAGGAATTGCATTTGCTGATGAAATAGCAAAGAAAACAGCAAGAGATTCAACGAGTCGAATGTATGTGGCAGGTCCTGTGAATTGGGTCAGAGAGAGAGGAATGTGTGAAAATACAGTGGAAAGCCTGAAAGCGATTCAGAAAGAGGCTTCAGAAAGAGAGTTGAGCAAGTGGAAAGAAAGTACAGGAATGTTAGATGAGATGGGTTGTTGGGTAGAATTATCCGAACATCAACGTTGGTTGTTACCAGATGCCTATGTACTCCCAGTGGTTACTATTGCTCATGGTCCAGCTCACCTAAGTGCAAAAGGCATTTGTAAACTTTTGGCTCGAGTCTGGCAAAATGAAAATATCCCAAAATGTGCAGACAATGTAGTAAAGCATTGTATTGTTTGTCTAATGTACAATCCAGGAAAGGGAACCCCAACTCCAGCAGGTCACTTTGCTCCTCCGACATACCCATTTGAGGTGTTGCAAATCGATTACATTCATATGGATCGATGCAACAACTTCAAATATGTTCTGGTGGTAATATGTGCCTTTTCGAGGTGGATAGAAGCATACCCTTTGAAAGATAATACAGCTTTATCTACAGCTAAAATCCTACTAAAAGAGTTCTTCCCCAGGTTTGATTTGCCGCGCATTGTCTGGAGTGACAATGGGAGCGAATTTGTTGGCCAAGTCATGCAGAAAGTTTGTGCAGGTCTTGGAATCAAGCAAAAGTTCCATGCGGCAAATCATCCACAATCAGCGGGTTTAGTAAAATGTTACAATGGAACTTTGAAGTTGAAATTAGCAAAGGTTCAAGCAAGTACGGGACTTAATTGGCCTGATGCTTTGCCGTTAGCTCTGCTATCCACCAGAACTGCAGTACACTCTCGTTTGGGACTTAGCCCTTACGAAGTGGTATTTGGCCGTCCGGCCAACGTATGGGGAATACCTCGCCCTAAGAAATTCTCAGACTTGCCCTATCCAATGTTGATTGACTATCTGCATGACCTTACAACTAAATTGCGTGTTCTTCATCAACAGGTTCAGAGTGCTCTGCCGGAGGCCTCCACAGACCCAGGTCATTCCATCCGACCAGGTGACTGGGTCTGTGTGAAGAATTTTCAAAAGTCTAATAATCTGCAGCCCAGGTGGCGGGAGCCTCGAGTGGTGTTACTGACCACAAGAACAGCCGTCAAAGTTGAAGGAAAGAAGAATTGGATTCACGGTGTGCATTGCAAGAAAGTATCTTTGCCTTTGCCTTTTGATCAGTGGGTGCGTAGAGGGGTTGGTGACTGTGAAGGCGAAACAGTTCCACGATTTGTACCCTTTAGCGATGCACACCTGAATGGGACATTGTCTGAGAAAGAGGACGACGACATTTTACAAGAAGCAATTTCATTGCATCGTCGCTTGAATACGACTGAACCAAGAACATTGTTTCAAAATCAGAGTGTTCCGGGGAAGGATCACTATAATCTCAGGCCCAGACAAAAGAACATTTGAGACTTTCTTCTCCCTTGTGTAGTGTTTTGTTTCGGTTGCAGGGTCACGGTAGGAGTCTAGGTCACGACCTGAGTAGTGACAATAGGTCTGCAGGATCTTCAGTGTCATAGGACGGTAGAGCATCGTGACTTCAGTGATTGAGGAAGATTGCCGTCAGCATCCACTAGTAAGATGGAAACTACACTAAATAATAAAGAAAGAAGAGATGGAATGAAGAAAGCACCCTGTAAAATAATGTACAGTCGTTTTAGTATAACTTTATATGTTTTCATATCATTATGTATTGCTTTGGCGATTATTGGTTGGATAATTTATGTTTTGCAGCCAAGAAATACCTCCCCTTCTTCCTCTTTGCCTTCTTCTACTATCTCTCCACACCACACCTCTTCCAAACTCTTCCTTCACATGAACTTTTCAGAAGAACCGAGTATTACAACAATTCCTTTATCCAACTATTACACCAGCATCAATTAGTGGTTAACACAACTGATTGTTGGGTATGTGGTCTTATGCCACATACCGCCGAGAAAGGAATGCCATATCTAGTTCTCCCTTTTTCTTATGAGGGTTCTGCTTGGGCATTTTTCGTCATTTTCTCCAATGCTTATCAAAGCAAATTCAGACGGTCCGTTACTTCACAAATCAATTATCCGGATTTTAGTCATAGTTCCTTGATTAAGGGTATGGTAGTTATGGCTAAAATCATGGAGAACAGCACAATTTCCATCGACGAAAGGAAAGCATACACCAATTGGAACGTCACCCAATATATGTCGAGTCTTAATAGTAAAGTGGGAAAGGGAAAGTCCTCACCAATCTGGACTATACCACATCAAGGTAACTTCTGTTTACAGATAAACGATCGCTCTTCTGACACTGCACAATAGAGTAACTGATCCTACACGTACATTTATTCCTCTCAAAACTCGCCTCCTCTAGTGCCGTCTCAAGGCACCTATTTTATCTGCTATGATAGAGCATATACTTGGTTACCAACGGGTTTCTCTGGTACTTGCTATATAGCCTTTCTTCTTCCTCCTACTTACACTGCTTCTGCCAATTATCACCTAACCCGTTATGGCAGAGGAATTATTGATTCAAAGGACACAGCGGGACAAGAGGGGGGAGATTTCCTTAAAGGTTTTCTTCTCTTCTGGGGTCCAATGGCTAACAGCAGAAATATAAGGCAACTTGTCTATGTCGTAGAGACTACAATAGACATCACTGTAGGAGCCTTAAGTAATATCACGGCAGAACTACAGGCGGATCGTCTTATGAACTTGCAAAATCGAGTTTCCTTAGACTTTATTCTTGCCGATCGTGGTGGAGTATGTAAATTGATCGGGTCAAGTTGCTGTATTTTCATTCCTAATGACGCTCCGACAGTATACCAAGCTATCTCCAAGTTGCACATAATCTCCGAGTCTATTCATCAGGACGAAGGAGATTGGTCTTTAACGGAATGGTTTTGGGGACTACTGTCCAAATGGGGTTGGAAAGCATTGACATTCCTTGGAATAATCTTGACTATTGTATTTTCTTGCTGCCTTTGTATGCACTGTGGTCCCGCTATCTGTGATCGTTGTGCTACTATGTGCATCCCAAAACCCAAGCCACAAGTAACGGAAAACATAAGAATGATGTTACAGCAACAGCTTGATGACCTCATGGCTATTGACGTGGACTCAGATTAACGGGAGTCTATCTTGCCTGAGTTCTGGCAAAAAGAGGGTCTGAGGAACTTCGATTTTCGATCACAATCGAATCGACCTGCCATTTTGTGACCCGCCGCCATTTTGTGTTGCCATCACTCAGGCAGCACGGCGAATGAAGTCTATTCTGCTTTTCTGTAGCCCGGTGTCAAAATACGTCCTCGGCCTTTTTTTGCGATGCTGGTGTTAGAACTAGCCGAGTACACTAATCCTTGTCTGGCTTTGCTAATCCCTGTTTCAACTATTAGTTGGCTCACACTATTCTTTCCTGATCATATCTTATCGACTGGCCTTCACTGTCTCCTGCTAGCATTCTCTCGTGTCACGACTGTCCTCCAATACACACAAACGTATCTCACCACCTACAAGTTAGTTATAATCTGTTAATGAATTAATTCGAGGGTGGGGAGACAAACACAGTTGGAGGAGAGGTCTTTTCGAGTCATCTGATATTTCTGTTTTCGAACCTTTCTTATTGGTTCCTCTTTGTTTTCCAACCTTCCCTATTGGCTCTTTCCTTATATGCTTTGGGAGTGTATCTCGTTAATAATTATGTATTGTATAGTATTTAATCTGATGCGCCACAGAGTGAAGTGGCAGTCTCCTGATAACCTACTTTGTGTACTTCTAGGATAACTGTACTAGCTGCAGCTAAATAAATCCAATCTTCTAACACCGACAGAGTGTCCCGTGTCTCTGTGTAGCGAAGCAGGTGAACTCCGGAGACAGAGGGCGTACCCTGCGCTGCCAGGTCCAAAAGGTTCTGGTTCTTCAAAGGTAGAGGAAGCAATAAAAAGGGTTTGCCTGAGTCAACCACAATACCGTGAAGTTCTATTTCTCCCTCTCTCAGCCCCATTTTCAGCTTTAGTAATATTTACCAAGAGGAAGATCAAGGCTTCCTGAAGAAAAAATGAATAAAATGATACAGATTCCCCAATTGACCTAGACCCTGGGCAGCTGTTCTCAACTGTCATGGCAGAGTTGTTGCAGACAGTGAAGTTGCAAGGTCATCTAGTTCGCCATTGGCTTCTAGGTGGTTCTCAGTCTGGCTTCCATTTGTCCTTTACATCGCAAATACCATTACTACGCAAGATTTAACTGTGCATTCTTTTAGTTCTCAAATACATTTAAAATGACAAAATATGCATTTACTTTGCAGTATATTACTGAGTATACAACTTCTACACATTCTTGACTCTTTTACTCTTACCCTCATACACTACATTACCCTATACTACCCAAATACCACTACAGTACCCTAAAACACTACCCTTCACTACACAAACACCACAACACTACCCTAAACCCAAATACACTACTCTACACTACATAAATACAACCCTACAACCTAAATGACAACCCCCTTCACGACCAATACCCTAAACCCAAATACACTACTCTACACTACATAAACACAACCCTACAACCTAAAAGCCAACCCCCTGCACTACCACTACCCTAAACCCAAATACACTACATCAACACAACCCTAAAATACAACCCCCTGCATGACCCCAAAAACCACACTGTCCCACTTACCTCTCGCTCCTCATGGTCCCTCGCTTCACTGTGCTTCCTCTCTTCTCCTGCTTCAGGCGTCGTCAGAGCTGCACGTTGTTGTTTGGAAACGGAAGAATCCTCCTTTTCCAAACAACGATGTGAACAGGCAGCAAAGTAATTGACTTTGCTAAGCAACGATAGATGCGAAGTAGAAGCATGCGAAGTAAAAGATTCTGCTAAGTAAAAAATGCGTAGTAATAGTAAGTCGTAGTAGTGGCCCCGAAGTAATGGTTGATTACCCCCATTTACCCTCTGATACCAACACTGCACTGTTGAACTTCACTCTTAATATACAGAAGATAACTGGTGAATGTCACCTCACATTACTTCAAAGTACTGTTAGATTTGTTGGTGCCATTCAATATGGCGGTCACTCCCTTCCTTTTGACAAACTGCTAATGAATACAGGGAAACAAAGACCTAAAAGGAAATGGTTGCATTGCTTCGTGGCCAATTGCAATACTACAGTTTGATGGGGTCTCCTACACACCTTAAACAGAAAGTGGAGTTTTTGAAGATTTCCCACTCCAGACTCTTTAAAATCGCCATTAAACACTCTGTGGCATTAATCGTAACAGAGGGCTGTTTTGGTAACTCCATGACCACCTTAAAGATATTAGAAGTTAGATGAGCTGAACCATCAATTGTCTTCTATACTAAACACATTTTAGGACCACCAGAGGTATGTGACCCCTGTTACATACCTCTGGGCTGGTGCCAGTTGGATCCAAAGAGCCCCAGAAACAAGCACTTCGCTTCCCGATCCTCCCATTATACCTAATTACAAATTGCAGGCCTCACTCTGGTCCCTTTCAAGCTAAAGACATTTCTGAGCCCTCCACAGCTGGCCTTTCTGATCTGATATGTGTCACATACCTCACATCCAGGTCTTCCTGTGAAAAGGCCTAAGCCATTGTTTCTCCTCTCTGAGCAGTTGTCACACCTCATTAACAGGAAGCACAGACATACCAGGGCTGGCAGGATAATACTAATTACCCTATTGGAGGTTTCAGGCAGACAAAGCTTAACTTACTAAAGCCACATTTTCTAAACATTTATTGAAAATCCTACTTCAGCACTGAATTGGATTTTTACTTAACATTGAAAATAGCATTAGAATCATTACTATACTTAGGGGTGGCTTGAAAGTAGGGTTGCTTCCTGTAAAAAAAGGTAATTTCCACAAAATGAAATCCACTTTATACCTGAGGGACTTTGGGGGCCAAGAAGCCCTCCTGGTATCTCCTGTGAATCCTACGCAGTGGAATTCGTGAGTGCTGGTTGGAGGCCCAGCCCCCTTTCTCCACCAATCTGCAAACATGACTACCAGTTAAAGAAGCATTTGTAATGTAATACATCTCGTATTTGCAAGAGTTAGAGCTATTGGCGTTATAAATGTAAAAGTTTATTACTAATGTTTTTTGGAGTGGTGTGGATGTACGTTTACGTTGTGTGTAGTGGACTTATGTGGTATGTTGTGCAGTGAAATTATGTGGATAGAAAGTATGTGATATTTAGTGTATAGGAATAATGTAGAGTGAGATTATGTGTTATGGAGAGTAATTATGTGGTATGGTAGTCTGTGTTGTGGAGTGGTAACCTCAGGTCTAGTCTGCCTCGTTTCCATAGAAGCTAAACTATGAACTAAATGAGACAAAAAATAGAAGGAATTCCTGAGGAGCACTTCTGGACCTAGTCAGAGGGCCACTAGAAGTGTGCGACTGTTTGGCTGTACAGACATTCGCACAATTATACATTTTCCGCATTAGCCACATAATCCATCATCTGCACCTAATCTGTAGATTTGAACAAAAAAAGCCTTGTTTCTAGCTCAAATGGCTCAAAGATTACCAAAAATGCAGCGACAAGTGTTACAGCTAGGCCTGGGCGGTAAACTCCGTTCCGTTCGCGGAATTTGCGGAATTTGGGTAATTTCGCGTTCCGTGGAGAACGCGAAATTGCCCAAAAATCTGCGTTCCGCGACTTCGCGAAATTTTTTGCTTGTTCGCGTTCTCAATATGCGTGTTCGCGAGATATTTCACCCCGAGCACGCAAACAGCGATCGCGAACAGGAAAAAAGTATCGCGAACAAGCAATTCCGCGTGTTCGCGGAATTTCTGCGTGTTCGCGGAGATTTGCGTAACGCGATTACGCAAATTCCGCCCACCCCTAGTTACAGCATGGTGGAAGGTCCTTTGCAAACTTAGAATGGTCACCTGTTACTTATTGCTAAATGTATTAAATCGGTACTAATGGTGTGCATCCACTCTTGCTTCTTTCTGTGCCTCTTTTGCCTCTTTCTGCATTTTTGTTGCTTCTTCCTGCACCTTTCTTTCTTTTTCTGCACTTCTCTTGCCTCTTTCTGCACATCTCATCTACTTTCTGCACCTCTTTTGCGTCTTTCTGTACCTCTTTTGCCTCGGTCAGCACCTCACTTGCTTGTTTGGGCACCCCTCTTGCCTCTTTCTGCACATCTTTTCTACTTTCTGCACACTTCTTGCCTCTTTCGGCAGCTCTCTTGCCTCTTTCTGCACCACTCTTCTCTCTTTCTTCACCCCTCCTGCCTCTTTCTTCACCCCCTGCCTCTTTCTTCACTTTCTGCATGTCTGTTGCTTCTTTCTGTACTTCTCTTGCCTCTTTCCCGACCCCTCTTTCCTCTTTCTGCACCTCTGTTGCTTCTTTCTAAACTTATCTGCACCCCCTTGTCCCTTATTCTACTCTTCTTCCCTCTTTCCTCACCCCTGCTACCTCTTTCTCCACCTCTGTTCCTTCTTTCTGCACGTCATTTGTATCTTTCTGCACATCTCTTGCTTCTTTCTGTACTTCTCTCACCTCTTTCTGTACTCAAATGGGAAGTGCAAGCTGACAAGTTTAAAGGTCTGCGTGCTCTTCTGACTGAGGTATATGTCTACTTATATATGTATTCTCACATGTGTTATGCATCTGAAGATGGTAGCTTAAAAAGTGGGTAGCCTCTTCTATAGGTGATTACATTTTCTCAGTTCTGCTCTGTCATTCAGTTGCACAGGCAGACATGTTTTATGTATATAGGTGTTCTAGAGCCCCTCAAATATGCTATTGAAAACCCATGTGCCCTGTATTATGAGCTGAACGAAATACATACACCTTTTTGTACATACATTTGCAGAGTATGCTGTTTGAAACACAGGTATTCAAGTATTTCTTTGTTTATTTTTATATAACGTGTCACTCGGTAAAACCACAGACACGCATTCATACTTTCAAAAACTTGGTCAGACTTACAACAGTGATATGCTTAGGATTGCTGTTTTATATTTGGTAGGTAAGCCTAACATTCCGAGCAGTTGATCAATAGTGAACCTTTAAGAGAAAAGTGAGGTTTAAGACATCTTGGGAGAAAGATTAGTGATTGGGCTACTTTGTATGAGCCTGTTGTAAGGTACAGTCAACGTAGGCCTCTTTCTGCACCGCTGTTGGTTCTTATGCTCTTTTCTTGTTTCATTCTGAACCTTTCTGCCTCTTTCTGCACTTCTCTTGCTTCTTTATGCACCTTTCTTCATCTTTCTGCACATGTCCGACCTATGTAGGCATATTTAGAAATTAGCAGTTAAAAAACCTTAGAAATTCACTGAAAAAAACAGAGGTTTTAGGGACATTATAGTTAGGAATTAGCATTTAAAAAACCTTTGAAATTCACTGAAAAAAACACAAGTTTCAGGGACGTTACTATAACTCACGCCCCGCAATGCACTGCTGATGACATCACATATTACATCACACATTACATGGTCGGTGACATCACTGATCGGTGGTTCTGCAAACCCTCCCGATCTCGAGCTTGACTCTGATTGGCTGCCAACAGTTCCTACCAGGTAGTGTTGGCAGACATCTTGTGACTCAGTTGAACTGAGTCACAAGAAAAACGGTAAAAAAACAAGAAAAGGGATCAGGGTAGAAACACCCTGACCTCCAAGGCCTGCTCAGGGGATCCCACAGGGACCCGTAGGACCCCAAAAAAAACATTTTGAAAAAAATATTTTTGTCGGGATTCCCGTAGGGTCCTCGAATATATCACCGTTAAAAAAAAAAAACGTGATCTCCCACGCTTCGTTTAATTAAGCCCCTGGGTGGGCCAGGTTCAGGGAGCATTGCCAAAATGTGATACGGGGCCCTGTGGGGCCCTCGCAGGACCCAGGGACCATTACATCCCTGGGGGAATGTAATGATATGTGGGGGAAGCAGCCCTCCACAACCCTGGGAACTGCCACTTCTGTGGAGAATTATTTAAGTGTGGGGAGCTTGTGGGCCCCCGCAAGCCCAGGGGACTGCCACCTCCCAGTGGCTTCAATTTTTTTTAATGAAGTGAGGGTGCTACTGCCTCCCCACACTGCCCCAGGGCATTCCTTAATTCAAATATAGGGGGTCTGTTGTGAACCCATGGCCTCGGGGACCACCACCTCCCCAGGGCTGTGCAGAAGAGGGGAAGGGGGCCACGCAGCCCCCTTCAGGAGCCCTCAATGGACCTGGGGACCACCACCCCCAGGGCTGGCTCCAGCAATGTCCCAGGATGCCCACCCCTGGGTACATTGCAGTTTGCTATGGCAGGAGCACTGCTCCCGCCCTGCCATTGCAAGCATCTGCTTCGCTTCATGGAAGCGAGAGCAGCAAAACTGCTCTCGCTTTTATGAAGCGAAGCAGTATTGCTTTTGGGCAAAGGGAGCTGAATTTTTGCAGCTCCTTTGTCCAAAAGCAATGACGGCTCTCTGTGGATTGCTGAGAGATGGTACAGGGGCATGCCCCTTTTTACAACACTCTGCAAATGTGTCTCTTGGTGCACTGCTAGTGGGGCGACGAGATCCCCTTGTGTCCTGAGGACTTGAGGACTAACGTGGACTTCATTCCCTAAGCAGCAGTGCACTAGGAGGCGTGTTTGCAGAGTGGTGTAAAAAATGGGCTTAGCCTCTGACCACTCTCAGCAATCCAGCTGTGTGGAGCTTACCGGAGGTAACAGGAGGGCTAGTTGACCCCCAGGGACCCTCAGGAGGAAAGGGGACTTCATCCCCCAACCAAAGGCACACCAGGAGGTGCACTTGCAGAGTGGTGGAGAAAGGGGGCATGGCCTGTGTTCACCTCTCAGCAATCCCAATGTGTGGGGCTTACTGGAGATAACAGGTAGGCTAGTTGGCCCCTAAGTGAAGCGGACTTCAATCCCCATACAGGAGCATGCTAGGGACCGTGTTCGTGGAGTGGTGGGCAAAGGAGATGTGGCCTGCAATGAGAACTTAGCATTCCTGCTATGTGGGACTTACTGGAGGTAATAGGAGGGGTAGTTGTACCTCTCTTGCTTCTTTGTGCTCCCCTCATCTCTTTCTGCACCCCTCTTCCATCTTTCTACAAATCTGTTGCCTGTTTCTTCACCTCTCTTGCCTCATTCTACACTTCTCTTGCCTCTTTCTGTATTTTTGTTGCTTCTTTCTGCACTCCTTTTGCGTCTTTGTTCATCCTTCTTGTCTCTTTCTGCACATCTGTTGCTTCTTTCTGCACTGCTATTGCTTATTTCTGTATCCCTCTTGCCTATTTCTGCACCCTCTTCCATCTTTATGCACCTCTCTTGCTCCTTACTGCACCTCAATTGCTCCTTTCTGCACCCCTCTTTTCTCGTTCTGTACCTCTCCTGCCTGTTTCTGCTCCTCTCCTGCCTATTTCTGGCCTTCTCTTGCCTCTTTCTGTACCTCTGTTGCTTATTTCTGCACTTCTCATGCTTATTTCTGTACCTCTCTTGCACATTTCTGAACCCATCTTGCCTCTTTCGGCAACGTTTTGCCTCTTTCTGCAACACTCTTGCCTCTTTCTGCAGTTCTCTTGCCTCCTTCTGCACCTCTGTTGCCTCTTTCTGCACCCTTCTTGCCTCTTTATGCACCCCTCCTGTCTCTTTCCGTACCCATCTTTCCTCTTTTTGCACCTATCTTGCTTAAGTCTGCACCCCTGTTTGCTCATTCTGCACCTCTTTTTCCTGTTTCTGCACCTCTCTTGCCTCTTTCTGCACTTCTCTTGCCTATTGCTGTACCTCTGTTGCTTCTTTCTGCACCTCTCTTGCCTCTTGCTGTACCAATCTTGCCTCTTTCTGCACTTCTCTTGCCTTTTTCTGTACCTCTGTTGCTTCTTTCTGCACTTTTCTTGCTTCTTTCTGCACCTCTCTTGCTTCTTTCTCCACCCCTGTTGCCTCTTTCTGCACTCCTCTTCCCTCATTCTGCACCTCAGTCTCTTGCCCCTTTCTGCATCCCTCTTACCTCTTTCTGCACCTCTGTTGTTTCCATTCCATTCCATTTCAAAAAGCTTTATTCGACGTGTTGTCATAAAAGCGCACAAAAGTACATCTAAAACAATTCATAAAATACCTTATCAAATATGATACACGTCCATATGGATGGATAAATACAAATACCATAAAAACACTATATACAAGTATAAATCTACAATAAAAATTGTTATAATAAAACTTTGTGGTTATTCCATAATACGAGCTACAGATTTCAAAGCAGTGGTCATAGAAACGGGCACATGTTTCCACAAAAATACATTACAGCATAACATAATCTCATTTAGTCTCATACTTAATTGAGGAAACGTGTTCTTGTTGCCCACGCCCACCCCAGGTATTTTGCCATTGCTATGACAATCACCTCCGCTGTGTCAGTTCTGAGGATTCTTTCAGCTTCACTTGACCTTCTTGTTCCCAGGAGCTTGCAAATTGGTGACAACCAGACACGGTGTGGGGCTTTGTATCCAATACATTCAAACAATAGGTGTGCCAGTGACTCTTTGCTATGCTGGAATACCAGATACGAATCATTGCTAGGTTTAGACCATTTACTAGTAAAGACTCTTATTGGCAATGTACCCACCCTAAACTGGAAATATAATTTTCACTTATCGGGCTTTGTAATAAAATCCCAATATTGTTCCAGCCTAGGGATAGGTTTACAGTCCAGGAATTGCCCTGATAAAGAAGAGGACTCAGACCTTCTCAAAGTTTTAATCTGGACCGATTCCCAAAATTTGTCTTTTAAAATCTTTTTTGGAGGAAAGATAGTATTTTTAGGATCCACCCACAGTGAATTCATACCGATATTCGTTAGGATAGCTGTAAGCTCCCGCAACCATTTTATTTGGCGCAAAACCAGCCGCATACTCTGTAAGCTCTGGGGTAGACCAGAATCTACGCCAGTACAAAAGGAGACGTAGTTTAGCAGAGTCTGCGATTGGCTTTCTCCCAAGATCGTTCAATAACAGGCATGTCAGGGTGCTCTGTGGCAAGTTGGTAATATTTCTAAAGAACTTATTTTCTGAAAGTGCGAGCTTAGCTAAATTCTCATGCCCCCAAAGCTCAGCACCGTAGAAGGCAGAGCTAATGACTTTCATGTTATAGATCTCGATTGCTGGGCTAATTGTCTTAGAGAATGAGGTGTTATATTCCTTGTGCAGCACCCCCGCCAGTTGTCGGTGTTTTAGGGATCCTATATCAACCTGGTGTGTCCAATTTAGCCCCTCCTGGATGTTTACTCCTAGGTATATAAACTCCTTGACTTGCTCTAGCAGGAGGTTGTTCATTTTAATGCCCCCCGTTGAAGGCCCTATGTGGATTAAAGGCCATCAGTTTCGTTTTTGACACATTGACCTCCAATCCACGCCTTGAGCAGAGCTCCTCGAAGGTTGTTAAAGCTCTCTGGAGACCAACTTAGCGTCTTGGAAATGATCAATGTGTCATCTGCAAACATTACTATGGGTACATTTTCACCTGCTAGTGTTGGGGCATACGTGGTGGTTGACCTCATGCAATCCACTATTCCATTGATGTATAAGAAAAATAGTGTTGGGGCAATCACACATCCTTGTTGAACTCCCTTCTCCACAGGGAAAGATTCCGTGACTTCACCCTGCTTACCCCATCAGATCTTAGCCTTGTTGTCCTCGTGCATCCTAATAATAGGTGTCAACAGGTCAGGTGGTAACCCCATTTCTTGTAATATCCTCGAAAGTTTAGTTTGTGGTACAAGGTCAAATGCTGACCTAAGGTCAACAAAGACTGCGTACAAACTGCCCCTACCTAGGGTTACCGTTTTCCAAAAAAGCTAAATAAACCTGAACACTTGGTCAATAGTGCTAGTATAGGCTCGGAGCCATGCTTGTAATGGCGATAAAATGCTAAATTATTCGATCCAGTCTTGAACTTTGTTAAGCACCAACCTACCGATTACCTTTTGCAAAGAATCTATTTGGCTGATCGGCCTGTAATTACCTGGGCACGATTTGTCCCCAGCTATAATTTCTGCTCCTTTCCAGGAGTCTGGGACCGGTGCACCCTGGGCTATGGCATTTGTCAATAGGCAAATGTACATACACCATCTCTCTTTATAATAGAGGAATACATCCCCCTGTATTCCATCTGGGCCAGGTGCCTTTTCAGCCAAAATGGATTTAAGTGCCACCTCGACATCTGCCTTGCTAAAGATTGCTTTCTGAAAAAAATGTTTGGCGATGCCGCCCTCTATTTCATGCACATTTGCGGCGTATTGTGGCTTAAAATGGTTTACCCACTCCGACTGTGAGACATGGTTTTGGGGCTGGCAAGTCTGCCCACCTCTGTCCCATTTGTGTACATTCCAGAACTGTTTGGAGTTTTTATTAACACATGCCTCCCCACCTTTAATTGTCCCATTCTTTCTTCGCCTTTGCTTGGGCCCCCCGATAGGTCGCCCTTGCTGCTCGTACCACTGTGGGGACATCTTCATTAATAGCCTCCCCTCAGGCTGCACATACCTTTTTTACATTCTTTGTTGTACCAATTCTGTGTTTTCGGAATAGCTGCCTTTTTAGTTCTACACTTTTTGATAAAATACATACGTAACTGGCCAAAAAATGTGTTATGTATACAAGTGGGTTGCTCTAAGGTCGTTGGATTTACTACACTGGTCTGGAGCTCATTTATGGCATGATCCATATCCTTTTCAATGCTAGCTAATACTTAGGGTAGCTCGGTTATCTTAGCCCATTTAAGTCGCCTCAAGTCATTCAATGGAACAACGTCGGCGGTGGAATATGTATCCCATAGTTCATGCAGAGCCTTAAACCGTATC
This sequence comes from Triturus cristatus, assembly GCF_964204655.1. NCBI lineage: Eukaryota > Metazoa > Chordata > Amphibia > Caudata > Salamandridae > Triturus > Triturus cristatus. The sequence continues at coordinate 863,442,391 of NC_140588.1, read as the reverse complement.
AGGTCCAAGTCCACATATAATGGATTATAGTAACTTTCCAATCTATCTTGAACCCTCATATCCTTAAGAGCATGCCATAGTGCTAAGCTAACCAATACATAGTCTATCCTACTAGCACTATAGCCATTTTCAAAGGTATTGGACCCCGTTTATCTGACGGTGTACGGCCATTAACTGCCCGCAACCCCTTCTCCATACAGATAGAATTATTTTGAATCACCACATCTGACCATATTTTTATTGGGATACCCCACTTAAAGTCTTCCTCTTCAACCAAATTACCCTCCTCACTCATTAGAGGCTCAAACGTCGAGTTCAGATCCCCCGCAACAATGAAATTTGTGTCCATCTGGCTGACATCAAGAAGATCGTCAAGAGCCACTAAAACTCCTGACTATTTCCCCCTGGTGCCTCACACATAGATATTTTATATATCCATGATCCCGTTTGTTCCCCTAGACAATCTAACCGCCTGGATGTCCTGATTCAAAGTTGAGAGTGCTTGGATGTCTATCCCTAGGTCCTGTCTCACTCAGATTGTCAAGCCCCCTGATGGCCTCCCTTTCACGCCTTTGGTGGTCTGAATGTAAAAATGTAAACGTCCCACGCAAAAGAGGGGAACTTCTGCCCAAGTCTCTTGGAAGAGAAAGATCTCAAAATCCTCGATAAAAGCATGCCACTCTGGGGATCCCAATTTAGAACCTAGTCCTGGATGTCCCAGGACAGAAGAGTTTTCTTTGAGGGTATTGTGCAAACGGCCAAGTGACCACTTAGAACAGCGAGATTGGGCTATCCTCCTGCCATACTCCATCGTTTTGTCTGGTTGGCAGGGATTCAGCTTCTGAGGTTTGTTCTAGCTCTATAGGTAAGTGTTCAATACTTGATGGACTGTCCCTTTGGATGGTATTAGCTAATTGATGTTCCTGCTGCTTTTTTGGCAAATCCGCCTCTAGTCAGTCTATATTTTCTAAAGTAGAGCTTCCCTGCAACCTAGCTAGTTTGTGGGTGAGAGAGCAAGCCTTCTCACTACTCAGAGGGGAGCGTCTAAACTGAATGGCTGACAGTCCTGGCGGGGTTGTACGAAACTTTAGAGCAAATAGGTTTCCTCCTAGATCTGCCCTAGTCATCGTGAGCTCAATACAATCCAGATGATTAGCTGGTGAAAGCAACCTACAAGCTGTTGCTATATCTTCCCTAATCACCGATCGGCATCCCCTGACATGCCGTATCCAATGAATAATTTTATTAATTAGGGAATCCTCGTTTCTGTGTTTTTACTTACATCAAGCTTTGGTACGTTCACCATAAAAATTCTATAAGTACTGAGTGAGTCTGCAAAATGATGAACTGAGTGGCTATGTCTCTGCCCGGCCTCTGGCTGAATAGGATGTACAATGGGATTTTCGTTATAGCGTGTCGGAACCCTCATGAGAGCTGCTTTATAGGAGTTGTCAATGTAGCTAGCAGTAGGGTGTGGAGTGGGTCTAGGCTTTTGTGGAAGTGGCCTCATATCATATTATCTATCCTGGGCCTTCCCAAACTAGATGGAACTCTTTCTACAGGAGTATTTGTTACTCAGGGGTATTGACTGGTGTAGCCCTAGATGTTACCTGGATGGCTGGAGTTATACCCTGTAAACATCCTGGGCAGCTACTCTCCCTTGCATCCCCAGTTTGTGATGGAACAGATTTTAATAGCTTGACCATCAATGTTAGCTCTTCTACCTGGCTTCTCATTGATCCCATTTCCTGTCTTAATAAAATAACTTGCTGTAACATATCTTGGTGCTCCTTAGTCATGCCTGGCCCTACATCCTTTCTCTGCACAGGTGAAGTCTGTCTCATCTGTGTTGTCTGTAATCCTCCTTCTCTCCTTATTTAGTTATCGGATATGTCTAACAGTGGCAGAAATCTGTTAGTACAATCTACCAAGGAAACAATGTGGTCTGTATTATCTACGCTCCCATTAGCCCTATCTCCGTCATCATTATTAATAGACAATTTATTTTTAAAAGTTTTATGGAACATTGCAGGGATGGTGGGAGAAGTGGAATTTGTATATGGGGACAAACTAGGGGGAGTTGTAATGCAAGTGGGTTGTGTAGTGGGCTCGGACTCCAAAATACCCTCTCACTCTCCTATTAGAGTATCAATCCTATCTAGTACACAGTTACTGCCTGTGTGCAATTGGAGCTTCCTTGCCTTTTACCCGAACTACTCCGATTTGTTCCATTACCTCCAGCCCCATCCCCACTTGCACCTGGTAACTTTCTTTTCCCCCATAGCTGGTCGCCACAGATTAGATAATGTAACCCCTTCAGATAAACAATTCACCCAGCGCGAGTACTACAACTTCGCCTTAGTGTGATGATGCCTTGCGAGCACTATCTCTAGTGTAATAACCAAAAAGGGGGAAATATTGCACAATAAATATTAAGGCCAACTATTTCAACCAAATAGTGTCATCAAAGGCTTGATCGTTTAGTCAAAGTCAGGAGGGTGTAAACTGTACCTTGGGGATTTGTGACAGTCTCCACGAGGTCTCAACAGCGACTCAACAGCTAGGACAAGTAAACAAAACGAAAGTAAATGAAAGAGGGGTGGTCCTGTCCTGCCTCTACCTGCCACTGACGAGCACAGACAGGCCCGCCCTAGGCATGGGCTTGGCTGCGCGTGCGCGCACGTCCCGCACTGCGGGAGGGCCGTGGGGATTTTATCACGCCTCCAGACGTGTTTGCGGCATCAGAGACACAAGGGCGCAAGGGCTATTAGGGGTTGTAGCTGCTTGGCAAAGTCCCGGTGTCTTCTGTTGTTTCTTTGTGCACTTCTCTTGCTTTTTTCAGTACCTCTCTTGCTTCTATCCACACCTCTCTTGTCTCTTTCTGCACCCTTCTTCCCTTTTTCTGGACCTCTCTTGCTTCCTTCTGCACCTCTCTTACCTCTTTCTACAGTTCTCTTGTCTTGTTCTGCACCTCTTTTCTTCTTTCTGCACTGCTCTTGCCTCTTTCTGCACCTCTGTTGGTTCTTTCTGCACTGCTCTTGCTTCTTTCTCCACCTTTCTTCCTCTTTCTGGACTTCTGTTACCTCTTTCTAGATTTGTGTTGCTTCTTTGTGCACCTTTCTTTCTCTTTCTGTACCTCTCTTTCCTCTTTCTGCACTTCTCTTGCTTCCTTCTGCACCTTTCTTCCTCTTTCTGTGCATGTTCTGCCTATGAAGGCATAGCTAGAAATTAGCATTAAAAAAACATTAGAAATTCAGTGAAAAATCCTCAGGTTTCAGGGATGTTATAGTTAGTAATTAGCATTCAAAAAACCTTAGAAATTCACTGAAAAAGCACAGGTTTCAGGGATGTTATAGTTCGGAATTAGCATTGATAAAACCTTAAATATTCACGGAAAACTCCAGGTTTCAGGGAAGTTATAGTTAGGCTGACATTTCACTAGTACAAAACCAGAGAAATTCAGCTGTCATGGTTAGCTGAGCTAACTATAAGTCATGACCCCGCAATGCACTGCTGATGACATCACATATTACATCACTCATGACATGTGCAGTGACATCACTGATGACATCTCAAATGACATCACTGATGACATCATCCACTTAATATCTGATGACCTCCTCTCACTCTAATATAACCTTTCAGACACCTACTCTAAAATCCAGACTACCATTCTCGAAACCATGGACACACCAATACCAGTTAGTACATATTCACTCACTGAGTCATAGGTCTATACACATATCCTCTCACTCACCCATACATTCACTTATACATGCAGTTACTCATCAATACAGCCGCTGATATATGCACTCATACAGACACACACCGCCACTCACACATAGATTTACTCACACATCTAATCAGACAACCAAAGAATCAATCAGTCATTTACTCACCTCTACAGTTATACACACACCACCTCACTTATTCATATAGATACTAATACATACTTACTCTATTCCACAACCACTCTCACAATCACTCACTCTCACATATAGTCACTTATATACTTCAGCACTCACATATACTGCCTTTTAACCCCTTTCCCCCTCCAGTGGCGGGCCTTTCATTAGCGGGCGGGGTCCATGACGAGATAGTCTCGTCATGGGCACAGCGCAACCGCGCTCCATGACGAGACTATCTCGTCATGGGCATAGAAGGGGTTAAATATGTAGTTACTCACACATATATCACTGAGACATCTATTCACTCTCCAACATAGCCATACACAGACTCGGTCACCTATAAAGCTCCTCGCAGATGCACTTATGAACGCATACACCCAGTGAATCACCCAGTCACACATCCATGAAGGGAGTCACACACCCTCCCCAGCCACCCACACAGACACTCATGCACCCATACAGGTACTCAGGCAACCAATCATTAACCCATAGAGACACTCATGTAGCTACTCACCAACCCATGCGGCCATTTATACACCAACTGACGGACTGATACAGACATTCACACAGATTAGTCATTCACCCATGCATTCACTAAGACATGTTAAATCACTCACTTATACAGTCAGTCGCGCACCCACTAAATCATCCATTCAGACACTCATACACCTACTCATTCTTCAATACACTTTGGTGTATATATATATATATATATATATATTCAATGAAAAAACCAAAGGTTTCACACATGTTATAGTTAGCTGGACATTTCACTCGTAAAAAACCAATGAAATTCCCCCGTTATAGTTAGTTCAGCTAACTATAACTTGCGCGCCCGCAATGCACTACTGATGACGTCACATATTACATCACTCATGACATGGTCAGTGACATCACTCATGACATCACTGATGACATCTCAAATGACATCACTGATGACATTATCCTTGTGACAGAGTGGTAGACCTCCTCTCACCCTAATATAACCTTTGATACAAACATTCAAAAATAGAGACTAAAATTTTCAAAAAAATGGACATACCAATAACAGTTACAACAACCTATTCAGTAATTCTAAGATCCACATACACATCCACTCATTCACCAACAGTCCTATACAGTCACTCATACATGTACTCACACATCATATGTACTCATACACCTAAACATCCTGTAACACAATGCCACTCATCCATAGAGTTACTCACACATAGTCACTCATGCTAATAAAGAATCAAACATCCATTTACTTGCATATACAGCTATACACACACCACCACACTTACTTTTACAGAAACTTACACATACTTAGTCTTTTAAACAATCACTTATAGAAACACATACTTATTCATACAGGAACTCTTCCAATCTCTCACTCTCACATATACTCACTTATAAACACCAATACTCACATATACTAGTTTAAAACATATGTAGTTACTTATGAAGACACTATTGAGACAGTCATTCACTCACTAACACACCCATGCACACACTCATCCACCCATACAGTCCTGCACACATGCTGTCTTCAACACATACAAACAGTGAGTCACTCATTCATGCATCTATGCACTACGTAATACCCCCCACCGCACCATGAAGACACTCAGACACTCATACTGATACTCAAAAAACCAACTATTAACCTATATAGACACTCATGTAGCTACTCACCAACCCATGCAGCCACTTATATACAAAGTGAGAGACTGATACAGGTATTTACACATTTAAACATTACTCACTAAGCCATGTATTCAAAAAGATACACTTAATCAGTCAGTTATACAATCAATTTTTCAGAAACAAATCATCAATTTAGACACTTATATACTCATTTATTCTTCCATCGACCTTGAGATATACATATATAAAACATATTTAATTTTCAGAAAAACACACATTCACTGGATGATGTCGTAATAGTTGGTTTTTTGAGTATCAGTATGAGTGTCTGAGTGTCTTCATGGTGCGGTGGGGGGTATTACGTAGTGCATAGATGCATGAATGAGTGACTCACTGTTTGTATGTGTTGAAGACAGCATGTGTGCAGGACTGTATGGGTGGATGAGTGTGTGCATGGGTGTGTTAGTGAGTGAATGACTGTCTCAATAGTGTCTTCATAAGTAACTACATATGTTTTAAACTAGTATATGTGAGTATTGGTGTTTATAAGTGAGTATATGTGAGAGTGAGAGATTGGAAGAGTTCCTGTATGAATAAGTATGTGTTTCTATAAGTGATTGTTTAAAAGACTAAGTATGTGTAAGTTTCTGTAAAAGTAAGTGTGGTGGTGTGTGTATAACTGTATATGCAAGTAAATGGATGTTTGATTCTTTATTAGCATGAGTGACTATGTGTGAGTAACTCTATGGATGAGTGGCATTGTGTTACAGGATGTTTAGGTGTATGAGTACATATGATGTGTGAGTACATGTATGAGTGACTGTATAGGACTGTTGGCGAATGAGTGGATGTGTATGTGGATCTTAGAATTACTGAATAGGTTGTTGTAACTGTTATTGGTATGTCCATTTTTTTGAAAATTTTAGTCTCTATTTTTGAATGTTTGTATCAAAGGTTATATTAGGGTGAGAGGAGGTCTACCACTCTGTCACAAGGATAATGTCATCAGTGATGTCATTTGAGATGTCATCAGTGATGTCATGAGTGATGTCACTGACCATGTCATGAGTGATGTAATATGTGACGTCATCAGTAGTGCATTGCGGGCGCGCGAGTTATAGTTAGCTGAACTAACTATAACGGGGGAATTTCATTGGTTTTTTACGAGTGAAATGTCCAGCTAACTATAACGTTTGAAACCTTTGGTTTTTTCATTGAATTTCTAAGGTTTTTTAAATGCTAATTCCTAACTATAACGTGTGTGAAACCCATGGTTTTTTCAGTGAATTTCAAAGGTTTTTTAAATGCTAATTCCTAACTATAACGTGTGTGAAACCCATGGTTTTTTCAGTGAATTTGCAAGGTTTTTTAAATGCTAATTTTTTTTTTTCTTCTTTTTTTTTTTACATATTTTTATTTTAATTTTCTATCCTTTTTTAAAGACTATGGTTACATTTTTAAAATTCTACAATATGTTTTTTTTTTACATTTTTTATAAAATAAACAGGTAAAATTTATTAGCAATACATTTTTTCCTTTTTTTTAAATTTTTTTTAGTGCGCGTACGGTAAGCTTACGGTAAGCGTACGGTTTACGCAATGTCCGTAATTTATCTACGCTGTTTGCGTATAGTTACGCAATTTGCGTAGCCGCGCGTACTCCGCGTGGGGCGCGTACGCGTGTACGCTACACGCGCACGTTACGCGGAAGTGTCGGGAAGTGACTGTTATGCGCATGCGCGCAAGCGCGTGTCTTTTTTACGCGCATGCGTACTTTTGCCGTAAGCGTACCGTAAGCGTACGGTAGGTCATGTGATCATGAAACACAACTTTTGATTGGTTGAAACTACTTTCAGTTCTAGAACTCTCCTACACCACACCCATTCCCCTCATTTCTGCTTGTGATCCCTTAGGAGAAGGAGCTGGGTTGTCTTTGTGATACGATGGCAGAACAGCAGAGCTCTTCTGAGAGTGAGGCTAGCAGCACTACCTTGAGGCAGAGAGCGAGGAAACAAAAGACCTCTTACGTATGGGAGTATTTTACTTTTCCAGAAGGCCAGCAAAAGGTAAATGCACCCTTAGTGACTTGCAAGCTGTGTAAGCGTGTACTTTCAAGAGGTAATCCTGACAGGAAGTATTCCTTTGGGAATCACACCATGATGAGACACCTTAAGGATGTACACAGAAGGACACATGCTCGACTTACTGAAGGTAACCCTTCAGTAAATCAACCAAGCACATCCACAGCAGCTCAGCCTGGACCATCATCTGCAGGGCCGAGTCCATCTTCTGCAGGTCAGGTGAGCCCTTCATCTGTGGGGGGAGCATCTCCTTTTTCTGGTCCTCTGGAAATTAACCCTCGGTTTGCGAGGGTTGAAGTACGGTGCGCCACTTGTCACGATCTAATTACTTATAGGGAGACCAGTATTTCCCTAGTGAACAGTAAAATAGATCAGCACACTTGTCGTACCATCTAATATTCCCAATCTTTCTTTCCTCTGTCCCTGCATGAACACAACGGCTCTTTTAAGAGCCAACCTTACCTTTCATCTATTTTTTATATATTTTTTTTAAAACTTTTTTTTTTTTTTACCGTACGCGTACGGTACGCGTAATTTTTTTTTTTTTTTTTTAAAAAACACTAAAAATCAATTATCACATTACAAGGTCCTTGAGAGACTACAATTAAAAACTGAAAATGTGATTGTAGAGAAGTGGAAAAAAGGGACCATGACATTATTGACTTACCATACCCACTCAAAAAAAGATTTATTCATTTAATTTTTTTTTTAATTGCTTTAAAAATGGTTCTAGTTTTCGAAAATTTTCTATCTCAATCTGAAAAAAAAGAAAAAAGTATTAATATTTAATAAAACATTTAATAATACAGTACACATATTTACATATTTTTCAAAAAATATTTTTGCCTTTTTTTTGCTGTTTTCAGAAAATATTGCATTTCACTATAAATATCATCTAATACAACTGTGAAATCACCAGAGCAATACGCAATAAATCTCTGCCTGTAATTCCTATTTGCACACAGAGTCATGTTTTCACATTAGGCCCTTAAACGAAATTTCTTTGCCAATTTGAAAGCACACTTACTGGTCTTTTTTTTGGCAAGTGATAAACACTTTTACAGACTGACACATTATGAATCCACTTTTCAGATTTTTTAAAAAGCACATGTCCAAACTGCTTTTTCAGACCAGCACCATTTGTAACCTGGGTGACTGCCTACACTCCAGCAAGGGCAAACAGCCTTAGTGATGCTGAATGTGTTTGCATTACTGACTGAAACCTCAAACCCCACTCGCTTGTGAATACTGTGCATGATTCAACATGGTAAGCAGCTGGGTGTGTGCTAAGAGTCTGCTTCTGCACCAAAAAATGGCTCCCCCTTTCCATCTAATGCAACTGTGAAATCACCAAAGCAATACGCAATAAATCTCTGCCTGTAATTCCTATTTGCACACAGAGTCATGTTTTCACATTAGTCACAAAACGAAATTTCTTTGCCAATTTGAAAGCACACTTACTGCTCTTTTTTTTGGCAAGTGATAATCACTTTTACAGACTGACACATTATGAATCCACTTTTCAGATTTTTTAAAAAGCACATGTCCAAACTGCTTTTTCAGACCAGCACCATTTGTAACCTGGATGACTGCCTACACTCCAGCAAGGGCAACCAGCCTTAGTGATGCTGAATGTATTTGCATTACTGACTGAAACCTCAAACCCCACTCGCTTGTGAATACTGTGCATGATTCCACATGGTAAGCAGCTGGCTGTGTGCTAAGAGTCTGCTTCTGCACCAAAAAATGGCTCCCCCTTTCCATCTAATACAACTGTGAAATCACCAGAGCAATACGCAATAAATCTCTGCCTGTAATTCCTATTTGCACACAGAGTCATGTTTTCACATTAGTCACAAAACGAAATTTCTTTGCCAATTTGAAAGCACACTTACTGCTCTTTTTTTTGGCAAGTGATAAACACTTTTACAGACTGACACATTATGAATCCACTTTTCAGATTTTTTAAAAAGCACATGTCCAAACTGCTTTTTCAGACCAGCACCATTTGTAACCTGGGTGACTGCCTACACTCCAGCAAGGGCAACCAGCCTTAGTGATGCTGAATGTATTTGCATTACTGACTGAAACCTCAAACCCCACTCGCTTGTGAATACTGTGCATGATTCCACATGGTAAGCAGCTAGGTGTGTGCTAAGAGTCTGCTTCTGCACCAAAAAATGGCTCCCCCTTTCCATCTAATGCAACTGTGAAATCACCAGAGCAATACGCAATAAATCTCTGCCTGTAATTCCTATTTGCACACAGAGTCATGTTTTCACATTAGTCACAAACGAAATTTCTTTGCCAATTTGAAAGCACACTTACTGCTCTTTTTTTTTGGCAAGTGATAAACACTTTTACAGACTGACACATTATAAATCCACTTTTCAGATTTTTTAAAAAGCACATGTCCAAACTGCTTTTTCAGACCAGCACCATTTGTAACCTGGGTGACTGCCTACACTCCAGCAAGGGCAACCAGCCTTAGTGATGCTGAATGTATTTGCATTACTGACTGAAACCTCAAACCCTACTCGCTTGTGAATACTGTGCATGATTCCACATAGTAAGCAGCTAGGTGTGTGCTAAGAGTCTGCTTCTGCACCAAAAAATGGCTCCCCCTTTCCATCTAATGCAACTGTGAAATCACCAGAGCAATACGCAATAAATCTCTGCCTATAATTCCTCTTTGCACACAGAGTCATGTTTTCACATTAGTCACAAAACGAAATTTCTTTGCCAATTTGAAAGCACACTTACTGCTTTTTTTTTTGCAAGTGATAAACATTTTTACAGACTGACACATTATGAATCCACTTTTCAGATTTTTTAAAAAGCACATGTCCAAACTGCTTTTTCAGACCAGCACCATTTGTAACCTGGATTTTCATTTCTTTTTTTTTTTTTTTTTTTACCGTACGCTTACCGTACGCGTACCCCGCGATTTTTTTTAAAATCAATAAATGTTTTCTTTGTACTTTTCTGTCCTTCTTTGACCCCCGTACAAATGTTATGGGGTCTGTAACTCTCCTCCTTGCCCCCGTTTCAAGATATCACTCTTTTTTTTCTGAGTGAAACACACGAAATGGCGGCCGCCGCTTCCTGCTTTCGACCGATTCGAATGTTTACTAAGATCTAAGAGCCAATCAGAATCGCGCTCGCGCACACCACCGTACGCGTACGGTAAGCGTACCATAAGCGCACCGTAAGCTGGCTCAGATATATATATTGATTTAAAGGCTATTTTCTCAGAATCTACTGAACAGATTTACACCAAACCTACAAAAGGCACTTCCTTGACCTGAGGACTACCTCTCTGCCAAATTTCTAGTAATTCTGTTCAGCCGTTCGGGCTGTAGCCCTGTCTAAAGGTCCTATGGAAAAATGCATGGGAAAAACGCGTTTTGGGACCCCCCTTTTATCTCAGCCCTCGCTTGACGAATCCCCCCGAGACTTTCAGGGAAGGAGCGGAGCGTAGCGCCCCACCTATTTTGAAAAATTCGCGAGGATTCGTCGACCGGCGCCAAAGTTATTCAAAATAGAATGTTGCGGATTTCCTATGGAAACGTGGTCCTAACTATAACTACCTACTGGCGACCGCCAGTAGGTAATATATATATATATATGGATATATATCATTCTTAAACTTTTTAGAAACACTCAGTCACTGGATGATGTCATCAGTGATGTCACTGGCCATGTCATGAGTGACGTCATCCGCAGTGCATTGCGGGGCACGAGTTATAGTTAACTCAGCTAACTATAACAGCTGAATTTCTCTGGTTTTGTATGAGTGGAATGTTAGCCTCACTATAACTAAGCCTGGGCGTAGTTAATCGAGTTTTGCTCTACGGAACTCGGCTCGCAAGTGCGAGCAGGGATAAAAACTCTGTTGCACTTCGTGAAGCTGAGTTTTCTGTACTCCGTGAGCCCTGCAGGGCACAGAAAACTCCACGAACGGAGCGGAGTTCCCCACCCAGCCCTAACTATCAAGTGCCTGAAACCTGTGTTTTTTATAGTGAATATCCAAGGTTTTTTAAATGCTAATTCCTAACTATATTGTCCCTGAAACCTGTGTTTTTTCAGTGAATATATCTATCTATCTATCTATCTATCTATCTATCTATCTATCTATCTATCTATCTATCTATCTATCTATCTATCTATCTATCTATCTATCTATCTATCTATCTATCTATCTATCTATCTATCTATCTATCTATCTATCTATCTATCTATCTATCTATCTATCTATCTATCTATCTATCTATCTATCTATCTATCTATCTATCTATCTATCTATCTATCTATCTATCTATCTATCTATCTATACTAGATTTGAGCAGAGTTGAACTGTGGCTCAGGTATATTGATGACCTGTTCATCATATGGAAGGGTACAGAAACCGAAGCCAACAAGTTATCAGTCAGTAATCAGTCAGTTATACAATCAATTTTTCAGAAACAAATCATCAATTTAGACACTTATATACTCATTTATTCTTCCATCGACCTTGAGATATACATATATAAAACATATTTAATTTTCAGAAAAACACACATTCACTGGATGATGTCGTAATAGTTGGTTTTTTGAGTATCAGTATGAGTGTCTGAGTGTCTTCATGGTGCGGTGGGGGGTATTACGTAGTGCATAGATGCATGAATGAGTGACTCACTGTTTGTATGTGTTGAAGACAGCATGTGTGCAGGACTGTATGGGTGGATGAGTGTGTGCATGGGTGTGTTAGTGAGTGAATGACTGTCTCAATAGTGTCTTCATAAGTAACTACATATGTTTTAAACTAGTATATGTGAGTATTGGTGTTTATAAGTGAGTATATGTGAGAGTGAGAGATTGGAAGAGTTCCTGTATGAATAAGTATGTGCAACCAGCCTTAGTGATACTGAATGTATTTGCATTACTGACTGAAACCTCAAACCCCACTCGCTTGTGAATACTGTGCATGATTCCACATAGTAAGCAGCTAGGTGTGTGCTAAGAGTCTGCTTCTGCACCAAAAAATGGCTCCCCCTTTCCATCTAATGCAACTGTGAAATCACCAGAGCAATACGCAATAAATCTCTGCCTATAATTCCTCTTTGCACACAGAGTCATGTTTTCACATTAGTCACAAAACGAAATTTCTTTGCCAATTTGAAAGCACACTTACTGCTCTTTTTTTTTGCAAGTGATAAACATTTTTACAGACTGACACATTATGAATCCACTTTTCAGATTTTTTAAAAAGCACATGTCCAAACTGCTTTTTCAGACCAGCACCATTTGTAACCTGGGTGACTGCCTACACTCCAGCAAGGGCAAACAGCCTTAGTGATGCTGAATGTGTTTGCATTACTGACTGAAACCTCAAACCCCACTCGCTTGTGAATACTGTGCATGATTCAACATGGTAAGCAGCTGGGTGTGTGCTAAGAGTCTGCTTCTGCACCAAAAAATGGCTCCCCCTTTCCATCTAATGCAACTGTGAAATCACCAAAGCAATACGCAATAAATCTCTGCCTGTAATTCCTATTTGCACACAGAGTCATGTTTTCACATTAGTCACAAAACGAAATTTCTTTGCCAATTTGAAAGCACACTTACTGCTCTTTTTTTTGGCAAGTGATAATCACTTTTACAGACTGACACATTATGAATCCACTTTTCAGATTTTTTAAAAAGCACATGTCCAAACTGCTTTTTCAGACCAGCACCATTTGTAACCTGGATGACTGCCTACACTCCAGCAAGGGCAACCAGCCTTAGTGATGCTGAATGTATTTGCATTACTGACTGAAACCTCAAACCCCACTCGCTTGTGAATACTGTGCATGATTCCACATGGTAAGCAGCTGGCTGTGTGCTAAGAGTCTGCTTCTGCACCAAAAAATGGCTCCCCCTTTCCATCTAATACAACTGTGAAATCACCAGAGCAATACGCAATAAATCTCTGCCTGTAATTCCTATTTGCACACAGAGTCATGTTTTCACATTAGTCACAAAACGAAATTTCTTTGCCAATTTGAAAGCACACTTACTGCTCTTTTTTTTGGCAAGTGATAAACACTTTTACAGACTGACACATTATGAATCCACTTTTCAGATTTTTTAAAAAGCACATGTCCAAACTGCTTTTTCAGACCAGCACCATTTGTAACCTGGGTGACTGCCTACACTCCAGCAAGGGCAACCAGCCTTAGTGATGCTGAATGTATTTGCATTACTGACTGAAACCTCAAACCCCACTCGCTTGTGAATACTGTGCATGATTCCACATGGTAAGCAGCTAGGTGTGTGCTAAGAGTCTGCTTCTGCACCAAAAAATGGCTCCCCCTTTCCATCTAATGCAACTGTGAAATCACCAGAGCAATACGCAATAAATCTCTGCCTGTAATTCCTATTTGCACACAGAGTCATGTTTTCACATTAGTCACAAAACGAAATTTCTTTGCCAATTTGAAAGCACACTTACTGCTCTTTTTTTTTGGCAAGTGATAAACACTTTTACAGACTGACACATTATAAATCCACTTTTCAGATTTTTTAAAAAGCACATGTCCAAACTGCTTTTTCAGACCAGCACCATTTGTAACCTGGGTGACTGCCTACACTCCAGCAAGGGCAACCAGCCTTAGTGATGCTGAATGTATTTGCATTACTGACTGAAACCTCAAACCCTACTCGCTTGTGAATACTGTGCATGATTCCACATAGTAAGCAGCTAGGTGTGTGCTAAGAGTCTGCTTCTGCACCAAAAAATGGCTCCCCCTTTCCATCTAATGCAACTGTGAAATCACCAGAGCAATACGCAATAAATCTCTGCCTATAATTCCTCTTTGCACACAGAGTCATGTTTTCACATTAGTCACAAAACGAAATTTCTTTGCCAATTTGAAAGCACACTTACTGCTTTTTTTTTTGCAAGTGATAAACATTTTTACAGACTGACACATTATGAATCCACTTTTCAGATTTTTTAAAAAGCACATGTCCAAACTGCTTTTTCAGACCAGCACCATTTGTAACCTGGGTGACTGCCTACACTCCAGCAAGGGCAACCAGCCTTAGTGATACTGAATGTATTTGCATTACTGACTGAAACCTCAAACCCCACTCGCTTGTGAATACTGTGCATGATTCCACATAGTAAGCAGCTAGGTGTGTGCTAAGAGTCTGCTTCTGCACCAAAAAATGGCTCCCCCTTTCCATCTAATGCAACTGTGAAATCACCAGAGCAATACGCAATAAATCTCTGCCTATAATTCCTCTTTGCACACAGAGTCATGTTTTCACATTAGTCACAAAACGAAATTTCTTTGCCAATTTGAAAGCACACTTACTGCTCTTTTTTTTTGCAAGTGATAAACATTTTTACAGACTGACACATTATGAATCCACTTTTCAGATTTTTTAAAAAGCACATGTCCAAACTGCTTTTTCAGACCAGCACCATTTGTAACCTGGGTGACTGCCTACACTCCAGCAGGGGCAACCAGCCTTAGTGATGCTGAATGTATTTGCATTACTGAGTCCAACCTCAAACCCTTAAACTATTCTTTTTTTATACCACTACACCTTAATTTATTGTGAAAACATAGTCCATATTATTTTACTTGTTCCTCACATTTAAATTTCTCCCAAAACAGAAAATAATAAACACAACTTCAACAAAAAGAATTGCATTTCTATTATTCATTTCTTAATTTACCATATACATCCCCTCTCAAACTCTAAACTCACCTTTAAAATTAGTTAGTTGTGAAAGAAATGTGGCACTCAAACAGCAGATTATCAGAGCCAGGATCTCTGTTCTTTACACCTCTCTCCTCTCAGCAGAACCAGATAATGGCAAACTTTCCCTCTCTTTTTCCACACATATACATGTTAGTTTCAAATCTCAGTGCTTGCCCCTTTTTTTCAAATGTAATCACACATTTCTATTGGTTGAAAACCAACCCTTTTCCAAAAGTACCCTTACCCCAACTTGACTTCTGCCTAGTACCCTTCCCCCAACTTGACTTCTGCCTGCTACCATAGCAACAGCTCATGGAACACTGCTGTGTGGAGTTAGGTCAGAAGTTCACCAAACAATGTTTCAATTCCACAGAGCAAGAGTGCTTGACTTTTCAAACCTAACAGCAAATCCATAGTACTGTTCTTTGGTAACACATTTTTCTGTACCAATACAAAACATGCTTCTATTAATTTACTCATACAGCCTAGTTTTTATTCTAGAATGGTATGAAACAGCCAATCAGTTCTTTTTTTTTTGAAAAAAATATGTATGCCTCCATTTCCAAACTGTCTTTCTTTTCATATTGCCATTCTACTGAAAGACACCTCCTGAGTGCATCCAGTTCTCCTTTGAAGATGTTCACAGTGTGGATTGTAGGGCACAGCTATGCAGCTATGTCTTCTGGAGTGAAAAGTATGCAGAGAAAACAGATATGGTGAGAGACCTTGCTTTGCCAAATGTAGACATTAAATGGATTGGTCAGAGAGGGTTAAAGTGGCACCAATTGATGCCATTGGTGAAATCCTTCATGCACATCCAACACCCTGACCTCATAATAGTGCACTGTGGTGGCAATGACCTAGGCACTTTGACTGGGGTAGGTCTGGAAATGCTTATGAAGGACACCTTTGCACAACTGTTTTCACTTTTCCCTAAAACTGCCTTTGTGTTTTCTAACATATGCCAAAGGCAAAAATGGAACTGGTCCAATCATTTCTGTCCGCAGATTGACAAAGCAAGAAAACACATCAACAAATCTGTTTCTGCTTTCCTCCGTGACTATGGTATGGGTTCCATTTACCACAACAACTTGCGTTACGACATGCAAGACATTTATAGAGGAGATGGTGTGCACTTCAATGATGAAGGGAACAGAGTCTTCCTCTTGAACCTTAGACTCTGCATCGGTACTTACTTGTAGGTACCACTAAAAAATCACTTCATAAACACAACGGCTCTTTTTAGAACCCCCTAATATCTAAACACTTAAATCTGATTTTCATTTCTTTTTTTTTTTTTTTTTTTACCGTACGCTTACCGTACGCGTACCCCGCGATTTTTTTTAAAATCAATAAATGTTTTCTTTGTACTTTTCTGTCCTTCTTTGACCCCCGTACAAATGTTATGGGGTCTGTAACTCTCCTCCTTGCCCCCGTTTCAAGATATCACTCTTTTTTTTCTGAGTGAAACACACGAAATGGCGGCCGCCGCTTCCTGCTTTCGACCGATTCGAATGTTTACTAAGATCTAAGAGCCAATCAGAATCGCGCTCGCGCACACCACCGTACGCGTACGGTAAGCGTACCATAAGCGCACCGTAAGCTGGCTCAGATATATATATTGATTTAAAGGCTATTTTCTCAGAATCTACTGAACAGATTTACACCAAACCTACAAAAGGCACTTCCTTGACCTGAGGACTACCTCTCTGCCAAATTTCTAGTAATTCTGTTCAGCCGTTCGGGCTGTAGCCCTGTCTAAAGGTCCTATGGAAAAATGCATGGGAAAAACGCGTTTTGGGACCCCCCTTTTATCTCAGCCCTCGCTTGACGAATCCCCCCGAGACTTTCAGGGAAGGAGCGGAGCGTAGCGCCCCACCTATTTTGAAAAATTCGCGAGGATTCGTCGACCGGCGCCAAAGTTATTCAAAATAGAATGTTGCGGATTTCCTATGGAAACGTGGTCCTAACTATAACTACCTACTGGCGACCGCCAGTAGGTAATATATATATATATATGGATATATATCATTCTTAAACTTTTTAGAAACACTCAGTCACTGGATGATGTCATCAGTGATGTCACTGGCCATGTCATGAGTGACGTCATCCGCAGTGCATTGCGGGGCACGAGTTATAGTTAACTCAGCTAACTATAACAGCTGAATTTCTCTGGTTTTGTATGAGTGGAATGTTAGCCTCACTATAACTAAGCCTGGGCGTAGTTAATCGAGTTTTGCTCTACGGAACTCGGCTCGCAAGTGCGAGCAGGGATAAAAACTCTGTTGCACTTCGTGAAGCTGAGTTTTCTGTACTCCGTGAGCCCTGCAGGGCACAGAAAACTCCACGAACGGAGCGGAGTTCCCCACCCAGCCCTAACTATCAAGTGCCTGAAACCTGTGTTTTTTATAGTGAATATCCAAGGTTTTTTAAATGCTAATTCCTAACTATATTGTCCCTGAAACCTGTGTTTTTTCAGTGAATCTATCTATCTATCTATCTATCTATCTATCTATCTATCTATCTATCTATCTATCTATCTATCTATCTATCTATCTATCTATCTATCTATCTATCTATCTATCTATCTATCTATCTATCTATCTATCTATCTATCTATCTATCTATCTATCTATCTATCTATCTATCTATCTATCTATCTATCTATCTATCTATCTATACTAGATTTGAGCAGAGTTGAACTGTGGCTCAGGTATATTGATGACCTGTTCATCATATGGAAGGGTACAGAAACCGAAGCCAACAAGTTTGTAGAAGAACTTAACAGGAATGACCGCAACATACGACTCAGTGGCAATATCAGTGATAATAGGGTTGAGTATTTGGTTGTGTGTTTGGAGATTAGAAATAACAGAATCCACACCTCCGTATTTCGCAAAAGCAAAGCAAGCAAGAGTGTCCTTCATGCCCTCAGTAGTCACCCGCAATCACTCAAATGGAGTATTCCGGATGGCGAACTGCTGAGGGCAAGGAGAAACTGTAGCAGTGATGAAGCATACAGAACTGAGAGCAGTAACATGATTGAAAGATTCAAAGCCAGTGGATATCCGATATGGGTACTCAAGAAAGCCATTGACAGAGCAGAAGGTCTCAGCAGAACCATGATACTTTCAGACGAGGCAGACATTGGGGATGAGCCATTGGATAACAGTGCAAGGGTCATTTTGACTTACAATTCAGACTCTGACAACATAAGACGCCTCTTAGCTCGCAACTGGGATGTTCTCAGATGTGACAACAGCATTGGTAATACAATATCCAATAGACCCAACATCACCTACAGACGGGGCAGGAACATAAGAGATATGCTGGTACACAGCGACATCACCCTACAACAGGATGTAGGAGTACAGGATCTCAAAGGGTTCTTTCCTTGCGGTCACTGTAAGACCTGTTCAACTAGCAGTTTCCGAAACAAATTTGTCAACAGAACCAGCAAGAAGGTTACAACGCAAGTCCTGACATGCAGTACCACTTTCGTGATATATGTCATTGAGTGCCCTTGCAAACTACACTATATAGGAAGCACCACCCTAGCGGCCAAAAAAAAAATCTAGAACACAAACATGCCATCACCAACAAAGATCCTAAATATCCAGTGGCGCGTCATTATCAAGAAAAATATTTTTCAGACTCCACTCTTTTGAAGTACTTCATACTTGAACAAATAAGGGTGGGTCCTAGAGGTGGAGACAGAGTTCTGAGGCTCAGAGAAAGGGAGTCCAGATACATTGTGGAATTCCAGACTAAGGTACCGGGGGAACTCAATCAGTACGAGGAACTCGCCATTCACCTCAAAAAAGAATAGTCAGAAGTTCTGTCATCACTGCTAGCAATGATTTATTGTTCGCTGTCTCATGTATTCTATTCTTTTGCTGTTCTCTGTCTCTTGTATACTTTTGTCTTGAAAACTCAGCTGTACGCCACTTTGAGGTTCCTTTTAACCCCTTTTTTTCTTTCCTCAGCTGACTTATTGCATTACTGTTTTTCATCGCCCTTCCTCCTAGATTTTGTGCATCTGAAACTGTTTGTAGACATAAGTACATTGGCACATTTGCACCATGTTTTAAACTAATTTCTTTTATTTTGTTTCATTTGCAGCAGAGAAGGAAGTGACCTTCTCACCTGCACATGTCACCTAACCCTTTCTTTGAATTTACACATATATTTCACTTTTGGACACCTTTGACAGCATTTTGGGACAGCACTTAGACCAAGTGACACTAAGCACCATGCGATTCATGTCTGCCAGAGTTTACCATTTTAGAGCACTTGCGAATACAGCACTACTAGGGGTCATTTACAGGTGACTTCCCGGGCAACATGAGGCATCTCATGCATAGCCGCAACACTGCAGAATGGTCGATAGCATATGACACATATGAGCAAGCGATCCGTGTCCGTTTAGTATACAACTCAAGAGCACTTGCCAACACAGCAGTCAGGCGTCTTATTCTCAGCAGCAACACTGCGGAGCGCCAGATTTCGCATGACACAGCATACCGCGACTATTAGTGGTAAGCCAACATGATGGTACACATCGTTATGCATTGATACCACTTTGATCGGCTCCTGATCAAATTTTGTTTTCTTGCCTTGTATTTACGCATTGAACGTCATACTTATGATGGAATATTCCTTTGCAAGAGCGCATGTATGAACTTGATGCTACATAATATTGTTGAATCTTTACCATTCCAATATGGCTGCAATTTCAAGTTGCCACTTTATCCTTTGTTTGTTTCAACACACTCCCATTTTGTTGTTATAAGACTTTATTTATTTTGTGCACTTAGTACACATGAGAAAGACTGTGGACGCAGTCGAAACGCGTAGTGGAATAAACTTGGTTGCATCTTTACTTTGGATGGTGTTTCTTTGATCCTGAGAGCGCACTTATTTTGGTGTATCACGAGTGGATTAATTTGCCAGCATGCTCCGCTGGTGTGTGCGCCACCTTCCACGGGTAGGGCAATCCTGAAGGAGATTTTTCGTGAAAGGATATATATACATATACATATCTCATGCAAGATGTTAATTATAGTTTCACTCAGGAAACAGGCTTTTACGAGAGTTTGAGCTATTGCATTGTAAATGACAATGCCTTTTATTTATGTGTTGTTTTTAAAACTTTTAAATAAAAATAATTTTCATTTACAATGCCAATAGCTTAAACTCTCGCAAATGCGAGACCTATTGCATTGCCAATGCGTTTGGTGCTCATGCTGTAAAGATTTTGTTTTTTAAAGCATTAGGAGAGAGCGTGTCCTGCCTGCTGTTGCATATGCTATTTGAGAAAATAGTGCTTGGAGGTTGTAATTAAAGCCTACCAAGTAACAACACATGCAGCAAGGGGTATCCTCATGGGAGGGTACAAAAATGAGACAAAGCGGTACTAAGGAGGGACTGTTAAGCCTATTGACCAATGAAAAGCCACAGTTTACAGTGGACAATGACACAAGCCAATAAAAAATATGGGCGGAGAGTGGACGGAGCTTCAAGTCCGTACCTTAATACAGCATGCATCACAGAGCAGTGCATGTGCTGCCCAGGCTCGACCTAAAAAGGGAAACCATTTTATTAAAAAAATACACTAAAATAGTCAAAATCAAATTAAGGTAGATAAAGGTATACAAAATGTAATAGTTTTCAATCACAAAATGCCAGGAAAATCACAAAGCACCAATTTAAGTGGAATCGTGTTATTTACCATGACTTAAGTGTTATTTGAGGATTATAAAGTGGGGGCCAGGTACCAGAATCCCTTCTGTAGCAGATCATTTTTTATTGCCTCTACTTTATGGTGACTACCCAGTCCCTTCTTACATCTGTACCCAGATCTAAAGAGAAGGAAGTACCAAGAACCTAGAAATGGTCACTTGAATTCAGATGGAGAACACCCATGAAAACAACTTTCCATCAGTGGTTTTGCAGATGTTGTACTCAGACTACAGCTGGACATCTTTGTTGCCCAGGTTGTTCCAGCAGTTTTGCAGTCATGGTGATTCACAAGGGTTTTCCTTGTGTCACTTGGTGTGCAGAGCATGAAGGGAACAGAAGGATCCTAGAATTAAGCACAGCATATAGTATGTCTAGCTTGAGCTTCTTCCTCATTGATGAATGAACACCACCAGTTCCTGGAAAGAGGTGGATATAAACCTCATAAACAGCTCTCTCCAAATGGTTATGTTATATGTTATGATATGCTATGTTATGTTATGGTATGTTATGTAGATTTTTGTGGCACAGCTAATCACCTATGAGGGTCTCCAGGTGTGTAGATGTGGGAAAACGGTGTTCGGTGTGTAGGCCCCACATAAATTAGTCAAGGTGTCAGGTCTTCAGCTTCTTTCAGATTTCAAGACGTGAGGAGATGTGCTGGGGGAGGTTGCTATAAGTATTGGGTGTGATATAGGAGAAGGCTTGACCTCCTGTTCTGCTCTTGTGGATATAGTGTGTGTGAGTGTGTCCTGAATATAGGGGTCTGGTGGGTTGGTGGAGGTGCATTTTTGGTTGTTTAGGTATGTGGGTCTGATGTTCTGCAGTGCTTTGAATGCATATATGAGCAGTTTTAATTGGCTTTGTTTACTGATGGGGAGCAAGAGGAGCTCTCTTAGGTGTGGTGAGATGTGGGTGCATCTTAGGAGGTCAAGGATGAGTATTGCTGCAGTGTTCTGGATGGTCTGGAGGTACTGTAGGAGGTGGTTGGAGATCCTTGTATAGATTGCGCTGTCATACTCAAATCTGCTAGTGATGAGGGCTTGTGTGACAGTGTAACTGGTGTTCGTGGGTAGCCATTTGAATATCTTGAGGAGCATGCAAGAATGCAGAAGTAGGAGGATCTGACCATAGTGACCTACGCTGTCATGTTGAGCTTGTCATCCAGGATGATTCCTAGGTTTCTGGCATGGCCAGTTGGAGTGGTTGTTGGTCCAAGCACAGAAGGCCACCAGTTAAAGTCCATTGGAGAGCTTGTGTTCCCAAAGATCAGACATTTAGATCACATTCAGTCTACTAAGTTGATCATGTAGTTGGAGAAGTAGGTTCTGGTGGACTCGAGTGTCAGAGAGAGTATACGTTGGGTGTCATAGACATAGGTTATGATGTAGATGCTTTTGGCTCTGATGACGTTAGCAAGCTGGATCAAGTAGATGTTCAATAGAGTTGGGCTGAGTGTTGAACCCTGATGAACTCCGCATATCAGCTCCTTGAATTCTGATGTGTTTGATGGTAATCTGACTCGCTGTTTTCTTCCTGTGAGGAAGGATCCTATACAGTTGAGGCTATTCTTGGATGGCTATGTTGGGCAGTCTTTTAACAAGGTTGTGGTGGATGACTTTTTTGATGGCTGCAAAGAGGTCGAGTAGGTTTAGGGCTGCAGTTTCTCCCCAGTCTGTTATAGCACAGATGCAATCTGTGAGCGTAGTAAGTGCAGTTTCTGTGCTGTGATTGCTTCAGAATTTGGAATGGGTGTGGTCCAGTAGTCTGTGGTGTTTGAGGTGGCTAGTAAGTTATCTGTTGATGACGTTCTCCATCACTTTGGCTGGGTAAGGATGCAGAGAGAATGGATGGAATTTGCTCAGCCCGCTAGGGTCAGATGATGGTCTTTTGAGGAGGGACTTGGATGCTACATGTTTCCGGCTTTCTGGGAAAGTGACAGATTTGATGGAGGTGTTGCTGATAATGTGGATGAGAGTGCTGATCCTCTCATGTTGTAGATGTGGGGGGGCATGGGTCCATAGGTGCCCTGGAGTGTACTGTTTTCACAATTGCCTCAGTATCTTCTTTAGTGCGAGTTTTTCATTTAGTTAGGTGTTCAACTCAGTTTTTGGTGGTCAGGTTGGTGATGAGATCTTTGGGGCATGATTGCTGTTCAAAAGTTGGTGTAGATCTTTTCTATTTTACTGTGGAAGAAGTTTGAAAAATTGTCCAAGTGTTCCTGTGAAGGTGAGATTGTGTTGTCTGTTGCTTCGGGTGGAGAATTCTTTCACAATTGTGAAGATCTCATTGGAGCTTTTGGAGCTTGCCTCTCTTTGTTATGTTAGTGCCCTTCTTTTGGTGTCTCTCAAGAGTTGGTGGTAGCATCTGAGTGTGACCTTGTAGATTGTTCAGGTGTTGGCATTGTTCCTTGTTCTCCATTTTTCTTTATAGCTGCATGCAATAGCTTTCAGATTCTCAGATGTCTTCAGTATACCAGCTGGCTTGTTGGTGATTCCTCTTTGTTGCTTTTGATGGGTGCAAGGGATTCTGCACAGTCCTTGATCCATTTATTGATATTGGTGATTTCCATGTCCTGGTTGCTGGTGGTGTGGAGTTGGTCTGTTTTGAGGGCATTGGACCAGTCTCCCTCTGTTACCTTGTTCCAGTTCCAGCTGGGTAGCTTGATGCTTGTGCGTGCATTGACGTCTGGGTTGGGTATTTCAAAGTTTAGGATGGAGTGGTCGGTTCATGTGAGTGGTAAAGTAGAGATGTAGGTGAGCCTATGCTAGTGGAGCAGTTCCACGGTATGTTCTATGATGTTTGTAGGGTTTGTGACAAGCTGGATGAGACTGATGTTGTCAAGGCTTTCAAGGAGTATTTTGAAGCACATTTGTTCCCTGAAGGAGGTGTTGCTTTTGATGGATGTGGTGCATTTGATGAGGTACTTGTGGACGACTGCGAGTCCTCCTCGTGGCTTTTGAGGGTGGTTCAATCGTGTGATTTCATAGCCCGTTTTGATAGCCACTGTGACGTCTGGTGTTGATGGGGGTTGAGCCAGGTTGCCTTGAGGAAGAGATGGTTCAGCGCACTTATACTGAGGAGTTCCCAGATTTGGTGGTTCGTTTGCTAAGTGAACGGGTGAGAAACATGTGTGCGAGTTGTTGTGGTGTGGTTTGCATGCCAGTGGTGAGTCCACTGTGTGGTCAGGCCATAACTGCCATTAAGTAGGTCCTGTGAGTAGGGAGGAGCACGAAGGGGCGGTGGGCAGGCAATCAGAGCGGGAGGAGAGATGCAGTAGGAGAGGAAGAAAGTAGCAGGGGAGAAGGGATGAGGCATGGGAGCATGGGGTGAACATAAGTGGACAAGGGCACGAAGCAGGAAATGGTCATGGCGGCTGTTAGAAATGGGGTTTCTGCAATAAAGGAAAGTTGCAGAAAGAGGCTGAGAAAAAGCAAAGCAGTTGGCAAAGTAGCCCAGCGAGTCTGAAAATGGGGGAGAAATAAGGCACAGAGGGTGCATGTGAGCAAAGAGAGAAAATGGCCCAAGAGGCTAAAAATAGAGGCAAAAAGGCATGAAAGGTGTCGAAGTAGCCCAGAGAGGCTGAAAACAGAGGAGAAAAAATGCACAGACAGTTAGAAAAAGAGACGAGAGAAAGTGGCACAAAAGGTGGCAACACAGATAGAAAATGGAAGAAAAAGGCATTACAGTGGGTGAGGAGAGACAAGAAGAGGACAGAGAGAAAGATGAAAGAAGAGGAGAGAGAGTAGCAGCAGAGAGGCATGGAAGCCTCAGGCAATATGATGGGTACGAAAGTGCCTTGACTGGTCGGAGAACCAAACTAGGTCAGTCTGAGGCTGGGCCTAAGCACCTACTCAATGGGGTTGTGCCATTGACATCATCAGGTAGACCCTGGGAGGGGGAGCAGAGGGGGCAATGGGCAGGGCTATCAGGGCAAGAAGAGAGGCACATCAGTAGAACAGGTAAGGAGTGGGGGGGGGGGGGAAAGCATGGGAGGTGGGAAAAGCATGAGAGGTAGAAGGAGTTTTGAGAGCGAGAGGTGACTAGAAGTGGAGAAGGGAACAAAGCAGGAAATGTGCCTGGGGACAGAAGCACAATCAATGAAAGCAGCAGAAAGTGGTAGAAAGAAGCTGAGGATAGGTATGAAAGGTGACACAGTAGCCCAGAGAGGCTAAAAACAGGAGAAGAAAAAGGGCACAGAAAGTGAGAGAGAGCGAAGAGAAAAAGTGGTACTAGAGGCTATAAATGAGGAAGAAAAGGCGCAAAGGTGGCAAAGTAGCACAGAGAGTCTGAAAACAGGGGTGAAAAAAAGCATAGAGAGTGAGAGAGAGAGAGAAGAGAGAAAGTAGCCCTAAAGGTGACAAAACTGGTGGAAAATTCACCCCTACTTTTCTTGCTGAATATTCTTGCTGTGATTTAGACTCCACACACTGAGACAATGTTGTCCTTTGCCCTGTGTATGTGCTCTGAACCTTAAAACATGTAGAAATTGGCTAATCTCTGAGTGGTATATTTAACTCTCCTATAAAGCCACAGTATATGGTGTAGCAACTTAATCTATCCCATGGAATGCTAAATCTCACTTCTGTACTGTAGCATGCATTGTGCCATCTAATAGTGTTTCAACCAAGGCCCAACAGTAAACCCAAAATACGTCAGGAATAGAAATTATTTCAATTGTTTATTAAAAAAGATTTTGTGTTGTTATCATATATTTCTTTTTTGTAAAAAAGGACTTTTAAAAACAATTCAGTGTGTTACTCTTTTAATTGTTTTTATCAGTTCTTTAAAAAAAAATGAAATATAGGATAACAACAAAAAGCCAATTGTACTAATTTCTACTCCTGACGTATTTTGGGTTTAGTGTTTGGGCCTTGTTTGAAATATTTTTGTATCCAGTAAAAGGGAGACAATGTGTGTGAGTGAGTAGAGGTGCATATTGGTGAGTGTGCAGGAACCAAAGGAAAAACTTGCTTTTTACCTGTTAACAGTACCCTATTCCTTTGTTAAGGCAAAGGGGTCCCGCTCTTTTTCAACTTTTGATTGTTATCCAATAGTATGACAAAGTAGAAGGCTTCGGGCCTACCATTATAGCCTCACTGTGTAAAAACCTTTAGTACATCCTTTAAACAGGCAAAAACTTTATTTTTAAATACTAATAGGTTACCTTTTTATAAGCCTGATTGCCCACGAGTTAGGGTTCATGGTATTTAAAAGGGGGACATGTAGAAAATGAATGTTACCATGTACCTACATTGACAAGGCCATAAAAGGATATCTTTACTGTGGCAGTCCAAGCTCTTCTATGTAGAAAACCAGAGTATACATTAAAATACTAATACTGTAGCATGGAAATGAGACGAGTGAGAACAATAATTAAACAACTAATTTTAGTAGTTATTAAAATGCAATTTAATGGTGAAGTCTAATTTTTAAGAAATATTAAAGAAAAGTATCCTTTACAAAGTTACCCTTTAACTGCATGAACTGTCAGAAGGCTAATTAGCAATAGCCTCTGCAGACTCCCAGCCTGCTCTCAGCCCTAGAAGAGGTGTAAAATTCCTTCCACAAGAACACAATAAGCTGACCTGAATGGGCAGACATAACTCCCCCGAGATCAGTAGAATATGATGAGTGAAGAATGCACCCCTCCATCACGGTATCAAATCCTGCACGACAGGTGTGTCAGAAGCACACGTAAATATTTTGCACCCTTAAAAGGGAGCAAATAGAATACCAGGACAATTCTTCTATATCCCCTGTCTTGTTGTTGAATGACCCTGATATTGCCCTACCCAGCTTCTGTCTCTGGGTTTGTTGTGGATACAGTGCCTGTCTCAAACTGGATGTTAGTGTTACATAGGGGAAGACATTAGGGTTACCATAGTACATTGCCCACTCACACTGCCAGCCTTTGAGTCAAGTTTAGTGTGGCAAAAGCTTTTCACCATCTCAGATTCGCCTCAACACATTGCATTTTGGGCCTGTTTTCAGCAAGTCAAACCACAACTACTACAAAAGTATTTAGATCAGGGAATGGGAACCTTTACTTTGGTCAGAACAGAACTAGGAGTGTCTTAGGGTATCCAAACAGGCTGATGAGCCCATCAAAGTTGGACCAAAACCCAGACATCATGAGAACGCTGCTGAGACTTGCAAAATTATACAATGCAGACTAAATCCACTTTGCTTGCCATCTGTGTCCTGTAAGAAGGACTTAAAGAGGTTAAACCCCCTTTTCCACTTGAAATCCAAGAACAGAAAGATCTACAAGGACGATTGCACTGATCCCTTGGGAGGCTCCGAACATAACAAATTTGAAGAGGACATTCTGGAAATTCTTCAACTTTGGAGGTGTCAAATTTACTTTACCCACTGCAACACAAGCAAAATCAGGGAAAGTGTTTAGATTTTCAGGGAACACTAGATGGCTGTTCAGTTGCGGTCTACACCATCTATCATAGTGCCATAATGGGGTTGAAGTACCTTGTACTTACACTCAACAAAATAAAATGTGTGCTTGCTGTCTGGAAATCTGGCTGATCATCTATACATGGATGCCTTTGGATGAATAAATTCCGGCATCATCTGTTTTTTATGGGTTTTATGATTCGCTGACTCGCATCTTTATGTGCCTGTGACTAAAAATGATGTTCCTTTTTCAAACCACAATTGACGACGTGAACTTTTGAATATATTCTCCCCTGAAGAAGTCCATTGTTATAGACGAAATGTGTTGGTTGTTCTGTTCCTGCAGTAAACTTTCGATGATTTTTAGATGACTAAGAAAATAAAGAGAAGAATTGAATATACTTTAGAATCTTTTCGTGAATTTCTTTTTTTCCCATTATTTGTGGTGCATCTATATTCTGTTCAAATTGAAATGCCCTGGTCTTAGGGCAGCATCTTGGCAGCAGGTGCAGATATTGTCTGCATAAGCAGGATTGAATATTTGTGTTAAGAATCACTTAGGGTCAAGGGATAGGTGCGGCGGATCTCAGTCCACTGCCTGTATCTTGGTTTTAATTTTATCTTGTTTGCCAGTAAGTAGTTATCGTTAGGACCTAGTTTCCATAGGAAAAGTATTTTTCTCATTTGCCAATAACTTTGGTGTCATTTAATAAATTTTTAAAACTAGTTTGCAATTCACTTTAGCTGTCACCTTGAAAGTTTTGAGGTGATCCGTCAAGCAGCACTGAGAAAAAGGGAGAGTCAGAAAATGCATTTTCCCTTTGTTCATTTCTATTGGAACTTTAGACATGGCTACAGGCCGAACTGCTGAATGGAATTACACCACATTTGGCAGAAAGTTAGATATTGGTCCAGAGAAGTGCCTTTTTGTGATTTGGTGTAAATCCGTTTAGTAGTTGCGGAGTTGATAAAATACATTTTAAATTGTATATCTAGGGAGACGAAAGATCCGTGACCCCTCCCAATCTCGTTCGGAGGTCTGATTGGCTGCCAACACTTCAAATCAGGAAGTGATGAGAGACATCTTGGGACTTGGGCCTGAGCTGAGTTCCAGAAAACATCCAAAAAAGAGAACACCCTGGAGGGACCCGCCATGGCAAAACAAAAGTTTAAAAACATAATTTGGGGGAGTCACATTTGAGCTACGGATCTCACAAAAAATAAAAAAGAGAAATGCGGGCTCCCATGCTTCTCTATTATGAAGCCTCCAGATGCGCCAGGTCCCAGGGGCATGAGGTCATTATATTTATAAAGAGATGGGGGTTCTCATGGACATCGTGTCCCGGGGATTGCCACCTCCCCTGGCCTTATTGTTACTAATGGGGGATCTCACAGACCTACCTATGTACTGGAGACTGTGACCTCCCCAGGGTTTTTGAACAAATTAAAGCAGGAGAGGCCCATATGGCTTCCCCACAGCCCCGCATACCACCACCTCCCCATGATTATTACATTTGCAATGAGGCCTCAAATAACCTCCCCGGGGCCCAATTCTTTTTTTTAAATGAGAGCAGGGCCATTCAGCCCCCCTCCTGGGCCATTCTCTGCCCTGGGGACTGCCACCTCCCCAGGGCAGGCCCTATAACAAGAAAGGAGGGGTCTCCACAGCCCCCCTCCTGGAGCCAATAATGACCCTGGGGGCCACCAACCCCCAGGGCCAGCTCCTGCTATGTCCTATGGTGCCCAACCCCAGAACATAACTTTTTGATGTGGATTGGCGGGAGCTTTAATGCTCCCACCAAGCTACAGCTAATGCTCTGCTTCCAGTAAGCAAAAACATTGAAAATGCTTTCGCTTGCTGGAACCAGAGCAAATTTGCTTTCACATACAGGAAGCTGCCATTCCAGCACATAAAAGCAAAGCCTGATCCCACAGAAGGCAGGGAGTGGCCAGGGACTGTAGAGGCTTTCAGACACCCCCGCTGTCCCCAATGAAAGTCAGTGGGTGCCCTGGGTGTGACCAGGGCACCCAGAATGGAGGGGGATGGGGTCCCTGGGGCCAAAACCAGCCAGTGATGAGGGTCACTCAGCCACACTCTCCTACTACTTCTAAAACAAGGCTGGGTCCCGGGGCATGGAATCCCTGTGGCCAAAAATGTTCCAGGAGGGAGGCCGCATGGCCCGCTCCCCTTGTAAGTATAATGGAGGGGCTGCACCTTGTCTCCTCCCACTTAATGTCTCAAGTAGCCTACTGAACTCTGTCCTCTGGTACTTACTGGCCTTGATAGTCGGGCCTGCCCTCTGCAGGGCTTGAAACACTTCCCTGAGGTGGCACAGATGGTCCTCCCAGCTAGAACCGAAAACCATAATGTTGTCGAGATAGACGGAACTGAAGTTCTCCAATTCAGCCAGGAACCAGTTGACCAGCATCTAGGAGGTGGCAGGGACATTCTTAAGCCCAAAGGGCATTACTCAGAACTGGAAGGGTCCTTCTGGGGTAGAGAATGTAGGCCTCTCTTTGGACCCTTGGCCAAGGCACTCTGCCAGTACTCATACGTTAAGTCAAATGTGCTGCAGAATTTGGAAGCTCCTAGCCAATCTATGACCCAATCACCTCGGGGGATGGTGTGTGCTGCAGTCTTTGTGACTGTATTGAGCCCCTGGTATCTATCTGAAGGGTTTTGTAGCTGCTGTAATTTGTCCAGCATTAGACTTACCTTCGAAAGGAAGGTATTTGATGTTGAGGGACCAAGGTTGCTGTGGGATTAAACCGGGAGTGCCCTATGTATTGGTCGTTTCCAGGAACAAGACCTGTTGTATAAATGTGCTTTTTCCACCTGCCCATACTGTTAGAGAAGTGATAATTTGACTTTCAATTTCTATCTTAAAAGTGAATTTTGATAGTCTGAGCAGACTGAAAGCCTTCTTGTTTCAGACGGACGTTTCTTTAACATCTGCAAGGAAGATGTTTGATCTTCAAGTTGCAAGGTCTTCTTCTGAAATCCAGTCGCTACTATGCATTCACCTCCAAAAACACTTCAGAGACTTTGTGCACCACATTTATAAAGCATCAAACACTGCGGTAGTAGTAAATTTTTTCAAAACGTTTGGATTTGTAAGCACTTTCCAGACAGTCTTCGAAGTGATTGCATCTTTGATACACAGCTTGGTTGCTGACATTTTTAGAGGCACACCACTTTTCCTGTTTCTGATTGTCAGGAACTTAGTTCTATTTTTGCTATTCCTCGTTGAATATTCCATGACGTGGCTAAATAGGAATAGCATTGCCAAATGTGCTACAGTGTCGGGAATTCATGAAGCAGTATTTTGGCGCACCCTTCCCTCAGGGGTTGAACAAGAACAGTTCTTTGTTCTTTCAACCTACATGGGTACATTGCGTACAGCCTATGTTCCGCTGTTTGCACTGCACTTTCAAGTGTGCTTTGGATATATGTATTGGGATGCCAATGGTCCAATCTATGGATATGGAACTTCTGATGGGCCAAAGAAGAATCCACCTGCAACGATGTCCTGCGTGATTGCCATTGTCACAAAATGAATATTATGACCTGGAAACCTCGGCTTCTGGATTTTCAGATCCTGGCTCATCTTTTGCAGAAGCACTACTGTCTGTCGCACAATCATCGAAAACTAATTGGGTTGGAAATTGACATGTTTATTCTTTAGAACATATGAGTAGGGTGCTAACTGAAAGATCGTCAGTGGAAGCTGGAAGCAACATTGTTTCGTCTGCCTCTGGGAACATTTAAACATATGTGCAGTTTTGAGGCCACAACCATTTTTGTTTTCGATTGACTCTTTGATACAAACAAACTTGCTTTTGATATGCAGTTATTAATGGCACATTTTTTCAAACTTACTTTTATATGCAGTTGGCTTCCTTCATGCTTTTGTTGTGAAAACAGGAGCTGCTTGTGCAGGTAAGAGCGGTGGGGTGGAGTGGAGGAGATTCAACAGACGATAAGGGAAAATTAAATAAATAATACATTTGCCTCGTCATCTGTCGAATCTCCCCTACCCCGCCGCACCACCCTTACCTTTACCGGCCACTCCTCTGTGAAAGTGCATGATACTTTTAAAACTTTTTATGTTTAAAGTGCAAATTAAGCTTTCTTTTAAGCAAGTTATAGGATTACCTTGAAGCTGTTTAAACACCATACAGACAAGAAGAAGGTGTTGTGAGGTTATATAGGCCCCTGGCACAAACTCTTCCATTTTACATGCTTACATTTAAAGTTGACATTTCTTTAGATGATTAATTTTAACACATGTTTGCTTGGGCGTCCTCCTGAGATAATGTGCTCAGCAATGGTTTGCTTACAATGACATTTCTTCGTATGCATATTATGTGGCCTTGGAACATTCTGTACAAGGGCTTAGTACATTGTTCAAAATATTGTTGCTTCTTGTTGTCCATTTGATAAATACAACAATCAACAATGGCAACAGGACAATGACTCAGGCATGGAACGAATGGGTCACGTTTATTGTATAATCAGCACTATGCTTATATTTAGAAAGAGGAGCATCTTGTTGGATTGTAGAAAGTCACCCCATGCCTATAATCTAGCCCAGCTGAATTCCAACACCATGCTGAAGAGGACAGCCACCTGTTCTGCACCTATGTTGGCTGGAGGGTTGGGACAGTTTCAGTCACAAAGGAACAAAAGCCTCCGGAGCATTCACGGACCTAAACGTCCCTTACCCAAACTAACCATATAGAACTGTCCATTCTTGAACTAGGTGGAGTCTCTGGTAACTGCATCTGAAATTCCAGAAGGGCTTGGGCAGGATAAGTCACAAAGGTGTTATAGCCTCAAAAAGTATCACTCATAGACGAAGGCTTTCCTCCTCCAAACCCTATAGAAGTGGCTGTTCTGGAACTAGGAGTAGTCTCGGTTAATGCAACTGTAAGGCCAGTGTGGCTTGGGCCGTATCAATCACAAAGGGGAGGCAGCATAAGAAGCATCCCTCATGAACTACTGTTTACCTTCCCCTAGCAGTATAGAACTGGCCATTGGTTAGCAAGAGGGAGTTGCTAATTAAAAATAAAATATTATTGAGCATTATTACAGCGTAAAAGCTGATTATTCTTTCCACAACATGCACACTGATTTTGACAGGTCTAGGAAAACCAAAGTGAAACTGAAAAAAGTTGTTATGAAACTTCATAGACAAAACTTAGCATTTCTATTGACTTCATTGTAAAGCACCTTAGTAATATAGACAGTGGTGCAATTTATGTATGCAATATGCTATAGGACTGAAACTTTCAGTATAAGTGCTTAGCATTTTTAAGATCTTACATCTTTATAAACCATTTTATTTTAATGAGTTTTAGGAATAGTTTGCAAATAAATTATTTTTGAAATTTTGGTAGTAGGCCATAGTTAACTTTGAAAATTTCTGTTACATAATTGCTGACAACCTACATGTATGTTATGCTTGATCTTAATTATGACTTTATATTTCTAAATAAGAAATGCCTTTTTCCTTAGGTTACCTTATTTCATAACCTGGTGTAATTAACTTTTGCTGTTTCCTCAAATGTTGCTTCATCTGTTCAGTTTATGCAACATTCTTCAAACAACAAGACACTTTTCAGAACTTCTTGTGTGTAAGTTAGTGGGAACTCAACCTTTTGACTACAATATAACGAGAAACAAAGTAAATAAGCTCTTTGTCAACTAAGCTGTTAAGACGTAATGGACAGTCGTTTCTCATGAGCAGCATTGGAAAATATGTTGAAGTATCAATTTTGTGTCTCCTGAATGGAAGAACAATCAAATGACAGTCAGACCATCATATGGTGACAACTGATGTCGCAAATGGACAATTTGCAGTATAAAAAGTAAATTTCCTAAGAGGAGGGGTCCACTTTTGTTCTCAGCTGACCTGTTTTGCATTTTTGGCCCCTTCACTTCCTTGCCTCAAAACTGCCTGTCGGACTCTCTTTACATGCTCCTTGCCTTTTTCCCTTGCTGAGGAACTTGTCTGCTGGATGATCTGGAGCTGTCTGGTGAGAGACCAGACCTGAACATTCCTGATTAATGCTCCATTTCCCTTGTCCATGGCCTTGGACCTTTTCCCTAGGTGGACTCTAACTTGAACCCTTTGCCCATGCTTGTAGAACTCTTGCGAACCATCCTCCTGCCTTTGTTGGTGGTAGGAATTTCTAACTCTAAACCATACTCTTATGGATTCTTTTATTCAGAAATATATATTTACTTTGACTAAATGTATGGTTTTATTCTATTAGCTGTTAGTCTACTGCATGTGTGGGTTTTACACTATGAGCTGTTAGTCTCATGACAGAGCTTCTTGAAATGTTACTTATACGCATTGATTTTGAATCTTTACTGCAATAACCAAAGTATTTAAATTGAGTTTTTTTTATTGTGGCTTAATATTCTTTCAATGGAAACTGTGCTTACACCTATCTGGTTTTTAATGCATGATAGAGAGTGTTGTAAACTGAGAGTAGTGTACTTTTTTCTTTTTTTTACAGAGTTGCATATAGCGCAACCTTGACCCGAATCGGGTATCCAAGCGCTTTCCATAGCAACAGTTGCATTACATGAGTACACATTCATTTTTGTTAGGCACAGGGAGATTAAGTGATTTGCGCAGAATCACAGGATGTTCAGCGTCATTGCCGAGACTCGAACCCAGTTCCCCAGATTCGCTGTCGACCACCCTAGCAGTTAAGGCCAAGTCCTCTCCCATTAAACCTGATCTCTAATTTGTGAGTTGGCTACCAATTATTGGTCCTCATTGGGTGGCTAACAGTTTTGCACCGTGATTTCTCACTCCTTACAATGATGAAGAAAGGTCCATCTGAGAACCAAGCCTCTGTCGGTAAAGTATAGAATCTGAGTGAAATTACTAAGTTTACTATAAAAACTGCAAGGGTCAGGTGCTAGAAGCCCAAAAAGAGCTTCCACTGCAACAGTATTTTACATTCAAATGATGAGCAATTTAATAGGCACTTATTACAGCTGGAGGTCAGTATATCATCCAAAGGGCTCATACCATATCATCGAAAGAGGTGGGGCTTATGTAAGTATTCCATAAAGTTGCAAGGAAGAGGGATAGTGTCCTCCAATATAAGCATCCTTTTTTTTAAAGCATACTTTATTGATTTTCCATTTATATCTGTTATATTCAAACATAATTACTTATATGTACATTGTTTCCAATCCATTTAGCACTGCATGTAACATAGCCATAAACATTGTTGTGTCCAGCTGCTTATCATTGCCATAGATATTCGTCTTATATATGATATTAGGCTGTGACATAATTACACAGATACCAATAATAGATAAACTTTAACTAGTAACAACTATTCGCCCCCCCCCCCACTCTCCTCCTGCTAGGCTCTGGCATTCTTATCCACATCAGAATATTCGTTACATCCTATTACTGGTTGTATATTTCTGTAAACAGTCTTGGGCTTCTTCCCTATCTCTGTCCACGGTGCTAAATTTGTGTGTATCACCACTGTGTCACAATCTACTGTGTGTTCGGTGTATCAGGTATATTTTCAGGGTTAGTGCTTTTTACAGGCTTCTAACATTACATCCCATTCCATGGATATCTGATTTTTCCATAGCCCACGGGCCTCCTCTTGGCATGTGGAGGCACTTTCAGCCCCACCCCAACGTAACACTTTGCTGTGCCATGTGTATATTGCAGGGGGTTTGGTCGATTTCCATCTCATGGTAATGGATCTCTTGTCCAGTATAAGCATCCTATGGCCGCTTATGGCATATGGTAGCAATCAGATATGGAATAAACAGTTAAAAAAAACAACAGCCCCGTGCATTGCTCATTTGAATACAGTGAAAATGAAGTCATGCATCTGAGCCCAGATCGGTTAGGGAATGAGAAAGTGGGTGGTCTCTGCCAGGAGCGCAAGGCTTGGGCCTTATGCCTTGCCCTGATTGGGTGTTTCAGGGGACAATGGGTCAGTAAAGGAGGTGTGGCAGCCTCACACAGCAGCTGTCAGAGACCAAGTAAAGTAATGTTGCCCTTTGGGAACTGGTGTATGACATGTGCCTTTTAAAGACCAGCAGGGCTGTATCAGAACCATTTTAGTCCATAGGGTCTGACACATCTATGAGGCTACATTCTAAAATGTCATGCAAGTTGGTCAGGGTGGAGAAGAGCCTATTGTATGTCATGATCTGAAATGTTGGATTGTGAAACACTTGGGAGAACTAGAGAAAAAGTCACTCTTGAAGCCATCACTGCTGGAGGATCACTTTTTATGACCCTGCTGTGGCACAGGCCTCTCAATCACATCTATGAGGTGATGCAAAGCCACCTTACATGGCTTTGCATGGCCTCATAGATATGGATTAGGGCAAGGCAGCGTAAAATGCAGCATTGCCTTACTCTACGTGAAGGAGGCTTTGCAGTGGGTTTTCCCACGCAACACCCATGTGTTTTGCCACATTCCCTGATTTACAAGGATCTGTAAACCTGGGAATAAGTCAAAACTGTGCACCTCCCCAAGGGAAGAGTAACGAGGAGAAATAATGTTATGTCTCCTTTTTTTCCCTTCTTTCTATAAGTGCTGTATACTGCAGCACACATAGAAGGAGAACACCTCCATTGATTGTTTTTGTGTAGAAGGGCGCCTTTCGTTGCAAACACAATTGTGCCAACAATGCAGACTTCCTTGCACCGGGTGCCTGCATTGGCACTAGGCACCAATTTGTGCTCCGGTGCAGGCAGAATTGCTGCCCTTTCATTTTGATGCAGGGCAAAGCTGCAAGAATCCATGCGGTGCTGCCTTGTGCCAAAAAGTTGTAAATTAGGCCTTAAACTTGTGCCCATGAGCTCAGAATACATGCTGTACAAAAAAGATTCCTTTTTTAACAGCAGACATGCTGAGCTCATGTTTATCAAGGCGGCTTGAAATAATTGAGCTCAGGATGTGAGCTGTACAGCTATTGACTGATGTTGGCTATTCATTTCTCTTGAATCACGAGACATGAATAGTCAACTTTAGTCATTCACGCAAATGAGAGCACCTTGAATAGATGAGCTCAGGATGAACGCTATACTAAAGATGTCTTTTTGTACAGCTCGCGTCCTGGGCTCATATATTTGAAGGAGCCTTAAAATGCATGAGCTCATGATGTGTACTGTACAAATGTATTCCTCGCTCGCTTCGACTAGCTGCTCAACAAAACTTAATTGGTCCTACATGCCACCACATTCAAATTCCACCACCAACCAACGATCCAATTGCATCTTTGTTTGATGCATCAGCTCTGTCATTTCACTTATAAATATAAGGAAAATAGGACCTCATGCCGACAGTCCATAATTCAAAAATATCCTTTATTGGTGTGCAGTGGGCACTTCTCACTCTTGCTCCCCTGGGTCTCTGCACCTGCTGCACTAACGGCAGCTAAAACTGAATGGTACTGGCCCCATTAAAAAAGAGAGATGTAAAATACACATCCCTCAGGACTGTACGCCCCTAACTTAGGGGCTCATTAGGATGGCGGGCGGAATTCAGTCCGCCCGCCATCCTAAGGGTAACGGGAAGGCCCCCCTGCCATGTGGCGGTCCCGCACCCCTGATAATGATGCGACCGCCATCGCGGCAGTCCAATCTGGCAATTTAACACTGTGGCGGGTGCTGGTGGCTGCAGCACCCGCCGCACTGTCAAATGGCATGTTGTGCATTTCCATGTACAACGGTGCCTGCCACCTTGTGCATGGAAATGGAGGGGAGTACCATGGGTACCCCCCCAGTGCACCTCCCCAGCGCCCTTCCCAGAGGGGGCCCACAACGGGCCCTTAAAGCCAATCACCACCAGCCTTGCCAAGGCGGCATCCCCACCATGGAAAGGCTGTTCAGTC
This sequence comes from Triturus cristatus, assembly GCF_964204655.1. NCBI lineage: Eukaryota > Metazoa > Chordata > Amphibia > Caudata > Salamandridae > Triturus > Triturus cristatus. The sequence continues at coordinate 863,404,983 of NC_140588.1, read as the reverse complement.
CCCACATCCTAATATGGCGAACGGTGCCTGCTAGGCACCGCCACCATATTAGTGCCCCTGCTGCGCCCGGCAGGCAATCGTGATGATTGCCACCAGCAGAAAAGGTGGCGGGCAGACTTTCTGCCCACCGCGATACCCACCGCCATTATAATATGGCGGGCGGTAACTCCCATGATGATCGTTCCGCCAGCGTAATGAGCCCCAACAGGTACTTACATTTCCAAATTTGTCTAGAAAGATGTAATACTTTCCAAGACAGTACAAAAAAGAATTGTCAGTGATCTTTAACTGTGGTGTTGCCCCTGCTAGCAGTGATACTAGAACAGTTTGCTAATAGCATCAACAAGTAACTGAAGAGAACGCACAGATGAAGTGATTAATACTAGGTACCTAATAAAAGATGGAACATGCATAAATGCTAAAACATAGGGAAACAAATGAACACACTGTAAGGGCAACAGGAACATTAACAAAATCAGTTTTGTGAAACAGTTTAATTCCTTGTTGGCAGAAGAATAAGGGATTGAAGAAGATATTCTGATTATTTCTAATAAAATGCCTTTAGGGCTCTTCAGAAGTGCATCCATTGCCATCTACAAGTGACGAGTCCTGTGGCTTGTAAGAAATTCTACAGATGGGGAGAGAAACTCAAATATATTCATGGCCCATCCCGATAAGTTTGCCAATTCGGAAGATAAAAAATGCAATTTTTGAATCAGGTTGAATATGGAATCAAATATTCTTAAAAAGTAAACGCCTTCCCTTTTTCATGATTTATCGCCAAAAGCATTGGTAAGTAATTTAGAGTTTTCACCTTTCACTGATGTTTTGCAAGATAAATGGCAGATGCGCCCCCCAAGTAACTGGTGATTTTCACAGAGGAAGGTTATAAGATGTTTTTGAAGCAGGTGAAGAAAATATATTGGAAAATATTTTCTCTCTGATAGCACCTAAAAAGAGAGGACTGTCATTCCCATTTGTGTTTGTCAGAAACACTTTTTTTAGTAGTGAGAATGGATGTTTAAAATATTCTTTATACTTTGGTTGAAAATGTTGATTTGTATATAAAGTTTGCTATGGTATGCCACTTAAAAGAAAACGCCATCGAATAAGACAGGGAATCTGGGTGATTAGGTAATTAATTAAAAAACATATTAGAGGATGTTTACTTCAAAATTGAAATGCTTAACGGACATATTTCCCACAAGAATCACATGCGGTCTTGTCGACGCAATTCATTTGATCAGAAATAGGAATGGTTGCGTTTTGTATTCTATTAAATATGTATTGTGGTTGGGGGTGTGTGGCTTGGATGGCCATCATGACGGACATGTGCTAGATAGCTCCGTCCAGCCCTACAGACATCCTGCAGTTATCCTGGCTCCCTCGGACTTTAAAACAGTCCTAGAGGGGGCATTTCGGCACTACTGACCTGAGGTGGTGGTCCGGTGGGCAGTTGCAGTGTTTGGAGCTGTGGGGGACCAGAGCCGGCGTGGTCGTGAGGCGTGGCCTTGCGACGGACGGCGGAGCTGGGGCATGGAGTTTGGCGGGCCCTGGGTGTAGGGTGCACGGAGTGGCTGTCCGCCGGCGCTGGTGAGCGCAGTGCACTATCCTGTGTGCCCAGCAATGGAAGCAGCATTCGGAGGGCGGATCAGCCCCGGAGACCCGGTTAAGACACTGGTGAGGAGTCAGGAGAGGGGGGCGCACCGGCCCGCAGGGTCGGGAGGCAGCGGACTAGGGCACGACAGTTGAGTAGGAGGCCCGTGTTTGGGGCCCCGGGCTCGGGAGTGCCGCCCCGTGAATTTGGCTGCAATGGTCTGGATGGGGGCATCAGGGGCCGGGAACTGTGGCAATACCTCCCCCCCCGTCCCCGGGCCTGAGCTCCTGCCTGGGGATTGGCAGCTAGATCGGGCCATGGTGGGGGGCTACACAGGCTCCCGTGCTCTCCCTGCAAGCCTTTGCTGGTGCCTCGGTGGACCTCCTTCCCCCCCGTATATTGGAAGTGGTGAGTGGGGCTGTGCGGGCCTACCTTCGGGGGACTTCACCGCTACTGGCAGAGTTAGGCCCAGCCTGCCTCGTGGTATGGACGGGAGCCCCATGGCAGACCTGCAGGAGGCGGGGGCCTGGAGTGGCAGCGCTGCAGCCGGATGAAGTACCCAGGAGCCTCTGAAGATCACGGTGAGGGCCGGGGTGGGGGGGGTCACTGGTGTGTCTGAGCTGGTGGCTGCTCCTCGCCCCGACAGCAGAGGCAGGGAAACAGCAGTCGAGCGGGCCGCGAGGGGCCTGGGGAACGGTGTCGCCGGTTGAGTCACGCGGCTTGGGTGCTCTATAGCACCGGAGCACAGGGAGCATTTCCCCCACCCCACCCCCTCACGCATCAACTGGAGTTGGGATTTGGCATTCGGCTGGCCCACGTCTGTACGGTTGGCGGGGGGACCACTCGCTGGTCGAGGCCCCTCACGGGTGTATTGCAGGCCCCGGATACGGGGGTGCCTTCCTTTGGGATCGGACCGGGTGACGGATCGACTGGTGGCATGCCTGCGCTGAGGGGATCCTTGTGCCAGCGCTTCGTCCAACCTGGCCTGCATCTGCCGGGGGTCCGTTGAACGCCATCATGACAAGGGATAAGGGCGGCGGTGGATCCACAAGACGTGGGCCTATCGACAAGTTCACTGGCCAGGGAGCGACAGGCGGTACTACGGGGAGTCCCCAGGAGGTCATACCGGACAATGCGGCTCTGATGGCGGTAATCACCCAATCCAAGGACATGCTGGATGCCAAAATTGGTGCAGTGGGCGCGGATGTTACGTTACTACGCCAGGATCTACGGAATGCAGTGTCCCGCATCACGGAGGCTGAGACCTGCATCTCAGGGGTGGAAGATGATGTGTCGGTCCTCAAGCAGAAGGTGGCAAGTATGGAAACCATCCAGAAGGGCCTGGCGCTCTGGGTTGAGGATGCGGAGGGGTGGGCCTGGAGGAACAACCTGCGATTTGTTGGATTCCCAGAGAGGTGCGAGAAAGGGGATATGGAGCGTTTCTTCACGCAGTGGCTAGAAAGCTGGCTTCCTCTGGATGTCATGTCCCGGTGCTTTGTCGTGGAGCGGGACCATAGAGCACTCATTCAGAAACCACAGGTGGGGGCTCGTTCACGACCGGAGGTGGTGTTCAAGTGGACAGATGAAACTGTGCGGGTGCGGGTGCATACGCCACCTTGGCAGCAATCCGATTCATCTTTGAGTGAGGGGCCGTCCAAAAATTCCCGAGGACAGTGCCGGAGGGGGCACAGAAGATCTCGGGCCCAGAGGCGCTCTTTGTCTTGTGGAGCTTCCTCCCGGGGGGTCCCTCCTTCCCAAATCGGCCACTGGATCCCTAATCTTCATGAATAAGATTGTGCCGAGATGTTCCTCTAACTGGACTGTATTACTGTTTGATTTAAGCTGTATTGAGGGAGCCCCTAGGAGGGCTGTATCCCCACCTGTCTAGTGCTTGTGAGGGGTGGGCCTGGGTGACATGGGTGGTATGTTGGTGATCCATTGGCGAGGGCGGCCCGTGCCCCCCTGTTGGGGGCTTGGCGCCAACCCCGCCACGACAGGTACTTCAGCGTTTTTGGGGTGGGGGATTTGTTAAGGGGAAGGAGTTTAGTTAGGGATATTAGTTATGCTTAGGTACTGGGTTCACCACGACACGCACACACATTGTCGGGACCTCCTATCCGTGTTGCACCACTGCTTGTTACCCAATGGCTAGTGGGGCAGTAGATGTTCAGGTGTCCCTGGGCACCATCCGCATTGTTAGCTGGAATGTGCATGGGGACCTGGATAAAATTAAGCGAGGGGCTGTCCTGCGTCAGGCTAAGAGGGCTGGAGCTGACATTCTCTTTTTGCAGGAAACCCATTTGCTGGGCTCCAAGGACCTGTGCCTGCAGTGCTATGGCTTCCAACAGGTTTTTCACACTAGGTGCATGCAGGGTTCCAGGGAAACACTGCAGGGTCCCATACATGCATGCGCAACAATGGTTGGATACGCATGGGCGGTATCTATTTCTCCGGGGCACGATTAGGGAGGACCCTATTGTGTTGGGCTGTGTTTACGCCCCCCCCTCTGCAGTGGTCGTTAGTGGAGCGGCTACTCTCCCTGTGGGCTGACATGCCAGACGTGGCTTCTGTGGTGGGTGGAGATTGGAATGATGTGGTGGATATAGGCAGGGACAGAAGCAGGGCTGGTGGGGGCCTGGGTGGAAATCATCCCACGAAATTGCACTCGCTGGTTACAAGCCTTGATTGGGTAGACACCTGGCGACACACTCATAGTGACAGGAGGGAGTTTACGTGCCTCTCGGCGGTCCATAAGTCATTCTCTAGGATAGACTATGTTTTTGTCCCCCGGGCGACGGCAACGAGTGTAGTGGCCGTGGGGATTCTTCCTCGGGGTTTATCGGACCACTCTCCGGTGTCCGTTGAGCTGCAGCTGGGCAGGGGTAGGCAACCCTTCCGTTGGCAACTTTCAGTATGGAACTTGCAGAATGCTAAATACGAGAGGCACATGAGGGAGGCGATCGCAAACTACTTTATCGCCAATGTGGGGTCGGTCTCCAGTGCCGTGACACTTTGGGAAGCACTGAAACCCACTCTACCTGGGGTGGACATAGCATGGTGCGTGGCAGCACATAGGAAACGGCGGGAGGAATTGGTCCGGGCTGAGGTGGAGGTAGAAGCACTTGAGCGCTGGAGTCGGGAGGCAGGTGATGGGCCGGTGGTGCGACAGCTACTCCTGGCACAGCAGTCCTATGCCTCTCTCTTAATGGATGAGGTTTGTCAAGTCTGGCTGGCAACGCGTAGCAGAATCTGTCAATGGGGTGACAAGTCGAGTAAGATGTTACATTGGCTCTGCCAGGGGGCTTTTCATTCCCAGGCCCTTCCGGGTGTGCGGGATGAGGGTCGGGTGACAATACTAGACCCTAAGGCTATAGCGGAGAGCTTCGCCACCTATTATGCAAATCTATACGCCCCTCGGGAGTGCTTGCCGGAGGCTACGGTCGATAAGTTCATTGCGGACCTCCCGCCCAGAGCGGTATCGGATGAGACACATCTACAGCTGGAACTCACCCTGTCAGAGGAGGAACTGGGTAAGGCCCTGGAAGAGCTCAACTTGGGGAAGGCGGCTGGACCCAATGGGTTCCCCAGTCAGTTTTTTCGCCGGTACAATCTACAGTTGGCCTCATATTACCAAGTGGCAGTGGAGGAGGCTAGGGAGGCCGGTCAGCTCCCCCCAGACTGGAGGCATGCAGAGGTGGTGGTGTTTCATGAGCCTGGTCGGCCCCCGGAGCAGCACGCCTTTTACCACCCCATCTCTCTTCTTAATGTGGAGGCCATTGTTTTGGCTAAAGCACTGGCTAACCGCCTCTTGCCCCATATTTCGGCCTTGGTACACCCAGACCAGACCGGGTTCATGCCTCGGAGGGTGACGCGGCACAACATAAGGCGGGCACATGTAGTGTTGGCAGCAGTCCGACAGACTGGAGAGCCGGCTGCACTCCTACTGGCAGACATGGACAGGGCAGGGCATTTGATTCCCTGAGCTGGGTATACCTGTTTTCCCTCCTACGTAGACTTAATTTTGGCCCCCGTTTTATGTCGTATCTTATGCTCCTGTATACCGACCTGACAGCGTCAGTGCGGGTGGCAGGAGCGGTGTCGTCCAGCTTCCCTATCCGGCGTGGCACCAGACAGGGGTGCCCCTTGTCGCCATATTTATTCGCCCTAGCCATGGAACTATTGGTGGCCTGGGTGTGTATTGACGTGCAGCTTACGGGATTTGAGTGAGCTCCGGGCCTCTCCGACAGGATTGCATTGTATGCGGACGATGTCCTCCTGTTTCTAACTGCGTTGGATAGGTCGGGCCCCGAATCCTGGAGATCATGCACATTTTCGGGGACACGACCGGGCTGTATATAAACCCCCGTAAGTCCACGTTGTGGGTCTTGGGAGCTCGGGTGAGACTGGGTACATGGGCCTCCGTGCTACAGGTGGTGGTGGGAGGCCTCAAATACCTGGGAGTCTTCCTGTCAGATGTGCCGGCCATATCTTGGGAGCGGAACATGGCACTGGTCTGGGAGCGCGTCCGTACAGACATTAAGACCTGGTTACGCATACCCTTAACAATTTATGGCAGGTTGGCTATCTTCAAAATGGTTGCACCCCCCCGCCTGTTATACCAGTTACAGAATTACCCGTACCCGATCGCGCCTAGATGGTTCCGGCAGGTGAACTCAGTGCTGAGGCAGGTCCTTTGGGGGGGCGGTGCGTGCGGCATTGCGTACCTGCTTTCTCTCCACTTATTGTGGAGGTCTGGCGACCTCCGATGTTCTATTGTACTACCAGGCCTCGCATCTGTTGGTTCTTAATGAGTGGAGGTATGGGGACAGGGGGGACCCGGCCTATGCATTGGGGCGACACCTTATGGGGCCTAACACTCTTCACACGATTCTCTACGCTGCGACGCTGCGTGGTTCCCTTACACTGGTGACAAATGTAGTATTCCAAATTTAGCGGCAGTCATTACGACGCATGGGGTGGTGGAATACCCTCACTAGAGAAACTCCTCTGTGGCACAATGGACACCTGCCTGGTCTAGCGGCCTTGCAGGGCTTCCGGGGATGGGATGCCATTGGTATCTCCACCCTGGGGGATGTCATCCGGGATGGGTCCCTTAAGTCCTTCCGGGATCTACAGGTGGAATTCTGCATGCCCAGGTCTCAGTTCTATCAGTACCTCCAGCTCCGCCATGCGCTTCCCCCCAGCCTGGTGAGACTTTACTCTCTACCCGAGTTTAGCCCGTTCGAGGCGAAGGTCTTCATGAGGGAGCTGGAGTCCAAGAAGATCTCGTGGATATATCAGTCCCTGGTCACTCACAGTGCTCCTACGCTTGAGAAGTTACGGGGGGTTTGGGTGGAGGCCCTAGCCGCCCCTCGGGGAGCAGCCATAGCGATGCGTCTCCGCCTCATTCAATTTAGTACCTCCACCGGGTATATTTTACTAGGGTTCGACTGTGGCGGGCGGGTTTGATTGCCTCCCCGGAGTGCCTCCAGTGTGGCGGACCAGAGGGCACATTCCTGCACACGGTTTGGCACTGTTCATCACTGGATCTTTTCTGGAGGGGGGTATTCTCCTGCCTATCGGAGGTTTTAGGGTGGACACTTCCACGCACACCACAGTTCGCCCTGCTGTATGTGATGGAAGGGATCGGGGGCAATGTTTATAAACGGCTTCTTATGCAGCTGGGCCTCACATTGGCGAAACGTGAAATAGCATACACAGGCCCCCTCTGTGGCGGCTTGGAAAAATGGCCTTGACTTCTGCATGGGGCCAATTTTTGAGGCCCGGGGATGTCCGCATAAGCACTTCAAAATGTGGAAACGGTGGGCGGACTATAGGGGCTTGTGGCCGGAGCCACCGATCGCAGCAGATGAACGAATGGATGGGGAGGTGGGGCCTGGCACAAGGGGGGTGGGGGACAGCCTGGGGTGTGTGTGTGTGCTAAGACTGGCACTTTTCTTTTTCTGTTCTGGTTTCTCATCTATAATTTCCTTTAGTCCTAAGTTATCAACTGGTGGACTGGTCTCAGTGGTCGTTGCGCAACTCGGGGGGGTGCAGGGGGGTAAGTTGGGGATGGAGGGTCAGATATCCTAACAGATGTTTAATGTCAAATATTTTGGTTGCTTTGTTTTATAAAATGGTCAGTTGCTGTCTTACAAATGTATAAATTGATACGGCAGTGGCATCTGGGGTACAGAGCCCTGCGTCTTCTGTGCAATTTGCCAATAAAATTTGTTTAAAAAAAAAAATATGTTTTGTGGTTCTGATTTACGTTTTACGGGCCGATTCCGATTTCGGTCGGAAGGTGTCGGCCAGATTATTTTCCGACCGAGCCATTCTGATGGGCTAGATTGGAAAGGAATCCGACTCAAATTCCGGATTGCGGACAACAGGCTCGGAGAGCCTGTCTGCCGTCCGGAAATCCCTCAGTACTCCCCCGGCTGCCTCTTTGTGACCGAGGGAGTACGATGGCAGTTTTTCACTGCCTTTTCGTGCCAGTGTTTCCGGCATGAAAAGGCAGTTGGAAACTGTCATTGGGGGCCTCCAGTGGGGCGCCCATGGGTGAGAGGCTGCCGAATGGCAGCCTGGGGGCACCTATGGTGCCCCTCTGTGGATCCCTGCACCCGGTGGCAGGCACCTTGGGGTGCCGGCCACAGTGTGCAGGAATGAACTACACCCCTGCGTTTCGCACTGCAAGCATGCATTCCGCTCGGAATGCATGCTTGCATTGTGAAGTATACGAATGCGACCGAACCCTGTTCAGTCGCATTGTACTTGCAGGACCGTAACCGATGACAGCAGGTCGGTCGGTTATGGCTCCTGACTGATGTCGGACGAACCTGAGTCCGTCCGACATCGCAATCATCCCCTTAGATGAGAAAATCCCAAGGAGCCGTACAATGCATTTTTGGGTTTCGAATGTGAAAAATCAAATACAAACAATGTAAAAGATAAGCTTCCAAACTGCGTTTGTGATATAGAATGTGTGAATATGTAGCGAGAAACTAATTTAGGGGTTCATTACGGCAAAATGATCGCCACCGCCGGGCCAGCGGTGGCGATTGTTACGCCATCCTAATGAGAAATACCCACTGCCATATGAGGATGGCAGTGGGTATCGCGGCGGACGCAAGGTCTGTCCGACGCTTTTCCACCAGTGGCAATCATCACGATTGCCTACCGGGCAGAGCTGGGCCACTAATATGATGGCGGTGCCTAGCAGGCACCGCCCGCCATATTAGGATGTGGGTGAGTATAGGCCTTTCCATGGCGGCGATGCTGCCGTGGTAAGGCTGGCAGGGATCAGCTTTGGGGGCCCGTTGCGGGCTCCCTTGGGGTGGGAGTGGGGGGGTGCACTCAGGGGGGGTACCCATGGTACCCCCTGCAGTGCCCTGCACCAAGTGGCAGGCACTGCATGGTGCCTGCCACGTGGTGCTGGTAAATGCTGTGCATGCTCTTTTCCCATTGCGGACGGTGCTGCAGCTAGCACCACCGTCTGCAATGGTAGAAGGCTAGGATGCGTCCACCAGTATGGCAGGCGCATCTTAATTGGGCTGGTGGGACCCCCACACATCTGGCAGGACTGATGTCCGCCCGACATCATAATGAGCCCTATAGATCTTGAATGATAATTGATTTATAACCAAACAGACTTATGACAGACTTCGTATGACGAAGTATGTTAGTCATCAATCAATAAATCAGGGGGCTTTTAAAGCACGCTACTCAACCGTGAGGGTCTTAAGGCTCGGGCGGTATAGCTCTGGGTCAGCCCAAAAGCCAGGTCTTGAGGCTATTCCTGAAGGTGTGCAGGGTAGTGGAGAGTCTGATGTTGACTGGGTGCTCGTTCCAGGTCTTCGCTGCTACACATTCATAATGTCATAAATGATGACACCGAAAGGTACTGAAAGTGATAATTATATCAGAGTTCACTCAGAGACATGCGGACTAGCTAGATGAAGAAAAATCAACCACATACATTGATCTGGACGACTTTAGGTTCTTATTATTGACCACGAAATGTGTGGCTCAGTTGTTTATTTTACATTCAGCTTTGGATAGCAAATGTAGAGTTCATTGCTCAATTCGCACCTAGCATCCATCCGGCCAGTTCAATGTGCCCAGCAATACTTTATCCACATAATGGGGTTTGATCCAATAAGGCCAACTCATATGGGGAGGGATCAGTACAACATAATACAAAATTTATAATCCCCACGTGGCCATCAATACACACCAGCTTTCATAACACAACATCCGCCTCTTCAAGTTTGTTAGAGAGTTTATCTCATGTTTTTACTTTGTGTGCTTCTTTTTATCAGAGATATGTACAACTTATCTTAATCTCTTCATCTGCAGTACAAAAAAGACAATGACACTATATACAACATATAATACACTTTAGAAAAAACAATATTGGGGTGCCGATTCCGTTCCGTTAAAAAAATTTACCATCCGACTCGTATCCGTATGTTTTTTACGTACGAATCCTACAAGTCCCGTACAAAAGGCAAAGTACGATTCGTACGTGAAAAATACATACGAATGACCTCGGGAAAAGTCTACGAGACGTCCCCGGGCAGTTTTACGTACGAGTCGTAAAACTGAAGTCCGAGCGCACAAGTCCGATCCGTACCGGCGTCCCGAATACCCAAGCGTATGGAAAACGTCCTGTACGGAACAAGCTTTGCACGACCCATACCCCGGGTACACTTGTGCCCGGGGTACGAGTCGTACGCCCCCCCCAGCCTCCCACCCCTCCCGCGTACATCCGCACCGTACCCTTAGCCTGTATGTAAGCGCCGTACCCCCAGCCCCCCTGTATGTACGCGCTGTACCCCCAGCCTCGTATGTATGCACCGTACCCCCAGCCCCTGTATGTACGCGCCGTACCCCCAGCCCCGTATGTACGTGCCGTACCCCCAGCCCCCCGTATGTACACGCCGTACCCCCAGCCCCCCGTATGCACGCGCCGTACCTCCAGCCACGTATGTACGCACCGTACCCCCAGCCCCGTGTATGTACGCGCCGTACCCCCAGACCCCTGTATGTACGTGCCATACCCCCAGCCCCGTATGTACGTGCCGTACCCCCGGTGCGTACATACGGGGGGCTGGGGGTACGGCGTGTACATACGGGGGGGCTGGGGGTACGGTCCATACATATGCAATGTTGGGGTACGCACTGTACATGATGACACGTACGATGTGGGTGATGGCATGTACGGCGCGTACCGGGCCCCCTTTTTTTCGTGCATCGCGGCGTACTTAGCTTTTCCGGCACTTTTTGGCTCCCGTAAAAATATAGCCATGCGGAGTGCTGTGTGTACGAATCGTACTTGCTGGTCCGTAAAACGCTGCCTGACTCCGTGCAGACGTCACGTACACTCTGTCCAGGATCGGAATTGTATGTATTTTTTAGCCGTACGGTGTTTTTTACGATTCGTACGGAAATGGTATTTCTGTATGATTCGTACTTGCTGGTTTGTACGGTGGAATTCCTGGGTACGAATCGTACGGAGAAAACGCTCCGTACGACCATTTGTACCCGGATTTTACAGGATCGGAATCGGCACCTGAATGTACATAACTAAATCTTCAAAAAGAAAAAACAAATAGTCAAAACATCAGATAACAATTCTACACAGCTTTTTTGACAAAATCCAAAGTTTCTTAGAGTTCGTGATAGGAAGCCCACTTGTCTTCCGTTCAGCAATACTTCCTGGCGTATCTGGCTAATGCATGCTTCTCTCCCCCATTAAGTTAAGAACTTGCTGACTACAAGGAGCACGTGACATAATTGTGACGAGGGCATTGCTAAGGTGAGAAGCTGAGGAATTGGGAGAAGTAATGGAAGGAAGTAGCACTGCAATTTACTTGGAATCATTCAAGAACTTGCTGGGGCTGATTCACAGAACTAATCTGGGATAAAATCTAAAACTTACTAGGTTTGGTATTCACAGAAGGTATTTAGTAGTAGTAAAGTTAGAACTCCTAACTTAACTACTACTAAATGCCTTTTGTGAATACCGAAAGTGGTAAAGTTAGGATTTTGTCTAGCTTAGTAGTAGTAAAGTTAGGAGTCCTAACTTTACTACTACTAAATGCCTTCGGTGCAAACCAAAAGTAGCAAGTTTAGGATTTTAACTCAGATTAGTTCTGTGAATCGGCCCCAAAGAGTTTTGCCGACGGTGGCCACAACTCTGAAACAAAAGTCAACCATAGTAAAGTCTGAGTAGGTCCTGGGTGTTGGAGTAGATGGGTCTTGGCCAACAAATGTTAGCAGAAGAGCTGAAGAAAGCGTAAATAAATAATTTAAAGAAGGAACATATAAGAAGGTATTTTGAAAATATTGGAAAAAATAATGTGAAACAAAAATATTCTGTCAAAGAATAGTGGGATGTCAGGAATATTGAAGGTACAAATATTGTTCTAAGTGTTGTTTTTAAAATTGTTGTTAAGAATATCATTTTAGAAAATGTTGTAAGTAATATTGTGTGTAAGTGATAATTAGTATGTAGTTGATTGTAGTGTGTTTGATTCCATATGTTGATATTTTTTTTATTTATATTTTTTGTAAGTTATTTTATTAGGTATGATATTGTTGAAAATTGTATTCTTAGTTGTATTCATGTTTATAAATAATGGTTTTACAATTATTTTTATGGGTCAAGGGTGGGGAGATTTTAATGATATGTGAATTTATATTTTACAATATTTAAATGTATTTTGTAACAATATTTTTCAATACATTTTAATTGTTTTATTAATTGAAATACTTATTAATCATAACAAATTTACAAAATTGAAAGGTTTGAAAAATATTGTGTCCATAAAAATGTTTCTAAAAAAAAGAAATATATAAACATGCATTTTAATAAGGTAAAATAAGTAGGATATTTTATAAAAAAACGTTTTACATTTTATAACTTTTTTAAAAATAAATGTATATACTACAAATATTTTATTTTATTTTTAAATTACATTTTGTTTAAAAATATATTTAATTTAAAAAAATGTAAATATATCTTTATATCTAATTATTTCATGGTTAATAATTATGGATTATTATTATAATTTGTATTATATGGCTAAAAGTGTATGAATGGTATTAAAAATGTAAAAAATATAATAAGTATGTATAATTATAAAAATATTGTTTTATATTTAATGTTTTTTAAATATGAAAAAATAGGTTTGTATTTTTGATTCGTGCTTTTTAGATTACATTTTAGTTTATTTATAGTTAAACAATTGTGTGCAAGTATGGAGTATTGAATGTGTATATAATATGTTTGATTTGTATTACCTTGTATAAAATGTTTTAGATTGCAGTGTAAAAAGTACATTTCACCTCTTTAGTGTCCAACTACTTCTTCAAATCGGCTTAGATTGGAGTAGGAATAGTAAACGTCACTCATTGAGTGTGCAACACTTCCCCCAGTATGGTTAGATTGAAGAGGGAATTGTAAATGTCACCCTTTTAATGTCTAACATCTTCCCCTAATATGGTTAGATTGGAGTGGGAATAGTAAATGTCACTTATTTAGTGCCCAGCATCTTCTCCAAATTGCCCAATATCTCACCCGTATAGTGCCCAACACCTTCCCTAAATTGGTAAAGGTTGGAGTAGGAGTAGTAAATGACATCCTTTTAGTGTCTTACACTTGCCCCAAATTAGTTTACATTTAGGGGCCGATTCCGGCCGCAAAACGTACCGACCGACACGGACCCGGAACGGAGACTGACCGACATGGACCGGCGGCGTATGACCCGTGCAGTACAATGCAACGCGTGTGAAATACAACCGACACATACGGAATACAAGCCGTACGGCCGAGCCGTAGAGAAAACCTTGATTCGCCCGGAAAACGGACGTGATTTGCACTGACCACCACGTACCAGGAATGAACCCGACTGACATGTACCCACGATGTCTAATCCAAGCAGGACGATGCAATGCGTGTAAACCCAGACCGACTCGCACGGAGCCCGAGCCGCATGACTGACATGCACAGAAAACAGGGACCTGAAGCAATAGAGATCTCCGCGACCGACACGTATGAAACACATAAGAAAGTCATCTTGAAAGACCTGGAGAAGCCCGCACGAGCCAACATCAGCATCGGTCTCGGTCAGAAGAACGTCTCCTTCATGCCTAGAAAACCCAAAGGAAAAAATACAAAAAAAGGACCAAACAAGCAATGACAAATTCAATAAATATAAAAAAAAACTTGGAACAAAGACACACCCACAACTGCACCTATATAAAGGATATCAATCACTATCATGATCCTTTGCAAATAGAAGACAACAGCCAGCAGAAAACAACATCACACAGCAACCACAGACACACTCATAACTCACCCATCACACAACTCTCACACCATTAGCACCTCACCAAAAGCACCCACACATGCAGCTAGCAAAACCGACACTCACCCACCCACACTTGCCCCCTCACACACGCATCACTCACCACCACCACCCATCACCATGCCCCAAAGAAGAATCCAAAGTTCACAGATAGTGAGTTAGAAGTGCTGGTAGACGAGTTCATCAGAGTAGAGCCACATTTGTTTGGTACATTGGTCCAAAGGACCCGTGTGTCACAGAAAACAAAGATATGGGTGAGGATTGTGGACAAGATGAACGCACAAGCACCAACGTTGTGCACAAAGGACAATATCCAGAACAGATGGTATGACGTGCGCAAGAAGGTCAAGAAACTCATCGAGAAAGATCACGCCTTGAGTCAGCGCACTGGCGGTGGCCCTCCTGCCAAACCAGTATACTTCAGGTCCTGGGAGGAGAAGGGGCGGGACATCCTCCCACCAGAGAGCGTCCATGGTCTAGCAGACATACCAGAGCCTGGTGAGTACACAACCAACATACTCAATATTGTGTGGCAAGGGGACAGTGAAACCATGCACCGTTAGCAAAGCCACAGTAACCAATAGATAATCATCCCAAGATGTGTATGCTCGTCAAAGAAACACAATTCCTGCTATCTCATAGTGACTTGTAACTGTGTCATTACATGTACAAACCTACCAACAAATAGAGCAAGGCAGTGGCACAAAGCCAAATAAACACGGTCAGACAGTTTGCCACCACAAACACACTAACTCACCGTGCAGCTGACTGACAGAAAGGAATAGTGGGTATGCAGGTGAAGTGAGTGTATCCAAAAGCATGTTGGGGTTTGTAGTTACAGATAATGCTCCCCCTCCCAATTGGCCCATGAAAACCTCTCTGAACCATGCCCACATCACATGGAGTGGAAAATGACTGACAAGATGGCTGACACTGGGTCCTGCTGTGGGGAGCACAAGGCCCTGGTAGGGGTTGTGCACAAATCAGAAGCAGGACACCACTGCCTGACATCCTGAAAGACAACATTCAATCCCTCCAATGGAAGCACGATTCATGGTGGGATGTCTGGCCGGGTGGGAAGGAGGACTGACAGCTCTGACCATACTTACCAGCATGTGGAGACACACACACCCCTCCACACAAACTCCACACAACTCACTGGGTAGAATGCATTGACTCACACTGTAGTGAAATATCACCCAAAGATACACCCCAGTGGGTGCTGCTACGTGAAGCACAGGGGCTCTCTTTGGACTTGTAGCCAAACAAACACCAGGACTTCACAGTCAGCCATCTTGCCATTGCTGTCACACTCCCTCACAGGGAAGCAGAGTCAAAAGAAAGGAAGTATGGGCATGCTGGGAAGGGGGGTGTAGCCAAAAGCATGATGGGAGTTGCAGTCACAGATATTTCCCACCCACCCACATGGCCCAGCAAGCTCATACTGAACCATGCTCACATCACAGGGAGTGGGAATGGACTGACAAGATGTCTGACACTGGGCTCTGTTGAGGGGAGCACAAGGCCATGCTGGGAACTGTGCACCAACAAACACCAGGACTGCACCGTCAGCCATCTTGCCATTGCTGTCACACTCCCTCACAGGGAAGCAGAGTCAAAAGAAAGGAAGTATGGGCATGCTGGGAAGGGGGTGTAGCCAAAAGCATGATGGGAGTTGCAGTCACAGACATTCCCCACCAACCCACATGGCCCAGCAAGCTCACACTGAACCATGCTCACATCACAGGGAGTGGGAATGGACTGACAAGATGTCTGACTCTGGGCTCTGTTGTGGGGAGCACAAGACCATGCTGGGAACTGTGCACCAACAAACACCAGGACTGCAAAGTCAGCCATCTTGTCATTGCTGTCACACTCCCTCACAGGGAAGCAGAGTCAAAAGGAAGGCAGTATGGGCATGCTGGGAAGGGGGTGCAGCCAAGACCATGATGGGAGTTGCAGTCACAGACATTCCCCAAACACCCACATGGCCCAGCAAGCTCACACTGAACCATGCTCACCTCACAGGGACCATGCGGGGAACCTTGCACCAACAAACACCAGGACTGCACAGTCAGTCATCTTGCCATTGCTGTCACACCCCCTCACAGGGAAGCAGAGTAGTCAAAAGGAAGGAAGTATGGGCATGCTGGGAAGGGGGGGTGTAGCCAAGAGCATGATGGGAGTTGCAGTCAGAGACAATCCCCACCACCTTACATTGCCCAGCATGCTCACACTGAATCATGCTCACTGCACAGGGAGTGGGAATGGACTGAAAAGATGTCTGACACTGGGCTCTGTTGTGGGGAGCACACGGCCATGCTGGTAACTGTGCACCAACAAACACCAGGACTGCACAGTCAGCCATCTTGCCATTGCTGTCACACTCCCTCACAGGGAAGCAGAGTCAAAAGGAAGGAAGTATGGGCATGCTGGGAAGAGGGGTGGTGGCAAGAACATGATGGGAGTTGCAGTCACAGACATTCCCCACCCACCCACATGGCCCAGAAAGCTCACACTGAACCATGCTCACCTCACAGGGAGTAGGAATGGACTGACAAGATGTCTGACACTGGGCTCTGTTGTGGGGAGCACAAGGCCATGCGGGGAACTGGGCACCAACAAACACCATGACTGCATTGACTGACATCCTGAAAGTTAACCTGCACCCACTGCAATGTTGGCATGCTTCATGATGGAATAACTGGCCTGGGGGAGAAGGAGGTCCTGACTTGAAAACAAATAACACCGATGCTGGCCATACACACACCTTCTATGCTAAAACACATTCCACACGTGGTACCAGTCACTCAAAAAGATGATGCCCAGGCAAGATGTCTGACACATGGGCCTGATAAATGATGTGGCTTAAAATCACATATATGCACTGGCCAAACCAAACACGTCGCACACACAACCATTTCAACCATATGTTCAAACTCACTGTCTGGCCTGGCTGTGGAGGTGTGTCTTGCAGATGACAAGTGTGGAGAGCCATATATAGTACATTGCATTAAACACACAGGAACTCACATATACATCATTGACAGGGGACATCTGACAGTGAATGGAATGGACTCACCAATCTAGTCGACACCATAGCATGGTCTCATTCACACTCGGTACTGTTGTGTGCTGCATTCCACTCCTACATCGTGCTGAAACATATGCATCCTTCACACAACACACCACTCACTGACATAGACACTGTAGACACAAGTTCTAACCTGGACTGCATTGGAGGAGACATGCTACTAACAGCAGCCAAAGCGCAAAACACACACCACCGGCTCTCACTGTCATGAGCATTGAAATGCCAGAGTGCTACCTTGCCCAATCCATGTCACCATGGAGAACATTGACAAGTAAAATCACATATGCATGTACAAAACTCAGCACCAGCGTCATTAACAATGGTGACACCATCATTTATATGAAATGAGATGGGAACTAGTAACACTGTAAAAAAACACTTCCTCACAAGAGATCACAGGCATACCGGACTGTGAGCATGTCGGAACAATACACCGATGTGACACACAAATACTAGCAAAATCTGCTACCACACATGCCACAATCTTACAACATCTCCTCAGTGGAATTGCACGTATGTCCTTGTTAAATCTCAAATGTGTACGGGGATGACACACCTGTGTCAGCAACGTGATGGCCCTTGAGTAGTACTGGCCATATACAGCCAAATTTATACATTAGCTGGGCATGTACACACTTCGACATGCACATTGAAATGTTTCATTTTACCTGGGCTATGTGCCACAACAATATCAATCTCTGTCCGTGACAACCTTGGACAAAGCAGTGTACAGGCACGCATCCTGACGTACTTTAGAAAATGTCATGTATGTGAACCACTGATGCCTGTAGTGGTGGTGCTGGGGACACAGCACCAAATGAAGAGGAGTCCCTGTCCCAGACTCTGGTGGACCCTCAGCTCTCTGGTGTGGATCCATCTCTGTCCTCTTCGGATGACGACCAACAACCTGGCACCTCTGGTGTGAGTCATCATGCAGCACCAGCAGTACCAACATCTGCACCCCTTGCACCCACGCCTCCAGCATCTGGCAACGGACAGGGCACCCCAGTCAACACAGACAGACCAAGGCCACAGAATACCGACAGCACAGGGACACAGGACCCTCAGGATGCTACGGACAACACCACCAGCAACAACACCCACGGGGACCCAGTGTCACCTGTGCGTGCCGCCGCAGGTCTTGCCTGTGTGGATAGGGGTGCTGGGAGGGGTGGTAGGCAGAGGGCGCGCCTTGCAGAGAAGTCTGGACTGCATGATGACCCCCAACTGGCACACATCATAGATGCGTACCAGGATAGCACCGGAGGATTTGGCCAGATAGTGGGGATCCTAAAGGACATTCAACAGGAGCAGGCTGCCCATCATGCCCGCATGGAGGCAAAGTGGGATGCACTTACTGCGGTGCATCAGGACATACTCCAATGCCTCCGCCAGATAAGCACCAACATGTCCACACCTCCCTGTGTGGCCACAATATCTGTTACCGCACCATCTGCCAGTGCCACAGGGAGAGAGGATGACTCTGGCGGAGAGTCCTCTGCACCGCAGAAGCCTGCACCTGAGGATCCCCCCAAGAAGAAGAGGGGTCGTCCGAAGAAGGACAAGTGAGACGCAGATGTCCATACACATCCACCAGGGCCTCTAAACCTGTTCTGGACAATGTTCTTTGTGCGCAAACTCTTCACCTTGTCATATCTAACACAACTCGCCTACATGACATGGAGGGTTCATGTTGGTCCAATGTAGCAGATGACTGTGGACTTTACTCTGGACATTTCAGCTACCAACACTTCCAACTCTACTGTAAACTTTGGATTCAAAACCCAATGTAGAGCACCCACCATCCTGTGCACTATCCTCACACATGTTTGTAAATAAACTCACCAGTACAGTATACCTGCCTCTGTTGTGATTCCAACTTGTCATGTGTCATGGAGATGTTGATCTGCTAAACAACTCAGTGCATGCCAAATACTACAACAATGTGATTCCCGTTATGTGAGTCATGGTGATGTGACACATGTGAGGGAGACACACCACTATGGCACCACAACACATACTCACCATGGCCATGTAACTCATCCCACACAATGATGTTGACCTGAAATACATTGGAATGCACAGACACCACACCTATCCACAGTTATTGGTAACAATCCCGCAGGTGAGGTAAGCAAATGTCAGTCAGATGTGGGAAGACAGACAACGCATCTAACAAAGCATGGCACAGGTTCATTACACATCAGCAACATGTTTATTCCACAATAGTTGCAAGGTAATTGTACGTTACAGTGGACACGCGGTCACAAAGTGTCGGAGAATGGAAGTCCAGGGGTGTGTGGCACATCACTTCATGGGAATTGACAACTTCCACACTGGTGTTGGATTCTGGGTGTTGGGGGTCATTGTTGACCAAACAACAGGCAAAGTACCCTGGGAAGGACAGACACAAGACACAGTCAAAAGCACAGCAGAACAGGAGAGAAATGCAATACACATGCACAAAACATGTCAAAATAAACCTACACAGAAACAAGTTAGCAGTTCGACACTATTGTGGAGTACAGACCACCTGAAAGGACACATCACTGCACGCATCCAGTCAAGTGGCACACAGACACACTCAAACAGCAACAGAGCAGCCCCAACACATTTCAGGCTAACTCAATACATTGATATAACAACCCTGTAAACTCACATTCAGGTGAAGAAGTTGTTGATGAGCTGTGTGCGGACGTCACCCTCATCATCATCATCACTGGCATCGTGGCCCAGGCCTGGATTCTCCACAGGTGGCGGAGGTAGGTCCTCGTCATCCTGGATGAGAGGCAACTTCTTCCGCACTGCCATGTTGTGTAGCATGCAGCATACACGGATAATTTTGTACACCTTTGCAGGGTCGTATGGGAGGGCCCCTCCAGTCTTGTCCATGTAGCGGAAGCGCCTTTTCAGGAAACCAAATGTCTGCTCAATCACCCTCCTGCTCCGACCATGTGCCTCATTGTAGCGCATCTCTGCTGGTGTCACAGGGTTCCTGAGGGGTGTCTGCAACCACGGCATGTTGGGGTATCCCGAGTCACCTAAATACAAACAATTGAACACTTACTTGAAAGAGGGTGGATTACAACATAGCCAAACACACACAATGGTAAACAGTCAGCACACACCGACAAGCCAGGCAAGCTGTTCTGGCATCTGTGACATCAGCGTTGCAATGCGACTACTCCTCATGATGTAGTCATCGTGCGCAGAACCGGGGAAACGTGCACACACATGTGTGATACACATCTCTGCAAGACATACCACCAGAGCATTGATGGAGTGGAAATGTTTCCTGTTCCGGTATGCCTGCTCATGTGCCCGTGGTGGTACCAGGGCCACATGTGTACCATCAATAGATCCGATGACCTTCGGCATCCTCCCCAGTGTATAAAAAGCATCCTTTATTTCAGTGAGTTGACCTGGGCTAGGAAACTTGATGTACAGGTCAAGGAAATGCAACATCCCCTCCAAGACATCGCGTAGCACACGACTGAACATAGTTGGCGACATACCACCAGCAGTAGCCACAGTGTACTGGAAGGTACCAGTAGCAAAGAAGTGCAGGGCTGCCATCACCTTCACCTCTGGGGTCAGTGCTGTAGGGTATGTCCGGCCAGGTAGCAGATGTGGCGCCAACTGCTGCGCCAACTCCTCAATCAGTGGCCTGGTGAAGCGGTACCGTCGGATGCAGTCGCGTTCCTGCATTGTTTCAAGGTCTGGGAATGGTCTATGGACAGCTGGTGCCCTGCAGTAGAGAGAGGAACAAAGGAAGATTGTCGATTCATCCACCCATGTGGCTATGACCAAGCAAAATATCACATGATACATCATGACAATACACAATGTACTGAGATGTGTGCTGTTGGGTATGGACACATATGTCACCTACATGCACATCACCTCACATCTCAAGTCCACATGTCTACATGAGTTCCATGTAGTGCAATGGCCAATCATTGGGCTTTGTCACAGTACCTATGTACTGCTGTCACGTTGCAAACACACACCACAGTGACAAGTGAGGCCTGATGTCTCCCAGGCACCACAGCTCTTTGACATGAAGATACCCAGGGTCCCTGTATTGCCACATGGAGACTGGCATAACATGGAGTATCATGTACATGCCACAAAACAACCGTGTGTCCAACAGATAGTGGCCACTGTTGTCTCTGCAGGCCCTACATGGACGTCTCATAGACACACACACACCATCAATGTTGAGGCACAAACCACATGGATGTTGAGACTGTCCCCCATTGGGCACATTTGATCATCCACATCTGAGACACAACAGGCACACAGACTGTGGGTGTACATCAGAATTGGGGCTATAGGTCTCACTGTGATGTACATACCATCACACCCAGGACTCAGGGTGTATGTGACATGTCCTAGACATATCCAACCTGCAACTGTGTCCATGACTCATGACCATAACTTTACAGTTGCACATCACAGTGGTAATGTGCACAACACACAAAGTATTCTGTCCCCATGAACACGTGCACAGCCTGGGAGTGGCTGCACAAAAGTGCCACACAACCAGCCAAATTTTTGCCCACCAAAACACACAGGTAATGCAGCCTAACATGCCATGGGACACAGTGTGGCACATGCTGTAGTGTGGTAGGTGTGCACCTGAGTCCCTGGCAAGTAATTGTGTGTGGAAGCTGTCAAAAAGTAAAACTAATGTCAACCGACGTGGGTGACTATGCATACACATTGCACAGTTCAGGACTGAGCCGTGCATACGCTTAGCCATTGACTGCAATGAGAACCGACGCAGGTGACTATTAGGGGTGGGCGGAATTTGCGAAATCCACTTTCGCAAATTAACGTGAAAATGTTCAAAATTTTCGCAAACACGCGGAAATATCGCGAAAATGCCGAAGTTTTTTTACCGCATGTTCGCGAGATTTTCTGCATGGTTGCGGCTCGCCAACTTACCCATGTGGTTGCTCGCGGGCGCGGCCATCTTGTTTTCAGTTGTCTCGCGGTGCATGATCGCGAGAAGAAAGACGTGATCGCGCGATGCATGACGTCACTGCGGGCGCGAACTGTCGCGAGACAGCGCAAATGGCTAAAAACAATACAACATCTCACGCGACCAGATCAAGAAAACTTGTTGGCAAACGCAGGGATTCAGGTAAGGCGATCGCGCGCGCGCGAGAATGTATTATTTTACAGCGCGAGCAAGAACCAAATTATCGCTAAGCTGCGGAATGCGGAAATTTTGACATTTTCGCGCTTTCCGCGGAACGCGAAAATGTCAAATTATCGCAATTTCCGCGAACGGAACGAAATTTTAGCCCAGGCCTAGTGACTATGCGTACGCATTGCACAGTTCAGGACCGAGCCGTGCGTACGCTTTTCCATTGACTGCAATGAAAACCGACGCGGGTGACTATGCATACGCATTGCATAGTTCAGGACCGAGCCGTGCGTACGCTTAGCCATTGACTGCAATGAGAACCGACATGGGTGCCTATGTGTGCGCATTGCACAGTTCAGGACCGAGCCGTGCGTACACTTAGCCATTGACTGCAATGAGAACCGAAGCGGGTGACTATGCGTATGCATTGCACAGTTCAGGACCGAGTCGTGCGTACGCTTAGCCATTGACTGCAATGAGAACCGACGCGGGTGACTATGCGTACGCATTGCACCGTTCAGGACCGAGCCATGCGTACGCTTAGCCATTGACTGCAATGTGAACCGATGCGGTTGACTAACATGCATACACGTCAGGCAGGCATGGATCGAGACTTGCGTACGCCTTGGCCATTGAATCGTATGGAGACTGGTGCGTGTGTATTTTCAAACTACGCGTTGTACAGTCAGTTGACCGAGCCGTGCGCACCCATTGGCTCTGGACTGTCATGGAAACGGATGCGGATTCAAAACTTGTACGAGTCGTGAGCTGGAAATTCAGTTGGATGCCTACAACAATGTTGCAATTACTAGGGTTTTATGAAGGTGAAGTTTTGAACGATGCGGAAGACGCGTACGAGTCGTACATTTCCATGGATTGGCCAGATTCATAGAATGTAACCGTGTTGGACCTATCACTTGGGACACATGCACAGATTCTGCCTCTGCAGCACAGATATAAGGCTGGCTGGCCACCAGGGAGCTCACTTGCCTGCACTACATGCTACTGGACCACATCTCTGCTACCACTGCTGCTGTCTCTGCATCCTCTGGCTACTGCTATGGCACGTACTCTGGAGAGGGCCCCAGTCTTCACTGAGGAGGAGAACCAGGCCCTGCTGGACGGGCTCCTTCCACAGTACAGCAAGCTGTATGGGAAACCAGGGGAGCAGGTGAGTGTGCAGTCCGCTGCCTTCCTAATTGTGCATGTTGTCTGACTATCAGTACCAGCAGCGTGTACACCAGCGGCAAGCGTACTCACTGAGTACTTTCATCCCCCAAAGTGTGTAGGTACATGTAATGAACAGGTGTTATGCAGCATTGTTAACATGTCAGACATGCAGGGCATTTGTCCATTTCCATGGGTGCACTACCTGTATAACTCATTTTCCTTAGTGATGATGACATGTATATCCAACTCTGTGCAGCACAAATATGGGCCATGTGTGTTAATGGACTTTTAACTTTGTCATCCTCACAGGTTGATGCCCACCAGAAGAAGGAGATATGGCTGACCATAGCCCGGGCAGTTCGATTGGTGGGGGTCTACAAGTGCTGGATCCGCAACTGCCAGAAGAGGTGGCAGGACCTTCGGGGCTGGACCCGGAGGATCTCAAGGGTCCAGCTGAAGCTGTCGCCTCCTCGCAGGAGGGGCAGACACTGGACCCTGACCCCCCACATGGTCAGGATCCTGGCGGTGGTCTTCCAGCACCTTCATGGGCAGCTGAAGGCCAGACAGCAGCAAGGAGGGGGTAAGTCCATGCCTAATCTGTGTACTATGTCTGACATGCTATTTGCAGTCTTTTCGCCTGGTCACGCTTCCACATTACGTAGGTCTTGTAGTCCAGTACTCCTGTCCCTCAATTGTGTGATGCACCTTCCTCATCTGATCCACAGGTGTGGACCTTACCATATGTGGCTTGTGTCACTAGGGCACTGTGTCCCTGCAGTCAGCTATGCTTCAGGTTCCGGACAGCATCTGTTACCGTGACTCTGTTGTGTGTTTCATGGGTGGGTCAATTGTTTACACAATGCCTGAGATCTGACATGTGATTTGTGTGTGCCCTTGATATGTGTTACAATTGCTGGTCTGACTCGTCACATGTGCCTGGGGTATTTCAAACACACCCATGCAGCAGGGGACTCCAATTTGTGTGCCTCAGGAGTATGTATATCAAGTGTGTCACACTTGCTTAGCCACCTGACTACTGTCCAGATCTCAACACCGTTTCATGTAGACCTGGGCAGTCATGCCTACTCAAGGGCATTTAGAAACACTCTGTAATTCCACTCCTGTGTTTCAACGTACAGGTTGTGCTTAGTGACATGTGCCTTCAGGTGTCTGCCTCTGTGTCATTGGGGGTTGGCTTCCTTTTCTGGACAACTGGGGTGTTCATGAGTTTGAGGGTCAGCAGGACATCTGAGATGTGACTATGAGAGACAAGACCTGTGTGACATATAGGTGTGGAATCACTTGACAGTGCACAATGGTGTAAGCAACTGTGAACTTCAGGCAGCTGTGTTTCATGCACAGCAGAGTGTGATGTGCTCATGTACAGGGAGTTGTGTTCGCAGAGACTCATATGTCTGTTTTGTATGATGTGGGGTCTTCTGGGTCCGGGATATGTTATTTCCAGGGGATGGACAAGTGCACTTGTCAGCTGCAGAGTTTGCTTTACCCATGAGCTATGATTGTGACACAGTGCATACTGCTGTTGTCTGGATGCCCTGCCCCTGTGACAGGAGACAGTGTTGACTGGCTTTCCAGGCATGCCCTTGCCATGGCATTTAATTTGCTATGAGTGATCATGCATTTTGTTCAAATGTGCTCCATGCACCCCATTGTGGCATTGACTATCAGAACACGAGAACATCATAGTGTGTGTTGCTGGCACGCATCACAAGCATGTGAAATTAGACTCTGGCCATCCCTTCATCCTGACACCTGTACTGAGTTAGTGGCAAGAGATGTGATGTGTGTATAGTGACATACTCCTACATGTTCACTTGCATGTCCAACAACTGTGTAGGTGGTGCATGTCGGTACATTGGGTTATTAGCATCCAACATGCAACAGACATATGGGTGCAAGTCCAGGAGGGATATGAGTGCCATGGTTGATGGTGAGACTGACAATTGGCTTATTCTAAACAGTGTGAGCTCTTTGATCAGTGTTCAGCTGATGATGCCAGGGCTTGCCCTGTGATGTGCTGTACTCACTGTGGTGTGTGCAGTTAGTGCAGGTGACTGATGTTGTTCTTTTTTTCCTAATTCTATCCAAATACATCCACGGCCACAGGAGGAGACAGCTCCACGGACCAGGAGGAGCCACAGAACCTGACTGGGACAGAAGGCGAGGAGTTGGAGGGACCCAGTGGCACGGAGGAAAGTGGAGCCACACTGAGGAGTCCTCAGCACCATCCACCCCAGCTGAGTGCCACAGCAACTCGGAGCTAGTGAGGTTGTCCCCGCCACCGCCCCCACCACCACCTTCACCACCCTCCCATCGGCTCCCATCCCAGAGGTCCGTGGAGGCTCCCGTGTTCGGGAGCATGTCTCCTTTGTGCCAGGCATCGCACCCCCTGTCCCTGTGTCCCCTGCTGCCCGGAGTGAGGAGTCTGTGAACTTGCTTCGACAGATCCTTGTAGGGCAGACATCAATGCTGAGTATCCTCCATGCACACACCAGTCTGTTGACACAACTGGTGTCATTCATGGAGGGCATTTCATCGGGCATGTCTGTCCTAGAGAAGACCAATCAGTCCGTGGCCTCCTCCCTGACGACAGCAGTGTCCCTCCTCCAACAGTCCTGCACCCTCTTACCCCTGCACCACCCACGATTCCTAGCACCCTACCTGTCCCAAGCACACACACACCAGCACATTCAAACAAACCCACAGACAGGGCAGCAAACAAACAACCAATCCAAGGGCTTGACGTGCACACAAGCAACCTCAGGGGACTGATACCACACTCACAGGGGAGAGTTTACAGACACACACACAGTCATCCACAACCACTCCGCAGTCCTCCGATACCTCTCCCTCCCAGCCCCCTTCCCTTGCCTCACCTGCAACCCATCTCCCCAGAAGCTCTTCCTCTGTGACCTTGGCCTCTTCTCCACTGACCCAGCAGATCCAGCTTACAAGGGGAAGAGGAAGTCCCCACATACAAAGGGGAGTGCCCCTCACACCTGGACACCCTCCCTCAGGCGCAGTCAGACTGAGGCCCCCACCCGCAAGTCACCCCAGAGCCAGAAGAGCAAGACCCCACCCCCGCCCCGCAGCTCCACGACAGAGTCCCCGTCCTCCATCCACCAGGCCACCACTCCACAGGTTCCCCCACCACACCCTACCCAAGGTTCCCCCATTCACAGGTACACCCTCCCCAAAATACTCAGGACCCACCCCCTACCACTTGCTCTTCCACCCCCACCACCCCCGGTCATACAGTTGTGCCACTGATGTGAGGACCATGTCCACCCTCTGTCCTGCTGACCTCACCTGAACCCCATTCCTCTCCCATTGAGTTAGGCACTGCAGTGGAGTCTACGACCACCCCATTTGACTTAGGCACTGCAGTGGGGACACAGTCCACACCATCTGACCTGCCTACTGCAGTTGTGCCGGCACCCACCCAATCTGACTTGTGCCCCACAGCTGTGACTGCACCCACTACTTCAGTCAGCTCCACTGCAGTTGCCAGTGAATCTCCTGCATCCACCACCCCTTCACTGCCTCCTTCTGCTGAGCCCTGACTCTGTCCCCGCGGTGCCTGGCCTGCCCCATGTATGCCCCTCCGAGGGGATGTCCCCTGTCCTTACCAGTGCAGGCAAGCAACGTGTGACAGTTGTCACTCAAATCACATTGTTGACATTTGGATATGGACTGGCCATTGGCCTTTGTTTGGAAAGGACTTTGCATTTAAAAATTGCTAAATAAAGCTTTTTTCTTTATCCTTGTGAATTTCATTTAGCTGCACATTACGTTGATGATGTTTAGCATGACCTTGCAGTTGTAATACTGGATTTCCAATGTTGAATACTGAGGTGTTGATGTGAGGTACTCCATGTGGTCCATGAGATATGTATCCTATTCTGGTCGGTATCCATGTCATCCTTTACAGCTAACTGGGTGTGTCATGATTAGCAAATTGTGGATATCT
The DNA here is from genome assembly GCF_964204655.1 of Triturus cristatus. Lineage (NCBI taxonomy): Eukaryota > Metazoa > Chordata > Amphibia > Caudata > Salamandridae > Triturus > Triturus cristatus. The sequence goes on along the minus strand of NC_140588.1, from coordinate 863,377,602 downwards.
CTGTAAACATTTCATTTGCATGGTCACATCTGTGGCTTGCACACATGCACATATGATGTGCTTCCCATTGTCCAATTTGTCTATTTCCCTGACTGTGAGTGCATCTCCACTGGACATGTAGGTGTGGACATCATTAGTGTAGGAGCAACTGGGTCCTCTGTGCAACTTGCTGGACATATTTATTGAGTATGTGCAGATGACTTAAGGGACACTCCCGTACCCAGGCTGTTGTGACCAGAGCCGTCATTGTGTGGTAACTGATGGCTGACTGACCAAGTGTTCTGATGACATGACTGAGACCTGCTGGGACTATGTTTGGCACAGCTGAGCTTCCACAGGAGTTGAGTCCCCTCAAGTAAGTGTGTTGTTCTGTGACATTGCCTGGGCCCATGGTGTGTGTTGTGTGAGCATGTGTGTGTGTGTGTGTCAACATCCCTTTTCATACACAGGCAGTGTTCCCTTGATATGTTCCTGTTGTTGATGCTTGCTGAGTTGTACTGTGTTCGTACCACAACTTTGCCATGGGCTACCAGATGTGTGGGTGCATGACACACTACTGTTAATTGGTGGTTCATCATTGGGATTTATCTGTTCTGAGTGGTGATGATGTGGTCAGATGCACTATGGGTGGGGGTGGAAGTAGTGCTGGGCAACAGGTCCCCTATGGGTGGGGGTGGCAGGAGTGATGGGCAACATAAGCTCTATGGGTGGGGGTGGGGGTGGCAATGGTGGTGGGCAACATAAGCCCTATGAGTGGGGGTGGCAGTAGTGCTGGGCAACAGGTCCCCTATGGGTGGGGGTGGCAGGAGTGCTGGGCAACATAGTCCCTATAGGTGGGGGTGGCAGGAGTGCAGGCAACATAGTCCCTATTGGTGTGGGTGACAGTGGTGATGGGCAACATAAGCCCTATGAGTGGGGGTGGCAGTAGTGATGGGCAACAGGTCCCCTATGGGTGGGGGCGGCAGGAGCGATGGGCAACATAGTCCCTATGGGTGGGGGTGGCAGGAGTGTTGGGCAACATAGCCCCTATGGGTGGGGGTGGCAGTGGTGATGGGCAACATAAGCCCTATGATTGGGGGTGGCAGTAGTGCTGGGCAACAGGTCCCCTATGGGTGGGGGTGGCAGGAGTGATGGGCAACAGGTCTCCTATGGGTGGGGGTGGCAGGAGTGATGGGCAACATAGTCCCTATGGGTGGGGGTGGCAGTGGTGATGGTCAACATGAACCCCTCTGGGTGGGGGTGGCAGTAGTGATGGGCAACATAAGCCCTATGGGTGGGGGTGGCAGGTGTGATGGGCAACAGGTCCCCTATGGGTGGGGGTGGCAGTAGTGATGGGCAACATAAGCCCTATGAGTGGGGGTGGCAGTAGTGATGGGCAACATACCCGCTATGAGTGGGGGTGGTAGTGGTGATGGCCATGCAACCCCTATGGTGTCCTGTTGCTAGTGGCCAGGATATGGATCCCCTGGGTGTGTGTGACATTTGGCAGGTACGTGTCGTCTGTTTGTGTGGTGGGTGTCTGACTTACCGTCTGCACCGTCCGCATCTGTTCCTGATCCGGTAATAGATGTACAGTACTGGTATGACCTGCGCAATGGGATTTATGTTGTGTTCGTCTCGTACACGCTGCTTATTGCTCTATCTCGTACCCATTGCTAGCTGGTCCGTCTTGTAGCCGTGGATTGTGTTCTGGCGCGAATCGTACCTGATATGCTTCTTTTCCGGATGCTGTGACGTGCTGTACGTGGCGACCCATCCGGCGCGTATGATTTGTGCATCGTACTTGTCCGGCTGGAAACTGCTGTGGATACTGCTTCCGGGTGACTCGGTTCGGCGTTCGGAGAGGTAAGGCCCGGAAGGAGAATGAAGCTTGAATCACAGCCTACGTGTCGGTCGGATTTTTGTCAGTTATGCGGAGAGCTGTCCGACCCGGATCGGAATCGACCCCTTAATTGTGAATAGGAAATATCACACCTTCAGTAGCCAATGCTGTCCCAAAAATGTTTTAGATTGGAGTGGGAACAGTATTTTTCACGCCTTATTGTTCACATCTTCCTAGAATTAGTATAGATTGGTGTGGGAATAGAATAAGACATCCCTTTAGCATCCAACACCTTCCCTAAATTGGTATAGGTTAGAGTGGGAAGTGGGAATAGTAAATGACACCCTTTTAATGTTCAACATTTTCCCCAAATTGGTTGAGATTGGAGTGGGAATAGTAAATGTTACCCCTTTAGTGCTGAACATCTGCTTCAAATTTTTATAGGTTGTAGTGGGCATTGTAAATTACATCCTTTCAGTGTCCACCATTTTCCCAAAATTGGATTAGACTGGAGTGGGAATAGCAAATGTCACCCCTTTAGTGTCAAATACTGTCCCCGAAATGATTTGATTGGAGTGGGAATAGTATTTTTCACCCGTATAATTTACATCACCTTATTCAAATTAGTATAGATTGGCGTGGGAATAGTGGGAATAGTAAATTTTACCCATTTTGTGTCCAATACCTTCCTCAAATTGGTATAGGTTGGAGTAAAAATAGCAAATGGTAGCCGCGTAGTGTCCAACTCTACCAGCAAATTGGTCTATATTGGAGTGGGAATAATAAATGTCACTACTTTAGTGCCCAGCACTGTTTCCAAATCGGTTTAAATTGGAGTCGGAAGAGTAAATCACCCCTTAAAAAGATTTATGTTGGCATGTAAATATTAATTTTATTATTTTATTCTGAAATATTGGTTTCACTTTATTTTAATAGTATGTATTAGAAATAGTTTGTTTATTTTATTTTCATTGTTGAAAATATAAAAGAACAATAGTTGTATGTTTCTAAGCAATAGTGTAATGAATTACATGTTGTTATAGAATAAAGACATTTAACACATTTTTTAAAATTTTTATTTACATTTTCAAAGTTTGTCTAATGCATAGTGTTACATTTCTAAACCTTTATATTTCAACTCAAAAATAAAAATATTTTTTGTATTAAATATGAAATGTAAAGTATATTTAAACACTATCGCAAGTCTACATTTTCCTCTTTGTTCCATTCTTTAATGCCTTTCTAAGACTTCTTACATTCTTTTATATACCTATTTTAAACATCATTTCAACAAAACTATTTTCAGTATATGTTAAAAACTTGTATATATTTTATACTATTATCTAATTTATACTGTGCAATTACTATTTTTTTTACAACTTTTACATGTTGTTCATGTTCATTTAAAAAAAAAATCATACATTGCTTCAAAAAATGTCAAACATTATTTCCCATTTAGTTCTATGGGGAGATAGTATTTGTTATGTTTCATTTATTTTCAATCTAAATGTGTTATTTTGAGACTTTTTTCCCGTAGCCAGGTCACGTCAAGGTGATGCTGTTCATCAGGCGTTTGAGGGTGGAGGTTTATGGGGGAGGTCTGGAAGGTAGTTATAGTGTTGTGTGTGGGGTTGTTGTATATTTAGATGTATTAATAGTAGTGGATTTCACTGGTATGTAGTTTGGGGTTTTTGTATGCTGTTTTAGTAATGCATCATTATTTTAAGTTTAATTGTGTTATGTTTCTCATATTTTGATGATTCAGGGCCTGATTATGACTTTGACAGTGAGTCAGCAGGCCGCCTGCCGCCGCCCCTCTTCCACACTGCCAAAGCTCACCACTGGCCACCAGCCAGTATTTTTGGCATTCTCATAGTGGTGCCTTTCAAAAAGGTACCACGATTGGAATGTTAAAGGATTTTTCTGCACTGAATGGACAGTTAAGTCCATGCCATGAAGGAGCAGGGATGTATGCACACAAGGAGGACGAACCATGACCCCCCCCTGCATGTATCCCCAGGCCTGAGGCACAAGGGGGTGCTGTAGGGCCCCTTTGTTTCCTCACTGCCATCTTTTCACAGTGTGGCAAGGAGGAATCTCGTAATATGTGTGGTGGTGCTGCAATGGCACCGCAAAGCATATTGCGGTCTCAGGACTGCTGTGCCAGTGCCAGGGGATCACTGATGACCGGCAGTCAGACCACTGGTGCGGCAGTCCACGCGCCTCCGCCGAGGGTTCGGCTGTCCCACGGACCACTGAACTCATAATCAGGCCCTAAGTGTGATGTATATGCATTCTTGGGATTGTGCTATGTTTTGCAGATGAGTTTTCATATTTACTTTACAGGTTTTTTGTCTACGAATATGTCTTATGGCCATTGAGAGTTTCCTTTTTTTGTGAAGGAAATCTTTTTGGCTTTATAATAAACCAATGCTTTGTACTATGATTACCTTTTTTGGGGTTTCCTGGATTATTTCTTTTTTTAACACTTTTTGAATTTTTTATGGTTGCTAGATACTTTGGATTGCTTTGAGTGATCTTTACTGGGCTCATTTTAGTTGTGATTTTTTGGGGGGCTTTTTGGATAAACGTTTTCCCGTTTTCAGTGGATTGTTATTTTTAACTATGTAGATACAGAGACAGATTGGCAGCTAGACAACAGGCAGTCATTTTATCTCATTGTGTTTGGGTGGGAAATGTTATATTTTATTGTTTTTGTAAATATTATATGATTGTTATTTGGACTTACGTGGTTTATGTGTTGAAATTATATTGGGTGATGGATTGAGTTTGCTTTTTAGCTGTTTAGTATAAGATGGTGAAATTATTTGTTTAAACAATTTATATAACATTTTATTATCTCAGTCTTCATTAAGATTAGAATTACATTTTTACACTGATGTAATACAATGATATATATAATATTAAAAAAAATATTTGTTATGTTGGTTTAGATTTTGTGAACGTTTTTTTGGCCTTTGGTAGGGTGATTGTTTTATATTATGCTTCCAGCTATTATTTGTAGGCAATCACTCCTTTGCTATTTATGAAGAGTAGCATCTCATACAATTTTTCTGCTTTGTTTGCTAAGTTTTGGGGCAATTTGCTCCAGTCATAGTTGTTGGTAGCTTTGTTGTTTTTGTAATGAGTCTATACATTTATAGAGTGTAGGCTGGGGCCTGCCTAGTATGGACTGCAAGGCAATATGCCATCCTTCCACTGTGATGTCTGTTTTGGCTTCCTGTGACAAGGTGCTGTCACAGCCATTTCACCATCGTATTTGGAATTTGTGTTGATCTGAGTCTGGAGTGATGCAATCAGCCATCCCAAGTGTCTTCGGAATAGTCCATGAGGGATCTTAGTTTGTCTTCATTTTGTTGGTAGAAAGGACATTTTATTAGTAAATTGTAGTGGGTAGCTACCTCTGTGAAAGGGACATAGGCTATGACTATCATTTATTTTTATTTCTAAGGCAGATTGAGGGTTTGCAGAATAGGCTACACTTAATACATATTATTAGAGGTGTCTCCATATGCGTTGAAGGAAATGGTGGTAACAACCTTGTAGGGCTGTGTGGGGGTAATGTTTTAAAATGGTGTGAATCATGGTTTGCTCAAAGTCTATGATTATGTTTCGGGGGTAGTAGTTATTTGTTTTATGCTTAATATGGTTTAAGAGGTCATAGTAAGTGTTGCTTTGTTTAGTTGGTAAGAAGGCATACATAAAAGGGATATTTCTGTTTTGATATTCAACATGTTTGGTGTACATCTGGATGAATGGTTTGGGACAAAGTTTGAAGGTCCCATCCATCATCCAGAGTTGACAATGGCTTAGTTTCAGTAAGTTTGCTGCAGAGAATATTAGGAATTATTTCTCATTGTTTAGGTTATCATGTTTCTCATTATGTGTCATTGTTAAATGTTCTGGTATTTTTTTGTCTTGGTACCATCTAGGTACAAAAGGAGCATCACTGGTGACAAGTTTGTGCAATGTTTTAAAGTGGATATAGATGGCAGTAGGCATGTGATGTTTTGGGGACTTAAGTCAGGATATGTTTAAGAATTTTAGTTGTGGGTTCCTGGAACTAGTGCTTGCCTCACTTACATCCTTCAATACCTCACTTACTTCTATGTCACATTTGGAGAGGGGGTGTTTTGCTCTCTTATATGAATCACAACATCATATTTTGTAGTGGCTGTACGTGTAGTTCATGGGATTGAGCAACTGCTTTCCCTTCTTCTGTGAGGTTATGTATTTTGCTGCCTCTGTCATTGTATCTGAAAGTGGTGTAATAGTATAAATCTTATTGATTTAATGTTGGATGAGTGGTGAAGTACTGGGTTTTTCAGAACCCAGCGGTGCCAGGGAACACACCCTAAGACTTCGAGTCCTTGCTGTTTCAGACTATTTATTGGCTGCAGCCGGTAACAGGTATCCTAGAAGTACAACACGGTGTATATTCTCAGGAGACTGCTCAACCTTACAAAGCCAGCCTTCTCTTTTTATACAAAATATTATGCTTTAGGCAAACATTCCTTATTTTACAGTTGACCATTCACATATTTTCACTACAAAGAAAAAGCAGAGTCATGATGACAAGCCAATATTTCAGTTTGTCCAGCCCTCAATCAATTACCCGGCGAGGTTCAGTACTTTCATCAGATATCGACGGACCCCCAATAAAAACGGGCACCTCCTCCTCATAAAGCAAGTCATGAAGAAAGGAACAGGGACAGGTGTGTGTAAGATTAGGCATGGTTTGTGTGTGATGAAGGGTTTTATATGTTGTGCCTTGATACTAATCTCATTCGGCCACTGGGAAAGGATCTGGCCGAACAGGTTTGGCTTCAGGCAGTGGAGTCAGCTTGCCCAGGTCACAGAGGAGTCAGCAAAGGTGTACGTGTCCTTCAGACTCGTTTCTAGCCTTAGTCATTGGCCTATGTGAGGGCAATTACAAAATGGCTGCCGTTCAAAAGGAACCCGAGGGTTCAGGACGGAAACTCTGATTTCTGGGTGATTTCGTCACCCAAATATGACAAAAATGCTTGTGCATAGTATTCTAATCATTCTCGGTCTGTTGATACCAAAATCGTCATGATACGACGATGTTTATAACACGGGCCAGAATTTTCAGTACCACAGTGGGCCGGGAATTCAAAGGAATGCTCCTTAACAATGATGCACATTTTAATCAAATATGCCCTAAAGGACCGGGCCAAGATTTTTGAGGATATAGATCAAACAATGGCTGAATTATCCAAATTGGTTTCAAAAGAAAGTCTGGAGGACTTTATGTTAAAGTTACAGACACGCTTGGCTATATTAGAAGACGAAATTACAACACAAAACAAAGGATATTTATAAGGGGTGTATTAGGGTAGATTAGGGTAGAACCTTAAGTTTCTACCAAAAATATGATCATTTGTTTATGGAGGGAAGTGAACAACAACAAATGAAAGATAAAGAACCGGAAACATCAAGTAGAGAAGCAAGAAACAACTTGACAGAGGAAAGTGATATTTCCGATAGTAATACCTCGGCTGTCTCAGTAGAGAGATTGAGTCAACCAGCTTCAACAAGTGTGCAAAGAATAAATAACTTCCAAAAAGAGTTCCAAATGTTGAACAAAGCCAAACACAACCAATTTAACCAACAAAATGCAGAACAGGATTTTTGGCATGGCAGAGGACGCAGGCAGCGCGGAAGAACAAGAGGAACAAAAAATGCAAGGCGGAGACAGAAGGGAAGATTAGGGCAAATCAACGCCAATGGTTATCCGTGCCAAGAGAGGGATAAAATGACTGTTGTAAACCTCTCCAAACGTGAGTTGACGATCACTGACATTAACTTACTAACGTTGGGTTTATCATTCTGTCCAACTACGAACTAAAAATATATACAAACACGTATCAACATATTTTACTTCTTACGCAAATTGAAACTTAAAAAGTGGTTTCATCTGCATGCTCCAAGAATTAGATCTGCTAATAGTATGGCAGTCCAGAATACTTTATCTATATCTAATGTAGAAACCCTTCACACACTTGCAAAATTGGATGTAAACACTGTGCATCATGAAGACCGCAATGTAAACTAGGATAATTTAAATATGACTGTTGATGCTGCTTGTCCAAGTGGTTTTAGACCAAAATCGACCTTTCTACCAGTGGTGCATTATGATGCACTTGAAGTAGTTCAAAATGTGTTGTAAAGGATCTAAAAAAATTACGATACTCTAGGAAAAATCAATCTAAGAGAAAACTTACAATTACCCAAATGAAAGGGGTTGATGTTGTTGTTTGGAGTAAAGAAGAGTATCGGAGAGAGGGTCATAGACAACTCAGCAATCATAGTTGTTATGAGGAATCATCTAGAGTAGAAGTACTTTCGTCCAATTTGAGATATAATGAGATGTTGCAACAATGGAGGGAACAAGGGCGAATTGAATGGGAGGAGTATTGCAGCTTGAGCTGCAAGCATGCTAAAATCCCATACGTTATCTCCTTCCAAAATTGCATAAGGACCCAGTCAACCCGCCAGGGAGACCCATAGTTTCCTCTATTGGTTCGCATTTGGAAATGACATCAAAATATATCGATTTCTATCTAAGACCATTTGTAACTGCTTTACCTGCATATTTAAGAGATACCATGCACTTCCTTAATATGATTGAAGGGTTGATATGGGAGAGTGATTTTTTACTTGTCACATTAGATGTGACAAGTTTGTATACATCAATCAGGCATGACTTGGGTGTTCAAGCAGTTCGTCATATTTTACGAGCAAGGTCCATCTCACTTTTACAACACACAGAAATGTTGGTGGACATGATTAAGTACTGCTTAACCAACAACTTTTTTTACTTTGATGATAAGCTGTATAAACAGACACAAGGCACAGCAATGGGCACCTGCTTGGCCCCCTGTTATGCAAATCTTTGCATGGCCTGGTGGGAGGAGCAGATGTCCGATTGCTACCAGGAATTTGGAGATCGGATTGTGTTGTAGACAAGATTTATTGACAACATTTTTTTTATCCTCAAAGTGGATGAATCCAATGTTACGAATTTTATTTCAGCGTTAAATGATAATGTCTGAACCATAGATCTCACGTCACATTACTTTGGAATAATATAATTTTCCTAGATGTAGAAGTGATGGTACAGGACAATCATCTGGTGACAAAATTGCATAGAAAGGAGACTGCGGGAAACAGCCTCCTATTTGCTTCAAGTGCCCATCCCTACAGTCTTATCCAGAGTATCCTCTATGGAGAACTCATTAGAGCTAAAAGAAACAGCGTACTGAGAAAGAGTTCCAAAATGAGAATTCATTTATTTGCAAGAGATTCGAAGCACAGGGATACACAAGGAAAGTAATTCAAGCAGCAGTAGAAAAAGTGGACAAATTACAACAAACATCTCTTTTGTACCTCAAGAGTAGAGATAAGGAACAAAATGGACAGGAGATTAGGTTCATAACAACATATTCCAGAAAGGCGTACAAAGTATGTCAAATTTTGAATCATAACTGGCATATCCTGAAGACTGATGTGGTACTGATCAATACCTACGCGAAACTCCACAAATACCTTTTCGTAAAGGTAATTCCCTAAAGGATGAATTAAGTCCAAATTCAGTTACAACACACTCTCCCGTCAAAGTAAATCAGAAGGGTACAGGTTTTTCATGTTGCATGAATGTAAGGCCTGTGTAAGCAGCAGGAATTGTACAAAAATACGAGTACCTAATAGCACTAGGGACTTTTTTATTAAGGGAAGCTTTGACTGTAATACTGATTTCTGTGTCTATTGTTTGATCTGCCCGTGCAAAAAGTATTATATAGGAAGCATGATTCACAGAGCTAGAAAAAGAGTCCTAGAGTACAAACATAACAATGAACAATATCCAGTAGCTCGTCATTTTAAAACCCTTCATGGACAGAATGATAAACTACTGTCTTTTATAATCTTAGATGCAGTAAGACCACATGAGCGGGGGGGACAGAGACAACTTAGGATCCTAGAGTCAAACTATATCATAGACTTCAAAACTTTAGCCCTTGTGGGATTGAATTATAGTGAGGAACTAGCAGTTCATCGTGGTTAGGAAGGAGCTTGACATAAATTGATATATTGAGTGAGAATCAGTTTGACTGCAATTGGATATTGAACTTTGTATAGAGACACTATGAGTTTAGAATTTATTAGTATTGGAAATTATTTAAAGGTAGATTTTTTCCTTGAATGTAACTGTATATACAGGTTCTTAATTGTAAATGTGAGTTATATTAGAGTTCGTAAATAAGCTTGACTTTTTTCCTTTTTTCTTTTCTTTTTCTTTTGTGTAAATAGGATCACGCAGACCCTGGGGACAGTTCTAGAATAAAATTTCAAAGGCACAGAAGTATGTCATGTACTAAGGAATGAACATGTATAACAAAACATCTGAAGAAGATATGTCCAGGTTCACTGGGGCAGGACTGAGAAGTATGAGGAAATATGTTTGAAATACTCATGAGTTACACTGAGTTTTTAGGAGAACAAGAGATGCTCTAATGAAAATTGTATGCTCAGTGATTGGATGTTAGTCTATCAGTACTGGACAAACGGCGGTACAGTTATGTATTTTTGTTCATTGATGAAAATGACAAATGTGGATATGTATTATATGTAATATTGGTATATTTAATACATTTTTTGTTAAAGCAGCAAATGTTTTGTATTATGCATTGTTATGCGAAAATATTAGGTCAAGAAGCATACTAATTGTTTAGGCGCTAGCCCACAGGGCTGGACTCCTCTAGCACCGCAATAAATTTCATTTATATATATTAAATGAACAATGCCGAAATGTAACATGGGTAATATCATCACGCTCTGTTAAATTAGAAAATATTTTAGTCTATGACTTGCGAGAAAATCTATTAGTGGGTAACAAATGAGTGAAATGAAATGTGTACAGAATATTTGATACGTGTACCTTGTCATAATGAGAAAAACAGCTATACAAAATGTGAACCTTTCCCATTACAAGATGGCGAGGATGAATTTTCGCCAGTGTATTGCGTGAACACTTTCTATTTTTAATTAATGTTTATATACGGGAGTATTACAGGTCTTGCCTATCCATGAACAAGCTGTAATGGCGAAATGCGTCAGCAGAGTGCTATCTGTTATACAATAAACAGAATCCAGCATCTTGGAGTGTCCGGAGTTTTTCTTTGGAAGGAAGGAAAGTGGTTTAATAGTATAAATCTATATACTATTTTAGGGTTTGTAGGTTTGTTTTGTACATCTAAAATTATGAAACTACTACTGCTTTATTTACTTAAATGTATGATTTGTTTAGATGTTTCACACAGTTTTTCAGCTTTTCCATTAGGGGTGTTCCTATGTTATGTTATGTCCATTTGTAACGCGCCCAGCTACTTGTGAGTATCCCGGCGCGAAACCCAAGGGGTAGACGAAGGACCCATCATAAGAAAAGATGTGTTTTAAGCTTCTTTTTGAACGCTGCAAGATCATGAGTAGAGCGAAGAGCGAATGGAAGGGCATTCCAGGCCATGCTGGATTTAACCACGAGGGAACAGGCCCCCTTCCTCTGGAGCTTGAAACGCGGGACATAAGCAAAGCAGAGGGACGAACAACGCAGGGCCCGCGAAGGGACATAAAAAGATAAGCGCCTCTGGAGATAGAGGGGACCCTGACCGTGGAGGGCACGATGGGCCAGGACCAAGAGTTTGAACTTGATACTAGCCGCCACGAGCAGCCAGTGAAGAGACTGCAGATGAGAAGTAACACTCTTCCTTGACGAAATGCTCAGGAGTAGTCTGGCCGCCATGTTCTGGACCACCTGAAGTTTTTTAATCAGATACCCAGGAACCCCAGCATAAAGGGCATTGGCATAGTCCAAACGAGAGAGAATCAAAGCACAGGTGACAGTTTCTCTAGCAGCCTGCGGAAGAAGAGGAAAAAAACTCCTAAGAGTTTTTATAAGACCAAAGCAACAGCCAGCAGTTTTCCTGATGTGAGTAGAGAAGGAAAGATTCTCCTCGAACCAAACGCCCAAGTTCTTAGCGGGCAGGCCCATGGACAGGGGTAGTGGAAAGTCCTGCGGCCACAACTGCTCACGAAAGTCAGCGGGAAATTTGCCAAAAAGCAAAATATCAGATTTCTGCTCATTGCACTTAGGCTGAGCATCCGCCAACAAATTGAAGATGGAACGAAGGCAATGTTGCTCCGCAAGGACAGAATTCGATGTTTTATCCCAGGTGAACAACAACTGGGTGTCATCCGCATAGGCCAGTACCTTAGCCCCAAGATCTTCCACCAGATGGATCAGTGGCGTAACATAAATGTTAAAGAGCAGAGGGCTAAGGAAAGATCCCTGCGGGACTCCAGTAGTGACCATATGGAGAGAGGAGTAAAAAGGGGGGGAGCCAAATCTGCTCAACCCGCTCCTCCAAAAAAGACCTTAGCCAGCCCCAAACAGCCCGTGGGACTCCCACCTCTGCAAGACGGGCCAAAAGAAGAGCGTGTGGGACCGTATCAAATGCCGCAGAGAGGTCCAGCAGAATTAAAGCTGCCCTACCCCCGGCATCAAGGCACTCCCGAATCGCCTCCACCACCTCGACCAAAACAGTCTCAGTGCTGTGAGCAGCACGAAAACCAGATTACGCTGAGTGCAGAAGTGCCTCGGTCTCCACAAATTCTGTTAATTGCTTGTTAACCCCCTTCTCACAGACTTTGGCAATAGCTAGTAAAAGAGAGATGGGCCGGTAGTTGCTTGGATTAAGAGGATCCAGAGAGGGCTTTTTGAGGAGGGGTAGAATCTTCGCCTGCTTCCAATCCTGAGGAACAACCATTGACTGAAGAGACCGAATAATAACAGAGTTAACTTCGAGGTGAACGCTCTCCGCTACCGCAGCCAGAAGCCTGGCTGAGCAGGCATTGGCAGGGGAACCAGATTTTGGACCTCTGAGAATTTTAAGTTTCCAGGGGGTTAACTGATCTAAAGACAGACAGCATGCCAGAGGGGGGCGAAGATTGAGCCACCAACAGCCCTCCACGACCGCCATTACCAGAGGAAAAAGAGGCCTGAATGGCCTTGATTTTATCTCTAAAGCACCCTGACAGAGTGTTACACCAGTCAAAAGAGGAGGGAGTAACGCTAGCTTGGGCCAACGGAGAAGTAAAGCTCTGCACAATGGCGAAGATTTCTTTAGTGTTGTTCCTGGCCGAGTCAATACAGGCTGCAAAAAAATGCCCTTTCGCCATAGCAATGGAAGCATAATAGGTTTTTTGCATTGCTCTAAGTTTTGTTTTAGCCACGGGGCAGTAGCCACTCCGGCGCCAAGCCCGCTCCAAAATTTTACACTCGTGTTTAGCCGCCTTGAGAGCGGGAGTAAACCACGGTTTGGAGGGCGCAGCTCTGGCAGGTCTAAAAGGTCGAAGGGAGGCCACAGAGGCCACTGCCCTGGACACCCATCCAGTAAACCCTGACAGGCACTCCTACAGATCCCCAGACAAAACAGGCCAGGAGGCGTCCAAGGCTTGTTCAAGTTCAAAAGCATCAAGTTTCCCCAAAGCTGGCTTCTGGTAGAAACGCACCAGAGTCTCGGAATTAGAGACAGTCCAAGAAAAATAAGATATAAAATGGTCAGACCAAGACACTGGGCAGCGATCCCTTAAGAGAATAGGAAAATTGGAGCAAATAGGATCCAGATTATGTCCAGCTCGGTGAGTGGGAAGGCAGACGCACTGGCTAAGTTGGGCAATATGAAGAATGTCCAGCAGGTCAATCACCTCCCTATCCTCGGGTTGGTCCATATGAAAATTCAACTCACCCAAGACCAGATAATGGGAGAACCTGACAGCCCTAGAGATAATCGTGTCTCCACAGGCCTGAAGAAAAGGACCGGTCGGTCCAGGGCGCCTGTAGATCAAGGAGACACCAAGAGTGAAATGAGCTGACAAGCGGGCGCTAAAGTCAAACACCTCGCAGCCGGTCCAAGCCGTGGTGTCTCCCAGACGAAGATCCCATAGATCTTTATATATGACAGCAACTCCGCCGCCCCTCCCCCCTGACGGTCGACTCTAAAGATCCTATAGCCCACAGGAATAGCCAGAGAGACAATGGGGTCAGAGGTAGAGTCAAGCCAGGTCTCCGTAAGGAACAACATATCTAGTGAGCCATCCTCCAACAGCCCGAATACGTCCGCATGATGTTTCTTGAGTGAGCGGACATTTATCAGTGCTGCCGAGATCTGGAAAGATTTAGCCCGATCATTTGGACGGTAGTCCTCACTAGCCGAAAAGACAGGCCCCCCCCAGCTTAAATCCACGTACACTACAGACCCCTAAAGGCATCACCGCCCCATCCAAAGTGTGGGACAGGCGGCAGGCCGCCACATCCATAGTTCTAAGCAAAGCACTAGAATCAGTTCGACATACCATTGAACCCTGAGGCGGCCGAGTAGCATGGCCGGTGCTGGTCGCTTTCGGGATGCTGATGGGCGTCCGTTCAGCACGCATTAAGTAGGCCCGGGTGCCGGAAGGCTAGAGCGCCAACCAGCAAGATGGCGCCTCTTGACAGCACCGGGGGACTTCCGGTAGTGAACTAACCCCCTCACCCCAGCAGAAGTCGATATCAGCGAGGAGGTAGGGGAAAATGTGCAAAAGAATTCAATTTATTTTAAAGTGCAAGTATGTGGGTGGGAGCAACCACCAAGAGTACAAATCCCAAAGTAGCAGCAAGGTATGATTATGTGGAGCAATTGCTTTCTTTTCTGTTGGATGACATAAAAAAGATAGTTTCCTTTTAAATGTTAATTTGTTCATAATTTGTAGAGTCTGAGGCAGTGTGAGATTATAATTTTTGGGATTAATTTATGTGTACTTACTTTCTTATACGTTTTCGCTGTTTTTATTTTGTTAACAGTTTATCACTTTTCCAAGTTGCATTAGTTTCTTTTAGTAAGTCTATGTAAAGAGATAGAATTTGGGGAGTGTTTTATTATTTATTTGCTATGTGAAAATTTTAGGTTTATTAACAAGTATGTTTTAGTTTAAATATAAGTTTTACTTACTTGATTAGGTAGCTGTTGAAAGGTATATATTTCTTCTTTAATGGTCTGGTCAGCGAATCGAGTCTGGTAGAGTTTCCTCATCCTGCAGCGTTTGTCATTTTTTAAGTATTTGGTTGTTTAAATTATTGTGCCTTTTATATTGTTCTTTTAATTGTTTGTGTTTTTTTATGAGTTATGTCCCTTTATGGTAAACTCTAAGGGGGTCATTATAATGGTGGGCGGATCTCCACCGCCCGGCCGGTGGTGGCGGTCTGCCCGCCATCACAACATGATTTACCCCGCCATATTATCATGGCGGGGGTACAGCGGCAGTACCGGGCAGAGCTGTGGCATAACATGGTGGCGGTGCCTTCCAGGCAACCCCAACCATATTATGTTGATGGGTTGACAAGGCCTTTCCATGGCGGCGATGCCGCCATGGCAAGGCTGGCGGGAATTTCTTTGGGGGCCTATTGCGGGCCCCCTGGGGGGTGAGGGGCTGAACTTGGGGGGCATCTATGGTAACCCCCATCATTGCCATGCACACGGTGGCAGGCACCACGTGGTGCCTGTCACGTTATACATGGCAATGCACAGCATGCCTCTTTTGCATTTTGGCGGGTGCTGCTTCCAGCAGCACCCGCCGCAATGTTAAAGATATGGAATGCGACCGCCATGGTGGCTGTCGCATCCTAATTGGTGGCACGGGACCGCCGCACTGCTGGCGGCTGGTCCCAGCACCGCTAGGGTGGGGGGAGGACTGAAGTCTGCCCGCCATCCTAATAAGTCCCTAAGTTAGGTTTTATTTTTAATGTATTATATATAGATTATGATAGCATTTGATATACATATATAAATATATATTACCTACTGGCGGTCGCCAGTAGGTAGTTATAGTTAGGACCACGTTTCCATAGGAAAACCTCAACATTCTATTTTGAATAACTTTGGCGCCGGTCGACGAATCCTCGCGAATTTCTCAAAATAGGTGGGGCGCTACGCTCCGCTCCTACCCTGAAAGTCTCGGGGGGATCCGTCAAGCGGGGGCTGAGATAAAAGGGGGGTCCCAAAACGCGTTTTTCCCATGCATTTTTCCATAGGACCTTTAGAACGAGCTACAGCCCGAACGGCTGAACAGAATTACTCAAAATTTGGCAGAGAGGTAGTCCCTAGGTCAAGGAAGTGCCTTTTGTAGGTCTGGTGTAAATCTGTTCAGTATTTCCGGAGAAAATAGCATTTAAAACCATATATATATATATATGCGCGCACCGTGCGAGCACCGTGCGAGCACCCTAACGTGCGCGAGCGTAATTCTGATTGGTGGTTACATGTTAGTCAACGTTCGAATCGGTCGAAATCAGGAAGTGTCGGCCGCCATTTTGTTTGTTTTCAGTGCGAGAGTGAAAAAGGAAGGTGGCGAACGTGAAAAGGGGGCAGGGTAGAGAGTTCCTGACCCCCTAGCCTTTGTCAGGGGGTCCCTGAAGGACCCCGAAGGCAAAAAAAAAAATTTTTTTTTTTTAAAAATCGCGGGGGTGCGCGCACAGTGCGCGCACCCTGAAAAACACAAAAAATTTTTTTTTTTTTGCAAAAAAAAAAAAATAATTCGCAGGGTGAAAACCAAAAAAAAAAATAATAATAATTTTTAATACGTAGTTTATTGTAAAATAAATATATAAAAAATAATACATAAATAAATTAGCATTTAAAAAACCGTACAAATTCACTGAAAAAACCATAGGTTTCACACACGTTATAGTTAGGAATTAGCATTTAAAAAACCTTGCTAATTCACTGAAAAAACCATAGGTTTCACACATGTTATAGTTAGCTGGACATTTTACTGATAAAAAACCAATGAAATTCCCCCGTTATAGTTACTGTAGGCAACTATAACTCACGCGACCGTAATCCTCTGCTGATGACATATGTGTCTTTATGAAAAAAAAATATTTGTAATATATGTATAGCTAAAATTTAATGGAAGAAGACATGGGCAAATAAGTGTCTAAATACAGTATTAGCATCAGCAGAGGATTGCAGTCGCGTGAGTTATAGTTGCCTACAGTAACTATAACGGGGGAATTTCATTGGTTTTTTATCAGTAAAATGTCCAGCTAACTATAACATGTGTGAAACCTATGGTTTTTTCAGTGAATTAGCAAGGTTTTTTAAATGCTAATTCCTAACTATAACGTGTGTGAAACCTATGGTTTTTTCAGTGAATATATATATATATATATATATATTTTCACTGAAAAAACATAGGTTTTAGGGATGTTATAGTTAGTTGGACATTTCACTCGTACAAAACCATAGAAATTCCCCCGTTATAGTTAGTTCAGCTAACTATAACTCGCGCCCCCGCAATGCACTGCTGATGACATCACATATTACATCAATCATGACATGGTCAGTGACATTACTGATGACATCACTGATGACATCTCAAATGACATCACTGATGACACCATCCAGTGACTGTGTGTTTCTATAAAGTTTAAATATGCTTTATATATATACCAAGTTGCATTGCAGAATGAGTGGGTGTATAAGTGTCTGGATGGAGAATTTAGTAGGTGCGTGACCAACTGTATAAGTGAATGATTAAATGTGCCTTACTGAATGCATGGGTTAATAACTAAACGGTCTGAATGTCTGTTTCAGTATGTCTGTTGTTCTGTATGCTGATGCATAGGTTGGTCAGTAGCTACATGAGTGTCTATTTGGGTTATTGATTGGTTGCCTGAGTATTTGTATGGGAGACTGAGTGTGTGTGTATGGGTGGGATGTGTGAGTGGTTGATTTACTGGGTGTATGGGTTCAAGACTGCATTTGGAAACAGCTGTATGGGTGGATGAGTGTGTGTATGGGTGCGTTTGTGAGTGAATGGATGTCTCAGTGGTACATGTGCAAGTAACAACATATGTAAAAGGCAGTATATGTGAGTGATGGTGTACATATATAACTATATGTGAGACTGAGTGATTGTGAGAGTGGCTGTATGGATGACTGTGTATTTGTATCAGTGATTGTATAAGAGAGTAAGTATGAATGAGTGAGGTAGTATGTGTATAACTGTATAGGTGAGTAAATAAAAGTGTGATTGATTCTCTGCATGACTGACGAGGTGTGTGAGTAACTCTGCATGAGTGGCGGTGTGCGAGTGTCTGTATAAGTGTATAAGTGCATATGATAGTTTTGTATTGATGAGTGACTGCATGTATGAGTGACTGTATGGGTGAATGAGTGGATGTGTGTGTAGACCTAGGAATCAGTGAGTGCGTATGTAGTAGCAGGTATTGATATGTCAATGGGTGTGATAATGGTAGTGTGTATTTTAGAGTGGGTGTATCAAAGGTTATATTAGGGTATGAGGAGGTGCAGATTTTTACGTGGATGATGTCATCAGTGATGTCATTTGAGATGTCATCAGTGATGTCACTGACCATGTAATGAATGATGAAATATGTGACTTCATCAGCAGTGCATTGCGGGGGAGCGAGTTATAGTTAGCTGAACTAACTATAACGGGGGAATTTCTATGGTTTTGTACGAGTGAAATGTCCAACAAACTATAATGTCCCTGAAACCTATGGTTTTTTCAGTGAGTTTCTAAGGTTTTTTAAACGCTAATTTCTAACTATAACAGGCCTTAAATCTATAGTTTTTTCAGTGAATTTCAATGGTTTTTAAATGCTAATTTCTAACTATAACGTCCCTGAAACCTATGGTTTTTTCAGTGAATTTCAAAGGTTTTTTAAATGGTAATTTCTCACTATAATGTCCTTGAAACCTATTGCTTTTTCAGTGAATTTCAATGCATTTTTAAATGCTAATTCTTAAGTATAATGGTCCTGATACCTATGGTTTTTTCACTGAATTTCTAGAGTTGTTTAATTGCTAATTTGCACATTTAATATTTATTATACAATCTTATATGCTTTTCTGAAAATTGCAAGTTTAAAAAAAAAAATTTGAAACTGTAATATTGTATAATTATTTTCTTTTATTTTCATATAATTATATAATGTCCTTTGTCTTTTAAAAAATATATATATATATATCTTCAAAAAAATATTGGAGCCGCGTACCCAACACACACCTAACACGGAGGGTACTCCTAATGCTGCCGCCATATTGGAAAAGTCGTGAAGGCGCCGCGTAAGGTTTGCGATGGGTGCGTGACCCCGCGTTACGTCATATAAGTATGACATCACGTCATGTGCGCGATTGGTATGCAACAGGTGCTCAACGCCTGGTACCGCGTAACATCATATACGTATGAGTTCACGTCATGTGGCATTTTCCTACGCGATGTGTGCGCGGTGGCCGGACCTGCGTTACGTCATATACGTGCTGGGTCGCGCCGGGTGCGCGCATCCTGTAAAACTTTTTATGTTGTAAAACTATATGCGTGTAACTTTAATGTACATATCAGGGCAAGATATTATCTAAACTATTAATACAAATAATATATTTGTACTTGTAATAAACTTTTATTATTGTCAAATATATTTCGTGAAGTTGCGTTGGGTGTGTTCTCCTTGTGCGCTGGGTTCGCGACTCTCATGTGACCTTAAGGAGCATTCGATTGGTTCATAACATTTCCCATTGTAACAGTTGAAGGACCCCATCCATTTTAATCGTTCCGTTTGGAGCAGCTTATGAGAGACATGTGTTGTAATGTTACTTCTTCCTGGGTTGACAACTATACATTCTAGAACTGTAGAGTTTCTCTGGCTCAGTGGTAGAATCTTGGTGAAAGAGTTTGCTGACTTGAGCCAGAGGTGGTTGGGTGGCTGAGCTGTTTAACCTGCACTACTTATCAATAAATATCAATATTGGATCCTCATTTACTTCCTGTCATCATTCAAGAATTAATCTTTTTAACAACATCTCTTCTGCTTGCCGAACTTCTTTGGATTTTTTTTTGGTGTTGTTTAAAAACTTCTCTGGAGCAATGGCATCAGGACAGCAACAAGATCATGTTTCTTTAGATGAAGAAGTCTTGGAGGAGGAACCACGAAAGCAGAGGCCTGAATCTGTTGTTTGGAAATGTTTTACCTTTCCTGTTGGAGAAACAAAGTTGAATGCTAGGAAAGTGACCTGCTTGCTGTGTGAGAGGGTCCTGTCACGAGGCAGTGATAAAAAAAAATTCATGTGGTACAGCAAGTATGTACAAAAATCTGCGCACCATTCACCCCCGGAATCTAGCACGGGAAGAGCTGAAAGGTGCATCAAAATATCCAGTACCAGATGTTGCAAGCACTTCAGGAGCGTCAACATCATAACCTCCTATGGACATTAGGCCTGAATTTGCTTTCCTGCAGCAGCACTGCATTAAGTGCAAAAAGTGACTTGCTACGGCGAGCAGTCGGTGGATGCTGTTTGTGCAGGACAGTGAAAACACCATTGTTAATTTTTTTCAGTTTGTGTTTTTGGAATGAGATATAATTCCAAAAGTTACCTGTTTACTCTGTTCCTTTTTTTCAGTTTTTAAAAAAACACCAAAACAAATTCAAAAAAATTCAAAAAAATATATAAAGAAAAAAGAAGAAAAAAAAGAGTTCTTTTCAGAACTACCTTATCTGGTTAAAAAAAGAAAAATAATTGCATGGTGATCTCTGAAAGATTCCTTGAGTATATATGTAGCACATGATTGATTGAAAGAATGCATTAGTAGTGCATGGTGATTATATGAATGCAGCAGTAGAGCCTGCATGATTGCACAAGTGGATTTCTAATGCATGAGGAGCATAATAGATTGGAGGTGGTTAGGTGACTGCATAGATGGTGCACATTTGATTGTAGCACTGCATGTCTTAATGCTTGAATCATTCTACAAATACATGGATAGCGACTGGATACTTACAGTGCTGCAAGTTGAGAGTATGATGAGTTATTGTGTTTTGGCACAGTGATTAGAGAAGGACATGGTTCTGTCAGGATGATTGCAGTAATGGACGGAGAGTGACAGTGTGATTGCTGGACTGCCTGGCTACTACCTGGGTAATTGCAGGAGTGAATCAGTAGTATGGAGAGGGTTAGATGACTGCATAGATTGTCCACATTTGTTGTAGCACTGCATGTCTTAATGCATGAGTCATTGTACAAATATATGGATAGTGTTTGGATACTTACAATGCTGCAAGTTGAGAGCAGGGTGAATTTAAAAGTTCTAGTGTTTGGACACAGTAATTAGATAAGGACATGGTTCTGTCATGATGATTGGAGGAATGGACAGAGAATGACAGTGTGATTCCTGGACTGCATGGCTACTACTTGGGTAATTGCAGAAGCGAATGAGTAGTGTGGAGGGGGATAGAGGACTGCATAGATTGTGCACCTTTGATTGTAGCACCGCATGTCTTAATTCCTGAGTCATTGTACAAGTACATGGATAGTGACTGGATACTTAGAGTCGTGCAAGTTGACAGCAGGGTGAGCTTATAAGTGCTTGTGGTTTTGCACACTGATTAGATAAGGACATGGTTCTGGCAGGATGATTGGAGGAATGGATGGAGAGTGACAGTGTGACTGCTGGACTGTATGGTTACTACTTGGGTAATTGCAGGAGTGAATCAGTAGTATGGAGGGGGTTAGGGGACTGCATAGATTGTGCACCTTTGATTTTAGCACTGCATGTCTTAATGCCTGAGTCATTGTACAAGTACATGGATAGTGACTGGATACTTAGAGTGCTGCAAGTTGACAGTAGGGTGAGTTAAAAAGTGCTAGTGTTTTTGCACAGTGATTAGATATGGACATGGTTCTGTGAGGATGATTGGAGAAATGGACAGAGAGTGACAGTGTGATTGCTGGACTGCATTGCTACTACCTGGGTAATTGCAAGAGTGAATCAGTAGTATGGAGAGAATTAGATGACTGCATAGATTCTTCACATTTGATTGTAGCACTACATATCTTAATGCTTGAATCACTGTACAAATACATGGATAGTGACAGGATACTTACAGCACTGCAAGTTGAGAGTAGGGTGAGTTTATAAGTGCTTATGTTTTGGCACAGTGATTAGATGAGGACATGGTTCTGTCAGGATGATTGGTGGAGGAATGGACGGAGAGTGACAGTGTGATTGCTGGACTGTATGGCTACTACTTGGGTAATTGCAGTAGTTAATCAGTAGTGTGAAGGGGGTTAGGGGACTGCATAGATTTTGCACTTTTAATTGTAGCACTGCATGTCTTAATGCCTGAGTCATTGTACAAGAACATGGATAGTGACTAGATATTTAGAGTGCTGCAAGTTGACAACAGGGTGAGTTTATAAGTGCTTGTGTTTTTGCACAGTGATTAGATAAGGAGATGGTTCTATCAGGATCATTGGAGGAATGGATGAAGAGTAACAGTGTGATTGCTGGAATGTATAGCTACTACTTGTGTAATTGCAGGAGTGAATCAGTAGTGTGGAGGGAGTTAGGGGACTGCATAGATTGTGCACCTATGAATGTAGCACTGCATGTCTTAATGCTTGAGTCATTGTACACATACATGGATAATGGCTGGATACTTAGAGTGCTGCAAGTTGACAGCAGGGTGAGTTTATAAGTGCTTGTGTTTTTGCACAGTGATTAGATAAGGACATGGTTCTGACAGGATGATTGGTGGAGTGGACGGAGAGTGACTGTGTGATTGCTGGACTGCATGGCTACTACTTGGGTAATAGCAGAAGTGAATCAGTAGTATGGGGAGGGTTAGATGACTGCATAGATTGTACACATTTGATTGTAGCACTGAATCTCTTAATGTCTGAGTCATTGTAAAAGTCCATGGATAGTGACTACATAATGAAATTGCTGCAAGTTGATAGCAGGGTGAGTTTATAAATACTTGTGTTTTGGCACAGTGATTAGATAGGGACATGGTTCTGTCAGGATGACTGGAGAAATGGACAGAGAGTGACAGTGTGATTGCTGGACTGCATTGCTACTACCTGGGTAATTGCAGAAGTGAATCAGTAGTGTGGAGGGGGTTAAGGGACTGCATAGATTGTGCACCTTTGAAGGTAGCACTGCATGTCTTAATGCTTGAGTCATTGTACAAATACAAGGATAGTGACTGGATACTTACAATGCCTCAAGTTGAGAGTAGGGTGAGTTTATAAGCGCTTGTGTTTTCGCACAGTGATTAGATAAGGACATGGTTCTGACAGGATGATTGGTGGAGTGGACGGAGAGTGACTGTGTGATTGCTGGACTGCATGGCTACTACTTGGGTAATAGCAGAAGTGAATCAGTAGTATGGGGAGGGTTAGATGACTGCATAGATTGTACACATTTGATTGTAGCACTGAATCTCTTAATGTCTGAGTCATTGTAAAAGTCCATGGATAGTGACTACATAATGAAATTGCTGCAAGTTGATAGCAGGGTGAGTTTATAAATACTTGTGTTTTGGCACAGTGATTAGATAAGGACATGGTTCTGGCAGGATGACTGGAGAAATGGACAGAGAGTGACAGTGTGATTGCTGGACTGCATTGCTACTACCTGGGTAATTGCAGAAGTGAATCAGTAGTGTGGAGGGGGTTAAGGGACTGCATAGATTGTGCACCTTTGAAGGTAGCACTGCATATCTTAATGCCTGAGTCATTGTACAAATACAAGGATAGTGACTGGATACTTACAATGCCTCAAGTTGAGAGTAGGGTGAGTTTATAAGCGCTTGTGTTTTGGCACAGTGATTAGATAAGGACATGGTTCTGTCAGGATGATTGGAGGAAAGGACGGAGAGTGACAGTGTGATTGCTGGACTGTATGGGTACTACTTGGGTAATTGCAGGAGTTAATCAGTAGTGTGAAGGGGGTTAGGGGACTGCATAGATTTTGCACCTTTAATTGTAGCACTGCATGTCTTAATGCCTGAGTCATTGTACAAGTACATGGATAGTGACAGGATACTTAGAGTGCTGCAAGTTGACAGCAGGGTGAGTTTATAAGTGCTTGTGTTTTTGCACAGTGATTAGATAAGGACATGGTTCTGTCAGGATGATTGGTGGAGTGGACAGAGAGTGACTGTGTGATTGCTGGACTACATGGCTACTACTTGGGAATTGTAGAAGTGAATCAGTAGTATGGGGAGGGTTAGATGACTGCATAGATTGTACACATTTGATTGTAGCATTGCATCTCTTAATGTCTGAGTCATTGTAAATGTCCTTGGATAGTGACTACATAATTAAATTGCTGCAAGTTGATAGTAGGGTGAGTGTATAAATACTTGTGTTTTGGCACAGGGATTAGATAAGGACATGGTTCTGTCAGGATGATTGAAGGAATAGACAGAGAGTGACAGTGTGATTGCTGGACTGCATTGCTACTACTTGGGTAATTGCAGAAGTGAATCAGTAGTGTGGAGGGGGTCAGGGGACTGCATAGATTGTGTACCTTTGAATGTAGCACTGCATGTCTTAATGCTTGAGTCATTGTACAAATACATGGATAGTGTCTGGATACCTAGAGTGCTGCAAGTTGACAGCAGGGTGAGTTTATAAGTGCTTATGTTTTGGCACAGTGAATAAACAAGGACATCGTTCTGTCAGGATCATTGGAGGTGTGGACGGAGAGCGACAGTGTCATTGCTGAACTGCATGGCTACTACATGGGTAATTGCAGGAGTGAATCAGTAGAATGGGGAGGGTTAGGTGACTGCATAGATTGTGCCATGTGATTGTAGCACTGCATGTATTAGTGCTTGAATCATTATACAAATACATGGATAGTGACTGGATACTTACAGTGCTGCTAATTGAGAGCAGGGTGAGTTTATAAGTGCCTGTGTTTTGGCACAGTGATTAGATAAGGACATGGTTCTGTCAAGATCATTGGAGGTGTGGACGGAGAGCGACAGTGTCATTGCTGAACTGCATGGCTACTACATGGGTAATTTCAGGAGTGAATCAGTAGAATGGGGAGGGTTAGGTGACTGCATAGATTGTGCACATGTGATTGTAGCACTGCATGTATTAGTGCTTGAATCATTATACAAATACATGGATAGTGACTGGATACTTACAGTGCTGCAAGTTGACAGCAGGGTGAGTTTATAAGTGCTTATGTTTTGGCACAGTGAATAAACAAGGACATGGTTCTGTCAGGATCATTGGAGGTGTGGACGGAGAGCGACAGTGTCATTGCTGAACTGCATGGCTACTACATGGGTAATTGCAGGAGTGAATCAGTAGAATGGGGAGGGTTAGGTGACTGCATAGATTGTGCACATGTGATTGTAGCACTGCATGTATTAGTGCTTGAATCATTATACAAATACATGGATAGCGACTGGATACTTACAGTGCTGCAAGTTGAGAGTATGATGAGTTATTGTGTTTTGGCACAGTGATTAGAGAAGGACATGGTTCTGTCAGGATGATTGCAGTAATGGAATGTAACTGTATATACAGGTTCTTAATTGTAAATGTGAGTTATATTAGAGTTCGTAAATAAGCTTGACTTTTTTCCTTTTTTCTTTTCTTTTTCTTTTGTGTAAATAGGATCACGCAGACCCAGGGGACAGTTCTAGAATAAAATTTCAAAGGCACAGAAGTATGTCATGTACTAAGGAATGAACATGTATAACAAAACATCTGAAGAAGATATGTCCAGGTTCACTGGGGCAGGACTGAGAAGTATGAGGAAATATGTTTGAAATATTCATGAGTTACACTGAGTTTTTAGGAGAACAAGAGATGCTCTAATGAAAATTGTATGCTCAGTGATTGGATGTTAGTCTATCAGTACTGGACAAACGGCGGTACAGTTATGTATTTTTGTTCATTGATGAAAATGACAAATGTGGATATGTATTATATGTAATATTTGTATATTTAATACATTTTTTGTTAAAGCAGCAAATGTTTTGTATTATGCCTTGTTATGCGAAAATATTAGGTCAAGAAGCATACTAATTGTTTAGGCGCTAGCCCACAGGGCTGGACTCCTCTAGCACCGCAATAAATTTCATTTATATATATTAAATGAACAATGCCGAAATGTAACATGGGTAATATCATCACGCTCTGTTAAATTAGAAAATATTTTAGTCTATGACTTGCGAGAAAATCTATTAGTGGGTAACAAATGAGTGAAATGAAATGTGTACAGAATATTTGATACGTGTACCTTGTCATAATGAGAAAAACAGCTATACAAAATGTGAACCTTTCCCATTACAAGATGGCGAGGATGAATTTTCGCCAGTGTATTGCGTGAACACTTTCTATTTTTAATTAATGTTTATATACGGGAGTATTACAGGTCTTGCCTATCCATGAACAAGCTGTAATGGCGAAATGCGTCAGCAGAGTGCTATCTGTTATACAATAAACAGAATCCAGCATCTTGGAGTGTCCGGAGTTTTTCTTTGGAAGGAAGGAAAGTGGTTTAATAGTATAAATCTATATACTATTTTAGGGTTTGTAGGTTTGTTTTGTACATCTAAAATTATGAAACTACTACTGCTTTATTTACTTAAATGTATGATTTGTTTAGATGTTTCACACAGTTTTTCAGCTTTTCCATTAGGGGTGTTCCTATGTTATGTTATGTCCATTTGTAACGCGCCCAGCTACTCGTGAGTATCCCGGCGCGAAACCCAAGGGGTAGACGAAGGACCCATCATAAGAAAAGATGTGTTTTAAGCTTCTTTTTGAACGCTGCAAGATCATGAGTAGAGCGAAGAGCGAATGGAAGGGCATTCCAGGCCATGCTGGATTTAACCACGAGGGAACAGGCCCCCTTCCTCTGGAGCTTGAAACGCGGGACATAAGCAAAGCAGAGGGACGAACAACACAGGGCCCGCGAAGGGACATAAAAAGATAAGCGCCTCTGGAGATAGAGGGGACCCTGACCGTGGAGGGCACGATGGGCCAGGACCAAGAGTTTGAACTTGATACTAGCCGCCACGAGCAGCCAGTGAAGAGACTGCAGATGAGAAGTAACACTCTTCCTTGACTAAATGCTCAGGAGTAGTCTGGCCGCCATGTTCTGGACCACCTGAAGTTTTTTAATCAGATACCCAGGAACCCCAGCATAAAGGGCATTGGCATAGTCCAAACGAGAGAGAATCAAAGCACAGGTGACAGTTTCTCTAGCAGCCTGCGGAAGAAGAGGAAAAAAACTCCTAAGAGTTTTTATAAGACCAAAGCAACAGCCAGCAGTTTTCCTGATGTGAGTAGAGAAGGAAAGATTCTCCTCGAACCAAACGCCCAAGTTCTTAGCGGGCAGGCCCATGGACAGGGGTAGTGGAAAGTCCTGCGGCCACAACTGCTCACGAAAGTCAGCGGGAAATTTGCCAAAAAGCAAAATATCAGATTTCTGCTCATTGCACTTAGGCTGAGCATCCGCCAACAAATTGAAGATGGAACGAAGGCAATGTTGCTCCGCAAGGACAGAATTCGATGTTTTATCCCAGGTGAACAACAACTGGGTGTCATCCGCATAGGCCAGTACCTTAGCCCCAAGATCTTCCACCAGATGGATCAGTGGCGTAACATAAATGTTAAAGAGCAGAGGGCTAAGGAAAGATCCCTGCGGGACTCCAGTAGTGACCATATGGAGAGAGGAGTAAAAAGGGGGGAGCCAAATCTGCTCAACCCGCTCCTCCAAAAAAGACCTTAGCCAGCCCCAAACAGCCCGTGGGACTCCCACCTCTGCAAGACGGGCCAAAAGAAGAGCGTGTGGGACCGTATCAAATGCCGCAGAGAGGTCCAGCAGAATTAAAGCTGCCCTACCCCCGGCATCAAGGCACTCCCGAATCGCCTCCACCACCTCGACCAAAACAGTCTCAGTGCTGTGAGCAGCACGAAAACCAGATTACGCTGAGTGCAGAAGTGCCTCGGTCTCCACAAATTCTGTTAATTGCTTGTTAACCCCCTTCTCACAGACTTTGGCAATAGCTGGTAAAAGAGAGATGGGCCGGTAGTTGCTTGGATTAAGAGGATCCAGAGAGGGCTTTTTGAGGAGGGGTAGAATCTTCGCCTGCTTCCAATCCTGAGGAACAACCATTGACTGAAGAGACCGAATAATAACAGAGTTAACTTCGAGGTGAACGCTCTCCGCTACCGCAGCCAGAAGCCTGGCTGAGCAGGCATTGGCAGGGGAACCAGATTTTGGACCTCTGAGAATTTTAAGTTTCCAGGGGGTTAACTGATCTAAAGACAGACAGCATGCCAGAGGGGGGCGAAGATTGAGCCACCAACAGCCCTCCACGACCGCCATTACCAGAGGAAAAAGAGGCCTGAATGGCCTTGATTTTATCTCTAAAGCACCCTGACAGAGTGTTACACCAGTCAAAAGAGGAGGGAGTAACGCTAGCTTGGGCCAACGGAGAAGTAAAGCTCTGCACAATGGCGAAGATTTCTTTAGTGTTGTTCCTGGCCGAGTCAATACAGGCTGCAAAAAAATGCCCTTTCGCCATAGCAATGGAAGCATAATACGTTTTTTGCATTGCTCTAAGTTTTGTTTTAGCCACGGGGCAGTAGCCACTCCGGCGCCAAGCCCGCTCCAAAATTTTACACTCGTGTTTAGCCGCCTTGAGAGCGGGAGTAAACCACGGTTTGGAGGGCGCAGCTCTGGCAGGTCTAAAAGGTCGAAGGGAGGCCACAGAGGCCACTGCCCTGGACACCCATCCAGTAAACCCTGACAGGCACTCCTACAGATCCCCAGACAAAACAGGCCAGGAGGCGTCCAAGGCTTGTTCAAGTTCAAAAGCATCAAGTTTCCCCAAAGCTGGCTTCTGGTAGAAACGCACCAGAGTCTCGGAATTAGAGACAGTCCAAGAAAAATAAGATATAAAATGGTCAGACCAAGACACTGGGCAGGGATCCCTTAAGAGAATAGGAAAATTGGAGCAAATAGGATCCAGATTATGTCCAGCCCGGTGAGTGGGAAGGCAGACGCGCTGGCTAAGTTGGGCAATATGAAGAATGTCCAGCAGGTCAATCACCTCCCTATCCTCGGGTTGGTCCATATGAAAATTCAACTCACCCAAGACCAGATAATGGGAGAACCTGACAGCCCTAGAGATAATCGTGTCTCCACAGGCCTGAAGAAAAGGACCGGTCGGTCCAGGGCGCCTGTAGATCAAGGAGACACCAAGAGTGAAATGAGCTGACAAGCGGGTGCTAAAGTCAAACACCTCGCAGCTGGTCCAAGCCGTGGTGTCTCCCAGACGAAAATCCCATAGATCTTTATATATGACAGCAACTCCGCCGCCCCTCCCGCCTGACGGTCGACTCTAAAGATCCTATAGCCCACAGGAATAGCCAGAGAGACAATGGGGTCAGAGGTAGAGTCAAGCCAGGTCTCCGTAAGGAACAACATATCTAGTGAGCCGTCCTCCAACAGCCCGAATACGTCCGCATGATGTTTCTTGAGTGAGCGGACATTTATCAGTGCTGCCGAGATCTGGAAAGATTTAGCCCGATCATTTGGACGGCAGTCCTCACTAGCCGAAAAGACAGGCCCCCCCAGCTTAAATCCACATACACTACAGACCCCTAAAGGCATCACCGCCACATCCAAAGTGTGGGACAGGCGGCAGGCCGCCACATCCATAGTTCTAAGCAAAGCACTAGAATCAGTTCGACATACCATTGAACCCTGAGGCGGCCGAGTAGCATGGCCGGTGCTGGTCGCTTTCGGGATGCTGATGGGCGTCCGTTAAGCACGCATTAAGTAGGCCCGGGTGTCGGAGAGCTAGAGCGCCAACCAGCAAGATGGCGCCTCTTGACAGCACCGGGGGACTTCCGGTAGTGAACTAATCCCCTCACCCCAGCAGAAGTCGATATCAGCGAGGAGGTAGGGGAAAATGTGCAAAAGAATTCAATTTATTTTAAAGTGCAAGTATGTGGGTGGGAGCAACCACCAAGAGTACAAATCCCAAAGTAGCAGCAAGGTATGATTATGTGGAGCAATTGCTTTCTTTTCTGTTGGATGACATAAAAAAGTTAGTTTCATTTTAAATGTTAATTTGTTCATAATTTGTAGAGTCTGAGGCAGTGTGAGATTATAATTTTTGGGATTAATTTATGTGTACTTACTTTCTTATACGTTTTCGCTGTTTTTATTTTGTTAACAGTTTATCACTTTTCCAAGTTGCATTAGTTTCTTTTAGTAAGTCTATGTAAAGAGATAGAATTTGGGGAGTGTTTTATTATTTATTTGCTATGTGAAAATTTTAGGTTTATTAACAAGTATGTTTTAGTTTAAATATAAGTTTTACTTACTTGATTAGGTAGCTGTTGAAAGGTATATATTTCTTCTTTAATGGTCTGGTCAGCGAATCGAGTCTGGTAGAGTTTCCTCATCCTGCAGCGTTTGTCATTTTTTAAGTATTTGGTTGTTTAAATTATTGTGCCTTTTATATTGTTCTTTTAATTGTTTGTGTTTTTTTATGAGTTATGTCCCTTTATGGTAAACTCTAAGGGGGTCATTATAATGGTGGGCGGATCTCCACCGCCCGGCCGGTGGTGGCGATCTGCCCGCCATCACAACATGATTTACCCCGCCATATTATCATGGTGGGGGTACAGCGGCAGTACCGGGCAGAGCTGTGGCATAACATGGTGGCGGTGCCTTCCAGGCAACCCCAACCATATTATGTTGATGGGTTGACAAGGCCTTTCCATGGCGGCGATGCCGCCATGGCAAGGCTGGCGGAAATTTCTTTGGGGGCCCATTGCGGGCCCCCTGGGGGGTGAGGGGCTGAACTTGGGGGGCATCTATGGTAACCCCCATCATTGCCATGCACACGGTGGCAGGCACCACGTGGTGCCTGTCACGTTATACATGGCAATGCACAGCATGCCTCTTTTGCATTTTGGCGGGTGCTGCTTCCAGCAGCACCCGCCGCAATGTTAAAGATATGGAATGCGACCGCCATGGTGGCTGTCGCATCCTAATTGGTGGCACGGGACCGCCGCACTGCTGGCGGCTGGTCCCAGCACCGCTAGGGTGGGGGGAGGACTGAAGTCTGCCCGCCATCCTAATAAGTCCCTAAGTTAGGTTTTATTTTTAATGTATTATATATATAAATGATAGCATTTGATATACATATATAAATATATATATATACATTTGCGCAGCATGCAGCCTTTCATATTTGCCAATGAATTATTTGCATCTTTGTATTTTTGCATGTCTAAACCAGTATGCTGTATTGGCTATTTTCCCGATGTCACAGTCCATTCTCTATGTCCATTGCATGCCTGATGGAGGGAGGAGGGCTATATAGTTCAAAAATTCTAGGGCGCCAATTAGATTGACAAAGCCTGCTGTGCAGGCGAAACGCGTCTCTTTTTAAGCAGGGGTCGTGGGAGACCTGAATAACAATAAAAGAAGTTTTTCCCATGCACACACTGTGTACGTGCCTCTTCGTTTGGAGCAGGAGTGTCCTTTGATAAAATTCAGCGTCGGTGGTCGGCGCAATACAAGTACCACTAGTCAGTTTGGGCTCTACTTTCGACCGCAACGGTTGCTGGAGGAGCATGGTAATGCTATCTAGTAGAGCCCCCGGAGAGTTCGTCAGGAAGAGGAACAAGGACGACTACTGTAAAGAGTCTGGATGGCGGAGCGGGGCGGTCTTGCCGATTGCCAGCACGGTTGTCTGTTCTCTGCAGCGGGAGGCGCCTTGTCCGGAATGCTGACGCCCTTTGGAGACTGGGCACTGCGGTTGCTGATGCATAAGCGGTGAGGTGTGTTGGATACATCTTATTTATTTTTCATCGGTCTCCTCCAACCCCATGCATGCCGATGATGAAGATCCATCCCGTGTTGTTTAAATTACTTTGACATTGCGGTACTTCCAGTCCACTTATTTGAAATTTGAGTTCTCAGTCCTTTGTGTAACATCCATCCGGTTAAGGACACTGACAATTGTTGTAACTTTTGCACTTTCGGAATGACTCTGATTCAAGATCTAAAAAAATGTTTTCGGACACCGGAGCTGCCCAAGGGGATTATGGGTCATGTGGTCCCGCTGAGAAAAACAGCTCCCTCTTCGAGGCCGGTATTTTGCCATCATCACATACAGCAGGAGAAACCAGAACCCCGTGGCTTCATCATCATCTTTCACTTCTGGTGTTCGTGTTTGCATGCTGTGGACAACACAGTGTGATGCAGTTACATTCAGTGCAAGACTTGCATTTACCTAACCGGACAGTTGTTTATGTTGCTTAGTCACGAGATAATGAGGGAAGAATTAAAACGCATTGCCATGTTACAGCACTATCTGCATTTTAAGCAGTTTTTTTATTTGTGCAGCTTTATTTCTGCAGGTGACCGGCAGAATGTTTTGAGAGCATTGACGCCATATTTTTAACCATTGTATATGCACCTCGGCATGTCATTTTGACTTGTTTAAACCTCAGGCTAACGAGACATATTCACACTGCTATATATACATCGGGAATGTGATCAAGCTCAATAGTCTACATTACCTGCTCATTTGCGCAGCATGCAGCCTTTCATATTTGCCAATGAATTATTTGCATCTTTGTATTTTTGCATGTCAAAACCAGTATGCTGTATTGGCTATTTTCCCGATGTCACAGTCCATTCTCTATGTCCATTGCATGCCTGATGGAGGGAGGAGGGCTATATAGTTCAAAAATTCTAGGGCGCCAATTAGATTGACAAAGCCTGCTGTGCAGGCGAAACGCGTCTCTTTTTAAGCAGGGGTCGTGGGAGACCTGAATAACAATAAAAGAAGTTTTTCCCATGCACACACTGTGTACGTGCCTCTTCGTTTGGAGCAGGAGTGTCCTTTGATATATATATATATATATATATATATATATATATATATATATATATATTCACTGAAAAAACATAGGTTTTAGGGATGTTATAGTTAGTTGGACATTTCACTCGTACAAAACCATAGAAATTCCCCCGTTATAGTTAGTTCAGCTAACTATAACTCGCGCCCCGCAATGCACTGCTGATGACATCACATATTACATCAATCATGACATGGTCAGTGACATTACTGATGACATCACTGATGACATCTCAAATGACATCACTGATGACACCATCCAGTGACTGTGTGTTTCTATAAAGTTTAAATATGCTTTACATATATACCAAGTTGCATTGCAGAATGAGTGGGTGTATAAGTGTCTGGATGGAGAATTTAGTAGGTGCGTGAACAACTGTATAAGTGAATGATTAAATGTGCCTTACTGAATGCATGGGTTAATAACTAAACGGTCTGAATGTCTGTATCAGTATGTCTGTTGTTCTGTATGCTGATGCATAGGTTGGTCAGTAGCTACATGAGTGTCTATATGGGTTATTGATTGGTTGCCTGAGTATTTGTATGGGAGACTGAGTGTGTGTGTATGGGTGGGATGTGTGAGTGGTTGATTTACTGGGTGTATGGGTTCAAGACTGCATTTGGAAACAGCTGTATGGGTGGATGAGTGTGTGTATGGGTGCGTTTGTGAGTGAATGGATGTCTCAGTGGTACATGTGCAAGTAACAACATATGTAAAAGGCAGTAAATGTGAGTGATGGTGTACATATATAACTATATGTGAGACTGAGTGATTGTGAGAGTGGCTGTATGGATGACTGTGTATTTGTATCAGTGATTGTATAAGAGAGTAAGTATGAATGAGTGAGGTAGTATGTGTATAACTGTATAGGTGAGTAAATAAAAGTGTGATTGATTCTCTGCATGACTGACGAGGTGTGTGAGTAACTCTGCATGAGTGGCGGTGTGCGAGTGTCTGTATAAGTGTATAAGTGCATATGATAGTTTTGTATTGATTAGTGACTGCATGTATGAGTGACTGTATGGGTGAATGAGTGGATGTGTGTGTAGACCTAGGAATCAGTGAGTGCGTATGTAGTAGCAGGTATTGATATGTCAATGGGTGTGATAATGGTAGTGTGTATTTTAGAGTGGGTGTATCAAAGGTTATATTAGGGTATGAGGAGGTGCAGATTTTTACGTGGATGATGTCATCAGTGATGTCATTTGAGATGTCATCAGTGATGTCACTGACCATGTAATGAATGATGAAATATGTGACATCATCAGCAGTGCATTGCGGGGGAGCGAGTTATAGTTAGCTGAACTAACTATAACGGGGGAATTTCTATGGTTTTGTACGAGTGAAATGTCCAACAAACTATAATGTCCCTGAAACCTATGGTTTTTTCAGTGAGTTTCTAAGGTTTTTTAAACGCTAATTTCTAACTATAACAGGCCTTAAATCTATAGTTTTTTCAGTGAATTTCAATGGTTTTTAAATGCTAATTTCTAACTATAACGTCCCTGAAACCTATGGTTTTTTCAGTGAATTTCAAAGGTTTTTTAAATGGTAATTTCTCACTATAATGTCCTTGAAACCTATTGCTTTTTCAGTGAATTTCAATGCATTTTTAAATGCTAATTCTTAAGTATAATGGTCCTGATACCTATGGTGTTTTCACTGAATTTCTAGAGTTGTTTAATTGCTAATTTGTACATTTAATATTTATTATACAATCTTATATGCTTTTCTGAAAATTGCAAGTTTAAAAAAAAAAATTTGAAACTGTAATATTGTATAATTATTTTCTTTTATTTTCATATAATTATATAATGTCCTTTGTCTTTTAAAAAATATATATATATATATCTTCAAAAAAATATTGGAGCCGCGTACCCAACACACACCTAACACAGAGGGTACTCCGAATTCTGCCGCCATATTGGAAAAGTCGTGAAGGCGCCGCGTAAGGTTTGCGATGGGTGCGTGACCCCGCGTTACGTCATATAAGTATGACATCACGTCATGTGCGCGATTGGTATGCAACAGGTGCTCAACGCCTGGTACCGCGTAACATCATATACGTATGAGTTCACGTCATGTGGCATTTTCCTACGCGATGTGTGCGCGGTGGCCGGACCTGCGTTACGTCATATACGTGCTGGGTCGCGCCGGGTGCGCGCATCCTGTAAAACTTTTTATGTTGTAAAACTATATGCGTGTAACTTTAATGTACATATCAGGGCAAGATATTATCTAAACTATTAATACAAATAATATATTTGTACTTGTAATAAACTTTTATTATTGTCAAATATATTTCGTGAAGTTGCGTTGGGTGTGTTCTCCTAGTGCGCTGGGTTCGCGACTCTCATGTGACCTTAAAGAAGCATTCGATTGGTTCATAACATTTCCCATTGTAACAGTTGAAGGACCCCATCCATTTTAATCGTTCTGTTTGGAGCAGCTTATGAGAGACATGTGTTGTAATGTTACTTCTTCCTGGGTTGACAACTATACATTCTAGAACTGTAGAGTTTCTCTGGCTCAGTGGTAGAATCTTGGTGAAAGAGTTTGCTGACTTGAGCCAGAGGTGGTTGGGTGGCTGAGCTGTTTAACCTGCACTACTTATCAATAAATATCAATATTGGATCCTCATTTACTTCCTGTCATCATTCAAGAATTAATCTTTTTAACAACATCTCTTCTGCTTGCAGAACTTCTTTGGATTTTTTTTTGGTGTTGTTTAAAAACTTCTCTGGAGCAATGGCATCAGGACAGCAACAAGATAATGTTTCTTTAGATGAAGAAGTCTTGGAGGAGGAACCACGAAAGCAGAGGCCTGAATCTGTTGTTTGGAAATGTTTTACCTTTCCTGTTGGAGAAACAAATTTGAATGCTAGGAAAGTGACCTGCTTGCTGTGTGAGAGGGTCCTGTCACGAGGCAGTGATAAAAAAAAAATCATGTGGTACAGCAAGTATGTACAAACATCTGCGCACCATTCACCCCCGGAATCTAGCACGGGAAGAGCTGAAAGGTGCATCAAAATATCCAGTACCAGATGTTGCAAGCACTTCAGGAGCGTCAACATCATAACCTCCTATGGACATTAGGCCTGAATTTGCTTTCCTGCAGCAGCACTGCATTAAGTGCAAAAAGTGACTTGCTACGGCGAGCAGTCGGTGGATGCTGTTTGTGCAGGACAGTGAAAACACCATTGTTAATTTTTTTCAGTTTGTGTTTTTGGAATGAGATATAATTCCAAAAGTTACCTGTTTACTCTGTTCCTTTTTTTCAGTTTTTAAAAAAACACCAAAACAAATTCAAAAAAATTCAAAAAAATATATAAAGAAAAAAGAAGAAAAAAAAGAGTTCTTTTCAGAACTACCTTATCTGGTTAAAAAAAGAAAAATAATTGCATGGTGATCTCTGAAAGATTCCTTGAGTATATATGTAGCACATGATTGATTGAAAGAATGCATTAGTAGTGCATGGTGATTATATGAATGCAGCAGTAGAGCCTGCATGATTGCACAAGTGGATTTCTAATGCATGAGGAGCATAATAGATTGGAGGTGGTTAGGTGACTGCATAGATGGTGCACATTTGATTGTAGCACTGCATGTATTAATGCTTGAATCATTCTACAAATACATGGATAGCGACTGGATACTTACAGTGCTGCAAGTTGAGAGTATGATGAGTTATTGTGTTTTGGCACAGTGATTAGAGAATGACATGGTTCTGTCAGGATGATTGCAGTAATGGACGGAGAGTGACAGTGTGATTGCTGGACTGCCTGGCTACTACCTGGGTAATTGCAGGAGTGAATCAGTAGTATGGAGAGGGTTAGATGACTGCATAGATTGTCCACATTTGTTGTAGCACTGCATGTCTTAATGCATGAGTCATTGTACAAATATATGGATAGTGTTTGGATACTTACAGTGCTGCAAGTTGAGAGCAGGGTGAATTTAAAAGTTCTAGTGTTTGGACACAGTAATTAGATAAGGACATGGTTCTGTCATGATGATTGGAGGAATGGACAGAGAATGACAGTGTGATTCCTGGACCGCATGGCTACTACTTGGGTAATTGCAGAAGCGAATGAGTAGTGTGGAGGGGGATAGAGGACTGCATAGATTGTGCACCTTTGATTGTAGCACCGCATGTCTTAATTCCTGAGTCATTGTACAAGTACATGGATAGTGACTGGATACTTAGAGTCGTGCAAGTTGACAGCAGGGTGAGCTTATAAGTGCTTGTGGTTTTGCACACTGATTAGATAAGGACATGGTTCTGGCAGGATGATTGGAGGAATGGATGGAGAGTGACAGTGTGACTGCTGGACTGTATGGTTACTACTTGGGTAATTGCAGGAGTGAATCAGTAGTGTGGAGGGGGTTAGGGGACTGCATAGATTGTGCACCTTTGATTTTAGCACTGCATGTCTTAATGCCTGAGTCATTGTACAAGTACATGGATAGTGACTGGATACTTAGAGTGCTGCAAGTTGACAGTAGGGTGAGTTAAAAAGTGCTAGTGTTTTTGCACAGTGATTAGATATGGACATGGTTCTGTGAGGATGATTGGAGAAATGGACTGAGAGTGACAGTGTGATTGCTGGACTGCATTGCTACTACCTGGGTAATTGCAAGAGTGAATCAGTAGTATGGAGAGAATTAGATGACTGCATAGATTCTTCA
This sequence comes from Triturus cristatus, assembly GCF_964204655.1. NCBI lineage: Eukaryota > Metazoa > Chordata > Amphibia > Caudata > Salamandridae > Triturus > Triturus cristatus. The sequence continues at coordinate 863,340,225 of NC_140588.1, read as the reverse complement.
CATTTGATTGTAGCACTACATATCTTAATGCTTGAATCACTGTACAAATACATGGATAGTGACTGGATACTTACAGCGCTGCAAGTTGAGAGTAGGGTGAGTTTATAAGTGCTTATGTTTTGGCACAGTGATTAGATAAGGACATGGTTCTGTCAGGATGATTGGTGGAGGAATGGACGGAGAGTGACAGTGTGATTGCTGGACTGTATGGCTACTACTTGGGTAATTGCAGTAGTTAATCAGTAGTGTGAAGGGGGTTAGGGGACTGCATAGATTTTGCACTTTTAATTGTAGCACTGCATGTCTTAATGCCTGAGTCATTGTACAAGAACATGGATAGTGACTATATACTTAGAGTGCTGCAAGTTGACAACAGGGTGAGTTTATAAGTGCTTGTGTTTTTGCACAGTGATTAGATAAGGAGATGGTTCTATCAGGATCATTGGAGGAATGGATGAAGAGTAACAGTGTGATTGCTGGACTGTATAGCTACTACTTGTGTAATTGCAGGAGTGAATCAGTAGTGTGGAGGGAGTTAGGGGACTGCATAGATTGTGCACCTATGAATGTAGCACTGCATGTCTTAATGCTTGAGTCATTGTACACATACATGGATAATGGCTGGATACTTAGAGTGCTGCAAGTTGACAGCAGGGTGAGTTTATAAGTGCTTGTGTTTTTGCACAGTGATTAGATAAGGACATGGTTCTGACAGGATGATTGGTGGAGTGGACGGAGAGTGACTGTGTGATTGCTGGACTGCATGGCTACTACTTGGGTAATAGCAGAAGTGAATCAGTAGTATGGGGAGGGTTAGATGACTGCATAGATTGTACACATTTGATTGTAGCACTGAATCTCTTAATGTCTGAGTCATTGTAAAAGTCCATGGATAGTGACTACATAATGAAATTGCTGCAAGTTGATAGCAGGGTGAGTTTATAAATACTTGTGTTTTGGCACAGTGATTAGATAAGGACATGGTTCTGTCAGGATGACTGGAGAAATGGACAGAGAGTGACAGTGTGATTGCTGGACTGCATTGCTACTACCTGGGTAATTGCAGAAGTGAATCAGTAGTGTGGAGGGGGTTAAGGGACTGAATAGATTGTGCACCTTTGAAGGTAGCACTGCATGTCTTATTGCTTGAGTCATTGTACAAATACAAGGATAGTGACTGGATACTTACAATGCCTCAAGTTGAGAGTAGGGTGAGTTTATAAGCGCTTGTGTTTTGGCACAGTGATTAGATAAGGACATGGTTCTGACAGGATGATTGGTGGAGTGGACGGAGAGTGACTGTGTGATTGCTGGACTGCATGGCTACTACTTGGGTAATAGCAGAAGTGAATCAGTAGTATGGGGAGGGTTAGATGACTTGAATAGATTGTACACATTTGATTGTAGCACTGAATCTCTTAATGTCTGAGTCTTTGTAAAAGTCCATGGATAGTGACTACATAATGAAATTGCTGCAAGTTGATAGCAGGGTGAGTTTATAAATACTTGTGTTTTGGCACAGTGATTAGATAAGGACATGGTTCTGTCAGGATGACTGGAGAAATGGACAGAGAGTGACAGTGTGATTGCTGGACTGCATTGCTACTACCTGGGTAATTGCAGAAGTGAATCAGTAGTGTGGAGGGGGTTAAGGGACTGCATAGATTGTGCACCTTTGAAGGTAGCACTGCATGTCTTAATGCTTGAGTCATTGTACAAATACAAGGATAGTGACTGGATACTTACAATGCCTCAAGTTGAGAGTAGGGTGAGTTTATAAGCGCTTGTGTTTTGGCACAGTGATTAGATAAAGACATGGTTCTGTCAGGGTGATTGGAGGAAAGGACGGAGAGTGACAGTGTGATTGCAGGACTGTATGGGTACTACTTGGGTAATTGCAGGAGTTAATCAGTAGTGTGAAGGGGGTTATGGGACGGCATAGATTTTGCACCTTTAATTGTAGCACTGCATGTCTTAATGCCTGAGTCATTGTACAAGTACATGGATAGTGACAGGATACTTAGAGTGCTGCAAGTTGACAGCAGGGTGAGTTTATAAGTGCTTGTGTTTTTGCACAGTGATTAGATAAGGACATGGTTCTGTCAGGATGATTGGTGGAGTGGACAGAGAGTGACTGTGTGATTGCTGGACTACATGGCTACTACTTGAGAATTGTAGAAGTGAATCAGTAGTATGGGGAGGGTTAGATGACTGCATAGATTGTACACATTTGATTGTAGCATTGCAACTCTTAATGTCTGAGTCATTGTAAATGTCCTTGGATAGTGACTACATAATTAAATTGCTGCAAGTTGATAGTAGGGTGAGTGTATAAATACTTGTGTTTTGGCACAGGGATTAGATAAGGACATGGTTCTGTCAGGATGATTGGAGAAATGGACAGAGAGTGACAGTGTGATTGCTGGACTGCATTGCTACTACTTGGGTAATTGCAGAAGTGAATCAGTAGTGTGGAGGGGGTCAGGGGACTGCATAGATTGTGCACCTTTGAATGTAGCACTGCATGTCTTAATGCTTGAGTCATTGTACACATACATGGATAATGGCTGGATACTTAGAGTGCTGCAAGTTGACAGCAGGGTGAGTTTATAAGTGCTTGTGTTTTTGCACAGTGATTAGATAAGGACATGGTTCTGACAGGATGATTGGTGGAGTGGACGGAGAGTGACTGTGTGATTGCTGGACTGCATGGCTACTACTTGGGTAATAGCAGAAGTGAATCAGTAGTATGGGGAGGGTTAGATGACTGCATAGATTGTACACATTTGATTGTAGCACTGAATCTCTTAATGTCTGAGTCATTGTAAAAGTCCATGGATAGTGACTACATAATGAAATTGCTGCAAGTTGATAGCAGGGTGAGTTTATAAATACTTGTGTTTTGGCACAGTGATTAGATAAGGACATGGTTCTGTCAGGATGACTGGAGAAATGGACAGAGAGTGACAGTGTGATTGCTGGACTGCATTGCTACTACCTGGGTAATTGCAGAAGTGAATCAGTAGTGTGGAGGGGGTTAAGGGACTGCATAGATTGTGCACCTTTAATTGTAGCACTGCATGTCTTAATGCCTGAGTCATTGTACAAGTACATGGATAGTGACAGGATACTTAGAGTGCTGCAAGTTGACAGCAGGGTGAGTTTATAAGTGCTTGTGTTTTTGTACAGTGATTAGATAAGGACATGGTTCTGTCAGGATGATTGGTGGAGTGGACAGAGAGTGACTGTGTGATTGCTGGACTACATGGCTACTACTTGGGAATTGTAGAAGTGAATCAGTAGTATGGGGAGGGTTAGATGACTGCATAGATTGTACACATTTGAGTGTAGCATTGCATCTCTTAATGTCTGAGTCATTGTAAATGTCCTTGGATAGTGACTACATAATTAAATTGCTGCAAGTTGATAATAGGGTGAGTGTATAAATACTTGTGTTTTGGCACAGGGATTAGATAAGGACATGGTTCTGTCAGGATGATTGGAGAAATGGACAGAGAGTGACAGTGTGATTGCTGGACTGCATTGCTACTACTTGGGTAATTCCAGAAGTGAATCAGTAGTGTGGAGGGGGTCAGGGGACTGCATAGATTGTGCACCTTTGAATGTAACACTGCATGTCTTAATGCTTGAGTCATTGTACAAATACATGGATAGTGTCTGGATACCTAGAGTGCTGCAAGTTGACAGCAGGGTGAGTTTATAAGTGCTTATGTTTTGGCACAGTGAATAAACAAGGACATGGTTCTGTCAGGATCATTGGAGGTGTGGACGGAGAGCGACAGTGTCATTGCTGAACTGCATGGCTACTACATGGGTAATTGCAGGAGTGAATCAGTAGAATGGGGAGGGTTAGGTGACTGCATAGATTGTGCACATGTGATTGTAGCACTGCATGTATTAGTGCTTGAATCATTATACAAATACATGGATAGTGACTGGATACTTACAGTGCTGCTAATTGAGAGCAGGGTGAGTTTATAAGTGCCTGTGTTTTGGCACAGTGATTAGATAAGGACATGGTTCTGTCAGGATCATTGGAGGTGTGGACGGAGAGCGACAGTGTCATTGCTTAACTGCATGGCTACTACATGGGTAATTGCAGGAGTGAATCAGTAGAATGGGGAGGGTTAGGTGACTGCATAGATTGTGCACATGTGATTGTAGCACTGCATGTATTAGTGCTTGAATCATTATACAAATACATGGATAGTGACTGGATACTTACAGTGCTGCAAGTTGACAGCAGGGTGAGTTTATAAGTGCTTATGTTTTGGCACAGTGAATAAACAAGGACATGGTTCTGTCAGGATCATTGGAGGTGTGGACGGAGAGCGACAGTGTCATTGCTGAACTGCATGGCTACTACATGGGTAATTGCAGGAGTGAATCAGTAGAATGGGGAGGGTTAGGTGACTGCATAGATTGTGCACATGTGATTGTAGCACTGCATGTATTAGTGCTTGAATCATCATACAAATACATGGATAGCGACTGGATACTTACAGTGCTGCAAGTTGAGAGTATGATGAGTTATTGTGTTTTGGCACAGTGATTAGAGAAGGACATGGTTCTGTCAGGATGATTGCAGTAATGGACGGAGAGTGACAGTGTGATTGCTGAACTGCATGGCTACTACCTGGGTAAATGCAGGAGTGAATCAGTAGTATGGAGAGGGTTAGATGACTGCATAGATTGTCCACATTTGTTGTAGCACTGCATGTCTTAATGCATGAGTCATTGTACAAATATATGGATAGTGTTTGGATACTTACAGTGCTGCAAGTTGAGAGCAGGGTGAATTTAAAAGTTCTAGTGTTTGGACACAGTAATTAGATAAGGACATGGTTCTGTCATGATGATTGGAGGAATGGACAGAGAATGACAGTGTGATTCCTGGACTGCATGGCTACTACTTGGGTAATTGCAGAAGCGAATGAGTAGTGTGGAGGGGGATAGAGGACTGCATAGATTGTGCACCTTTGATTGTAGCACCGCATGTCTTAATGCCTGAGTCATTGTACAAGTACATGGATAGTGACTGGATACTTAGAGTCGTGCAAGTTGACAGCAGGGTGAGCTTATGAGTGCTTGTGGTTTTGCACACTGATTAGATAAGGACATGGTTCTGGCAGGATGATTGGAGGAATGGATGGAGAGTGACAGTGTGACTGCTGGACTGTATGGTTACTACTTGGGTAATTGCAGGAGTGAATCAGTAGTGTGGAGGGGGTTAGGGGACTGCATAGATTGTGCCCCTTTGATTGTAGCACTGCATGTCTTAATGCCTGAGTCATTGTACAAGTACATGGATAGTGACTGGATACTTAGAGTGCTGCAAGTTGACAGTAGGGTGAGTTAAAAAGTGCTAGTGTTTTTGCACAGTGATTAGATATGGACATGGTTCTGTGATGATGATTGGAGAAATGGACAGAGAGTGACAGTGTGATTGCTGGACTGCATTGCTACTACCTGGGTAATTGCAGGAGCGAATCAGTAGTATGGAGAGAATTAGATGACTGCATAGATTCTTCACATTTGATTGTAGCACTGCATATCTTAATGCTTGAATCACTGTACAAATACATGGATAGTGACTGGATACTTACAGCGCTGCAAGTTGAGAGTAGGGTGAGTTTATAAGTGCTTGTGTTTTGGCACAGTGATTAGATAAGGACATGGTTCTGTCAGGATGATTGGTGGAGGAATGGACGGAGAGTGACAGTGTGATTGCTGGACTGTATGGCTACTACTTGGGTAATTGCAGTAGTTAATCAGTAGTGTGAAGGGGGTTAGGGGACTGCATATATTTTGCACTTTTAATTGTAGCACTGCATGTCTTAATGCCTGAGTCATTGTACAAGAACATGGATAGTGACTAGATACTTAGAGTGCTGCAAGTTGACAACAGGGTGAGTTTATAAGTGATTGTGTTTTTGCACAGTGATTAGATAAGGAGATGGTTCTATCAGGATCATTGGAGGAATGGATGAAGAGTAACAGTGTGATTGCTGGACTGTATAGCTACTACTTGTGTAATTGCAGGAGTGAATCAGTAGTGTGGAGGGAGTTAGGGGACTGCATAGATTGTGCACCTATGAATGTAGCACTGCATGTCTTAATGCTTGAGTCATTGTACACATACATGGATAATGGCTGGATACTTAGAGTGCTGCAAGTTGACAGCAGGGTGAGTTTATAAGTGCTTGTGTTTTTGCACAGTGATAAGATAAGGACATGGTTCTGTCAGGAATACTGGAGGAATGGACGGAGAGTGACAGTGTGATTGCTGTACTGCATGGCTACTACTTGGGTAATTGCAGAAGTGAATCAGTAGTGTGGAGGGGGTTAGGAGACTGCATAGATTGTGCACCTTTGAATGTAGCACTGCATGTGTTAGTGCTTGAGTCACTGTGCACATACAAGGATAGTGACTGGATACTTACAGTGCCTCAAGTTGAGAGTAGGGTGAGTTTATAAGCGCTTGTGTTTTGGCACAGTGATTAGATAAGGACATGGTTCTGTCAGGATGATTGGAGGAATGGACGGAGAGTGACACTGTGATTGCTGAACTGTATAGCTACTACTTAAGTAATTGCAGGTGTGAATCAGTAGTGGAGGGGGTTGGGGACTGCATAGGTTGTGCACCTTTGATTGTAGCCCTGCATGTCTTAATTCCTGAGTCATTGTACAAGTACATGGATAGTGACTGGATACTTAAAGTGCTGCAAGTTGACAGCAGGGTGAGTTTATAGGTGCTTGTGTTTTTGCACAGTTATTAGATAAGGACATGGTTCTGTCAGGATCTTTGGAGGAATGGATGGAGAGTAACAGTGTGATTGCTGGACTGTATAGCCACTACTTGGGTAATTGCAGGAGTGAATCAGTATTGTGGAGGGGGTTAGGGGACTGCATAGATTGTGCACCTTTGAATGTAGCACTGCATGTCTTAATGATTGAGTCATTGTACAAATACATGGATAATGTCTGAATACTTAGAGTGCTGCAATTTGACAGCAGGGTGAGTTTATAAGTGCTTGTGTTTTTGCACAGTGATTAGATAAATACATGGTGCTGTCAGGATGATTGGTGGAGTGGACGGAGAGTGACTGTGTCATTGCTGGACTGCATGGCTACTACTTGGGTAATTGCAGAAGTGAATCAGTAGTATGGGGAGGGTTAGATGACTGCATAGATTGTACACATTTGATTGTAGCACTGCATCTCTTAATGTCTGAGTCATTATAAAAGTCCATGGATAGTGACTACATAATTAAATTGCTGCAAGTTGATAGCAGGGTGAGTTTATAAATGCTTGTCTTTTGGCACAGTGATTAGATAAGAACATGGTTCTGTCAGGATAATTGGAGAAATGGACAGAGAGTGACAGTGTGATTGCTGGACGGCATTGCTACTACTTGGGTAATTGCAGAAGTGAATCCGTTGTGTGGAGGGGGTACGGGACTGCAAAGATTTTGCACATTTGATTGTAGCACTGCATGTCTTAATGCTTGAGTCATTGTACACATACATGGATAGTGTCTGGATACTTAGAGTACTGCAAGTTGACAGCAAGGTGAGTTTATAAGTGTTTATGTTTTGGCACAGTGACTAGATAAGGACATGGTTCTGTCAGGATGATTGGAGAAGTGGACGGAGAGCGACAATGTCATTGCTGGACTGCATGGCTACTACCTGGGTAATTACAGGAGTGAATCAGTAATATGGGCAGGGTTAGATGACTACATAGATTGTGCACATGTGATTGTAACACTGCATGTCTTAATGCTTGAGTCATTATACAAACACATGGATAGTGACTGGATACTTACAGTGCTGCTAATTGAGAGCAGGGTGAGTTTATAATTGCCTGTGTTTTGGCACAGTGATTAGATAAGGACATGGTACTGCCAGGATGATTGGAGGAGTGGACGGAGAGTGACAGTGTCATTGCTGGACTGCATGGCTACTACTTGGGTAATTGCAGCAGTGAATCAGTAGTGTGGAGGTAGTTAGGGAACTGCATAGATTGTGCACATTTTATTGTAGCCCTGCATGTCTTAATGCCTGAGTCATTGTACAAGTACATGGATAGTGACTGGATACTTAGAGTGCTGCAAGTTGACAGCAGGGTGAGTTTATAAGTGCTTGTGTTTTTTCACAGTGATTAGACAAGGACATGGTTCTGTCAGAATGATTGGAGGAGAAGATGGAAAGTGACAGTGTGATTGCTGGACTGCATGGCTACTACTTGGGTAATTGCAGAAGTGAATCAGTAGTATGGGGAGGGTTAGATGACTGCATAGATTGTACACATTTGATTGTAGCACTGCATCTCTTAATGTCTGAGTCATTGTAAAAGTCCATGGATAGAGACTACCTAATTAAATTGCTGCAAGTTGATAGCAGGGTGAGCTTATAAATGCTTGTCTTTTGGCACAGTGATTAGATAAGAACATGGTTCTGTCAGGATGATTGGAGAAATGGACAGAGAGTGACAGTGTGATTGCTGGACGGCATTGCTACTACTTGGGTAATTGCAGAAGTGAATCGGTTGTGTGGAGGGGGTAGGGGACTGCATAGATTTTGCACATTTGATTGTAGCACTGCATGTCTTAATGATTGAGTCATTGTACACATACATGGATATTGTCTGGATACTTAGAGTGCTGCAAGTTGAGAGCAAGGTGAGTTTATAAGTGTTTATGTTTTGGCACAGTGACTAGATAAGGACATGGTTCTGCCAGTATTATTGGAGGAGTGGACGGAGAGTGACTGTGTCATTGCTGGACTGCATTGCTACTACCTGGGTAATTGCAGAAGTGAATCAGTAGTGTGGAGGGGGTTAAGGGACTGCCTAGATTGTGCACCTTTGAAGGTAGCATTGCATGTCTTAATGCTTGAGTCATTCTACAAATACATGGATAGTTTCTGGATATGAGTGCTGCAAGTTCACAGCAGGGTGATTTTATAAGTGCTTATGTTTTGGCACAGTGAGTAAACAAGGACATGGTTCTGTCAGGATCATTGGAGGTGTGGACAGAGAGCGACAGTGTCATTGCTGGGCTGCATGGCTACTACCTGGGTAATTACAGGAGTGAATCAGTAGTATGGGGAGGGTTAGATGACTGCATAGATTGTGCACATGTGATTGTAACACTGCATGTCTTAATGCTTGAGTCATTATACAAATACATGGATAGTGACTGGATACTTAGAGTGCTGCTAATTGAGAGCAGGGTGAGTTTATAAGTGCCTGTGTTTTGGCACAGTGATTAGATAAGGACATGGTTCTGCCAGTATTATTGGAGGAGTGGACGGAGAGTGACTGTGTCATTGCTGGACTGCATGGCTACTACCTGGGTAATTGCAGGAGTGAATCAGTAGAATTGGGAGGGTTAGGTGACTGCATAGATTGTGCACATTTGATTGTAGCACTGCATATCTTAATGCTTGAGTCATTGCACAAATTCATGGATAGTGACTGGATACTTACAGAGCAGCAAGTTGAGAGCAGGATGAATTTATATGTGCTTATGTTTTGGCACAGTAATTAGATAAGAACATGGTTCTGTCAGGAAGATTGGAGGAATGGACAGAGAGTGACAGTGTGATTGCATGGCTACTACTTGGGTAATTGCAGAAGTGAATCAGTAGTGTGGAGGGGGCTGGAAGACTGCATAGATTGTGCACCTTTGTTTGTAGCACTGCATGTGTTAGTGCTTGAGTCACTGTGCAAATACAAGGATAGTGACTGGATACTTACAATGCCTCAAGTTGAGAGTAGGGTGAGTTTATAAGCGCTTGTGTTTTGGCACAGTGATTAGATAAGGACATGGTTCTGTCAGGATGATTGGAGGAATGGACTGAGAGTGACAGTGTGATTGCTGGACTGTATGGGTACTACTTGGGTAATTGCAGGAGTTAATCAGTAGTGTGAAGGGGGTTAGGGGACTGCATAGATTTTGCACCTTTAATTGTAGCACTGCATGGCTTAATGCCTGAGTCATTGTACAAGTTCATGGATAGTGACTGGATACTTAGAGTGCTGCAAGTTGACAGCAGGGTGAGTTTATAAGTGCTTGTGTTTTTGCACAGTGATTAGATAAGGACATGGTTCTGTCAGGATGATTGGTGGAGTGGACGAAGAGTGACTGCGTGATCGCTGGACTACATGGCTACTACTTGGGTAATTGCAGAAGTAAATCAGTAGTGTGGAGGGTGTTAGGGGACTGCATTGATTGTGCACCTTTGAATGTAGCACTGCATGTCTTAATGCTTGAGTCATTGTACAAATACATGGATACTGTCTGGATACTTAGAGTACTGCAAGTTGACAGCAGGGTGAGTTTATAAGTGCTTGTGTTTTTGCACAGTGATTAGATAAGGACATGGTTCTGTAAGGATGATTGGTGGAGTGGACAGAGAGTGACTGTGTGATTGCTGGACTACATGGCTACTACTTGGGTAATTGTAGAAGTGAATCAGTAGTATGGGGAGGGTTAGATGACTGCATAGATTGTACACATTTGATTGTAGCATTGCATCTCTTAATGTCTGAGCCATTGTAAAAGTCCTTGGATAGTGACTACATAATTAAATTGCTGCACGTTGATAGCAGGGTGAGTTTATAAATACTTGTGTTTTGGCACAGTGATTAGATAAGGACATGGTTCTGTCTGGATGATTGGAGTAATGGACGGAGAGTGACAGTGTGATTGCTGGACTGCATTGCTACTACCTGGGTAATTGCAGAAGTGAATCAGTAGTGTAGAGGGGGTTAGGGGACTGCATAGATTGTGCACCTTTGAATGTAGCACTGCATGTCTTAATGTTTGAGTCATAGTACAAATACATGGATAGTGTCTGGATACTTAGAGTGCTGCAAGTTGACAGCAGGGTGAGTTTATAAGTGCTTATGTTTTGGCACAGTGATTAAACAAGGACATGGTTCTGTCAGGATCATTGGTGGTGTGGACGGAGAGCGACAGTGTCATTGCTGAACTGCATGGCTACTACCTGGGTAATTACAGGAGTGAATCACTAGTATGGGGAGGGTTAGATGACTGCATAGATTGTGCACATGTGATTGTAACACTGCATGTCTTAGTGCTTGAGTCATTATACAAATACATGGATAATGACTGGATACTTACAGTGCTGCTAAATGAGAGCAGGGTGAGTTTATAAGTTCCCTGTGTTTTGGCACAGTGATTAGATAAGGACGTGGTTCTGCCAGGATCGTTGGAGGAGTGGGAGGGAGAGTGACAGTGTCATTGCTGGACTGCATTGCTACTACATGGGTAATTGCAGGAGTGAATCAGTAGAATGGGGAGGGTTAGGTGACTGCATAGATTGTGCACATTTGATTGTAGCACTGCATATCTTAATGCTTGAGTCATTGCACAAATACATGGCTAGTGACTGGATACTTACAGTGCTGCAAGTTGAGAGCAGGATGAGTTTATAAGTGCTTATGTTTTAGCACAGTAATTAGATAAGAACATGGTTCTGTCAGGAATATAGGAGGAATGGACGGAGAGTGACAGTGTGATTGCTGGACTGCATGGCTACTACTTGGGTAATTGCAGAAGTGAATCAGTAGTGTGGAGGGGGTTAGGAGACTGCATAGATTGTCCACCTTTGAATGTAGCACTGCATGTGTTAGTGCTTGAGTCACTGTGCACATACAAGGATAGTGACTGGATACTTACAGTGCCTCAAGTTGAGAGTAGGGTGAGTTTATAGGCGCTTGTGTTTTGGCACAGTGATTAGATAAGGACATGGTTCTGTCAGGATGATTGGAGGAATGGACGGAGAGTAACAGTGTGATTGCTGGACTGTATGGCTACTACTTGGGTAATTGCAGAAGTGAATCAGTAGTATGGGGAGGGTTAGATGACTGCATAGATTGTACACATTTGATTGTAGCACTGCATCTCTTAATGTCTGAGTCATTGTAAAAGTCCATGGATAGAGACTACTTAATTAAATTGCTGCAAGTTGATAGCAGGGTGAGCTTATAAATGCTTGTCTTTTGGCACAGTGATTAGATAAGAACATGGTTCTGTCAGGATGATTGGAGAAATGGACAGAGAGTGACAGTGTGATTGCTGGACGGCATTGCTACTACTTGGGTAATTGCAGAAGTGAATCGGTTGTGTGGAGGGTGTAGGGGACTGCATAGCTTTTGCACATTTGATTGTAGCACTGCATGTCTTAATGATTGAGTCATTGTACACATACATGGATATTGTCTGGATACTTAGAGTGCTGCAAGTTGACAGCAAGGTGAGTTTATAAGTGTTTATGTTTTGGCACAGTGACTAGATAAGGATATGGTTAGGTCAGGATGATTGGAGAAGTGGACGGAGAGCGACAATGTCATTGCTGGACTGCATGGCTACTACCTGGGTAATTACCAGAGTGAATAAGTAGTATGGGCAGGGTTAGATGACTGCATAGATTGTGCACATGTGATTGTAACACTGCATGTCTTAATGCTTGAGTCATTATACAAACACATGGATAGTGACTGGATACTTACAGTGCTGCTAATTGAGAGCAGGGTGAGTTTATAATTGCCTGTGTTTTGGCACAGTGATTAGATAAGGACATGGTTCTGCCAGGATGATTGGAGGAGTGGACGGAGAGTGACAGTGTCATTGCTGGACTGCATGGCTACTACCTGGGTAATTGCAGGAGTGAATCAGTAGTATGGGTTGGGTTAGATGACTGCATAGATTGTGGACATTTGATTGTAGCACTACATATCATAATGCTTGAGTCATTGTACACATACAAGGATAGTGACTGGATACTTACAGTGCTGCAAGTTGAGAGCAGGATGAGTTTATAAGTGCTTATGTTTTGGCACAGTAATTAGATAAGGACATGTTCTGTCAGGACGATTGGAGGAATGGACAGAGAGTGACAGTGTGATTGCTGGACTGTATGGCTACTACTTTGGAAATTGCAGCAGTGAATCAGTAGTGTGGAGGTAGTTAGGGGACTGCATAGATTGTGCACATTTTATTGTAGCCCTGCATGTCTTAATGCCTGAGTCATTGTACAAGTACATGGGTAGTGACTGGATACTAAAAATGCTGCAAGGTGACAGCAGGGTGAGTTTACAAGTGCTTGTGTTGTTGCACAGTGATTAGATAATGACATGGTTGTCAGGATGATTGGAGGAGTGGACGGAGAGTGACAGTGTGTTTGCTGGACTCTATGGCTACTACTTGGGAAAAAGCTGGAGTGAATCAGTAGTGTGGAGCGAGTTAGGGGACTGCATAAATTGTGCACCTTTTGATTGTAGCACTGCATGTCTTAATGTCTGAGTCATTGTACAAGTACATGGATAGTGACTGGATACATAGAGTGCTGCAAGTTGACAGCAGGGTGAGTTTATAAGTGCTTGTGTTTTTTCACAGTGATTAGACAAGGACATGGTTCTGTCAGAATGATTGGAGGAGAAGATGGAAAGTGACAGTGTGATTGCTGGACTGCATGGCTACTACTCGGGTAATTGCAGAAGTGAATCAGTAGTGTGGAGGGGGTTAGATAACTGCATAGATTGTGCACATTTGATTATAGCACTGCATGTATTAATGCTTGAGTCATTGTACAAATAAGTGGATAGTGACTGGATACTTACAGTGCTGCAAGTTGAGAGCAGGGTGAGTTTATAAGTGCTTATGTTTTGGCAGAGTGATTAGATAAGGACATGGTTCTGTCAGGATGATTGGAGGAGTGGTCGCAGAGTGACAGTGTGATTGCTAGACTGCATGGCTACTACCTGGGTAATTGCAGGAGTGAATCAATAGTATGGAGATGGTTAGAAAACTGCATAGATTGTGCACATTTGATTGTAGCACTGCATGTTTAAATGCCTGAGTCATTGTACAATTAAATGGATAGTGACCGGATACTTACAGTGCAGCAAGTTGAGAGCAGGGTGAGTTTATAAGTGCCTGTGTTTTGGCACAGTGATTAGATAAGGACATGGTTCTGCCAGTATTATTGGAGGAGTGGACGGAGAGTGACTGTGTCATTGCTGGACTGCATGGCTACTACCTGGGTAATTGCAGGAGTGAATCAGTAGAATTGGGAGGGTTAGGTGACTGCATAGATTGTGCACATTTGATTGTAGCACTGCATATCTTAATGCTTGAGTCATTGCACAAATACATGGATAGTGACTGGATACTTACAGTGCAGCAAGTTGAGAGCAGGATGAATTTATAAGTGCTTATGTTTTGGCACAGTAATTAGATAAGAACATGGTTCTGTCAGGAAGATTGGAGGAATGGACAGAGAGTGACAGTGTGATTGCATGGCTACTACTTGGGTAATTGCAGAAGTGAATCAGTAGTGTGGAGGCGGTTGGAAGACTGCATAGATTGTGCACCTTTGTATGTAGCACTGCATGTGTTAGTGCTTGAGTCACTGTGCAAATACAAGGATAGTGACTGGATACTTACAATGCCTCAAGTTGAGAGTAGGGTGAGTTTATAAGCGCTTGTGTTTTGGCACAGTGATCAGATAAGGACATGGTTCTGTCAGGATGATTGGAGGAATGGACTGAGAGTGACAGTTTGATTGCTGGACTGTATGGGTACTACTTGGGTAATTGCAGGAGTTAATCAGTAGTGTGAAGGGGGTTAGGGGACTGCATAGATTTTGCACCTTTGATTGTAGCACTGCATGGCTTAATGCCTTAGTCATTGTACAAGTACATGGATAGTGACTGGATACTTAGAGTGCTGCAAGTTGACAGCAGGGTGAGTTCATAAGTGCTTGTGTTTTTGCACAGTGATTAGATAAGGACATGGTTCTGTCAGGATGATTGGTGGAGTGGACGAAGAGTGATTGCGAGATTGCTGGACTACATGGCTACTACTTGGGTAATTGCAGAAGTGAATCAGTAGTGTGGAGCGTGTTAGGGGACTGCATTGATTGTGCACCTTTGAATGTAGCACTGCATGTCTTAATGCTTGAGTCATTGTACAAATACACGGATACTGTCTGGATACTTAGAGTACTGCAAGTTGACAGCAGGGTGAGTTTATAAGTGCGTGTGTTTTTGCACAGTGATTAGATAAGGACATGGTTCTGTAAGGATGGTTGGTGGAGTGGACAGAGAGTGACTGTGTGATTGCTGGACTACATGGCTACTACTTGGGCAATTGTAGAAGTGAATCAGTAGTATGGGGAGGGTTAGATGACTGCATAGATTGTACACATTTGATTGTAGCATTGCATCTCTTAATGTCTGAGCCATTGTAAAAGTCCTTGGATAGTGACTACATAATTAAATTGCTGCAAGTTGATAGCAGGGTGAGTTTATAAATACTTGTGTTTTGGCACAGTGATTAGATAAGGACATGGTTCTGTCTGGATGATTGGAGAAATGGACAGAGAGTGACAGTGTGATTGCTGGACTGCATTGCTACTACCTGGGTAATTGCAGAAGTGAATCAGTAGTGTGGAGGGGGTTAGGGGACTGCATAGATTGTGCACCTTTGAATGTAGCACTGCATGTCTTAATGCTTGAGTCATAGTACAAATACATGGATAGTGTCTGGATACTTAGAGTGTTGCAAGTTGACAGCAGGGTGAGTTTATAAGTGCTTATGTTTTGGCACAGTGATTAAACAAGGACAT